>NC_064243.1:121702500-122427500 GCF_003254725.2 Canis lupus dingo
ATAGGGATAGGAGGGAGGAAAAAATTTATAAAAATATAAAATATATACTTTTATATATTTCCTTTTTATATTGGAGGAAATAAAGGCAATGCATGAAGAAAACTTTAAAAGAAAAAATTCTAATTAAAATCCCAGAAAAACAGTGTTGTACTCATGAAACAAAAACAGTATACTATGCCAAAGAGACATTAAAAAAATTACAATGAAACAAAAATACATAGCTCTTGGGAATTAAATGTACAGAAACCTTTTTAAAATCCATGATTCTAAAGATAAAAAGAAATAACTTAAAAATTTATAATAAAGACAAGGAGATGAATAACAGGAGGAAATTATTAAAGAAATAATATTAAAAATTTCCCAAACTACAAGACATGCATCTCTACACTAGAAGAACCCACCAAATACTTAGCAAACAAATTTTAAAAGACACACAACAAAGTATATCCCTGTGGGATTTCAGATCATGGAAAATAAAGACAGAAACTTAGAGCTTCTGAAAACAAAAACAAGTTATATACATAACTTTTGCAATTCGCAAAAATAATACACAAGACAAAGTAATAGGATAATATCTTCAAATTTCTGAAAGAAAAACTGTTTAAAACATAAAATTCTAATAGTCTAGTTACAAAAAATCAGAGTATAAAAAATATTTTCAGGTATGCAAAATTTCAAAACATGTATCACACAAACCTTCCCAAAAAATTACTAGAGGCTATATATCCCAACAAAATGAGGAAAACCTGAAAGGAGATGCCACTGGAAACAGGGAACAGGGAAAAAAGGAGGCAAAAATGTGGTACAGTGGTAAAGGAAGATATCCAGAAGATAGCTGTCCTTTTTTCAAGATGGGAGCTAGTCCCAAATGAAGCAAGACTATGGAGAACTCGAGTACAGAGGTCTCAGAAAAAAACCAAAGTGTTTGAGTGATTTAATGACATGTCACTACACAACAACAACAAAAAAGGTAACTTTATAGGAAATGCTGTACAAGAATGGAAATGGAATTATATGTAACCATGAACACTGATTTAACAAAATTATAATTAAATACTACTAAAAAGACTTGGGGAGCAGGGACAGAAAGAAGGGCATGTAAATGATCTAAATACTAGTCTTTAATTATTAACAGGGAGATAACAAATACTACATAAAACTGAAAAAAAGTCAAGAAAATAGAATATACAAATAACTTGGGAAATGCAGATAAAAAGGAGAGAGCAAAAGAGTAGCAGAAAGACATCTGGGAAATGGGAAATGGGAGCTAAACAAGACTGCTACTTATTCATTACATTTTAAGAAGATGTACATTTTAAAGCTACATAAATTTCTTAAGATTTACTTAGAGAAAAGGAGAGAGAGAGAGAGAGAGAGAGAGAGAGAGTGCCAGTGGGGGGAGGGGCAGAGAGAGACTCTTCAAGCAGATTCCCCAATGAGCAAAGAGCCCAATGGAGCCCAACACGGGGCTCAATCTCATCATGACCTCATGAGATCATGACCTGAGCCAAAACCAAGAGTTGGGCACTTAACTGACTGAGCCACCCAGGCGCCCCAAGCTACATTCATTTATTATACAGATAAAATCCAAATCATAAATTATAAAACCAAAATCATAAATTGTAACAAAATATCAATGCACTTAAAATATGTATGCCTCACTGAAGATACTAAAAAAACACACATACTGCCTCATAAAATAAATTGTAAAACTGCTGATGGCCATATCTTATTTCCCACAACATGTATTCCACAAATACTTCCTAATCCTCTAACCTCTCCCACTTCTGAATAATCTTGGCCTTATTCCTGTGAAAATTTAAATCTTTAACTTCTCTAACTCAAATATTCTTTATCTATCCTTGCCTCTTTCTTTTTTTTCATTGACACTTTCCAAAGCTACATTTTCTGTGTTTTTAGTGCCATCACATCCAGGATCTTTTATCATTTCTTTCTCTTGAACCATTAATCACTCAGTATACTTACTACAAACATGCTCAAAAATTTCCCATGCTCAAAGGAAAATAAAATCTTCCCTTAAAACAACAAGGAGCAAAATTATAGAGTAAAAAGTGCTAAGCCTCTATCTCCCCAACCTCCCAACCAAAAAAACATCCAAAAACAACCAGAAACTAACTGAAATACCGTAGGAGCTCTGGAAAACAAATGTCTACAGCAACCAAGCAAACATCCAACCAAGAAAAAGTCACAATCAAAACAGCAGGAAATTTCAAGGTATTTTTACTTGCCTTTCCCCAATCCCTGCCCAGTGGGAAGCAATTTCAGTCCGGGTAATGTGGCTTGCCCAGATCCCAATTCCCTCCCTTGAGCCACGGAGAATAGACCAGACCTTATCTGCAACATTCTCATGCATCTAGGGGCTGACTAAAGAACTGGTATGTGTCTCACCTAAAGCCAACCTCAACTGGCACTGATCATGAAAACTGAGGGAGACTGCAGGGAGACTACAGGCCTGTAAACACAGAGTACAAGAGATTAGGAACAGAATCACACAACATACAACCTGAGACTGTAAAGAGAAGCAGAGGTGAGAATCTTCGTAAATTAAAACATTCAAAAAAAAAAAAAATTTAAAACATTCAAAAAGCAGTTATATATACAAGATATTAAGAAAATCCCCACACAGGCCCAAGGAACATTACATGCTCAGAAAACACAGGAAAGATCATAACCTTTCACTTTGGGTAGATAAGAAAGCTCAGAACATACCTACCTTATTCTGAAGATCCTCATCAATCTGCCAAGACTGGGGAAGATAGCTGTTTTTTCAAATACCCATCAAAAATTAAGAATTTCACCAAGAATCAAAAGGCATACAATAAACAGGAAAACATAGCCCATTCACAAGAACAAAATAAATCTCCAGAAACTGTCCCTAAAGAAACAAAGGCATTTGATGTACTAAACAAAGACATTAGCACAACTGCCTTCAATATGCTCAAAGAGCTAAAGGGAAACACACAAAGAACTAAAGGAAATAAAGAAAATAATGCATGAACAACATTAAAATATCAAGAAAGAGACAGAAATTATAAACAGAAACTAAACAAATTCTAGAGTAGAAAAATTTAATAACTGAATTGAAAAATTCACCACAGGGATTCAACAGCATATTTGAGCAAGCAGACAAAACAATCAGTGAACCTGAAGATTGGACATTTGAAATTATCAAGTCTAAGGAACAGAAAGAATGTAGAAAAGGGAACTAAGCCCAAGGGGACATAGGAGATAATTATTGAACAGATGAATACACACATTAAGGGAGTCTCAAAAGGAAGAAAGTGGCAAAGAGATTACTAGAAGAAATAATGGCCAAAAAGTTCTGGAATTTGACAAAAGACATGACCCTACAAATCCAAAAAGCTCAATTAAGGAGAGTAAACTTGGACAGCCACACCAAGACACATAATTACAGTTTGAGAAACAAAGAGAAAATCTTGAAAGCAGCAAGAGAAAAACAATTTATCACATAAAAGGGATCCTCAATGAAAATATAAGCAGATTTCTGGCAGAAACCTTAAAAGCTGAAAGAGAGTGGGATGAAACATTTAAAGTGCTGAGAGAGGGGATCCCTAGGTGGCTTAGTGGTTTAGTGCCTGCCTTCGGGCCAGGGCGTGATCCCGGAGTCCCAGGATATAGCCCCGAATTGGGCTCCCAGCATGGAGCCTGCTTCTCCCTCTGCCTATGTCTCTGCCTCTCTCTCTCTCTCTCTCTCTCTCTCTCTTTCTCTCATGAATAAATAAATAAAATCTTTTTTAAAAAAATAAAGTACTGAGAGAAAAAAACTGTCAATTGAGAATCCTATATCCAGCAACTATCCTTCAAAAATGAGAAAAAAAATTAAAACATTTCCAGATAAATAAAAGTTGAAGGAGATCCATATCATTAGACCTGCCCTATAAGAATGCTAAAGAGAATTCTTCGGGTTGATGTGAACAGCCACTAGAAAATAACTTGAGGCCATATGAAGGTAAAAATTTACACTAAAGGTAAACATGGGCAAAAATAAAAACCAGTATTACTGTCATTATGGCTTGCAACTCCACTTTTTATTTACTACAGGATATAAAGAGAAATGCATAAAAAATCATTACAAATCTTTGTTAACAGGTACATAATGTATAAAGATGTAATTGGTGACATCAATAATTTAAAGAGGGAGACAAAACTACATAGAAATAGAGTTTTTACATGTGATTGAAGTTAAGTTGGAATCAATTCAAAACACATTATTATAATCTTAGGATGTTATATGTAATACCCATGGTAACCACAAAGAATATTTCTATAAAATATTAATAAAGGAAGTGAAAGGGGAATCAGAATGTTTTACTATAAAAAAATCAACTAAACACAAAGGAAGGCAGTAATGAAGAGAATGATACCCAAAGGTGTAAGACAGAGAGAAAACAAATTTTTAAAAATGGTTAAAGTAAATCCTGCCCTCTATGTAGTTATTATAAACCCAACAGAAGGCATGTATATATTGGCAGAATGGATTTTTAAAAATTAAAAGATAACAAACAAAAGAAATAGGATCCAACTACATGTGGTCAACCAGAGACTCACTTTTGATCTAAGGACCCAAAAGCAGGTTGAAAGCGAAATGATGGAAAAGATATTCCATGCAAATAGTAACCTAAAGAGAACTGGAGGGGCTATACTGAGACAAAATATGACATTAAGTCAAAAAAGTTATAAAAGACAAAAGGATATTTTATATTGATAAAAATTTCAATCTATCAAGAAAAATATATCAGTCATAAACATATACACACCTAACAACAATAGTGCCAAACATATGAAGCTAAAACTCACAGAATCCAAGGAAAAAATAGTCCTCCAATAAAAATTGGAGATGCTGATACTCTATTTACAACAAAAGATTGGACAACCAAAAATAAGAGCAATAATGTAGGACCTGGACAAAACTATAGACCAATTGGACCTAACATACATATGCAAAACATCCTATCCAAATTATTACATATTCTTCTAAGGAGAACATAGAACATTTCCATGAAAGACCACATGATAGGCCACAAGACAAGTCTTTAAAAATTTGAAACCATACAAAGTACTTTTTCCAATCATAAAGGAAACTAGAAATTGGTAACAGAAGGAAAAGTGAAAAATTCACAAATACATGGAAATTTAACAGAACACTGAATTAATGGGTCAAAGAAGAAATCACAAAATAAATTAGAAAATTCCTTGAGACCAATGAAAATGGAAAACACAATATAACAAAACTTACAGGATGCAGTAAAAGCACTGTTAAGAAAGCAATTTAGGGATCCCTGGGTGGCGCAGCGGTTTGGCGCCTGCCTTTGGCCCAGGGCGCGATCATGGAGACCCGGGATCGAATCCCACGTCGGGCTCCCGGCGCATGGAGCCTGCTTCTCCCTCTGCCTGTGTCTCTGCCTCTCTCTCTCTCTCTCTGTAACTATCATAAATAAATAAAAATTAAAAAAAAAAAAAAAAAAAAAGAAAGCAATTTATACCAGTAAATAAGTACATTAAAAAAGGAGAAAGATCTCAAATCATAACCTAACTGTATGCTTTAAAAGGAATTTAAAAAAGAATAAACTAATTTCAAAGCTAGCAGATGGAAGAACTAAGATTAGAGTGGAAATAAATAGAAAAGAGAAAAACAATAGAGAAAAATTGACAAAACTAAAAATTGGTTTTTTGAAAAGATCCACAAAATTGACAAGTTTTTACCTAGACTGATAAAAGAGAAAGAGAAGACTCATATTACTAAAATCAGAAACATAGGTAGAGACAGTGCTATTTATTTTACAGAAGTATACAAGATTATAAGAGAATACTATGAAAAACTGAATGCCAACAAACTGGATGACCTAGATGGACAAATTCCTAGAAACAAATGCACTATTAAAAGTGATGCAAAAAGAAATAGAAAATCTGAATAGACCTGTAGCAAAAAGACGACCAAATCAGTAATCAAAAATCTCCCAAAAATGAAAAGCCCAGAAACAGATGGCTTCGTGGATAAACTACCAAACATTCAAGAAAGAAATGACATCAATTCTCAAACTCTCTCAAAATACTGAAGAGAAAAAAACACATTCTGTGAGGCTAACCAGACAAGGACACTAAAAGAAAACTACAAGCTAATACCCCTTATAAGTATACATGCAAAAATCCTCAACAAAATGCTAGCAAATGGGAGGCCACGGGAATTGGAGGAAAGTGGTCCAAATGCACAAACTTCCAGTCATAAGATAAACAAACTAGGAATGTAATGTATAATAGATAACTATAGTTACCAATGCTGTTTGATATATACGAAAGTTGTCATAAAATAGTAAATTCTAAGAGTTGTCATTATAAGCAATGAAAAAATATTCTTTCATTTTTTTTGTCCATCTTTTTATTGTATGTATCTGAGGTGATAGATATTAACTAAAACTTACTATGGTAATTATTTCACAACATATGTAAGTGAAATCTTTACACTGTACACCTGAAACGCAACTGATGCAGAGAAAGCCTCTGACAAAATCCAACAGTACTTCACAATACGAAACACTCAATAAACTAGGAATAGAAGATAACTTCCTAAATATGATAAAGACCATATATGAAGAACCCAAATTGCCATCATATTCAATGGTGAAAGACTGAAAGTTGTTCCTCTTATTATCAGAAACAAGATGTAGATGCTTACTATCCTATCTATTCAACATAGTACTAGAAGTTTTAGCAAGAGCAATTAAGGGGGAAAAAAAAGCATCCACATTGGAAAGGAAGAAGTAAAATGATCTCTATTGGCAGATGATACAATCTTCTATGTAGAAAACCTGACCTATTACACACACGCGCGCGTGCGCACACACACACACACCCAGAGTTTAAAAGCTAATAAATTCAGCAAAGTGGCAGGATACAAAATAGACACTCAAAAATAAGTTGCATTTCTATTAATCAGCAATGAACAATCTGAAAAGGAAATTAAGAAAATAATTTCCATTTACAATACAATTTTAAAAATGTGTAGTAATAAGTTTAGCTTAGAAGACACAAGACATATTGTGTTGCTGAAAGAGTTTAAAGAAGACATAAGTAAATGGAAAGACACTCTGTGTTCATGGATTAGAGGGCTTAATATTGTTAAGATATCCTTTTACCTAAAGCAATCTACAAATGCAATGCAATCCGTATCAAAATCCCAACATTTTTGCTGAAATAGAAGAAATCCATTCCAAGATTCAGATGCAATCATGAGAGACCATAAAGAGCCAAAATAATCTTGCAAAAGATCAAAGATGAAGATCTCATACTTCTTGATTTTAAAACTTTCTACAAAGGTATAGTAATCAAAACACTATAGTACTGGCATTAAGACAAACATACAGATCATAAAATAGAATACTGAATCCAGAAATAAATCCTCCCATTTATATCCCAACAATTCTTTTTTTTTTTTTTTTAAGATTTTATTTATTTATTCATGAGAGACACAGAGAGAGAGAGAGGCAGAGACAAAGGCAGAGGGAGAAGCAGGCTCCATGCAGGGAGCCCGACATGGGGCTCCATCCCGGGACTCCAGGATCAGGCCCTGGGCTGAAGGTGGCACTAAACCGCTGAGCCACCTGGGCTGCCCTATATCCAAACAATTTTCAACAACAGTGTCAAACCTTTCAATGGGGGTAAAGACAGTCTTTTCAACAAACACTATTTGGAGAACTGGATAGCCACATGCAAAAGAACAAAGTTGGATCCTTACTTTACATGATATACAAAAAATCAACTCAAAATGGACCAAAGATCCAAATGAAGAGGTGAAACTTTGAAATTCTTAGAAGAAAACACAGGAGAAAAGCTTCATGACACTGGATTTGGGCAATGACTTCTTGGGTAGTACACTAAAAGTTCGAGCAACAAAAGAAAAAAAATAGACAAACTGGACTTCATCAAAATTTAGAACTTTTGAGCATCAAAGGACATTATCAATATAGTGAAAAGGTAATCCACAGAATGGGAGAAATATTTGCGAATCATATATCTGATAAGGGACTAATATCCAGAATATATAAAGAACTCATAGAACTCAATAAAAAGACAATCCAATTTAAAAACGGGCAAAGGACTTGAATTGACATCTCTCCAAAGATTTTTCTACAAATAGCCAGTAAGCACATGAAAAATGCTCAACAAACATCCTTAAGTCCTTAAAGAAACGGAAATCAAAACAGATGGTTATTACCAAAGAAACAGTAAGTAACATGCATTGGCAAGGATGTGGGAAGACTGGAACCTTTGTACATAGCTGGCAGTGATGTAAAATGGTTCAACCACTGTAGAAGATAATATGGTAGTTTCTCAAAAACCAGAATTACCATAAAACCTAGCAACTGCACTTCTGAATATATACCCAAAATAGTCAAAAGCAAGGAACTGAACCGCTATTTGAATATGCACTGTCATAACAGCATTATTCACAACAGCCAAATGTGGAAACAACTCATGTGTACCTTGCCATATGAATGGATAAACAAAATGCATATACATATAACAGAATATTATTCAGCCTTAAAAAGGAAGGAAATTCTGATACATTCTACAACATGGATAAATCCTAGAAACATTATGCTTAGTGAAATGAACCAGTCATTAAAAGACAAAATACTATGATTATGAGATACCTAGAATAATCAAATTCATAGACAGAAAAAGCAAAATATTGGTTACCAAGGGCCAGTTGGGAGGAAGGAATGGGGAGTGACTGTTTACAATACACAGTTTCAGTTTGGAAAGATGAAAATTTCTTGAGATGAGTAGTGGGTTATGGTTAAATAACAACCATGAACATACTTAATGCCACTGAACTGTAGTCTTAAAAATGGTCAAAACCTGTATGTAATTTTTACCACAATAAACAGAAGGAAAGAAGGAAACTAGGGAGGAGAAAAGGAGAAAGAGGAAAGAAAAGGAAGTCATTTGAGGAAGAGATAATAATATTATTTATCATAATTATCAAAAGAAGAGTAGCTAAATAAATTATGTCATATCTATATAATGCTCTGCAGCCATTAATAAAAAAAAAAAGACAAAGAAAGATGTTGGGATGCTTGGGTGGCTCAGTGGTTGAGCATCTGCCTTCAGCTCAGGGCATGATCCTGGGATCTGGGATGGAGTCCTGTACTGGGCTCTCCACAGGGAGCCTGCTTCTCCCTCTGCCTATGTCTCTGCCTCTCTGTGTGTCTCTCATGTATAAATAAATAAATCTTCAAAAAAAAAAAAAAAACCATTTGAGTGGTTGTATATGTAATGGATTGGGGATGCATAAGTCTTCAGGATGTGACCACACAAAATGGTAAGATACTGATAATGGTAACTCCTCCCAGCTGGCCAAATGGATGCTAAGGGACAGGAGAAGGGATACTTATTTTTCAAATAAAAATCCTTTCAATTTTGTATCATGTCCAAAATATAACCTTTTAAAAAAAATTAAATCACCATTCTCCCCTATACCTTCCTAGCCCTAAGCAACCACTAACATATTTTTCATTTCATAAACTTGCCTATTCTAAGTATTTCATACAAATAGAATCATAATAGATAGTCTTTGGTAACCAACTTTTTTCATTATCATAGTAAATGGTACATTTTTTTTTTCTTGCCAAACAACATTCACATTTTACTTATCCATTCACTAGATGATAGACATTTGGGTTTCTTAAACTTTTTAGCTATTATGAATAATGCTAATATTCATGTACAAGTTTTTGCGCAAATGTATGTTTTTACTTTCCCTTGGGTATTATACTACCTAGATGTGGAAGGGGGCTATAAAATAACTCAATATTTAACTTTATGAAAAATCCCAAATTGTTTTCTAAAGTGGCTACACCAATTTACATTCCCACCAGCAACATACGAGAGTCACAATTTTCCACATTTTCGCCAATACAACTTACTTTTTTATTACAGCTATTCTAGGAGGGATAAAATAGTATCTCATTGTGATTTTGATTAACAATTCATTCTTGACAAAAGTACAAAAGGCAACTGAATGAAGAAAAGGACTTCCAACAAGTGATGTGAGAACTGGACACCTATATATAAAAAAGACTGAACACCTGGAACTTACATACCTTAAACACCTCACACCTTACACAAAAATTAACTTAAAATGGATCACAGATCTAAGTGCAAAATGTTCAACAATAAACATTTTATAGAAGAAAACAAAGGAGGGACACCTGGGTGGCTCAATAGGTTAAGCATCTGCCTTGGGCTCAGATCATGATCCGGGGTCCTGGGATCAAGCCCCAGGTCAGGCTCCCTGCTGAAGAGTGTAGGCTCCCTGCTCTGCCTCTCCCTCTGCCCTTCACCCTGCTTGTGCTCTCACTCTCACTCTGTCAATTAAATAAATGTTTTAAATCTTTAAAAAAAAAAAAAAAAGAAAGAAAGAAAGAAAAAGGAAGAAGAAAACAAAGGAGAAAATCTTCATGAACTGACGTTAGGAAAAGCATTCTAGATATGACACCAAACACATGATTCTTGAAACAAAAAAGTAATATACTGGACTTCAAAATTAAACTTTTGCTATGGAAATACAATGCTGAGAAAATAAGACAGATGAATACTGGGAGAAAATATTTCCAAATCACACCCTTAACAAAAGACTTATCTAGAATATATGAACTCTCAAAACTCAAGAGTAAGAAAAAATACAACCAAATTTTTAAAAATGGGCAAAAGACTTCAATAGATCAAAGAGGATAAACACACAGATGGCAAGTAAGTACATGAATCAATGCTGAACATCATTAGCCATCAGGGAAATGCAAATTAAAACTGCTACATATCTACTGAAATAGCTTAAGTTTTTACAACTAACAATACCAAGTGCTGGTAAGGATGCAAAGCTACTAGGACTCTCATACCCTGCTGAGATCGGGGGAAACTTCCATAAAACAATATAGCGTCTTTGGAAAATAGCTTGAAAGTTTCTTAAAAATTGAATACACACTCACTATATGACCTAGCGATCCCACTTGTAGGTATTTGTCAAACAGCAACGAAAATTTATAGTAACACCAAAGTATAAAGGTTTATAGCAGCTCTGTTCATAATTCCATAAAATGAAAGCAAACCAAATGTCCTCCAATAGATGTACATGCATATAATGGAACAATACTCAGCAATAAAAACGAATGACCTATTGATACACAGAACAACTTAGATGAGGCATTATGGTGACTGAAAGAAGACAGTCTCAAAAGGTTACATAGTATATAATTCCATTTATATGACATTCTAGAAAAGGAAAAGTTAATAATGATAGAGACAGATCAGTGATTGTCAGGCCTTACAGGGAGAGGTAAGGTGTGACCACAAAGAGTTTCTGGTGTGATCCTGTGCCCTGACTAGTATATCCCACATCCTATTCTACATTCTGATAGTGGCAATGGTTAAACAAATCCTTGCTTGTGTTGTAACTCATGGAATAGTATTATCAAATAAAAAGTCAATTGCATTCTGATAATCTTAAAAAAATTTTTTTTAAACTTTAAAAAGCTGGTCAGATTCATGTTAAGTGGCAAAATTCCAAGATGTGAGCACAAAGAGTGGGGAACTCTTAAAAATCATCTTCCTTAGAGACATCTCTGAATCCTTCTATAGTTGTGTTAAGTCCATTTTGTCTTTGATTTTGACTACTTTTTAAACATGCAATGACCTCCCTTCCACCTTCCCCAATTACCCTGGCAACAGTGAGGACGGTATATTTAACTTGTTAAATATCTTCTTCCATAAGAAAAATAAAATATCTTTTCTTAATAAATGGTAAGTACAACAATATACGTAAATATTTCTTTTAGTTATTAAAATTAGTATAAAACTGTGTGAACAAAACAATTTTTAGCATTTGTATAGATTCTCAAACATAATTCATAGGTACATATTCTGAAAATTATTTTACATTAACACATCCTAAAAGTCATCATGTTTGGTCATTTCCCAAAACCATATTTAACAATGGAAAATGATTTACCAAAAAATACTTCTTTATTCTAGAGCTCTACTCTATTCTATTAAAAGTACCCTCCCAGGACACCTGGGTGGCTCAGCTAGTTGAGTGGCTGACTCGATTTCAGCTCAGGTCATGATCTCGGAGTTGTCAAATCAAGCCCCGTGTCGGGCTCCATGCTCAGGGGGGAATCTGCTTGAAATTTTCTCACTCCCTCTACCTTTGTCCCTCCCCTGCTTGCTCCTGAGAGCATGCACGCATGCTCTCTCTCTAAAATAAATAAATAAATCTTAAAAAAAAAAGTATTCTCCCATTAATGTATTAAGTCATAACTGATTCTGAAGATTGCACTGCTGAAATATCCACATGAAAATCAGAGTGATCAAAAAAAAGAAAAAAAAGAAAATCAGAGTGATCAAACTTTAACAGACGATGAACTGATTTCATATCAGCAGAGCTACCCTAGTAAATAAGAAAGCTTTCCCCATTAAGAAAGGCCTTTGAGAAAGAATTATGCTCATTCTTTTTCCTCTAACATACATGACTTATTTTAGCGTAGTGATGCCAAAAGAATTATCATTGCTAGAAATTATATACAGGCCTAACAATAAGATTCTGATTAGTGTCACAAATGATCAAATATGTTATCAATTATAAACTTATAGGAGTTGATTTGCAATTAGAGTGTCCAAATATAGATCCCACAATTTCACTGAGTAAATGAGTTCTCTAACTAGTACCCACTCACATGTATATGTGAAATAATTTCAGCTGTAGAAAACTCAGCTGTTTTTTATCTATATGATTTCATTTATATAGAAGAATCCTCAAAAATTTATTTTCAAACACATATTAAACTAGAAGGTTAAAAAACAGGTAGGGGTGATATTATACTATCAATTTAAGTATTATATTACAGCAACGAGAACATAGATATTAAATAAACCTCATTTTAAGATGCAACTAAGATAGGACGAACTAAAGCCAATCCCATCCAGCACAAAATGTGTATGTGGATACGTGCATACCAACAAATAATATTGTAGATAAACAAGGCCTTAATGAACTACCTCAATCAAATAAGACAGAGGGCTCACATCACAGAACAAGTGTATGGGTACTGTTTTGGGTAGCACCTCTCCACACTGGCCTCCTCTGTAAGATGAAAATATGACTTCTTCTAAATCAAAAAGCATGTTTAAAAATTGTTTCTACTTTTGCAGATAGATATAGTTCAATAAGTAAAAAGTAAATTTCTCCTGTGTACTGAAGTATCTATAAAAGAACCTAAAACTAACCAGTTATAAAATATAAAATGAGCCCAAGTCTTATGTCTTCCCAACTTCTATCTATAAAAGCACACGTTAAGGACTTTTACACTCTGTCATTTCTGAAAACATGCTAATGTGCGTGATATTTCCAACCCAGATGTTCCATTCTCCAGCTTACATTCTCAAATGTTGATTCGACTCAAACTACCTACAATTCAACCAAATCACAAATAGTCTGGACTAATAAATCATGGATGGTACTTTTAGTAACAGCCTGGCACTCTGTGAACTGATACACATCCAGCAAAAATACATCATTTATAATTGGTACATACGTTCTTTCCGATGCTCCACTAAGCCCACAGCCTGCTTTGCTGAGCACTTTGCAAACCAATTGTCCCCAAGTAAAACAGTGACTTCATTAGTATGGACAAGCTTTCCTGGCATGAAGGCAAAGGGGCCAAATGGTACCTATTATTGAAAGGAAGGAAGGGAGGGAGGGAGGGAGTAAGGAAGAGAGAAGACAAAAAATTAAAAACACTAAAAAATACATTTTATGAAACAGCATTAAAAGCTCTGCGTTGAGCTCTTTTTATCGATACACTAAAAAAAATGTCAACTTCATAGAAATTTAACATTAAAGTTTCACTAAGAAAACCTATAGAAATTGCTTTAGGTTAACAAATCAATGTTAAAACAGGAAAAGGAATCAGCACATTTACATACAGCTTTCAGAGAAATTAGCACTGTCTGAATGTTTATACTTCATGTTCTTTCACCAATCTAAATGAAAGAAAACTAGTAATGAAATATTAATACCTTTGATTTAAAAACCTGAAAATTATTTCCAATAATATAGCCATTTTTTAACAAAGCTAGAATTAACAAATAAACAGCTGTAATGAATCTACAAATTTTATGAAATATTTGGGCTAGTAGAATAAAGAACAATACATTTACAACACATTTGGGCTAGCGTAATTAAGAACAAAGTCTTCATGAAAAAGAATATTCAAGCAATGAAAGAATCTAATCCAGGGCTCACAAATAGATCACTATGTCGATATGGAGATCATTCAGACAAAAATTAGTAGTACCTTTTTATATAAAATCAATATTCTAGGGTGTAATTCCGTGAATTATACAACATTATGATCTATTCCTGCACTGGCTAACAGGAAACGACTAAGTGCCATATTTCTGTCTTAATTACAGTTTTCTAACACAGAAAATTTGCATACCAAATTTGTCAAATTTTGTGCTAACATTTATGCCATTTGTGTCACCATAATGTGATAACTTAATATAAATCTGAAAAAAATGAAAAGAAGCAAATACCAACTATTACAACAATTAGTGGATTATTATAAAGTAAAACACAACAAACTTTGCATGCTATGGTAGTTACTTCAGGTACTATCTATTAAGCAAAGCTAATTTATTAATTCATACATATAAAGCAAAACAAATCTTCTAACTTTACATAGTTAATATGTAAACAACATACTACTTTAAAAGCAACACACCAAACATACCATGATATTATAAGACAACTTATCAGGCAAGGTGCTGAGTCTTTCTTGAAGGGCATTATAGTCATTATCTACCTTCTTCCTGTTGACAAAAAAAAATAGCAAAATACTAAATGAATACACAAACTAACAATTCCTTGAGTAGACTGTGTATCAAAAGACAAACTAAATCAAAAATCCAATTTTAGCAATTTAAATATTAAAGCATTTTATAATTTTAAAATTCTATGTTTACCAAGTTTAGCAGTGGCATTATTCAACCATACATGTAACAAAAATTAAGACTCTAAATGCCTTTGGTTTTAGAATTAGAACACACATCTGGAGAGCTAGTGTTTTGTAATGTAGAAAATAATCTGAACTAAATAAAATTTGGAAATTAAAGGAGATACTGAGAGAGGGCCTGATGTTTAGACAGAAACAGGGACTTAAGATGAAGGAAGAAGAGATTTAATAAAGCTTGTGGGTGAATAAACACTGGCTGCACAGCAGAAATCATGAACACAAAATTTGATCAGAGGCTTCAGTCCTTAGAAAACTTAGAGCTGAAAAATGTGTAAAAACCCTTCAGTTATTCATACTAATGTGACTAAGGTGAAAGAGAACCAACCAGGAGCTAGAAGAAATTAGGTAGAGGTAATACAAAAAAGCATTTCAATTTGGCTTTGGAGCCTGTTTCATGTTACATCAAGAAAGAGCTACCTAATAAATTAATTTCAAATAACCAAAAGATCTAATTCTGTAGAAGCAGAAATGGTCATGTTTCCACACTGTGAATGAATAGTCCTTCTTGCAGATGCCTATTTTCAAATCTTCTCTGAAAATTAGGTTTCTAAAGGGTTCCTTACTAGGGTGTAAGCAGCAGGCTAAACCAGCACACTGAAATCTTTTAAAGTGAAAGGGTGTTGTCAAGTCAAAAAAAAAAAAAAAAAAAAAAAAGAAACCAAAACAAAAATAAAACTCACAAATTCAGCAAGTAATTTTTAAAAACATGTAGATATTGCCAAACTGAAATTAGAATAAATTGCAACATAGATAATCGCTCTCCAGATAATAAAATGACTGGTCTATAAACATCATGGAATTGATTTGTTTACTCCTTAGCACCCGTAAAAGCAAGAGGAGCATAATTAATAAAACTTATCTCATTTAGTCTTAAGAATATCAAGGAATTTCACATACATACTATGCTATTCATCCTAAACATATTCCTCTAGTAAATGTCACTTAACATTTTCCTCATTCAAAAAAGAAAGTAGAAGGAAGATGGAAAAACCAAACATTTAAGAGAAATCAGATCTCCTCCATCAAAAAAGCAGCAAGCAATGAATTTAACCTAAATTCTGGCCTGTGTTTTTTCAAGCAAGCCCTTTTATTTCCTAGTTTTGAAGTGCTTTTGTAAAATGGTCCCTTAAAATCCTTCCTTATAAACACAAATGTCTTTATTCTATTTACTTAAGGGAAAAATATCCATCTGAGTAAATTTTTATAGGAATTAAATGGTTTTTAAAAACTTCATGCACAGGACTACAAACCAGAAAGAGCATGGCTTTAAAGTTAGATCAGAGAGTGAATCCCAGCTCCACCACTTAACATAAACAAATTAACCCTAGTCTTAGCATCTTCAATGGCAAAGTCAGAATAATTCCTATCTCACAGGTTCAAAAGAAAGAAATAGGACGGGTTTAGCAACAAAAACGAACATTACATATCCAATGCCCTTTTTTTCCCCATGAACTTTCAAAAAACACTAATTGTAAAATTTTCAAGGAAGACTACTACCCACTAAGTTAAGATTCCATTATGTTAAATTCATTCAATCTGATAAAAAGAGTACAACTTACTGAAAGACAGTATAGTTAAATGCTACCTTTTAGGGGGCTTTTGGAGATAGGGTTAAGTAATAACTGGGATACTGTCTGTAAAGAACTGACTTGATACAATGCCTGCACACAGTAGACACTCACCAGTAAATCTACCAAACACTAATAGTATTTTTTAGATAAGTAATTCAGCAAATGCTTAAGGACTAAACAACAGCTCAGATGTCTAAATGTTTCTGTGATTGTTAAAAAACTAATACTAAAGTTAGTGCTCGGGATGCCTGGGTGGCTCAGTGGTTTAGCGCCTGCCTTCGGCTCAGGGCGTGACCCAAGTCCCGGGATTGAGTCCCATATTGGGCTCCTTGTGGGACTGCTTCTCTCTCTGCCTGTGTCTCTGCCTCTCTCCATGTGTCTCTCATGAATAAATAAAATCTTTAAATTAATTAATTAATTTAATTAAATAAAGTTAGTGCTCAATATGTCTTATTTTGGTAACCACACCTGGAAAAAGGGGACTTCCTATCAAAACACCTCTTTTGTATAAAAAGAACAGTAGATTCAACCACAGGTAATACAAGAAGCCAATGTCAGTATTCCAAATCAAGTTTGTTGTTTTAAATTTGTCACTAATTGTCTCTTAAACAAAAATGTGGACATACTGGAGAATGGTTTAAGATCAGAGTTGCTATTTCTAAATTCTGAGTTGTTTTCTAAAAATACAGAAACAAAAAAAAAGAGAGAGAGAAAAAAAAAAAAAAGAAAAGAAAGACAAAGAATTTAAAATGCAGCCCATGCAAGGCAGTGTCTCTGGGAGAAATTATGGTTTAAGAAACTCTCTCTTAAAGGTTCCACTAGTGGAAATACCCCGGATCAAACTAAACACCTTGGTCAAAGAGTTTGTCTATCTGCCTACAAATAGTCCCTCTAAAATTCAGAGATTAAATAATTCCATTACAGATCACAAAGCCTATGCATCAGAAAATACAAAAATGATTCTAAGAACTACTGTGTTACAGAAGGCAAGTAGGGGATCTTTATTTGCACCAAAATTTGAAGTTTATTTCTTCTATTTTACTACACTTAGAAACATAATTTTTAGACACTGTAGTCATATTAAAATATGTAGTAAAAAGAGACAACTGCTTAATTTTTTTTCAAATGGAAAATAAAGCCCAGATATAATTAGGATAAACCACTCAAGCCCACGTATACCATACAGACCTCCTTGGTCTGGAGGTCTTCATCTTATTCCTTATAGATTAGGTTTAGGCTTCAATTCTTAATTTTAAAAAGTTATCCAATAAATAAGATTTAATTTGCGAAAGAAATCCTCGTACAATGTTCCTTATAGAAATCTAATAAGAACTAAAGCACTGCTGTAAGTCATATATAATAAACTTTTACAATCATCTTTTGAATCTTGCTAATCATGTGCTATATGCCTTCTGAGAAGCACTTTTTGTTTTAAAAAGCAGCAGCAAAGGACGTAGCACTCTACAAATTAGCCTTAACCTTAAGGATGAAGATCAGGACGGATCCCGTGGGAAACACCTTATTTTCATAGGGCTGTGAAGAGTATGAGTGCAAGTTAAAGGATTTGTTTGCTCAAGTATTTACACTGATGTCCACGACTTACTTTGAAATCCATCAGGGAAAAATGGATTAATGCGTTGAGATAAAGATGGATATATGATCGAGGTTCACCTACACAATTCTTTCAACTTTTCTGTACGTTTGAAGATTTCCATGATAGAACATTAGGAAGGAGATGGGGGAATATGAAAGCGAGACTAGACTTTAATCTTCTTAAATGCAACTGACAAATCTTTGGGGTTTGTTTCTTGGATTTTTTAAAAGATTTTATGTATTTATTCATGAGAGACACAGAGAGAGGCAGAGACACAGGTGGAGGGAGAAGCAGGCTCCCCGCGGGGAGCCCAATGCGGGACTCAATCCCAGGACCCCGGGGTCACGCCCTGGGCTGAAGGCAGACGCCCAACCCCTGAGCCACCCAGGTGTCCCAAATGACAAATCTTTGTAAAGAAAAAAAGTTCTACATCCCTTGTTTGAGGCAAGAAGTCTCCAATTTTCATCTTTAAATAATAAAAAAGGGAAATAAAATTTAAATCACTGATGGAAATAAGATTTTGCTAATTTTCAACTTAAAGCAGGAAGCTGGAATAGGCAGAAATGTTGACACTAAGCCTGTGGGTTTTTAAGTCTTTTATCATTCGCTCTCCCTTTATCTAAGGTCCTAAACTAAAAAAAGCAGGAAACACCAAGTGATGGTCAAAAAGGGAAAAAGGAAATGGGCTTTACATTCCAATACTATCTCGGTTAATCTGGGGCAGAGTTAATTTAAGATTTTAAGAAATTACAACATCCAGAGATTTGGAATATAAGGAATATAAGTAACTATATAATCTTATTTAGAAATGATTTTTAGCCCATCATACCCACTCTAGAACTTCCTGTTAAGAATTCAAGAAAACCTTTGTTTCAATTCAATTCACCATTTATTGAGCTTCTCCTCTGCAACTGAGCTTTATGCCATATGCTGCAGGGATCATCACTCAAATATAGCACGCCTTTTTTATTTCTTTGCATTGCTTCTTTGTTAAAGATCACTAGCTTGATGGATGCCTGGGTTTTTACCTCTAAAATTAAGAAAATAAAGAAATATTAAATTCAGGCATAGATTTTATGTATGTAAAGAAAAAAGTCTTCTCATTACTAAAGAAAGGAATGATAATGATTTTTTTTCAAAGTAACCTCTTTAAAAGTCTAAGTAAATTATTAAGGTTATAGTAAACAAAAAAATTCTTTAAAAAAAGGATCACATTGCTGAAGGATCTGTCATTTGGCAGGAAGGGGAACATATTAAAAATTAAAATATATCGGCATTAAATTAGTATTATTATTTTTTATTTTATTTTTTAAAAGTTATTTATTATTATTTATTCAGAAAGACACAGAGAGAGGCAGAGACACAGGCAGAGGGAGAAGCAGGCTTCCTGTGGGGAGTCTTATGCAGAACTCGATCCTAGGACCCCGGGATCACCACCTGAGCCAAAGGCAGATGGTCAACGACTAAGCCACACAGGCGTCCCAAGATGATTTTTTTTAAATGGTCATGGCAAAATACTATTAAGTGAAATCTATGACAAAATTCAAGCAATATGGTGGCATATTCCTTTTTCTCAACTCTTTATATCTAAGAAAACTTACATCATCAGAAGATGCTGATGAAACAATCTGTTCTTTATTTTTATGAGTCCATCGAAAACTTTTACTAGAAATAGATACAAAGATGAACCTAATAAACACTTGTAATTTTTCTAAAGTTAATGAAAGTATCAAAAAGAGAGTGCAGTTAACATCCTACTAGATTTCCACAGTTTAACTTCTCAAAAATGAGAAATGGAGAGTACAATGGATTATAAACAGTAAAGTGGGACAGAGGAATTGTTTCCAGTGCTCCCTGCCAACAAACATGTGCATGTGACTTCAGACTTGTCAGTTATCACGGGTACCTGTTTCTTCACTCATTGGCATTCTTTTGCTCTAAGAATAAAATGAGATGTGAATCTGAAGAAAGTTTTAAAATTATACAAAAACACATCACTCTAAGTGTGAAAGAAATGCCCCAAGGTACCTCCTAGTTCAGTTAGCTTCAGGCGAAGAGTTTACAGGTCAGTTTAATTTTATTTTCTGAGTTCTCTACAACTGACACATATTTTTTGTGACAAATCAGAAAGGAGGGGCCTTTCAGAAAAGATGAGTTTAGCTATGCTAGGTTTATAACCAACTTAAGTTTTGACTGAGCCAGTTTCTATTTAATTCTACTTTGTAAGTATAGTTTCAACTTTCCAAAATATATTTTAGAAAAAAGAAAACTTTTTGTGTATTGTTTTCTTAGAACAGTGACTCATAGCCCTGTCTGGTCCCTGATAGCTATGAGAAACTGATAAAAACACTAGATCCTTTCCTGAGAAAAAGTCCTTGAATTCTGCATATAATTTCAATAGAAGCCACTCAGATCCCTTGAGGTCACAGTTTTTTCTAAAGAGGTCTTAAACAGTTTAAAAAAAAAAAAAAAAAAAAAAAGCAATCCTGGTTTTAAGGCCATCAAATATGTAAAATGTTCAAAATTATCTTCAATTCTGTTGATTTAAATAAAAGAAAAATAGGAAAACCATCCCCAATTCAGTCATGAGTTCAATATAAGTTAATAAAAATGTTAAATCATATCATATCATATCATCTCCATTTTTTTACTGCCTACATTTTCCTTAGTCATACAATGACACTCACTGTTGTTAGAACCTATTAGAATTTAGACTTTTGTATCTCAAAACAAGAAAAAGCACCCTGGATTAGTATCTTAAGTGATCTGCCTCTCAGTCAAGCACTGCTGTTGCAATATTAACACCTTCATCCTCACATGGTACTCTTCCAAGCTTGAAAGCTTTATTGTATGAAAGAAAATAAAAAAACTCAAAGCGCAAGGAAGTGTAGTTTTCAAACCCAACAGAGTTAAAATAGGGATGAAAAGTCATTAGGTATGCCAAGTCAAATTGGGCTGTAGCATTAATCAGATATTCAACTGGACTTAAGGCTGGTTGTTGGAAATTGTAAATCAATTTTTATGATGGACAATGAAAATACACAAAGACTACATTCTAAATGAAGAGATGTAATTACAATTTTTATGAAATCTCTAATTTTATTTTTAAAATTTCTCTATTAAAAAATTCCCCACAATGCATTTGCATTTCATTTTCAGAAAAGCGTCAAGTAAAAAAAGAAAGAAAGAAAGAAAGAAAGAAAAAGAAAGAAAGAAAGAAAGAGAAAGAAAGAAAGAAAGAAAGAAAGAAAGAAAGAAAGAAAGAAAGAAAGAAAGAAAAAGAAAAAAAGAAAAGCGTCAAGTATTAAACTAATGGGATTCTTACAAATCATGATTCAGGCGCACCTATGTGGCTCAGATAAGCATCTACCTTCAGCTCAAGTCATAATCCCAGGGTCCTGGGATGGAGTCCTGCATGGGGCTCCCTGCTCAATGGGAAGTCTGCTTCTCCCTCACCCTCTCCCTCTGTGTGTGTGTGTGTCTGTCTCTCTCTCTCTCTCTCTCTCATAAATAAAATCTTAAAGATTAGGGAACTACTAGAAGTAACAAATTCTAGTAACAATTTAAAAATCATTAACCTTAAAAAAAAAAAGGAAAAAAGCATTTACAATTTGACCTTGGTGACAAAAATAAACATGCAGAATTAAAAAGCTGAAGGGAATGAAACAAAATGTTTTAAGAGGGAGAATTAGCTTCTTTTTAGAATTACGAGTAAATTTATCTTTAATTTATGTTTTATTTATCTTTATCTTCATTTCTTTTTTATTTCAACCTTTCTATATGTAAGTATGTAGTCATTTTATACTCAGGATAAAAAATTTTGTTCTTAAAAATATCATCCTTAAAACATTCAACTTAATCTTTTTCTTTTGCAAATCAATTTGCTTTAAAACATCACATGCAAAAATTGCAAAACTTAACTTCTCAAACCCATGTACTAAAATACCATGCCATTAGGAAAGAAAAAAAAGAAAACTATGCAGGAACTTAATGACAGGGAATGGGATTTATATATATGATTCCTCCCTCTTGCCCTTGTCCCTAGGGACACTTTCATAAATAAGTACAGAGATTCCATCAACAAAAGCATATAAAACCTTCAGAAGGTTTGGAAGTTGCTCTCTACTCTACTGGGGGTAAGGGTGGGAGGGGCAAACAGAAGGTCCTATACAAAACAGTGACTAAAAACTGTGGTCAGTTAAATGGGGACTCTGAAAAACATGGTTTCCACATTTACCTACCACTGAAAAATGAAGTCATCACTGTGAATAATTTTAAGTTTTAAAGATATGCAAATCAATATTTCACAGATTATACATAATAAAATGAAACAAATTTTATGTAAGTAAATGAAGGCAAGCCAGGAAAGCACTGTTTCAGGTAATTCCTGAGAAATATACCATAAACTACAGCATTGTTATAATGAAATAGCTCGATGGTTTTGTGGGGCAGAGAATCCCTCAAAACATCAGATACACATATCCATCCATCCAACCACACTGATGAAGAACTGAAAGAATTCCAAACATATCTTCATCTGTGTTTTTTTTTTTTTTTTTTGAAACTACTTAGGTATGCTCTCTTGGTGATTTCCCATTATATACTTTGACTATAACCTATACTAGAAACTAATTATTCTTTTCCTCTAAACAGCATTCTTTGTCTATTTTTTCTTTGAAAAATAAAAATGCCAAGTATTTGCGTTAGAAGTCCTCTCTGAAAATTGTTGTGATGAGCAGTGGGTTCTGTTTGTAAGTGCTGACTCACTAAACTGTACATCTGAAACAAATATTACACTATATGTTAACTAACTAGAATTTAAATAAAAATTAAAAATAAATAAATTCTCATGCCCAAGTGTTTCAGCATTTGTAAGCCCAAATTTAAAGCTATTCTCTCCGGGACGCCTGGGTGGCTCCGCGGTTGAGCATGTGCCTTCGGCTCAGGGCGTGATCCCAGGGTCTCGGGATCGAGTCCCGCATCAGGCTCTCCGTGAGGGCCTGCTTCTCCCTCTGCCTGTGTCTCTGCTTCTCTGTGAGTGTGTCTCATGAATAAAATATTTTTAAAAAAATAAAGCTATTATTTACAAAATTAAATGTCTGAACAATATAAAACGCCTTTTTACTTTCACTTAAATCTACTTCAAGTAATTACATAGATATCTTTACTACTTAAAACTCTTTAAAGATAATCTGAAGGAAACAAGACAATGAAGATTTTATAATTCATATGCATACAGTTTATAACAAATAACGCCTAACAGAAATATGACGTGTATGTGCCATACACGTATTTCATTAGATTCTCACAAATCAACAGAAGTAATGTAACTTTCTTCTTGTGGGATATAGTCAATAGAGTAAGTACCTGTGATGCATTAAAAATGGCCATAAATTCTTCCTCACTCCTCCCACCAACTGGAGTCATTTCCCACTCTGACCAATACAGTGTGGCCTCGCTGCTTCCATTCTTGCTGCCCTGAGATCATCATGTAAAGTGAGCCGATAGAAGAGCACATGGAGAGAGAGGCCTAGCTACCAACCAGCACTGGCCACTAGACTTGGGCATAAGGCCATTCTGGACAGCCCAGCTGCCCCAGCCACCAAAAAGCTGCAACCATGCAAATGAGCCCAAACAAGAGTAGCAGAACAACACAGGTAAGTCAAGCCCTACTGGCACATCCACAAAGTCATATACAAAAAAATGTTGTAGTTTTAAACCACTAAGTTTTGGAGTAATTTTATTAAGGAACACTTAATAATGGATGTAACAGCTTAGGAAGGATATATTTTGCGTTGTAAAACCATAGTCTTAGTAAGGTCGCCATTATTTATTTTTTAAAAATCCAGTACCAAAGTTTATTTGGTAACTCTAAACCTTGGACATTTGACACGAAATGAAATAAAGGATAAGAGTTAACTAATAACTGAGAACAATCTCCAAGGATGAATTAAATGAACAGCATACAGCCTGATTTCATTTTTGTCAGAAAGGGTGGGAGCACAACCTATAAAAATATATGGATGAATACACATGCACACACACATATACATACACATCCTTTAGGCAAACAATTTCTGGAAACATTTATAAAGGACTAGCAGAAAAGCACTTTATAATGATAACTGGGGATAAGTGTGGGAGAAAAACTACACTCCATTTATACCTTTTAGAAATTCCTAAATTTTGAACTATATAAATACACTGCCAAATTTTAAATTTTTTAGTATAATTTTTTTAAAGTTTCAGGTCTTAAAGAACATATACTTAAATATTTCCACATGGAATATGTTATCAGGTGCACTGCAAAAGCACCATAGGTGAGGGAAGGGGGTAGTGGGATAGGCTGTTGAAATGCACCAGCTCAGATGACACCACACACTGATAATTACTGAGACTGAGCGATGGGTACATGTGGATTCACAACACACACACCTTTCGTTTGAAATTCTTCATAACAAAAAGTTATCTAAAAACATTAACGTAAAGCTTTAATAATACTGCTTAAAAAGCCATCTCTCCATCAGGATAAAAGAAGATAATGGCATGAATACAAAATATTCAGGAATATTTATAAAGCCTTGGTAAGTTTTTTTTGTTTTCTTTATTCATATGACAATTACAATTTTCAAAAAAAATTTCAGAGCTACTTTTAATATTTGTTGTCAGTCTGGGTGTTCTATAGATATTATCTCAATCTTCAACTTAAGTAGTATCATCACTTTACAAGTTAAAAACTGAGAATCTTAGTAATTCTCCCAAGGTTACAGTTAGTAAATGACAGGATTCAAATGTAGGTCTGTGACTCTGAATCCCATGCTCTTTAGGGAAGAATTAAAAAGATAAAAAATTACAGATAATCTACAAACAGAATAATCAAGCCCTGGTGGATTAAACAGTTGGAAGTATATCCATATTTTAATAAGAAAATACTGTGTGGATATTATAATACCTTATTTCCTGAGTTAAGTAAAAAGGATTTTAAGAAAAAACAGTTTGTGTTAAATTTTTTTAATCTTCACTAAATTGAAAACCACTATTAGCTCTAAAAGTGTTGCACAAATTCTCAACTATTAGGCTCAAATCTCTCCTTATTATTCATTATTAACTAAACAAATATTATAAATGTTTCTCGTTCACCAAAGTTCTGGAATTGGAATTAATTTTCTGGAAGTCATTTTTTTGGCGCAGATCCTGTTTGCCCCAGGCCATTTTTACTCCTACTTTTCTATAAATATTTTTGCTTCCTGCCTTACATTTTTTAAAAAATTTAATATCATTTTAGGAGCCTCCAATGTTCATTACTTGTCCCTTAAATAAAAGAATCTTTTAAAATTGCACAAACAAGTATAAACATCACTAGCATAAGAAAGCATCTTTTAAAAATCATATTTTGCATTTCTTTATTCTATTGATGTGTATCTCATGAAGAAGGCAGCTTAGCTATGTGAATTGTATTTTAGACTGGGCTAAAACCAGGGCTAAAGAAAACTGAAAAGCAACATGCTTTTAAAAGCAGCATGTAAGACACCCTTAAGAAGCATTCCAGCTTCTGTTCTTCCTTCCTAGCTCTCTGCAAATAGCACAAAATTATTGTGATTTCCCTGTTTAGTGTTCGACTATGAATTCCTCCATGGCAGGGTCGTTCAATTCCAAACAGCAACATAATACTGGCATATGGTAGGAACTCAATCACTGTTTGTAGAATTAACAGAATAAAAATATCACAAGAATTCCACAATGCTCCCAGATAGCTATTTCCTGGCTTTCAGAGGAATGGAGATACTTTGGTTTCAGTTTTTTAATATAATAAATTGGTGAGTTCACTGGCCATTTAGACTCTAGCAATATCAGATCCTCATTAAAAACAAACAGAAAAGTCTGTTTCCTGAGCCCTAATAGAAATGATTCTGAGGAAAAAGCAAGTTTTAACTGGAAAAATTATTTTAATTTTTGAATGTATAAATAAGGTACTATATTACTTTAAGATAGGTGTAGGTAAATATCTAAGCTTCTCTAGTTTGGAAAGCTTTGGAAAACTGGAAACTGAGATTGAGAGTCACATTAACCTGCTCTGAAATAAATGTCCTATTTCTATTTGTCAATGGTTACCAGGGCTTGGGCACAGCTATAGAATCTGCAAACTAAAATGTTATATATAATTATATATCTTTGGTCGTCATTTACTCAAACATTTATTAAGTGCCTATATTATGCCAAACACAGTAGGAGGTGCTGTGGATTAAAAAAAAAAAAAAAAATGAACACATGTCCCTCGGCCTTAAGGAATTTTCAGTCTCACAGGGAAAGAGTCTTGCAAAACAAACCAGAAGCAAGTTATTCACACATTTGCTTCAATTAGTATCTGTCCTTAGTGAATCCAACCTTTTACTGATTTCCTGAATTTCTTACCAAACTAATAGAGAGAAGTCCACATGAATAAAATTTCCCCTGAATTATTTGTAAAATAGATCACTTTGGCCAAATTAGTGGGAAACAGAGGGCTAAAGGGGAATGGTTAATTCTTTGGCCAAGTACTTGAATTTCAAGTTTCAACCTGGACTGAATATATAATGAAAAGCGAATGTCCATCATGGAAATGTTGACAGACTTACACCACCAGTAGATGCAACTACAACACTGCATTTATTGAAAATTAATGAAGTCCCTGAATTTTTATTTATAAAGTGGATATTATTAGTTTTAGATTATTTTCTGCAAGCCAATAGTCAGAATTTAATAAGATGATGTGTACAGATTGTACCGATTTTCACTCTTATCCACCGCTTGCAGCCTATGTGCATTTAAACCAAAAAACATTTGATATACACTAACTATAAATTATTTCCTTGGAGATCTCTCAGGCATGAAGAAAAAGCCTCTTAAAATAAATTTAAAATATTATATGCTTGATGGTGTATAACCAAAGGTTTAATCTCACCACTAAAGGGGCAGTTACCATGATTTTGCAATAACCCTGCAGACAATAATCAAGACAGCTCCTGTTGTTCTCTCAGTAAAATCTTCGTAAACACAGCATGGATATATTGTAATTTGATATCTGTAAGATCAACAGCTATACCTCATGACAACTCATAATATAAGATTTTATTCACCATTAAATTGAGCATTTTTCTCAGAAGACTTAGGAAAGTATGTTATTTACCAAGCATTGTCCTATTAACTAAAGATTAGCACATTAAAATAGATATGCTTTCTTTCTCTCTACACTCTGAAAAAAGTACAGTCCATAAGAAAGCTCAGAAATGTAGGCAATTAATTAGATTTTTCAAACTTCAGGGAAATGTAGATATTTCCATCAGTATTTTAAAACAACTGATTTCAAATTATTATTCTACTACAAATATACGAATATTCCCCAAATACAGCCCTCTGCAATTAACCAGGTTCAAAAACGTCTCAGTTGCCACCTTATAATGATATTAATATTATTCTAATTTGAAAAAAAAGAAAAGAAAGGAAAAAAGAAGGCAATTAGAATAAACACAAATGGTGACACAATTTCAGGAAATCAGGGAACACATAATTCAGTAAACGGTGAAGGACAATATAAATTAGTATCAAAAGCATTCAAAATGGAGATTACTAGAAGAATTCAATTACGGGTTACAAAAAATAATAATAATATACTTTATTTAAATACAAATAGATGACCCCCCATCAGTATTTCAGAAATAATATAAAACCATCTTTCACTCACCAATGCTGGATTTTCTCTTGGCAGTTAGTGACCACCTGTCATGAAAACAGATAACTACTCATGAAAAAACAGGGCTATACACAAAGCTACAAAATCAGTGTATCAGAAAACTAGAACAGTGGCTTTACAGATTTAATAGCATCTCAGTATACATTTTTATTTGTCAAATGCACAGAGATGTGACTGTTAGTTTTTAAGCAGCACACTTTATCATAACCCCCTAATGCAAGCTGATAACTGCAGAACAAATTACAGCCTTCCGATTCATACTTTGCTACAAAACCCGCTTCATAACTATTAGGTGACATATGATATAAGATAACTAGTATTTTGTACAATCTACAGACCTGCTTTCAATGTTACATATTTTGTAGAATACGCAAATGTTATAAATAACAAAAAACCAATGCAACATCAACATTTCATCACTAAAAAAAAAAATGACAGTAGTAAAAATATTTTATTTTGTCAGTATATCTCCAAATGTTTTCACCTGTAATTTTTATTCTGACGCATTAAAAATGAGTTCAGTGATATTTTTCTACTAACATTTTCAAGAAGAAATACTTGGGATAAAGAGATGCTCTGAACAGCCCATTTGTTCCCTCACTGAATTATGGTAAAATTTTAAGCACTTAATAGCCATTTTAAACTATGTTTATAATACAGAAACAATAAAATTAAGTACAAAAGTTATTTGCTTTCCTTAAAGACAGTTCAGCAGATTCTCAAAATTGAGGGGAAGGGGAGGGAGAGAACAACGCTAACCAATGAGGAAAAGAGACATTTGAATGGCAATTTTAAAAATAACACTGTTATCAAAGATCATGAATTGTTTTTAAATTGCCCACTAATAAAAATTTTAAACAAAAATCTCAAATACTACAACACCATTTGAGATACAGAGAA
This sequence comes from Canis lupus dingo, assembly GCF_003254725.2. Taxonomy (NCBI): domain Eukaryota; kingdom Metazoa; phylum Chordata; class Mammalia; order Carnivora; family Canidae; genus Canis; species Canis lupus. The sequence continues at coordinate 121,731,409 of NC_064243.1, forward strand.
ACTAAGGGATACAAGCCAAAATGCTCAATACAAGGCCATGTGAAAAAGACAGCAGCATCATCTGGTTTGAAACACACTGCTTTAGTTCACCATTCTAAACACCAATATTGCCTCTTGTCTCTCTTGCTCAATGTTTCACCCAAAAATCACAAGACTTTGGGAGGGGGGGCTGTCACTAAATTCCTATTATAACATTTAATTCCTGAAATAAATGTCCTCCTTTGGTACATTTTAAATACTAAGGCAGCAATCCTGTATCAAAATACATGCTGTAATCAGATACCCAACCATACTACACATTAACTCAGCATAAAAAGTCCGTTTTAGAATGAAGATCTCTCAGTAAGTATCAATCACATAGCAACACTTAATAACAGTGGTAATATATAATAGAGTACTGACTTTACATCTGGAAGAACCAGGCTAAAACTACATCAATCCATTTCACTGTTTCTGATTTGGCAGTAATTATAAAATAGACAAACAGAATTAAATGTAAATTGAAAAAGAAAAAAATCTTCATGAAATCCTTTTCATAAAGTTCCTCTTTAACAACCCCATTAAAAGATGAGACCCAAAAAACAGTCAGGATGCTTTCCAATCCCAATGCATGTGTTTCCAAGCATGAAGTGAGCCAAAAGCACAAAAAGAAAAGCCCTGCAAACCATAAGAGCAGAATGTTCATTAACCTCTACATGATAATCCTTTCGTAGCTGCATATTAACTAGTTACATATTCATAATCATTTACATTATTTAAAGGACCTTCGATGAAATTTTCTAAGCAATATCCATTAGTGACAGTGTTAAAGGTTATAGAAGATAGTCTACTTAATGTTTCCAGGAAGCCTTTTTAATTAGTAAATATGTAAATTTGGCACATATGCTTTTTATGTTTAAAAAACAAGTCCCTAAAAAAAAAAAAAAAAAACAAGTCCCTAGTAGAATGGCATGTGTTCTTACATCACGCCCCATGGTCTAGTCTCCACTTTGCTTTAGCTATCTTTTCCCCACCCTACCCCCTAACCCCCTTCCCTTTCCTAAAGTAGTCTCCCCAAGAACAGATATTAAAGGATAAAAAAACAAAAATCCATTTCACAATTTTTAACAAATTTTCACCATCAAAATATTGTTTTACATTAAAGTCTTTATTAATTACTTTCAGGATTTAGAACAACAGAGACTTCAGTTAGGTGAAAACAAAGGTATAGGCTCTGTATTCTGAGCATCAGAAATAAAGGAAAAGGTGAGAGAGGCAGGTATGATAATACCTAGAACAGCTTTCTGATAGGACTACAGTTATCTTTGTTTACATGAGTTTTATAGCCTGCTTACTTCCCAAAACCATTTAAACCCAAGCAGTTATACTGTTTATTTTGAAGGATCATTCTAGTTCTCTTGTCTTTTACAGCAAGTTATTCAAAAGAAAATATTAGTAAATTTCTACAACTTCAACTGTCAAGGAAAATTTTAGAAGAAAGAAAAATCTGATTATTTAAAGTGGAATCCGCATGGGTTAAAAAAAAGTATCTAATTTTCCTTCAGAAAATGGACTCAGATTAATTCCTTTAAGTATTAAATAAAATGAACCTGCTTCTGTAAGAAACTCTTGAAAAACAAAGCAAAACAACAAAAAGCACTTCATTACTTTGTTGTCCTTCACAGAAGCTTTTAAAAGTAAGATGGCTACCAAGCAACAATAATAGTTTTTTAAGTTAAACCTGCCCAAACATGCAACTATTACTCCTGAAGAAAAAAATCTTACTGAATCATTTTCATAAAAAGAATTGGTTAGTAGGCTTCAACTATTAAAATAATTGACCTAGTAAATTCTTTAATGTGACATAATCGCACTTAGAGCCAGAAACTTATAAATAAAATATGTGCTTATGCAGTAGCACAGCACTAAGACCACAGCAAAGAAAAAGGACTATGAGTTGACTTATCACTTTTTAAGATACATTCTATCATTAGGAGTCTTTACCAACAACCCAGTAGTGAGAAAGTCCGTGATGCACTTTGTAATTCAAAACTGCCTTACCCTAGGAGTAGTAACAATGGTATATGCCAAGACTTCATAAGATGAAAATCAAGCTACCACAGTTCACTAAGGTGGGTTACAACCTCTCCTTAAAGCAAAGAAACCCATGTTCAAAACTGAAGTATCTTATCCAGTATTATGCAACTCTGCCCAGGAACTGGCATGAAATCAAATCAGTTTTAGAACCAGGCCTATCTAACCTCAAAGCCCATACTCACTGGATTGGACTATCTCCAACCATCATGCATCTTACTGGGTAACAGAAGAAAAGCAGCTATTTGCATCTACGGTCTTTCTTTTGTAAAACACTGACTGCTGCTGCTACTTCTCCACTTCATCCACAAACCCACATGCACACATAAAGATCTTACGAATGTCAGTAAAAGCAAATAAGCTTGAATTCACCAACTGTCTAATAAAAACCCTCATTTCTTCTGATGCCTCATACAGCTCTTAGGTCAAGTGACTATAAATAGATTTCCCAAGCCCCATATACTCCTGTGCATTGAGGGGCGGGGGGAAGGAGAAAGGCTAGGCCTCTAATTACTATCACATCTCATCATATTTTTGAGGCAGTTGTTACTGAGTTAGATGCCCAGGATGACAACGGTAGACAACAAGCCCAACAATCTCCTTTCCTTTATGTCAGTGTCTAGCTAACATACATGCAAGTTCTGTTATGAAGGTTAAAGTAATACTTGATCAATTTTAAAGTCAATAAAATACATGGAACATGGAAATAACAATTCCTCTGCTATTTTTCCTCAGAAGTAACTTTCTAAAAATTATTTTATAGAGGAAGAAATGAATGATTTACCTTGTATAAGATCCCCATTATTTATTTCCATTTGTGCTATTTATTTTGGTAAGAGACCACAAGGGGGCATCCACCCGTGAGTCTTCCCTGTTAAATACGGTGCCACGTTAAAATTAGACTGGAACAGAAAGCCTGAAAGGGTATGCTTGCATAAGTCTCCAATGATACTTCTCTCAAAAAAGCTCCACTTCACTTCTAAAACCCCCTTTAACTCTATTTCGATTTCAAATTCTCCCTGTACGGGTTGATACACAGAATAATAATCTGAGGATTGTATTAATCAGAGCTGTCTAAATTTATACAATGTACTGCTCTTGTTAGACTGTCTTCAGACAGACCGTCCAATTTTGAGTTTTAAAGCTGCTGCTGAATCAAAAGGAAAAAGTATCAGCGGTGGCTAAAACCAATGGATACTACACATGTACTGTTATCTGACAATTACTTAAATGGTTGAAAATAATTTCTTCAAGGACATATTGTCAGTTAATTACATAGACGTATAAACGTCATTAGCAAAGTATACAGAGAGTGTACTTCAACAAAACTAGTGAAATATTACAAGTCTTCTTAATAAGCTCTTTGTAAAGAAGGAATTGACTATAGGCTCTTAAAATAAAAACAGCAATAAATAGTAATAAACTGCAACAAACTGAGTATTTTTACATAAAAATTTCAAATGAATTTACTTTCTAAATATGCTGAAAGTCAAAACTACCAAAACTGCTACCAAAAGTTTAACTCCAATTATATAGAGCCACTTGTTAATAACACTTAAATGTCCTTATTCAAAAATGTAGTTAGGATGGAATCAAAATGATCACCTTAATCCTTTTACATTTACCCCGGTTTTCTCCTACACAGGCTCCTAATGCACTCTCACATTCGAACTCAGTCTCTTTATACACAAATACTAGATTACATCTAACATGCTTTGGTACTGTACATCCCACCCCCTTCATGGTTCCAACTACAAATTAGGGCTTTTTTTTTTTTTCTTTCAGTTATTACTCATAATACCCTGTATAAAGATATAGTTTTGTCACACTGGAAATATTAGAGACTGATAACATATGCATCCAGCAATATGTCTAAAAATGAAGACTCTGATGTTTGGAGGGTTCTGTTTTTAGGATTACTTGAATTGAGAATCCAGGAAACTCTAACTGTACTGGCTGAAAGCCTAATGAGTTATTATGGGTCATGTCTACTTAATTCATCAATGTACTCACCTGCCATACGGTAAGCATGTATCAAGACCTTTTTAAAAAGTACAGGTCTACCATCACCTAGCCAAAAACCTCAGGAGTAGATATGTTTCTCAATTTAGAACTTTCATAACAAAGTAATACAGTACACATAATATACATTATGAAAAGCCAACCCCCAATGAAACCCACTTTGAATCAAATACAGTAACACCGGCAACAAAACATATGAATATTCAAAGTAAGTGGAATAAGTGCCTCACTCAAATCAGCTCCAATCAGTTTGTCAACAAATGAATATGCCACATACTTAGGCATAACTTTGTTTTCGGTGCTTTTTAGACTTCTGAATTGCAGATTGGGGATTGTGACCTGTATTTCTGAATGTGAAATAATGCCTGAATTGCAGCTTGCATGCCTACTGTTTTACCAGAGATACCATTTTGTCTCCTTCTCTTGTACTTACATCACTGATCCATTTTGAATTAGTTTTGTATACTGACCATTGACTGCTGAGTTTGAGAAAATTGAGGATATTGTCATCTAAAGGTTCATAATCTGAGGCTTAATTTATATTATCATCTTTATCATCATTTCTGTCTAGTTGAGCTTCATTATAGGTCAACAGAAAATAACCAAATTAAAGCCCAAAGATTTGAAAAACAAAAGAACTGAAAATACAGAAAAGACCAATAAGAGACCTGTAAAACATTGTATAACTTAAAACCCAGAAAGAAAGAGCAAATGTGATAGAAGCAGTATTTGACCCTACCATGACAAGATTTTCTAAGGTATCAGCCTACATTTAAGAAGCTCCAAGAACTTCAAGCAAGAGAAAAAAAATTACATCAAGGAACAATATACTTACATGAATGAAAACACCCCCCAAGAGAGAAAATTCTCTAAGCAGCAAGAAGAAAGAGCAAGGAGGAAATACAATGCCTTCAAAGTAGCAACTAGAAGCTACAGCAAACTTCAACAAAAAATGATGGAAATCAGAAAATAAGGTAAAATCTTAAAGTGCTGAAAAATAACTGAAAATCTCTAATTTTGTAAAGCAAATAGATCCTCCAACGTGAAGGAAAAATAAAAACATTTCCACACAAAAAAGAATTCTTCAACAAATTTTCACTAAAAGAAATACTACAGGTAATCACAGGATGTGATGGAGCTGCTAGCTAACGCCAAGGTGATAATCATTCTGCAATATATAAGCATATCAAATCAATGTATTATTCACCTTAAGTTAATAGAATGGTATATGTCAATTACATTTCAAAGAAGCTGGGGAAAAGTGCTACAGTGGCTATTTAGAGTAACATAAAGGCAGAGAGAACTAAAGGGCAACTGCACAGGTAACTTTAAAAAATAAAGGTAAATCAGTATTGATCACATGGAACAATTATATATAGTATTGTGCTTAAAATAGAATTAAAACGCATGAAAGCAATAATGCAAGTAGGATGAATAACAACAAATAGTCGTTGTGATTTCTAGGAAAAATTACCCTAGTAAAAAAGGATAGTAGAGAGCTACAGCATAAAGTACACAGCATACCTAACACTAACATATATATTACTTATCACCACAGCTAAAAAAAAAAAAAAAAAAAAAAAAAAAGTATAAATGAGCTCACAGAGAGGAGAAAATGCAGTATGACACATCTGATTAAATCAAAGGAAGGACCAAACAAACAAATTAATAAAGCAGAGAAAAAAGAACATAAAAGTAGGTCAAACAGACCCACAAGGAGTTACCACTTCACACTCCTTAGGATGGCTCATAAGGAAGGAGGGAGAGGGAGGAAGGGGAGAGGAGAAAAGAGGAAAGGAAGGGGCGGAAGAAAAAAAAATAAAAATAAAATAAAATAAATAATAAAAATAAAATAAAATTTAAAAAAAAGGAAGGGGCAGAAGAAAGGGAAGAGGGAAGGGAAGAGGGGAGGGAAGGGAAGGGAAGGGAAGGGAAGGGAAGGGAAACAAGTGTTAGCAAGGATGCAGGAAAACTGAAACTCTTGTGCACCAGCAGTGGGAATGTAAGATGGCACAGCCACCATGGAAAACACTAAGGTGGTTCCTAGAAATCAAACACAGGATTACATACGATCCAGCAATTCCACTTCTGGTTATGGACCCAAAGGGGTTGAAAGCAAGGTCTCAAATATGTCTGTACACTCACAGCAGCATTATTCACAATAGACAAAAGGTTAAAGCTATTCATTCATGTCCATCAATGAATGATTAACAAAATCCAATGTATACATACAATAGGGAATACTATTCAGCCTTTAAAAGTTAGGAAGTTCAGAAATTTTTTTTAAAAAGTTTAGAAATATACTATAATATGGGTAGACCTTACAGACATTATGCTGAGTAAAATAATAGTCACGAAAGGGCAAATACTGTAAGTGTCTACTTATGTGAGATCCTACAGTAGTCAAATTTATATGGACAGAATGTAAAATAGTAGTTGCCACCACATGGAGGAAGGCATAACAGAGTTACTTCCTAATGCATAGTTTGTTTTATGACATAAAGAAAGTTCTGGAGATGAATGGTCAGAATGGTTGCAAAACAATCTAAATGTACATAATGTATCTGAAATGTACACTTACAATTATTCAAATGATTGTATGTTAGACATATTTTATTCCAATTTTAAAAAGAAAAAAAGTCAAGTAGAAGGGTGACAGAATGAAAGTATTTCAATAACCTCCTAATATAGAAATTAACTAAGTAGCCTAAATAAAAGGGTATTCAGACTGAAGTTTTAAAACCACAACTATATGCTATTTATATATTTTTTTATTTTTATTTTTTAATTTTATTTATTCATGAGAGACACAGAGAGAGAGAGAGAGAGGCAGAGACACAGGCAGAGAGAGACACAGGCTCCATGAAGGGAGCCCAACGTGGGACTCGATCCCAGATCTCCAGGATCACGCCCTCAGCCAAAGGCGGCACTAAACCGCTGAGCCACTGGGGCTGCCCTATATGCTATTTATAAACAGACATGCTAAACATTAACAGATTGAACTTAAAAGATATATTATGAAAAGAAACAAAACCTAAATAAGCTCATGTAATCATACTAATACTCAATGAAAAACTTGAAAACAAAAAGCATCAGGAGAGATATGAATATTTTAGAATGATAAAAATATCAACTCACCAGTAAGTTATAACAGTATTAAATTTGTGTGCACCAAACAACACAACCTTAAACAGTATAGAACAAAGGATGGATAAAACAGAGAAAAATATAAATTCACAACCCTAGTGGAAATTCTAATACACAACTAACTCTTTGCAACTGACAGAATTAGCAAATAAAAAAACTCACCAAGGATATAAAATACTGAACACTACATGTAACCAACTTGAGCTAAGAAACATAAAAAACTCAAAAACTGCAGAACTCATTTTCTTTCCAAGTAAATTATGGAACACGGACTAAAACAGATCATATAGTGGGCCACAAGGTAAGTCCTAAATTTCAGTTTTGTAAGCTGTGTTCTCTGACCAGAATAGAAGTAAATACACTGTCATACTCAATGTTAAGAAATTAACAGATTTCCAAATGGGCCAATGAACAAATCACAATAGAAATCAGAAAATATTTTAATTGGATGACAATGAAAATAATACACAAAATAGTATACGTAGATACGAAATCATCACCTTAGGTAAATGGTACGAAAACTTAAAACTCAAAATGCATATGTTACAATGAAAAGCAAAAATCAGTGACTTGATTTCATCTCTACCAGCTCTCATCTGAAAAAGCTAGAAAAAAAAATCATAACCAAAGGGAAATTTTTAAAAGGAAGATTAAAACAAATAATGATAAAGGGACTCAACTTACTAAAGAAAAAAGTCAAGAATTGCTCCTTAAAAGATTGATAAAACTGATAAACTCATAGAAAGACAAATCAAGGAATCAAGGAGAAAACCACATGCACACAAATTGCAAATAAAAGGAACTTTTAAAAGGATATCATTACCAAATCTGTAGATATTAAAAAGGTAATATTATGAATAACCCAAGGCCAATAAATATGAAAACGCATAAAGAAAAATTCCCTAAAACCCCATTTCTAAAACTGACACAATCAGAAATAGAAAATATGAATAGTCCTTTTACAAACAGAAATTAAGACCATATTTTAAAATATCAACAGGAAGACAATACTAGGTCTAGACAGCTTCACTGATAAATTATTTCAAACACTTAAGTTACAAAACAATACCAGTAGTACACAAGTTTTTTTTTATAAAGTGCACAAAAATGAGTTATTTTATGAGGCCAATATAACCCTGACACCAAAACCAAACATGATCATTACAAAAACAAAACGAAACAAAAACTACTACACACTAATATCCCTCATGAACACAAGATGCCATAACAAAATATGAAATTTGATCTGACATTATATGAAAAGATAAACACATAACAATGGGACTTTTTTTCCAGAAATACAATGGTGTTTCAGTATTTTAAAAATGACATTAACTCAGTGCATTAACATCTCAACAAAGAAAAAGCAGGCAATAAAATTCAACATCTATTCATGATAAAATGACCAAACTAGGAACAAGAGAACATTTCCTTATTTTCATAAAGACTACCTACAAAAAACCTAAAGCAAACATCATTTGTTTGATAAAATATTTAAAGCTGTTTCCCTGATACGCAGAACTAGATAAGGAAGCCTACTATCACTACTTTTATTCAACATTGTATTAAAGGTCATCCATCAGTCAATAAGAAATAAAATAACTAGAAAGAATAAAACTATTATTCAGACAATATGCCTGTATACATCTATACACAAACTATCAGAATATAGATGTAACAGTCAACATATAAAAATCAAGCATGTGACCACATATCAGCAAAAAACAAACAACAAATCAATTATAAAATGCAATTAAAAGTAACAAATATCAAGGAATAAATGTAAAATACATACAAGAATGATATACTTAAAAGCCAATACCAGGGGACCGTGGGTGGCTCAGCATTTTAACGCCTGCCTTCGGCCCAGGGCATGACCCGAGTCTGGGGATCGAGTCCCGCATCAGGTTCCCTGCATGGAGCCTGTTTCTCCCTCTGCCTCTGCCTCTGTCTCTGCCTCTCTCTCTCTGTGTCTCTCATGAATAAATAAATAAAATCTTAAAAAAAAAAAAAGCCAATACCAAGAGAAGAACTAGAAATATACCATGTTCATCGATTAGAAAATTTAGTGTAAAAACGTCATTAGTCCCCCAACTAATCCTTAGATTCTCTGCATACTAAACAAAACCACAAGTTATTAAGTACCGAAAAACTGATTCTAAAATATTCATGAAAAAGCAAAGGCTCAAGAATAGTAAAGGCAATCACAAAGATGAACAAAGTTAAAAGAATTTTCTACTAGATACCAAGGCCTAGCAAGACAATATGGTATTTATGCCACTATAGGAAAATACTACAATAAAATAGAAGAGAAAAAGGATTACACATACATGATTTACCTAATTTGTGAAAAAGACATACTCAGTAAGGAATTAGAGCTATACCTTAGGAGTGCTACACGCTAGGAATAAGAGCAATACTCAAAGAGATCAAAAAAATTTTCAACTAGATGCTAAAAGAAAACTTTCTCATGTTTGAAATTGTAACATCTTCTAGAGTCTCTATCATTTTTCATTCCAATGTCTGGCATACAATAAACAATTACAAGGCAGCCTATGAAAATAGGAGAGCAGGTGATGAAAAACCAAGAGTAAAAATAAACAACAGAAAGAGACCCTCATTTGATTTACATATTACACTTATAAGACACTTTAGAATAAATATATTCATGAAAATAGAGCAAAGGTTGGAGACATCAATTCTAGAAGCCCAGAATCCACTTAAATAATGTGAAAACAAATTCTGTAAATAAAAAATACAATAAAAAAAAATACAATAACTGAGACTACACATTTAGTAGGTAGGTTTACTAGCAGATTAGATACATAAGAAAAGAGGACTGTGAATAGGAACAGACTTTAATAGAAAGTATCTAAATTGACATACAGAGCAAAGGAGGATAGGACCAAAGATGAAGCAAAAATCCTAAAGCAGATAAAAGAAAAAGTATACAAATTCTTCAGACAAGGAAATGACTGACAGAAAACTAACAAATGAAGAAAAGTCAAAAGATAACAGAATGGCATATTAAAAGTGTTGGGGGGGCAGCCCCGGTGGCACAGCAGTTTAGCGCCACCTGCAGCCCAGGGCGTGATCCTGGAGACCGGGGATGGAGTCCTACATCAGGCTCCCTGCATGGGGCCTGCTTCTCCCTCTGCCTGTGTCTCTGCCTCTCTCGCTCGCTCACTCGCTCTGTGTCTCTCGTGAATAAATAAAAAATAAAATAAAAATAAATTAAAATAAAAATAAAAAATAAAAGTGTTGGGGGAAGGAGTCAACAACCTACCAGCTTAAAATAAAATAAACATGAAAACAGAATGTTTAAAACTATAATAATCCTAATGTTTCTGGGTTAAAAACAGATGTAGAGGTAAAATACATGACAATAAGAGAAATAAAATAGGGTTGGTCAATGAAATTAAACTATCAAAAATTAGGGGCCCCCGTGTAGCTCAGTCAGTTAAGCATTTGCCTTCGGCTCAGGTCATGATCCCAGGGTCCTGGGAACAAGCCCCACATGGGGCTCCACATCAGGCTCCACACTGGGCATGGAGCCTGCTTAAGATTCTCTCTCTCGCTTTCATGCTGCCCCTCCCCCTGCCCTGCCTGTGTAAGCACACACTCACTCGCTCTCTCTAAAAAATAAAAAAATAAAAAATAAAAGAAGTCAAAGGTTTAGGAACAAAACTAGTGAAATATTACAAGTCTTCTTAATAAGCTCTTTGTAAAGGAATGGACTATAGGCTCTTAAAATAAAAACAGCAATAAATAGAAATAAACTGCAACAAACTGAGTATTTCTACATAAAAATTTCAAATAAATAAATAAAATCCATAAACAGGATTTTTTTTTTTTTTTTTTTTTGCTATATTGCTTTAGTATTTCTTTAAAACAAAAGGGGGCAGCCTCAGTGGCCCAGCAGTTTGGCGCCACCTTCTGCCTAGGGTGTGAGCCTGGAGACCCAGGATTGAGTCCCACGTCAGGCTCCCTGCGTGGAGCCTGCCTCTCTCCCTCTCCCTCTGTGTCTCTGCCTCTCTATCTGTCATGAATAAATAAAATCTTATAAATCAATCAATCAATCAATCAAAAGGAAACATATTTAGGGTATTCTGACCTCCTAAAAAACAGTCATTATTTTAAGATACAGTAAATAAGTGAGGAGTAGCCAGAAATGAACCTAAAAACTGAGTCAGACAACACACGGGTCTCAAATCACATTTTACTGACCCTGGATGTTACACTACGTATAGTGGGACTTAGGATGATAAAAGTGACATAATTCTATTTACATTGCTTAAAAAAAAAAAAACTCAAAAATAGGTAGAAGGGGAGTAAGAGTAGAACCGTCAAGACCAGGTAGCAATTACCACCAGATAAGAAATGATACCTTGAAAATGGCAGTGGAAATAAGAAATACCCAATTCAAGGAATTAAACATATTGTTCTCTAGGTTTTGGCCACCTTATTCTTCTAGTCTTACCTCTTTTTGCTTAATATCTTAAATTAAATTGAGTAATACTCTGAGAAAATAAGACTAGTTTATAAAGCAAAACTAGTTTACCCTTCAAACCAATAATCACATCTCTAGGACTTCACATGAAATCACTTAACTAATGAGAAAACATACAGAGAGTGATCCACTGAAACACTATTTGCATTATCAAGAGACTGAAAACCACCAAACATCCATCAAAAAGATATACCAGCTGAATACCTGACAATATACCCACACAACAGAGTACTATGCAGTCATAAATATGAAGAAGATCTCTCTGAACTACAGTAATTCTTAAGTATAAATTTAATGAGAAAAACAGGGGCAAAATATAACATGCTCCCTGGTGTGTAAGAAGGTGGGAAGGAAGGTAAGAGTATATCTTAAATTTTATTTTTAAAGAAAAACAGAGGGAGGAGAAACTAGAATTTTTTTTTTTTTTTTTTTTTGAGAAACTAGAATTTACTGAGAATATCAACTGGGATAGGTAAAAGAACAGAATTAATTACTCAGTATATCTTTTGATACAATTGTGATTTTAAACCATATAGAAGTTTTATGTACTCATAAAACAAAATTGAATGAAACTGATAAAAAATCAAACACTATAATTCAATACAAATAGAAACTGTACATCAAATCCAAAAGATAAGTGCACAGAAAAAGTAGTAATAACTCAAGCACTTTGAGATCAGTAACCTAACTCTACACCCTAAGGGGTTAATTCTATAACAAATGGATCTTCAAGGAAATCTTGAACTTCACAGGATCTGCTGTTGGCAGTGATGTTAATGTAGTAATTCTAAAACTATTTTGTGTATATGAGGGATACAACAAAATAGATATCGACACTGTTGAGAACCAAAGTTTTAACTATGGAAGAAGAGAAATTCAAATATAGATGGCAGACCCTGTGGTAACAGATCTGAAAAAAGTGTCAAGACCCACAGAACAGTTGTAGTTTTCAACTTTCTTTTTTAGGTAGTTCTAATCATTTGCAAAGATTGGCATTTCATGACTTCCTTTTTTTTTTTTTTTTTCCTTAATATTTTTTTTATTTATTCATGAGAGACACAGAGAGAGAGAGAGGCAGAGACATAGAGAAAGAAGCGGGCTTCCTGCAGGGAGCCCAACATGGGACTCGATCCCGGGACTCCAGGACCATGCCCAGGGCCGAAGGCAGGCACTAAACCGCTGAGCCATCCAGGGATCCCCCATTTCATGACTTCTTAAATGTCTTCCAAAAAATAAAGAAAATTTACTTAGTAAAAGAATAAAATTCATTTTACCTTACAAATTGTTATGAGTACAATGAACCTTTTTACAAGTCTAAGGTACATTACAGGATCCTAGTGACTGTATGTTTCCTATGTCTTATTTCATCACTCCAGTAATTATACTTCATGATTATTATTTCTAACCATGCTTTAAAAAAAAGGAACTATATAATAAAACATTTTTAAAAATCATGAAATCACTTACAAGGATACCGCAACCAATAGAGAAAAATTATCCTTCAGTTTCCTTACCGTATTGTCCAAAGTATACCACCATCTTTCAAAAAAATATAAAGGCCTAGAGATACTATCTTTGTCTGTTTTTAACAATTCAGAAATCTTCATTTTCTGTCCATAATGGCAAGGAGAAAAAAAGCGATAAAGGAAGATATTTCACAATTATTAAATAAATTAGAATATGAATTTTAAAAATGTCCACTCTCTTGACCACTGCTGCCCAACAGAATTTTCTTTGATGACAGATAGCTTCAAAATCAGCACTGTCCAACACAACAATGTATGGCTATTGAGCACCTGAAATGTGGCCAATCTGACTGAGATTTTTAAATTGTATTTAATTTTAATTCTTTTGAATTTTAAATTTAATACATGTGGTTAGTGACCACCATATTTGCACTAGACAAAAATCATGGTAAACATAATAATATAAATTAAATCTCAGATTATGAATCTTCAGATGACAACATCCTAAATTTTCTCAAACTCAACAATCATGGGCAATATACAAAATTAACTCAAAATGGATCAGTGATGTAAATATAAAAGCTAAAACCAGAGAAATCCTAGAAAAAAAGCAGATATAAATCTTCATGACCCTGGACTTGGCATGTGCTTAGATATGACACTAAAAGCATGAGCAACAAGAGAAAAAAATAAATAAACTAGATTTCATCAAAATTAAAAACTTTTGCAAAAGGACATTATCAAGAGAATAAAACAACAATCTGTAAAATGGGAGAAAATATTTGCAAATCATATAACTGACAACAATTTAATACCTTAGAGGACTACAGGACAAAAAGACAACCCAACCTGAAAATGGGCAAAGGATTTGAATAGACATTTCTCCAAAGACGACATATGAATGGCTAATAAACACACGGTAAGATACTCAACATCCTTAGTTATTAGAAAAATGCAATCAAAACCACAATCAGCTCAATACCTATTAGGATAGCTATAATCAAAAATAACGGAAAATAAGTGTTGGCAAAGATGTGGAAAAATAGGAAACCTCATGCACTGCTGATGTAAAATTATGCAAATGCTGTGGAAAAACTGTTGGGCCCTTCTTCTTTTCAAAAAGTTAAATATAGAATTACCATATGACTCAGCAATTCCACTCCTAGGTAGTACCATGAAGAACTGAAGACAAGGACCCAGATACTTGTACACCAATGTTCATAGCAACATTCCTCTTACAAGAGCAAAAAAGTGGAAACAAACCATGTTTGAACAAGCAAATGTGGTATATACATACAATGGATTACTATTCAGTCACAACAGAAATGAGGTTCTAATACCCAACATGGATGAACCCTGAAAACATTAGGCTACATGAAATAAGTCACAAGAGGGCAAAGGTCATACGATTCCACTTATATCAAACACCTAGAATTGGTAAATTCATATAGACAGAAAGCAGGTTAGAGGTAACCAGGGGCTCAAGAGAGGGGAGAATGAGAATTACTGCTTAATGGTTACAGACTTGAAAACACTGTTGAAAACACTGTTTTGGAAACAGTGGTGATGGCTGCAACACAGTGAATAGAATTAATGCCATGAAAATGTATGGTTAAAATGGCAAATTTTATTTCGTATATATTTTATTACAATAAATAAGATTGTTGGAATGAAAGATCTCTAAATTCTATTTTTTTTTTCACTCCTACAAGTTTGTAAGCTTCTTGAGGTCGGCCTAAGGGAAAGACAGCCAAAAGGGATCTTTGATCGAACCTTGGACAGAAACGAGCTATAAAAAACATTTTTAGAAAAACTGAGGAAATCTGAGTATATTAGATAGTAACACTGTGTGTGCCAATATTCATTTCTTGGGTGTGAAAAAAAATACTATGTTTACATAAGAATATGACCCTGTTCTAATAGAATAAGTGCTTAAGTATTAGAGACATGAGGACGTCTGCAACTTACTTTCAAATGGTTCAACAAGAAAAAAAAAAGAAAAAATATAGACATATAAAGAAAAATACAAAATATTACTGATAACTCTAAACTATTCTTTAAACTTTTCTGTTTTACAATTTTTCAAAATAAACGGTTGTAGCTTCAACAAGAAAAAATTGCCCGGGATCCCTGGGTGGTGCAGCGGTTTGGCGCCTGCCTTTGGCCCAGGGCGCAATCCTGGAGACCCGGGATCGAATCCCACATCGGGCTCCCTGCATGGAGCCTGCTTCTCCCTCTGCCTGTGTCTCTGCCTCTCTCTCTCTCTCTCCTGTGTGTATGTGTGTGTGTGTGTGTGTGTGTGTGTGTGTGTGACTTTCATGAATAAATAAATAAAATCTTTAAAAAAAATAAAATAAATTTAAAAAAAAAAGAAAGAAAAAAGTGCCCGAGGGCAGACTAAAAAGATTGGTACTCAAAACCAATGTGGAGATGAAGGAAAGAATGACACAAGCTAAAAGATTTGGAAACCCATACTAAAAACATTAGATGAGAAGACAAAATCAAGCACGTATAGTTAAAGCATAGACTCTGCATCTCCTGTATCCTTTCCCCACTAGTGTTTTGGAACTACTCTTGTTTTGAACTCTGCTCTGGAGGCCTAACATGATGCAAATGGGGCTTTTTTCCTCTTGAAATATTGTATCATAATGTTTATTAAGAAATTCCTAAAGACTGAAACCAAAATTGTTTTTTCTCACAGCACAGGACTGGCATGATAATAAGTGCTAACAGTAACAAAAACAAACTGTTCTAAAAAAATACATAATTCACAAATAATTAGTTCTAAAAACTCCTTTACTTTAAAAAATGTATCTTCAGTCATGAACTAATTCTTACAACTTGGCCTTTCTTAGAGGTGGGGGGATAAAAGAGAGAACCTCAACATTAGATCAAACACACTCTTCAAATTACTTACAATTACTAAATTTAGAAATAGCATTTTCTAGGGGCAGCTGCATGGCTCAGTAGGTTAAGCATCTGATTCTTGATTTCCACTAAGATCATGATTTCAGGGTCAGGGGTTCAAGCCCTGCTACACTCCATGCTCAGCATGGAGCCCGCATGAGATTCTCCTTTCTCCCTCTCCTTAAAAAGAACTAAAACAAAAACAAAAAGAATTTTCTAAAATTCAATACCCATAATTCAGAAAAACTCTCAGCTGACTAGGAATATAGGGAAATTTCCTTAATCTGATAAAAGTAAATATTAAAAATATCCACAGTAAACATCACATTGATGGTGAAATTTTCAAAGTTTACCCCTAACACCCACCATCACCATTTTTATTCAACCTTGCACTAGAAAATTCTAGTCCGTGCAAAAGGCAAGAAAAATAAAAAATATAAGGATTGGAAGGATAAAATAAGGCAATCTTGAGGAATCACAAGAAAACTTACACTACCAGGTTATCAACATGACATACAAAGCTTATAACTAGTATAGGTTTGGTATTAAGACAAAAAGGCCCTTGGAACAGAGTCAAAAAATGGACCCACACATATCTTATTTATGACAAAGACAATGATGCAATGGAAAGCAAGCAATCTTTCCAAGAAACAGTGAGGGGGCAACTAGGTATGGTAAAAATGAAACCTGACCTCAATCCCCCTGAAAATCAATTTCAGGTAGATTGTAGATCTAAACATGAAAGGCAAAACAATAAAGTTAGACGATAAGAGAATATATTCAGAACATTAGGGTAGTAAAGACTTCCTAAAAAACAAGACAAAAAAAACACAAAACAAAAAACACCAATCACAACGGAATGTTAAAAATGAGAATTTCTTCTCTTCATCACAGGACACCATTATAGATTATGGTGTTAGTCAAGCCACAGACTAGCATTCCTGAAAAAGCACTCCTATCAAAAGTACATAAAGAACTACTATGTAGTTCTACTACTACTGCTACTATCAATTAGAATATGGCAAACATCCCATTGAAAATGCACAAGGGATGAGCAGGTATTTTACCAAAAACAAACACACACAACAAAAAAGCAAGTAGCTAATAAATATTTGAAAAGGTGATCAATCCCATTTGTCACTATTAGAATGGAGAGCAAAGATGAAACAGATAAACAGTACCAAGTGCTGATGAGAACGTGCAATAGCTGGAACTTTCACCCACTGCTGACAAGGAATGTGAATTGGTATAACCACTTTGGAAAACAAGCATTATAAGTAGAACTGCAGATAAAACACCACTAGAAGTTCAGGGCAAAAAGTACAAACAACCCAAATTGTTGACCTGAAAAATTAAGAGTCAATGAAGATTTTAATATCAGCCTAGCATACACAGAATGGACCTTATAGAATACCACCTCACAATCCCATTATCCCTCCCTTTCTTCACACATGAGAAACGGATGCTTATAACTTAAGACCATTATGATTCTCAAAACACATTCCAATGGCTTCTCATCTCATAAAAATAAAAACCAAAATCCTTACAATGCTCTGATACAGCTCTCACCGTGACTCATTCTGAGCTGGCTGCCCTGACCAGAAAGCTCTTCTCCAAAATACCCTCTCTTACAAAACTTTCTTTTCTACCTAGCCTCACCTATCACAAACCATCTGACATTTTACATGTGCCTATTCCATGCCCTTACCACTAGAATCTCCATGAAAGCAAGAACTTTATTTTGTTCATTACTGTATCCTCAGCAGAGAGTGGCATGTAGTAGGTATGTGCCTGCCATGGCACGCAGCAGCACTTAATATGTGTTCAAAAGTTATATGCTTGGATTCTGGGCTTGGAGAGAACAGCTGTTGTATGAGGTACATGGCTCACCATTTCTTAAACTATGTGCAGTTTATCATAAGAAATATGAAAACCCTCCATTATATTAATTATTCTCCTTTATGAAGAATTTGAAATATTTAATGTTAATCCAGGTTCTGTATCAGGAAAGTATAAATTATTCCAAATTCTAATTGACAATTACAAGGGCCACTCAGCAGCAATTATAACAAAATGATATTATGCTCCTGAGCTCTCCAAAGTTACTATTGTCTTCCAAATAAACCTATGAAAACAATACTAAATACCACTTTTTTTCACACTACAATAAAAATCTCAGTAATTCTGCTAATAAAAGATAATAGTATCTGGAAATATAAAATGTAGATTTTGTAGAAATATCACCCTGGCCAACAAACCAAATTTTCAACAGAATGCAACTCTGAAATAGCAAGATCTGAATATGAGGAAACTTCCCTCGAACAGCCCACTACAGTCCTAATCATAACTTTTGTGGCACAGGCCAGTCTAGAGAGGCTTCAAAGTGGCTCACATTTTCCCACCAAATATTCTACTGCCGTTAGTAAAAACACATTTTAGTTAAAAGAAAAAGAAATGAGCCAAATTACTTCTTGGCCCTGTAATCTTTTGACAGAGAATTAAGAGCAAATAAAACCTTCAAGGAAAAAAAGAAAAAAGGAAATCAACTGGGGAATGAATGTTTGAATAAATTATATCTATCAATTCTGGAATAACCAAGAAAACAAACCACACTAACTGGTGTTCAAACTAGCCAAGAGCCATTTTTCAGGCCCAGAATGTATTTACCAATTAAAGATACAACATCCCAGTTTTCATTATAATTAATTAAAATAAGTTTTATCAACAGCCTTTATTGAAAGAGCTAAAATCCCATCCAATTTCACTCACTTTTAGCTAAAATAAGAAATTAAATCATGTGCTTTAAAAACACTTAGTGGTGTTTTCCTATATAAACTGTGAATACTTACATGCATATAAACATAACTGTAACCACACCATTCTACAATTTTTAATGCCTGCCTAAAAGCTCATACCTATCATGATTTAATCTCCTGTTGGATTTTTAGTTTTTCATTATTATAAACAAAGCTGCAGGGAACCTTTGTACATGTCTTTTTGATAAATCAAAAAGGAATAAACAGACGTTTTAACTAAAAAAGCAAAAAAAGTTTTTGAAAATGTTTTAGCTTTGATGCTATAAATGAAAACAATGTTAAAATATTTGATCCTGTCCCTTTATTACAGATGTTGCCATTTGTTGAGGCTGCGGCTCATTTATGCCCCTCCTTATCTTTTTTTCCTCATCACTAATTTTTTGTCCTTGTTATGCAGTCCTCCAAAGTATAAACAAGGGAAAAACAGAGAGAGGGATCAACTTGTCATACTTCTTGGCTGAACTTGGGGAAAAAAACAATAAAACAAAAAACAATGATGAGCAACATTTAAACCACATTACCTAGCATCTGTTCTCAACCAAGGCTCCTAGTGAAAATAATGTCCTAAATCTAACTTATCCATTGTATGTAATGAATTAATTTCTCTTTCCTGCATCTAGAGCCTACTAGCTAGTTTAAAAAATAATAATAATAAATAAAAATAAATAAGTCATTCAAATATTAATTCTCTCTCACAGTGAAAAACCCAAGTCCTAAAACACATTTAACTGGATTTATATTTAAAAAGAAAAAAAAAAAAAATACTAAGTGCTACGCAAATATAAAGCTATAATGAAATTTCTCCTCGTCTCATTCTAAGAATATCCCAATACTTCTATTTTATTATATTATAGTTAGGTTGGTTTTAAAGCCTAAAAAAAGTCCCTCACAAAAAAAAAAAAAAAAAAAAAAGGCTGAATATTTACTAGGTAAAGTTTTCCTATATTAAACTATAATTAAAGTATAGCTATCTAACTAGTATATTTTGTGGCATTGTGAGTCTGAGACCCATTAGCTGAAGCAGATCCTTTAAAATACAGTGTAGTCTATTTAGGGAAGGGCTTTATCATCAACTGGGAATGATTTTACCTACCCGTGACACACATGCACATGCTGGTTTTATGTGCCAAAACATCACACAACACAGAAAAGTAATTTGGTAACACAAAGTCTACTGAAAATAATTATTTAGGTTCCCACAGGACTGCAACTGAAAAGGCAGTGTTCAAATTAACTAGATACTATACCAGAGAGCTGTTCAGAGCACCCCAAAATGTATCCTTTGTATTTCAGCCACACTAACATCAGAATAAAACTAAGGACATCTCTTTTTACCATGACAAGTAGAACACATATCAAGTCAGCATTAGGCACAAGTTATACTATGAGAGGCAGGAGTAATCTCTACACAACAGACCAAAGGCAATGGGAACCCCATCTTCTAAGGATCTGTTTCACTTTTCCTAAAAGAACGAAAAATGTAGTTTTCCCAAAAATGAACAAATTGTTCTCATGAAGTGCTTTCTCTCTCAAAAAAAAAAAAAATTAAGATCCATTAATGTCTTATAATTTACATACACAATACTTATTGGATTTAAAAAAAAAAAAAAAAAAAAAAAAGCCAAGTTTAAGACCCAGCAGTTGCATAAGGCACTAGAGAAAAACGATTCTCAGAAAAGGAAATCCAATGCACAAAATAATGCAGAACCAGAACAAAGTAGGAAAGAGTCCCACAGCTCATCCTAACAGGGGGGTTTCCAAGCAAACCGGGTTTTTTTAGGTTCTATGAAAAGTCCCTCATCTAACTGAACTGAGTATAATCACATACCTGGGTAAGTAGTTACCTTTATACAGGCATGTTCAATAGAAGTTAGGGATTCCCACTGTTTACAGTTTTGAAACAACTTCCTAACCCTTTCAATCAAGATTCTTCCAACAGGACGTAGGACATTGTAAGTAAACTAATGCTGCTTTTCAAAGTAAGAATTCCAAGCTTCCAGTTAACAGTGAGAATCTGAAATGCTACAGAACCCAAAGGGGAGAGGTGGGGGAAAAAAAAAAAAAAAAAATCCCAGCTTAAACAGTAATACCGTATTTCTTAAATCGCGCATGCTTCCTATCTATACAGCCCCTTTAGGGAACGCGGAAGGCTCTTCCCTGTAGGCGGGCAGCGGATTCAAACTCAGGTATTACACGACTGGAGTGAAAGTCCAACAAAACAGCGACCTAGTCCGGGCAGAACTAAACAGCCACAACTGCAACTGCGCCTGAAGGGTCATCATTACGAACCTAAGAAAACTTCTCCGTGCAGTCCGGCAAGAGGCAACAAAGTATATACATTTTAGCAACATTGTTTCTTCCTTTCTTAAAGCTACACGGCCTCTTTCTTAAAGATACATTGTTTCTTTCTCAGAGATACATTGTTTCTCCCTCTCTTAAAGCTACACGGTCTCTTTCTTAAAGATACATCGTCTCTTTCTTAAAGATACATTGTTTCTTTCGTTCTTAAAGCTACATGGTTTCTTTCGTTCTTAAAGCTGCAGCGGGGAGCGTTCCCACGCCCCGCCGCTCCCCGAACCAGCCCGACGTCCACGCGCCGCGGCGTCCATCCCCCTAAGACCTCGCTCCGCCACGCACGTCAAGCACCGTCGCCTCCCTCTCCCCCGCGCGTCCCTGCCCCTCGGAGGTCAAAGGGCTCCAGACAAAAGACAACAAAAGCACGTGACAAAAGTTTCTCCCAGCACTTTCCGTCCGCGGGCCTAGAGGCTGCGCTCCCCCGCCGGCGGGGTCAGGACGCCCCAGGGCTCGGGTCGCCGCGGGGCGGGGGCGGGGGTGGGGGGGAGGGGGCGGACCCCGGGGAGGGAGGGGAGGGGGAGGGGCAGAGAGGGGGCGGCGCCGCCCGAGGTCGCGGGCGGGAGAGCGGGGCCCGGAGCGCGGCCTGTTACCTTTTCCTGCTCCTCGCGGAGCCGCGCCACCGCCGGGGCGCGCAGCGGCGCCGAGGCCGAGGCCGAGGCCGAGGCCGAGGCGGGGGGCCCGGGGTCGGCCGGGGCCTCCATGGCGGGGGCGCCGGGACCTCAGCGGGGCGAACGAGTCCTAAACAAATGTTTCCGGAGGCGGCGTGGCCGGCGGCTGCCCAGCGCCCGCGTGCTCGCCCTCATGCGCCGCGCGCCCCGCGCCGAGGAGGCCGCGCCCGCCTTCTCCGCTGCCGCGGCGGCCGCTGCTCGCGTCCGGGCTGCCCGCGGCCGCATCTCACACGTGCATGCCGCCCGCCGCCGCCGCCGCCCCGGGCTCCAAGCAGCAGGCGGGCCGCTCCGGGAGCCGCAGGCGCCTGTCCGGTGCCCGGGCCGAGACGCGCGTCCAGGGCCGGCCGCGCCTCCTCCGCGCCTCCTCCGCGCCTCCCCGGAGGCCCCGCCCCTCGCCCGCGCCCCGCCCCCGCGCCGCACGCCGGGAAGCGCGCGCAGCCTCCGCCCTTGGCCCCGCCCCGGCCGGGTCACGTGGGGCGGCGCGGGCCGGGGCCGCTGGGAGGAGCCCGCCAGGTGCCCCCGCCGCCCCGCGCTGCCCCGGCGGCGGGAGCCGGGATCGTGCGCCGCCGCTCTTGCCGAGAACTTTTTATTTTTAAAGATCTTATGTATTTATTCATGATAGACGCAGACAGAGAGAGAGGCAGAGACCCAGGCGGAGGGAGAAGCAGGCTCCCTGCAGGGAGCCCGACGCGGGACTCGATCCCAGCACCCCGGGGTCACGCCCTGGGCCGAAGGCAGATGCTCCACCGCGGGGCCACCCGGGCGTCGCTCCTGAGAGCTTTTAATTTCAGCAGAGTCAGTTCTTCCCTGTGCCTGTGTAATGAATTAAAATGTGCAATTATATGTTGCCGTGTATTAATTACTGCGCCTCTATTAATATAGTGCTATGTTTGGACTATCTAAGAGATTTTTCAAGGATAACTTTGCCCATTCTTTTTCCCTTATTTCAAAACTATGCCTTTTTCTTTTTCTTTTTTTTTTTTTTTCTCATACGGCCCCTGTACACCGTAGGTGCCCAGTCGGTGCCTACTTGCCGGAGCTGGCCGTGACCCAACCACCTCCGCCCCAAAGCCTAACTGGGATGATGGATCCTAACAGAGGGTCAGGCTTGGCCTTCCCTGCAGTTGACACCTGTCTGTGCCTGCTTGCTCTGCTTCTCTTCCCTCTCCCCCGGCAGCTCCCCGGTCCACACACATGCTTTTTGCATTTGCTTCCAAGGAAGATGGAAGGAAAACCTGGGGAAATGGGGAACGTTAGCGCCTCTCTTTTCCTCACTGCCTGTCCAACCCCAACGCCTCCGAAAGGCAGAGTCTGATGGCTCGCATCACCTCCTCTGGTTCCACCATCGCCTCTGTCCTCAGTAGCTTCTTCTCCGGCCTCCTTGCCTCCTTGCTCCCACTCCTGCCCCCATCACGGACATGGTCAGCTCCCCACCCTGCCTCCCCTCCCTCGATGGTCAGCCACAGCCCACGCAACCCCTGTGCCAGTGGGAAGCTGTCCCACCCCACACTCGGGTCTAAAGGCAATGCATTTGCCCCATAAGTGGCTGATTTGGGAGTGGGCGCGTGACACTTCACAAATGGTTTCCTGGTGGTTTCTGAAAAAGTTCTCCCTTGTTCTTTGCAAGTGTTTCCATAAAAAATAAAAATAAAAAAATTTAAAAATCTATCCATCCCTTGGTGGGGAAGTACAAAGCGTATGGCCCTTGTATTTAAGGCCAACAAGACCGCCCAGATGCCTCCTAGACTCAGAACGAAGTTGAGTCTGCAGTCAGCAGAGCCAAGAGATAGAACTTGAATTCTTGACTCTATCACCGCACTTGATTCAGGGCTGAACCGGCCAGTTCTGAAATCTGCATCACCTCTGGACTTACAGTTAAAGAGGCCAGTAAATTTCCTGATTAAAGCAGTTTGCATCAGGTTTTCTATCACTAGCAGCCAAAGACTCTGATTCATGCACCCCCCAATCTATTCTCAGCTCAGCAGCCTGAGGGAGCTTTTAAAAATAACCAGATCATGTCATTCTCCCGGTTTGAGCCTTCCATGACTTCTCTTGCAACTAGAATAAAGTCCAGATGTCCTACTAGAATTCTGTATTATCTGACCCATCTTTCCCACCTCCTTGCGCGCACCCTGCCACTCATACCAACCACAATTGGTTTCTCTCTTCTCCTTGCTGGGGGTCTTGGCATTGGCTGACCTGTTGCCTGCAGTATATTTATGCCAGATCTTTGCATGGTCTACTCCTCTGTATTATTCAGTCCTCAATTCAAATAAAGAGACTTTCCTAACACCCTGTCCATAGAAGCTCCTCCCCTCTCCTCCAAGCATCCTCCAGCACCTCACTTTTTACATTTTCTTCATAGCTCTTACCACTTTTTAGGATTCTCAGTTTTATCTGCTTCCATGCTAGTTTCCATCTCTTCACACTGGAACACCAGCTCCATGAGAGAAGGGACTTGGTAGACATTCCATGAACATTTGCTGCTTCCTTCTACGAGGTCCTAGTGCTCAGAAGTGACAGCAGAAGAACTTGAACTATAAACCTAGACAGACCCAAGTTGTGATCCCAGCTCTGCCACTTGCCTGCTAACAAGCCTTAGGCAAAACACTGAACCTCCTTCTGAACTTCATTAACTTGTACAACAGGTCTTAGAGTGATACCTGCCTCAGGGTTGGCTTGAAGAATAATGGTGATGACAAGTGTAAAAGCTGACAGTGAAAACTTCCTCCTTCCCTCTAAAATCCTTCAAATTATAATCACTCATCCAAGTGAACATCAGCCGCCTCAAAATACCTTCAATTAAACAAAGTTAAATTTCGGCAAATATTGTTGATCCACTTCCATGTACCCGGCTCTTCACTGGGAATGGGGGACAAGAGGTGAGCAGGTGGGCACCAGAATTGTCCGTGGATCCTGGCGTCAATGGAGGGCTCCAGACCTTAGATGAGGTTCTTAGAATTCTACAGAAGTTTATCTTTAAACTCAAGGTCAAAAGATCCTCCCCTCCGTGGAGCTCCCTTAGTACTTCATCTGCTTATCCTTAGGGCTGATACTGATCATTTTAATCCTTGTAATATGTGGTTTCTCTGTACATTTCAGCCTCCCTTCCAAGGAAAGGGATCCAGTCTTTCTGAAATCTGAAAAACACACAGCACCAAGCATGGCACTTGCTGCAGTTTGTTGCCATCTCTTAGATGCCAGTGACAGAAACTCAACTTAAAGTGACTTATGCAAATAAATAAATAAATAAATAAATAAAGGCAGAGTTCTGGAGGACATCAGGCAAAATGGTGGAGTAGACAGCCCTAGGGATCAGTTCCTTTATCAAAACAGCGTCTAATTTCTATGGACTAGAAACAAGGAAACACTTCAGAGCCAACTATTTTGAAACTCTGGAACCTGAACAGATATAAAAACCAGAAGAGTGTGTGATAAAGGAAGAGGTCACTAACTGTTGGTAAGAGGCTTGTGTTAGGGGGAGGAGTGAGATCCAGCTGCTGTGCCCCATTCCTCAGTCCCCACGGCCCCATGCAGCTGTGGGATTAGCAGCCAGCATTCCTAGCAGCTGATGCCAGGGTGAGCAGTAAGATCCTTGTTCTCCAAAACTTTGGGGTTATGCACTTAGGTCAGCCTACCAGTCCCCTGAGAGACTGGTGGAGGCAGCACCCACTCTTATCTGGGTTTTAGCCTTCTGGAATTATAGCAGCTTCCCCTGACAGCATCTATCGAAGATTTAAAGGGACAGAATTTTTTTTTTTTTTAAGGAAATCTTTGTCAAGTCACTGAATGGCTGCAGAGCCAACAGAGCAGAAACTTCAATGACCACACATACCAAGGAATACACTTTGAAAAAAAAAAAAGTTGGAAAAAATCACTAAACAGATGGTGACAACCTCCAACAAGCAAAAACCAGCAATCCCTGAGGAGCAGGAAAATTAGATTTCCAGAGTTACCACATAATAATACTCAAAATGCCCAGTCCTCAACAAACATTACAAAACATACCAAAAAACAAGGATGCAAAGCCAATTCACAGGAGAAACAATAATTAGAAACCATCCCTAAGGAAGCCCAGACATTAGAAATGTTAGTCAAAGACATTAAATCAACTGTCTTAAATATATTTAATAAACTGAAGGAAATCATAGACAAAGAACTAAAGGAAACCACAAGACCAATGTATGAACAAATAGGGAATGTCAAATAAGAGATCAAAATTATAAAAAGGAACAAAATTACTAGAGCTGAGAAATGCAGTAAATAAAAAATAAAATAATAAATTCAATAGAGGAGGGATGCCTGGGTGGCTCAGTGGCTGAGCATCTGCCTTCGGGTCAGGCCATGATTCCGGGGTCCTGGGATTGAGTCCCGCATCGGGCTCCCCCCAGGGAGCCTGCTTATCCCTCTGCCTCTCTCTCTCGCTGTCTCTCATGAATAAATAAATTTTTTTTAAAAAATTTGCTAGAGGAGCCAAAAAGCAGATTTGAGCATGCAGAAGAAATAAACAACAAACTTAAAGATGAGGCACTCAAAATTATCCAGTCAGGTACAGAAAGGAAAAAAAGTGAAGACTTAGGAACAAAGCCTATGAGCCCAAGAGACACCACCAAGCATACCAACATATGCACAACAGGATTTCCAGGAGAAGTGAGAAAGTGATCAAAAAATTTGGAGAGAAAATGGCTGAGAACTTCCCAAATTTGATGACAGACTTGAATACACACATCCAAGAAGCCTAAACAACTCCAAGCAGGATAAACTCAAGGAGGTATATATATCTGAGATACATCATAGTCAAATTGTTAAAAACACAAAAACAAAAAGTCTTGAAAGCAACAAATGACAAGTGACTTGTCATATACCAGGAATCCTCAATAAGATTAGCAGTCTATTTCTCATCAGAAATCATGGAGGCCAGGGTTCCCTGTGGGGAGCCTGCTTCTCTCCCTGCCTGTGTCTCTGCCTTCTCTCTGTGTCTCTCATGAATGAAAGAAAGAAAGAAAGAAAGAAAGAAAGAAAGAAAGAAAGAAAGAAAGAAAGAAGAAATCATGGAGGCCAAAGGCATATTCAGCTCTAAAAGGAAAAACAACCCCTCAACAAAGAATTCTATATTAGACGAACTATCTTTCAAGAATGAAAGAGAAATTAAAACATTTCCAGATAAATAAAAGCTGAAGGTGTTCATTACGAGTAGACCTGCTTCACAAAAAATGTTTTATTTTGAATAAAAAGTTATTCAAGTGAGTCTGTTGAGCTGAAATAAAAGAACAGTAAACAATAACTCCAAGTCATATAAGAAATAGAGAACACTGATAAAAGTAGTAACTACAGGGGATCCCTGGGTGGCTCAGCAGTTTAGTGACTGCCTTTGGCCCAGGGCATGATCCTGGAGTCCTGGGATCAAGTCCCACATCAGGCTCCCTGCATGGAGCCTGCTTCTCCCTCTGCCTGTGTCTCTGCCTCTCTCTCTCTCCCTGTGTCTCTCAAGATTAAATAAGTAAGATTTTTTTTAAGTTTCTTAAAAAACTTACAGAGGTAAATATAAAAACCAGTATTATTGTAGATTTGGTTTGTAATTACTCTTTGTTCACCTATAATTTAAAAGGCAAATGCATAGAACAATCATTATAAATCCATGAAATTGGGCAGTGTACAGACATGTGATCTGGGACAATAACAATATAAAGGGAGAAGGGCAAGACTGTATAGAGGCATAGTGTACACTACCGTTTTTTTTTCAGATTTTATTTATTTATTCATAAGAGACACCCAGAGAAAGAGAGAGGCAGAGACACAGGCAGAGGGAGAAGCAGGCTCCATGCAGGGAGCCCAACGCGGGACTCAATCCCGGATCTCCAGGATCACGCCCTGGGCCCAAAGCGGCGCTAAACCACTGAGCCACCCGGGCTGCCCCTTAGTGTACGCTATTAAAACTAAGTTGGTTTTACTCAAACTAGGCTGTCGTAAGTTTAAGATCTTAATTATAGTTCACAAGGCAAGTACTATGATAATAACTAGGATATAAACAGACAAGGAAAGAAGGGAATCAAAATGATGCACAACAAAATAATAAATACAAACATGTAGGAAGTGAAGAATGTAAAAAATATAAAAAGATACATAAAAACATAGCTATTTTGCAGAATGAAGTCATTCTTTATCAATAATTTCTTTAAATATAGATGGAGGGGCACCTGGGTAGTGACTGCACTATCCGGAGTAAGCATCCGACTCTTGTTTTCAGCTCAGGTTGGGATCTCAGGGTCACAGAGAATTGTTATGGACCAAATGTTCCCCCAAAATTCTTATGTTGAAGCCCTGACCCTCAATGTACTGTATTTGGAGATAAATCCTTTGTAAAAGTAATTAAGGTTAAGTGAGGTCATAGGAATGGGGCCTGATCCAATAGGATTAGTGTTCTTATAAGAAAAGATACTAGAAAGCTCATTCTCTCCACATACACACTGAGGAAAGGCCTTTGAGGACACAGTGAAAAAAGCAGTCATCTAAAAGGCAGGAAAAGATCTGTCACTGGAAACTGAGCTTGCTTGATCAGGAACTTCTAGACTCCCAAACTATAAGAAAATAAATTCCTGTTGTTTAAATCACCCTATCTGTGGTATTTTGTGATAGCGGCCCAAGAAGATTAATAAAACAACGTTCCTCAAAGCAATCTATAGATTCAAAACAATCCCTATCCAGTCCCAATGACATGCTTTGCAGAAGTAGAAAATCCCATCCTAAATTTCACATGGAATTGCTAGGGACCCTCAACAGCCAAAACAATCTTGAGAAAAATCAAAGTTGGAAAAGGTCTCACACTTCCTTATTTCAAAACTTACTGTGAGTCTACGGCAATCAAAACACCGTTACTGGCATGCGGATAAACACATAGACCAATGGAGTTGAATATAGAGCCCAGAAGTGAACCCTTCCATATACAGTAAATTGACTTTTGACAGGAGTTCCGAGGTCATTCAGTGGGGGAAAGGAGAGTCATTTCAAGAAGTGGCATTAGAGAAACCACATATCCACAGGCAAAAGAATGACATTGGACCCTTACCTTACACCACTTACAAACATTAACTCAAAGTGAACAAAACCTAAATATAAGACCTAAAACTTGAAAACTCTTAGAAGTCATAGGGGAAAATCATAATTTTGGAAGTGGCAATTTCTTAAATATGACATCAAAAGCACAACCGACAGAAAAAGTATAGGTAGATGTGACTTCATCAAAATTAAAAATGTTTATGCATCAAATGACACTATCAAGAAGGTGAAAAGACAATACAAGAAGGAAATATTTGCAAATCATATCTTATAAGGATTTACTATCGAGGGTATCTATCTTAACCTATATCTCTATTTATACATAGATATAAGTTTATATATAGATGTATTTTATATAGCTATAGATCTATATATTTGTTTATATATAGATACATAGATATATGTGTATATATATAGTATAGATAGATACATAAAGATATAGATATCTTATATCTTCTACAACTCAGCAACAACAAAAAATTCAATTCAAATATTGGTGAGGGACTTGAATAGACATTTCTCCAAAAAAGATGTACAAATGACCAATAAGCACGTGAAATGATGCTCAATGACCCTAACCTTTAGGGAAATGCAAGTCTAAACCACAATGAAATACCAATTCAAGGATGATTGTGAAGGAGGAGGAGAAGGAGGAGGAGGAGGAGATGAGGGCAGGAAGAGGGAGGAAAGAAGAAAGGAAGGAAAAAGGGAAATAACAAGTGTTGGCAAGAATATAGAGAAATTGGAACACTCTTTCTTTGCTGGTGGACATATAAAATGTTACCGCTGCTACGAGAAAGTTTGACGATTTCTCCAAAAGTTAAATGTAGAGTTGCCATATGAACCAATAATTTCACTCCTAGATGTACACCCCAAATAACTGAAAACAGATATTCAAACAAATACATCTATGTTCACAAGAGCATTACTCACAGCAGCCAAAAAGTGGGGGGCGGGGGGGATCAAGTTTCCAACAACAAAATAAATGGATAAACAAAATGTAATGTGTATATTTATACTGTGTCTACATATATGTATGAACATTATTTAGCCACCCTAACGGGGAATTAAGTTCTGATACATGCTACAACATTGAAGAGCCGTGAAAACACGAAATAGTGTAAAATGAAATGTTGAAAACATTTCAAGCCAGATGCAAAAGTACAAATATTGTTATTTTCCACCTGTATGAACTATCGAAAGCAGGTCAATTCATGGAGGCAGAAAGTAGATGAGAGGTCACCAAGGCCTGGGGGAAAAGGGGGATGAGGATCATTGCTTAACGGTTACAGAGAGTTCTGGAACTGGTGGTGACACAACATTGGTTAAATGTTACACAACATTGCAAGTGTGTTCAACGCCACTCAACTGTATACATAACGGTGACTAAAATAATAAATTTTATGTTCTATTTTCCCACCAAAAGAAAAAAAGGAAAAAATAAAGAAGAACGAACATGGGCTTTGTGGCCTCATGTACCTGAAAACGTCAGTGATGGTTTCAGTGAAGGCCAGACCAGGAGCTCCATGCGTGGCATCGCAGAGATGTCTCTGCTCCTCTTCATGCTTCCTCCCGCACGGGCTTTATTCCCAAGCGGTTTCCTTAAACGGGGAGGCTCCCAACGTTCCGAGTCATCAAGGAAATTACTTAGCGATCTGATCTCTCAGAAGAAGGAACCTCTTTCTTCCTAGATGGGCCGGCTTAGTTGTCCACAGCTGGAGCCCAGAGCAGGAGATGCGGCAACTCCATTCAAACACGAGGAATGCTATATGTTGGCAAATTGAACTCCAATAAAAAACAAACAACAACAAAACAAAACAAAACAAAACAAAAAAACCCACGAGGACTGTGGGTGGGAGAAAGTGTCCTCCCAAAAAAAGTCTGCGGACACAGGATGGGATGCCGTGCGGGCAAAGCCCACTACAAGCTCCGGGCCTCAACGAGAGCTGCTGGCCCCTGGGAGCCTGACAGTCCCTGCCTTCTCAAAATTTGTTTTTTGTTTTGTTTTGTTTTTGGGTTTTTTTTTTTTGTTTTTTTTTTGTTTTTGGGTTTTTTTTTTTTTTGAACCTACTCTTCTCCCTGGTGTAGAAGTTAGCCAACCATAAAGTGATAAGTAATAGCAGGAGAAGAAAGATGAGAGTCCTAAATGATCCACTTAGGGGATGATCAAAGGCTGTGTCAATTAGGACTTATTAAGTTGCAAATGTGTTACAAACTGCCTTAATTTAAAAGACAATTTATTGGCTCTTAATACTGAAAAGTTTGGAAGCCGGTCAGCCTTCAGGTGTGCCTCCATTCAGTGGCTTCAACCACAGCAGCTGGGCTCTGGCTTCGCAGCGTGGGCCTCACCCCGGCTGTCGGGGCGCCAGGTGCCGGGGCCACGGGGGTGGGTGGCCCGCCCTGAGTGAGGACGAGAAGCGGGAGGCTCCTGGTTTCCGGGGCCACAGGCTCAGACTATCGCAGGGCCTCGGAGCTGGGTCTCGGGCCCTGACCTGAGCCGAGAGCGTGGCCCGCCAACAGGGGACCCTGGAGTAGCCCTGAGCGCTGAGCACCCCCAAAGCTCAGGCGCCGGCGCCAAAGGAGAATGAGGGGTGCGGGAAATGATGGAAAAATCAAGCAAAATGTCCGTGATAGCTCGTGTGCTCCCAGGAGTTTGCAAAGGTGGTTGGGTCATTAGTTGGCAAGTGGGGACCTCAACTTGACAGCTGTGCACCCCGTGCCCAGCCCCTTCCCCAGGGACCTGCTTCCGCACCTCCCATACCTGCAGGTGCCTCCGGTCTGAGAAGCAGACACTGAAACAAGGTCAACAGGGACAGATGTGCGAGGGAACATGGGGAGGGAGCCCGAGGGGGCTGCAAGACCCCGCGGAGTGAAGGCCTTGCTGTCCAGGGAAGGAAATGTGGGTGGAGGCACCCATGAAAGCCACGCGGCTCTACGGAGAGCTGGGCAAGTTTGTCCTGAGGAGCCCGCAAGGCCAAGGTGGCCACAAAGGGGGCATCCCAGGAACGGGCCCACTCGGGGCCCCGCCAGGCCCGTCGGGGGGACGGGACGCAGGGCCTTCACGGGCCTTCCAGCGCGTCGGCACCTCGGGGTTAGACCTGCATCCCGAGCCCGCTGCCACCGTCTGAGGCTGTTACCTTGGGGAAGGTGTCCCGCCTGCTGCCCTGCTCGCATCTCTCTGTCAGACTGGAACCCTGACGCCCGCGGCCAGGGGCCACACACCAGGGCAAGGGACAGACCCTTCCATAACCTCAAGGGGGCGGGGGGTGCACGGGTGGCACTGGAGATCCGGTTCATCGAAGGGACCTGCTGCTACTTAGCTGCAGCCTATTCCTGGGATTCAGGCCCGGCATGACCCCATTCTCCAGGAGAAGCCAGATTTCCAAACTTCTTGGCAAAATCACCCGATTCTAAAATATTGGCAACTAGTTCAACTGTAAGACATAAAACTCTGTGCTAGCCAGAAACGCAGGTCTGCGGGGTGTGTGAGAGGTTGGTCCCTCGAGGGGTAGGCTGGGAGGCCAGGGCCAGAGATACCCAGACGGGCCTGCAGAGAGGGGACAGTGACGCAAAGGCAGGGAGGGCTGCAGGGATGCTGGGCCATGAGGCCCAAGAGCCGCTCCCCCAAGAGGATCAGCTGTTCCCCACTCAGCGGGTACCACCCCTGAGAAAGCACGTGACCCACTGGCCCCGCAGCAATCTGAGAAGTCCCTGGTTTCTTTGAATCAAACCTCCTTTCTCCTTGGGTGCATTTAAGTAGGTCTCTCATCTTGAAAAATATTCACACCACCTGAATTCAAAGATACACTACGGGAGTATATTGTGTTGTA
This sequence comes from Canis lupus dingo, assembly GCF_003254725.2. Lineage (NCBI taxonomy): Eukaryota > Metazoa > Chordata > Mammalia > Carnivora > Canidae > Canis > Canis lupus. The sequence continues at coordinate 121,764,259 of NC_064243.1, forward strand.
AAGCTGCAGCAATCCCCACGGGGTGGCAACAGCAAGGCGTAGGCACACAGATGAGGGGGGCAAATAGCAAGCCCAGAAAGAGTCTAACACAAATATAATCAACCAAGTTTCCACAAAGGTGCAAAGGCAATTCAACGGAGAAAGAATCGTTTTTTCCAGTAAATGATGCTAGAAGCGGATGTCTATTTGAAAAAAAAAAAAAAAAAAAGAAGCAGCTCTATACAAACCTCGTATTTCACACGAAATTAACTCAAAAACTTAAATCACAGACTTAAATCCAAAATACAAAACTAGGGCTGCCTGGGTGGCTCAGCGGTTGAGGGTCTGCCTTTGACCCAGGGTGTGATTCCAGAGTTCTGGGGTCGAGTCCCACGTCGGGATCTCTGCAAGGAGCCTGCCTATGTCTCTACCTTCTGTGTCTCTCATGAATGAATAAATAAAATCTTTTAAAAAAATACAAAACTATAAAACTTCTAGAAGGAAACACACACACAAAAAAATATCCATGTGACCATGATTTTGGCAATGAAAACATCGATGAATTGTACTTTATCAAAATTTTAAGTGTTTGCTCTACAAAATGTACTGAAAAAAGAATGAGAAAAAAAAAACCCAAGCTACAGACTAGGAGAAAAATACTTGCAAACCATGTATCTGATAGAGGACTTGTATCTAGAAGGTATCGAGAATTCTTAGAGCTCAGGGCACCTGGGGGGCTCAGTGGTTGAGTGCCTTTGGCTCAGGTCGTGATCCTGGGGTCCCGGGATCGAGTCCTGCATTGGGCTCCCTGTGGGGAGCCTGCTTCTCCCTCTGCCTCTCTCTCTCATGAATAAATAAAATCTTTTTTTTAATTTTTTTTTATTTATTTATGATAGTCACACAGAGAGAGAGAGAGAGAGGCAGAGACACAGGCAGAGGGAGAAGCAGGCTCCATGCACAGGGAGCCCGACGTGGGACTCGATCCTGGGTTTCCAGGATCGCGCCCTGGGCCAAAGGCAGGCGCCAAACCGCTGCACCACCCAGGGATCCCAAAATCTTTTTTTTTAAAGCATTCTTAGAGCTCAACAATAGGAAGACACATAATCCAATTTTAAAATGGGCAAAAGATCTGAACAGATATTTCACCAAAGATCGGCAGATAATAAGTGTGCAAACATAAAATGCTCAAGATCAAGAACAAGGCGACACTGCCACACAACTAGGACGGCTGCAATCCAAGGAGAGGGTACCGACGGCTGGCTGGGGTGAAGCGACAGGAACTCGCTCTTACTGCTGCTGCGGGGGCTGCAAAGCCGCGGCGCAGCCACTTCGGAAGAAGACGGTTGGCGCTTCTGTGCAAAGTGAGCACAGACCTGCCCTACAACTCAACAACCACACTCCCGGGCACCACCCAGCGGATCTGAAAATTTACATCGACATGAAAACCTGCGCGCAAAGGTTTCCTGCAGCAAAGCAGGGAGGCTGGGAGCCAATATGCGTGGGCTCAGTTAACCCAGTATCCTGCAAATCAAGAACTGCCTGTTTGGGATTTATCACTTCCCGTCATCATCGTCATCATCGTAGTGGGGCCTCCTCTTCCCCCAGCAAGGGGAGTGACCTGAGGATTCCTTTTTTTTTTCTTTTTTTTTTTTTGAAATGAGGATTCCTGAGGTGTATCCCACCCTCCTGTGGGGGGAGGTGGGAACCCTAGATGTCCCCAGCTGAAGCCCCAACATCGTCGCCCTGGCTCCCCGCTTACGGTTGCCAGGTTTCACAAATAAAAACACAGAACACCCGGTACAATGTGAGTTTCAGGTGACAAGGCATAATTGTCCGTGGTGTCCACGTAATATTGGGAACCTACACATACTACAGACAAATTGGTTGTTTACCTGAAATTTGACCTTGGCTGGGCCTCCTGGGTTGGGTCCCTCCCAGCCACCCTCCCGCCTCTAGCCGCCCTGCTTTCCCTCCACATCCACCCCCCTGTGTCATCGCCTTCAGAGTCAACACCACAGGCACCAAGGGACCTCAGGTCCCCACGCACCAGGGAGAGCCACTGGGGAGCTTCGCTGCCTTTTCAGATCCAGCCCTAGAAGGTCACGTAGCATCACTTTAGCCGCAACCGGGTCATCACAAGCAAGTCACGGAGGCCGGCCCAGGCGCAAGAGGTGGGCCATCGGACTCCATCTCTTGGTGGCTCACGTGTCAGAGAACTTGTCATCACATGTTAAAACCTCCAAGGGTATCATCAAAAAAAAAAAAAAAAAAAAAAAAAGAGGTCTCTGGGACTCATTCCCTATCCTACTCGGCCCCAGCCCCGGCCACCATCGCCCCTCGCCTAGAAAAGTCAGGCGGCCTTTTGAGCAGCGTCTCCTCACCCCCGCCGCCCATCTACCTCACCCCTGCAACTGGAGTCGCAAGCTCAGAACCATGGATGGCAACCCCAACACCTCCGGCCTCCAGCAGGCCTAGGGGGCCCCACGCGGGTCGGCCTGTGTGTCTGTTGCCCTCCCCGGCTCCTCACGCTCAGAGGCAGATGGCTCTCAAGCCCATGCTCTTCTGAGCCATGCGTCGCTTAGCTCCCAGATTACAGGCCGACCTCCCCTCGGCAAGCAACGGCCCCGCGCCCACCTCTTGCTCCCTCCTTCGGGACTTTCTTCAGACCCTCCTCTGGGAAACCTTCTCTGAGCACCCAAAGGTGGGTCAAACACAGACCCCGTATTTCCCTTTCCTACACACGGGTCCTTTCACACAATTTTCTCTTGACTTGGTATTGAAGTGTAACGTTCGTGCAGAGAAATGCACGACTCCCGTGCGCAGCTTGATGAATTTTCATGAAGTCAGCCTAGCTATGTAACCAGCTTTCACATCAAGAGGATAGGACACTTCTAGACACTTCTAGAACCACAGAGGGTGAATTTCCTCCCTCCCACCGTGGGAACCGGGTGGGGGGCAGGCGCTCCCCCTTCCAGCCCTGGGTCGGCCGGGGATTAGGCCCTTGCCCTGCGCTATGCAGACTGCGTCCTGGGACTTGCGCTCCTGACGTTGGCTCTGCGCTGCCGTGAGCCAGGCTGGGGCCCCGTTCTTCGGTCTTCAGCGCTCCGGGGACACCCACCTGCCCTTAGCCTCCTGTCCTCCCACAGACGACCCCAACTGATTCCTCTCGCTTGAAGACACAGAGAGAACCTATAGTTCTTGCAGCTTCACGGCCCCCTTGAAGGAAGAAATGCTCTGGTTAATAATTTTCCATGCACGTACGTCCTCTGTCCTCCGCTTGGACTGTGAGTTCCTGTGGGCAAGGAGGCTTTCTTCCCTTTCCCCTGAGTCCAGCCCTCGCACGTAGCAGGGTCTCAAGCAGCGCTGTGCATGGCCTAACGGCAAGAGGGGCGTCTGGACCCAGAGGGCCTGGGGGTGAGGCTCAGCCCCTGCACTCACTGTGGCACTTGGTGGTCCTGGGCCGTCTTCAGTCTGGGCTCTGCACCTCTGAAGTGGCCTGATGCTTACGATGCCCGCCGGCCCTGCAGGCCTCAGGGCCTCTGTGAGGCTCCGATGGGTTAAGGGTATGAAAGTCCTGCAGAAACCCCCACTTTTCCATCCTCCGTTCACAGCAGCCACACCATCCCCATCAGACCAGCTCCTGAACAAGCAAATAAGTGATTGAAGTCAAGGCCAGCGTCAGGGGCATGTGGCTCAGGGGGTCCCACGGGCTCTCAGAAGGGCCTCAGGCTTGACTTATGCTCCACCGTCACCATTTCCAAATTCTTGATTTTTGAACTAGGAGTCCTGCATTTTCATTTTGCAGCAGGTCCCACAAATCATCAGGCCAGCTCTGATGAAAATACCATATGAAGTAACATGACACTGGACGGGGGAAGCCAGACCCCGGGGCACATCCTGCGTGGGGCCACTGGTGTGATGTTTAAAACTAGAGGACACTCATCTGAAGGGTTAGAAGTCAAGGTCGTGTTAGCAGGGCCCAGTAGGATGGGGGCGGGCAGAGAACAGAAGGACTGAGACCCCAGCCCGGCTCACACAGGCGGCCCGGCCGGCAGCCCTGCGGCCTCTGGCCCAGCAAGCAACCTGCTGCCCCGACTGTGTCCGCGTCACCAGCCCACGGTCCCAGGGCAGAGGCCAGTGTGCAGCTGGTCAGGGGCTCGGAGAGGGAGGCCCTGGCCCCCGGGGCCCCACGGTGGGAGGGAGTGGTTTGCCAGCAGGAAGTCCAGGGAGTGGAAGCCGGGGGCTAACACGGGGCCGAAATGTCCTGCAACGCACACGTTTCTCTGCGGAGCCCGCACACCGGCCAAGGGAGAGGAACTCCTGACCCCGCAGTGCTTCGCCCCTGCGTGGAGACAGCAGCTGGGCCAGGACAGGATGGGCGCCAACACCCCGGGGCGGCGTGCAGGAGCGGGGCTGCAGCAGGGGACCTGTGACCCGGTGCACCCGGCCACTGACGCCGCGCAGGGCCATGACGTCCTGGGGACATCGCCTGTGACCGCCGGGGGGTGGTCTTCAAGGGACCCCGACAGAGCAGCAGGGTGGCCAGAAGGAACACCTGCCTATGACACAGCCAGGGCTCCAGAATCTGCAGATGGGAGGATTCCAGTTCTGTTCCCCCCAGGGGCACGTTGCCAGGTGTCCCCCGCGGCCCCGGACTCGCCTGCCTGGGCCCCGGCCCCCACCGGTGGCCCCCACCAGCGGCCCCCACCGGCAGCACTGGCCGCTGAGTGGTAGATGCTGTGGGACGCGCCTTGCGGACAAGAGCTCCCCTAGCTCCCCGGACTGAGCAGGGGGGCCTGTGGGTCTGGCCCCCACCCCCACCCGGCAGGCTGAGCCCGGCCCACGGGGCGCCGTCAGTGGGGGTGCTCAACTCCTCTTTGGAAGCCTTTCCTGCCCTGGGCCTGGGTGGGGCAGGGCGGGAGCCGGGCCCCTCACGTCGAGGCCTCCGCTGCTGGGCACCAAAGCAGCCCGAAGCTCCGTGGCGTGAAACCAGTCGTTTCTGCCTGTTCGCGAGCGTGGTGGCCGGGCAAGCCTGGCTGTCTGGCTGGAGGCCCTGGGCCGGGGCGGGGTGGGGGGGTTGGCACCCCGGTGCTCATGTCCCTCCTGGGCCCTCCAGCTTCGCCCTGGCCCTCCCTCGCCGGGACCTGGTGCAGTGGGGGCTGGGCCGGGCACCGGGTCACGCCAGTCTCGCCCTGTGAGCCACCCAGGGGCAGCAGGACAGGGCGCTGCAGTCACTCGGCAGAAAGCGTGGATGCAGAGAGAACGGAGCCCCGGGCGCCGTCCCCATCGAGTGAGGGCCTCTCCAAGAGGGGACTAGGGAGACGGCTTGACCCCAGGTGGGCCACAGGCTGGCCCAGGCCGGGACGCAGGAGCTGGGACGGGGGCCACGCTCTGGGGGCAGAGACCAGAGGGAAGAGGCCCCAAGCGGGAAAGCCAGCGGGGAGCAAGCGCGGCCCAGCCACCTTGTGCTCCTGCCGGCCTGGGGCTTGTGACACGGGCCCTGACCCATGAAGGACAGCACTGCGGGGGGGGGGGGGGGGGGGGGGGCGGGGAAGGCCTGTCCCCGAAGTCCCGAGCAAGTTTAGCTGCGTCTGTCTTTACTTAAAGCCATGTTTCCTGAACTCGATTCACATTCCAACGGGATCATTTTTTTCTCCCATCTCCATGTGCCACCTGTGCTAATATTTACCGGATATTTGTTTTTTTATCTAACTCAGCCCATATCTTTAATGTAAAGATTTAATTTGGCAATGATGTCCATGAAATCGTGAGCTTACATGCTCGTTACATATATTTTTATCGAACGGCACCGTAAAATAAGCACATAACCTCTGGGATGCAGAACGTATGACCTTGCTGAAGAAAGGGAGGTCGGGGTAGAAGTCGCAGAGCGGAAATCCATTTCCAGAAATCCGGAACGGCCCAAACGGAAGGAGAGCCCTCCCTGCCCGAGTGGAGCTCAGAGGAGTCCTGCCCACGAGAGGCACAGGGTCGGGGGCCCCAGAGCACTGCATCCCCCCCTCCAGCGGGACGCCGGGGGCTCAGCTCCTTACACCCTTCGCGTCCGTAGGAGCGAGTCTTAGACAAGACAACACTTCGAAAGGGGAGTGAACAGAAGGAAACGCGCTGCCGCGATGGTAGCTAGTAAGCAGAAAGCAGAACAAAACGAGGACAAAACCTGCCTTCGGGCAGCGCACGTGGGATCGCCTCGCCCCCCGTGGGAGGCCGGGTCGGGCCTGAGCTGGGTGGGTGCGCGGCGGCCCTCGGGGGACGGCTGGGCCTCCTGCACGGAGGCTTCCCGGAGGAGGCCTCGCGGAGCTGTCCCCAGACAGCGGGGACTAGGCAGTGACCTTTCCCGCCCAGCATCGCGCTTTCCGGGGCAGAGCCGGGAGCGGCCCGGGCGGCACAGGGGCTTCCAGAGGAGGCCTCGTGTTTCCCAGGCCTGGGTCTCCTGTGTGTCGCGGGAGCAGAGGTCCCCGGGCCTCGAGCAGGGGTCGCCATTCCACGTGAACACTCTGTGGCTGCCAGCGTGCGGGTCCCCGGGTTGGGCCTATGTCGCTCCGGGCCCAGCCTGGCCGCGGGGGCCTGTCCCGGGCAGCACTGCTCATGGTGGAGCTGCCGTCGGGGGCTTGGCATGCACGGACCCCAGGCCCTTTGCTGATGGGGGTTGTAGCCCCCTCTGCTAGCTCGGGGTGGCTCCTCTTAGAAACACCCTCCTCAGGGGACAGTGAGCCCACGGACAAGTCAGGACCACAGATCCTAGTGTTCTGGAGGCCTTCAGTTCTGAGGGGGCCCTGACTTCACAATGGGGGCCCCTGGAACCCCCAGGCTGGTGGAGAAGGGTGCTGGCCCCAAAGGGTGCTTTCTTTTCCAGGGAAACGAGGCTAACCAAGTACGCCAGGGTTTGGCGTGCGGATGGATGTGTGCGCTGGTGCTGTTGACTCCACAGCGACTCAGGCTCCTCTAAGGCACGGAAGCCTCACGCCCGTACCGATAGTCACCAAAGAATGACTAAATGAGTGGGAAGCCCCTCTTACCTCTTACCTCCAGCTGCACAGGTGCCAGTCTCCTGCGCCAAGACCGGGGCCAGGCAGGTGGCGGCCTGGAATCAGCCTACCCCTTGCTCGCTGTGGGATCCTGCCCAAGTCACTAGACCGCTCTGAGCCTTGCTTTCCTCGTGTGGACATGGGCGGACAGCCCGTCACACTCATCTCACAGCCATTGCGAGGAGCCAAGGAGATGATGCTTGGGCAGAGCTTCGGGTGGCGCTTGGCACAGCTGAACCAGGTGACGGCCGGCGGAGGAGGAGGAGGAAGACGGAGACGCCCATGACAACGTACGCCGTTTGCAGTCCTTGGCCTCGGTCCGCTCTGTTTTTCCGTAGAGCAGCGTCCTCCAGTACCTGGTCGCAGACTCTTCACAGGCCTAAAAGTCATCTTAGGGTACCAACGACCTCTTGTTTATGTTGCTCTATCAATTGATATTCACTATACATCGAAACAGAATCCATATACGTGTTTAATAGTTCACTGAGAAGTGACGATAGCAAACCCACAATATGTTCGCATACATAAAATATTTTTGCTGAAAAATTATTTTTTTGAATTTACGGTTTTGCAGTTTTGCAAGTCGCTGTTATGTCTGGCCTAAAAGAAGACAACTGGATCCTCGTATCTATTTCTGCATTCAGGCTCCTTCCATCTGCTGTTTCTGTTGAAGAATGTGAGGAAAATCTAGACTCGCGCAGATATGTAATTGCAAAAGGGAGAAGTATTTTAATAGCCTGTTCAGATCACCGTGGATAGTCCTTGACTCTGTACCAGAACTCAGGGAGTGGTGGTTTCTTAAAAGAAACTTATCGTGTGGAATCTGGAAACATACTGCTGAATTTTTTGTGCTCTTTTTTCACTGAACTTCTTTACTTGCGCTGTGCCTTTAAAGTGCATTTATTTGCAGGCCGCTTATAGTTCGTTCCTGCTTTTTTATCCCATCTGACAGTCTCTATCTTTTAGTAAATGTGTTGACATCATTTGTATTTTTTTTTAAAGATTTTGTTTATGTATTTGAGAGAGAGACAGAGATAGCGACTGAGAGCACCATGGAGAGGAGAGGGAGGAGCAGGCTCCCTGCTGAGCTTGATCCCAGGACCCCGGGGGTCATGACCTGATGGCAGGCGCTTCACCAGCGGAGCCACCCAGGCACCCCAGGTCATTTGTATTTAAGATAATTAGTTATATGATCGGGTTTAAGCCCACCATCTACTTATTTTCTATTCTTTCCATTTGGTCTTTGTTCTTTTTTCCCCCTCTCTTTTTTTCTACCACCTTTGGGCTTAAGTATATTTTATTCCATTTTTCTTTCTTTTTTTTTTTTAGATTTTATTTTTTTCCATTTTTCTTTATTATTGGGTTATCCCTTATACTTCTTGTAAAATTATCATCTGTCTTCCTCGATGCTTATATATGCATCTTTATTTTTTTTTAAGATTTTATTTATTCATTTGACAGAGAGAGAACAGGAGGAGTCAAACAGGGGGAGAGGGGAGGAGCAAGATGGCGGAGGAGTAGGGTCTCCAAATCACCTGTCTCCACCAAACTACCTAGAAAACCTTCAAATTATCCTGAAAATCTATGAATTCGGCCTGAGATTCAAAGAGAGACCAGCTGGAATGCTACAGTGAGAAGAGTTTGCGCATCTATCAAGGTAGGAAGACGGGGAAAAAGAAATAAAGGAACAAAGGCCTCCAAGGGGGAGGGGCCCGCGAGGAGCCGGGCTGAGGCCGGGGCGAGTGTCCCCAGGACAGGAGAGCCCCGTCCCGGAGACGCAGGAGCTGCACCGACCTTCCCGGCGGAAAGGGGCTCCAGGGAGGTGGAGCAGGACCCGGGAGGGCGGGGATGCCCTCGGGCTCCCGGGGACAGTAACAGCAACTGCGCGCCCAGGAGAGTGCGCCGAGCTCCCTAAGGGCTGCAGCGCGCACGGCGGGACCCGGCGGGACCCGGAGCAGCTGAAGGGGCTCGGGCGGCGGCTCCGCGGAGGGGGCTGCGGGGCCCCGGGAGCAGCTCGGAGGGGCTCGGGCAGAGGAAGAGGCTCCGTGCGGTGGGGGCTGCGCGGTTCCAGGAGCAGCTCGGAGGGGCTCGGGCGGCGGCTCCGCGGAGGGGGTTGCGCGGCCCGGGAGCGCGAATCCACCAGCGCAGGCTCCGGAGCACAGGGCGCCGGGACACAGCCCAGGATCCGCCTCCCCCGGGACAGGCAGAGGCCGGGAGGGCCCAGGACAGCGAGGACGCTCCTGCCCCAGCTGAGCAGATCAGCGGCCCCGCCCCGGAGCCTCCAGGCCCTGCAGACGGAGTTCCTGCCGGGGCTGAATCCAGGTTTCCAGAGCTGCCCCGCCACTGGGGCTGTTCCTCCTGCGGCCTCACGGGGTAAACAACCCCCACTGAGCCCTGCACCAGGCAGGGGCACAGCAGCTCCCCCAACTGCTAACACCTGAAAATCAGCACAACAGGCCCCTCCCCCAGAACACCAGCTAGACGGACAACTTCCAGGAGAAGCCAAGGGACTTAAAGTACACAGAATCAGAAGATACTCCCCGGTGGTTCTTTTTTTGTTTGTTTGTTTTTGTTTTTGTTTTTGTTTTTGTTTTTGTTTTGTTTTGCTTTTTGATTTGTTTCCTTCCCCCACCCCCTTTTTTTTCTCCTTTCTTTTTCTTTCTCTTTTTCTTCTTTTTTTTTTTTTTTTTTTTTTTTCTTTTTTTTTTTTTTTTCTTTTTCTTTTTTCGTTTTTTTTTTCTTTTTCTTCCCTTTTTTTTTCTCTTTCTCTTTTCTTTCCTTCTTTCTCTCCTCTCTTTTTCTCTTTTTCCCAATACAACTTGCTTTTGGCCACTCTGCACTGAGCAAAATGACTAGAAGGAAAACCTCACCTCAAAAGAAAGAATCAGAAACAGTCCTCTCTCCCACAGAGTTACAAAATCTGGATTACAATTCAATGTCAGAAAGCCAATTCAGAAGCACTATTATACAGCTACTGGTGGCTCTAGAAAAAAGTATAAAGGACTCAAGAGACTTCATGACTGCAGAATTTAGAGCTAATCAGGCAGAAATTAAAAACCAATTGAATGAGATGCAATCCAAACTAGAAGTCCTAACGACGAGGGTTAACGAGGTGGAAGAACGAGTGAGTGACCTAGAAGACAAGTTGACAGCAAAGAGGGAAACTGAGGAAAAAAGAGACAAACAATTAAAAGACCATGAAGATAGATTAAGGGAAATAAACGACAGCCTGAGGAAGAAAAACCTACGTTTAATTGGGGTTCCCGAGGGCGCCGAAAGGGACAGAGGGCCAGAATATGTATTTGAACAAATTCTAGCTGAAAACTTTCCTAATCTGGGAAGGGAAACAGGCATTCAGATCCAGGAAATAGAGAGATCCCCCCCTAAAATCAATAAAAACCGTTCAACACCTCGACATTTAATTGTGAAGCTTGCAAATTCCAAAGATAAGGAGAAGATCCTTAAAGCAGCAAGAGACAAGAAATCCCTGACTTTTATGGGGAGGAGTATTAGGGTAACAGCAGACCTCTCCACAGAGACCTGGCAGGCCAGAAAGGGCTGGCAGGATATATTCAGGGTCCTAAATGAAAAGAACATGCAACCAAGAATACTTTATCCAGCAAGGCTCTCATTCAAAATGGAAGGAGAGATAAAGAGCTTCCAAGACAGGCAGCAACTAAAAGAATATGTGACCTCCAAACCAGCTCTGCAAGAAATTTTAAGGGGGCCTCTTAAAATTCCCCTTTAAGAAGAAGTTCAGTGGAACAGTCCACAAAAACAAAGACTGAATAGATATCATGATGACACTAAACTCATATCTCTCAATAGTAACTCTGAATGTGAACGGGCTTAATGACCCCATCAAAAGGCGCAGGGTTTCAGACTGGATAAAAAAGCAGGACCCATCTATTTGCTGTCTACAAGAGACTCATTTTAGACAGAAGGACACCTACAGCCTGAAAATAAAAGGTTGGAGAACCATTTACCATTCGAATGGTCCTCAAAAGAAAGCAGGGGTAGCCATCCTTATATCAGATAAACTAAAATTTACCCCAAAGACTGTAGTGAGAGATGAAGAGGGACACTATATCATACTTAAAGGATCTATTCAACAAGAGGACTTAACAATCCTCAATATATATGCTCCGAATGTGGGAGCTGCCAAATATATAAATCAATTATTAACCAAAGTGAAGAAATACTTAGATAATAATACACTTATACTTGGTGACTTCAATCTAGCTCTTTCTATACTTGATAGGTCTTCTAAGCAAAACATCTCCAAAGAAACGAGAGCTTTAAATGATACACTGGACCAGATGGATTTCACAGATATCTACAGAACTTTACATCCAAACTCAACTGAATACACATTCTTCTCAAGCGCACATGGAACTTTCTCCAGAATAGACCACATATTGGGTCACAAATCGGGTCTGAACCGATACCAAAAGATTGGGATTGTCCCCTGCATATTCTCGGACCATAATGCCTTGAAATTAGAACTAAATCACAACAAGAAGTTTGGAAGGACCTCAAACACATGGAGGTTAAGGACCATCCTGCTAAAAGATAAAAGGGTCAACCAGGAAATTAAGGAAGAATTAAAAAGATTCATGGAAACTAATGAGAATGAAGATACAACCGTTCAAAATCTTTGGGATGCAGCAAAAGCAGTCCTAAGGGGGAAATACATCGCAATACAAGCATCCATTCAAAAACTGGAAAGAACTCAAATACAAAAGCTAACCTTACACATAAAGGAGCTAGAGAAAAAACAGCAAATAGATCCTACACCCAAGAGAAGAAGGGAGCTAATAAAGATTCGAGCAGAACTCAACGAAATCGAGACCAGAAGAACTGTGGAACAGATCAACAGAACCAGGAGTTGGTTCTTTGAAAGAATTAATAAGATAGATAAACCATTAGCCAGCCTTATTAAAAAGAAGAGAGAGAAGACTCAAATTAATAAAATCATGAATGAGAAAGGAGAGATCACTACCAACACCAAGGAAATACAAACGATTTTAAAAACATATTATGAACAGCTATACGCCAATAAATTAGGCAATCTAGAAGAAATGGACGCATTCCTGGAAAGCCACAAACTACCAAAACTGGAACAGGAAGAAATAGAAAACCTGAACAGGCCAATAACCAGGGAGGAAATTGAAGCAGTCATCAAAAACCTCCCAAGACACAAGAGTCCAGGGCCAGATGGCTTCCCAGGAGAATTTTATCAAACGTTTAAAGAAGAAATCATACCTATTCTCCTAAAGCTGTTTGGAAAGATAGAAAGAGATGGAGTACTTCCAAATTCGTTCTATGAAGCCAGCATCACCTTAATTCCAAAGCCAGACAAAGACCCCGCCAAAAAGGAGAATTACAGACCAATATCCCTGATGAACATGGATGCAAAAATTCTCAACAAGATACTGGCCAATAGGATCCAACAGTACATTAAGAAAATTATTCACCATGACCAAGTAGGATTTATCCCTGGGACACAAGGCTGGTTCAACACCCGTAAAACAATCAATGTGATTCATCATATCAGCAAGAGAAAAACCAAGAACCATATGATCCTCTCATTGGATGCAGAGAAAGCATTTGACAAAATACAGCATCCATTCCTGATCAAAACTCTTCAGAGTGTAGGGATAGAGGGAACATTCCTCGACATCTTAAAAGCCATCTATGAAAAGCCCACAGCAAATATCATTCTCAATGGGGAAGCACTGGGAGCCTTTCCCCTAAGATCAGGAACAAGACAGGGATGTCCACTCTCACCACTGCTATTCAACATAGTACTGGAAGTCCTAGCCTCAGCAATCAGACAACAAAAAGACATTAAAGGCATTCAAATTGGCAAAGAAGAAGTCAAACTCTCCCTCTTCGCCGATGACATGATACTCTACATAGAAAACCCAAAAGTCTCCACCCCAAGATTGCTAGAACTCATACAGCAATTCGGTAGCGTGGCAGGATACAAAATCAATGCCCAGAAGTCAGTGGCATTTCTATACACTAACAATGAGACTGAAGAAAGAGAAATTAAGGAGTCAATCCCATTTACAATTGCACCCAAAAGCATAAGATACCTAGGAATAAACCTCACCAAAGATGTAAAGGATCTATACCCTCAAAACTATAGAACACTTCTGAAAGAAATTGAGGAAGACACAAAGAGATGGAAAAATATTCCATGCTCATGGATTGGCAGAATTAATATTGTGAAAATGTCAATGTTACCCAGGGCAATATACACGTTTAATGCAATCCCTATCAAAATACCATGGACTTTCTTCAGAGAGTTAGAACAAATTATTTTAAGATTTGTGTGGAATCAGAAAAGACCCCGAATAGCCAGGGGAATTTTAAAAAAGAAAACCATATCTGGGGGCATCACAATGCCAGATTTCAGGTTGTACTACAAAGCTGTGGTCATCAAGACAGTGTGGTACTGGCACAAAAACAGACGCATAGATCAGTGGAACAGAATAGAGAATCCAGAAGTGGACCCTGAACTTTATGGGCAACTAATATTCGATAAAGGAGGAAAGACTATCCATTGGAAGAAAGACAGTCTCTTCAATAAATGGTGCTGGGAAAATTGGACATCCACATGCAGAAGAATGAAACTAGACCACTCTCTTTCACCATACACAAAGATAAACTCAAAATGGATGAAAGATCTAAATGTGAGACAAGATTCCATCAAAATCCTAGAGAAGAACACAGGCAACACCCTTTTTGAACTCGGCCATAGTAACTTCTTGCAAGATACATCCACGAAGGCAAAAGAAACAAAAGCAAAAATGAACTATTGGGACTTCATCAAGATAAGAAGCTTTTGCACAGCAAAGGATACAGTCAACAAAACTCAAAGACAACCTACAGAATGGGAGAAGATATTTGCAAATGACATATCAGATAAAGGGCTAGTTTCCAAGATCTATAAAGAACTTTTTAAACTCAACACCAAAGAAACAAACAATCCAATCATGAAATGGGCAAAAGACATGAACAGAAATCTCACAGAAGAAGACATAGACATGGCCAACATGCACATGAGAAAATGCTCTGCATCACTTGCCATCAGGGAAATACAAATCAAAACCACAATGAGATACCACCTCACACCAGTGAGAATGGGAAAAATTAACAAGGCAGGAAACAACAAATGTTGGAGAGGATGTGGAGAAAAGGGAACCCTCTTACACTGTTGGTGGGAATGTGAACTGGTGCAGCCACTGTGGAAAACTGTGTGGAGGTTCCTCAAACAGTTAAAAATATACCTGCCCTACGACCCAGCAATTGCACTGTTGGGGATTTACCCCAAAGATACAAATGCAATGAAACGCTGGGACACCTGCACCCCGATGTTTCTAGCAGCAATGGCCACGATAGCCAAACTGTGGAAGGAGCCTCGGTGTCCAACGAAAGATGAATGGATAAAGAAGATGTGGTTTATGTATACAATGGAATATTACTCAGCTATTAGAAATGACAAATACCCACCATTTGCTTCAACGTGGATGGAACTGGAGGGTATTATGCTGAGTGAAGTAAGTCAGTCGGAGAAGGACAAACATTATATGTTCTCATTCATTTGGGGAATATAAATAATAGTGAAAGGGAAAATAAGGGAAGGGAGAAGAAATGTGTGGGAAATATCAGAAAGGGAGACAGAACGTAAAGACTGCTAACTCTGGGAAACGAACTAGGGGTGGTAGAAGGGGAGGAGGGCGGGGGGTGGGAGTGAATGGGTGACGGGCACTGGGTGTTATTCTGTATGTTAGTAAATTGAACACCAATAAAAAAAAAAAAAAAAAAAAAAAAAAAACAGGGGGAGAGAGTAGGGGAGGGGGAGAACCCCAAGCCGACTGTGTGCTGGGTGCGCAGCCCGATGCCAGACTCCACCTCACCACCCTGAAATCATGACCTGAGCTGAAACCAAGCTTCTGACACTTAACCCACTGAGCCACCAGGTGCCCCTGCATGTGCATCTTTAATTAATAACAGTCCTCCCCTCAAATATTATATCATTTTACTTATAATGTAAGAACCTTACAACACAACAACGTTCCCTCTTACATGTTGTACTATTATACATTTTGCTATCACAGATGCTCTCCACGCTTAATAAACTGCTACCATTTTCACTCTAGATGGTTAATTATCTTCTAAGTGATCAAAAGTAAGAAAAAAATGTACACTTTTTCTACATTTACCTTCATTTTAACCTTTCCCAGTGATCTTTCTGAGTGTAGATAGGAGATTCTGTTTGGTTCTGAGCCTCTGAGGTTCTTTCTGACACCAGGTGTGTGGCATCCTTTCCACACCAACTTTTCTGACACCAACCGGTGAACAACTGGATTCGATCCGGTCACTCACTCCTTACGTCAGCAAAGACCCCACACAGGTTAAGGGCTCAGTGTCCACTTCAGATGCCGGCTGCAGAAGAGGTACCCAACCTACCCACACTCTGCAAATTTCGGGGTTCCTGTGACCCGCCCAGACTCAGTAATTTCCTAGAACAGCTCAAATAATTCAAATGGAAAATATTTACATTTGCCAACTTATTATAAAGGCTACAGCTCAGGAAGAGCCAAAGGAAGAGCCACGTAGGGTGGGAGATGGGGGGTGGGCCAGGAGATTTCATGTCCCCTCTGGGTGCCGAGCTGTCCCAATTCCCAGGAAGCCCCCAAATCTCACTGTGCAGCAGTTTTGTGGAGCTCAACCTCCATCCCCCTTCCCTCCTGGAGGCCAGTGGGTGGGGCTGGGAGTTCCAACCCTCTAACCACTTGGTCTTTCCGGTGGCCAGCCCCACCCTGAGAAGTCCCACAATTAGGACAGCTCATTAACATAAAGTCAGGTGTCAGCAAAAGAGGCTTGATGTGAATAACAAAAGACATTCTCACTCCTGGGAAATCCCAAGGGCTTGGGCGGGGAGCTCCAGGTCAGATGCTGAGGACAAAGACCAAATATATTTTTGGTGCCATATACCATATTCCTTTGCCTAAAGAACTTTCTTTCGCAAGTCTTCCGAGGAAAGTCTGCAGGTACTAAATTCCCTCAGACCTGAAAAGGTCTTTATATTGAAACCAAGCAAAAATATTGAGAGATTTTTAATGGGTATCAAAAAGCTGATTCTGTTGGCAGTTTTGTATCTTGAGGGTGGGTCGTTTTTTTTCTGGCATTTTTACGTGTCTCATAATTTCGTAAGCGGCGGGGCGCCTGGGTGGCTCAGTCGGTTGGGCGTCTGCCATTGGCTCTGGTTGTGGTCCTGCAGTCCTGGGGTCGAACCCCATCGAGCCCCCATTGGGCTCCCTGCTCACCAGGGAGCCTGCTCCTCCTTCCTCTTATGCTCTCTCTCCTTGCTTGCTCTCAAATGAATAAATAAAATTTTTTAAAAATTAATTAATTATCTATTTTTAATCTTTTAATGGATGCTGAGCATCTCGTATAGGATATCGGAGGCTGAAGAAAGCCAGTATGCCTGGAAATGGGTACCCGTCTCCTGCTTGGCCATCACGTGGGCAGTTGAGGCAGTCAGGTCAGAAGTCAATTGGGGTTTGGGTTTTGTTGCTATGGTGTGTGTTAGTGGAAGAGCAGGTTCAGGTTCCTAAGCACGAACCTGGGCTTCGGGTGGGCCTCCCCTGGGTACCCACAGGTCAGAAGGGCACGTTAGGGTTTTTGTGCCAGAGGGGAGTCAGGAAGAAGGACTTTCCTGCAGGAGTGCCCGATCCTGTCCTCCAGGCCTGCGGCAGCACGGGCACCTTTGTCCACTGGGCCCTGCCCTGGGCCTCATAGTGACCTGCCGGAGGCCTGTGGAAGCTCCCCTTGAGCTGACCGTGCCCAGGGGTCTGCATTCTTTGTTGTTGTTGTTTTTAAAGATTTTATGCATTTATTTGACAGAGAGCATGAGCGAACACAAGCAGGGGGAGGAGAAGCAGGGACCCCAGCCCTGGGCTCCATCGCAGGCCCCCGCGATCATGACCTGAGCCCAGGGCAGACGCTTCACGGACGGAGCCCCCCAGGCACCCCCAGTTCTATATTCTTACGTGAGTCCACACTCAGGCGGTTAACAACTTGCCGACAATTGTAGCTGGATCCGTTTTCCCTCTTGCATGACACACGGAGCTTACTCATGTCACACGTCTGCAGGTTCTCGCCTTTCCTTAGATTTCCGTAGCCACCGAGCTGTCCTAGCACCTCTGCTCCCTGATAGCTCGAGAACATTCTCGACTTGGTAGCTTACCTGGCTTTTTCCTGCTGTCAGGGTGGGAGCGATGCTATTTCCCGCCTTCCAGACCTGCCCTGTAAAATCCATCTTGCGCTCGGAATGGATGTTGTGACCCGTGCCATGGTCATTTGGAAAATATCGGTTCATTAAGTCAGAGCTTCCAAGTGTCGAAGTACTTATACGATATCAGAAATCAAATTTCTAATATCGCCACTGATCTCACCAGAAGTCTGTAACTACTGAGAAGCTGTCAGGCTCGTGGTGGTGGAGTTTTCCCAAAACTCTAGTGTTTACCTTGAAATCTTGAATTTCATCGTCGGGCACGTGCGATCCTGCCAGTGGTTTTCTTTGACGAGAGAGGCTCATTTTGTTCATTTTTCAGAAAATGTCTGCCAAACACCCAAGTCTAAAAAACCGTAGTTTTACGTGTCAGGCTTTCTTTGAAGTGAAAATGATGTTCCGTGAGGAAAAAAAAAAAAAAAAGCAGCGGGTTCAGCTCACCGTGGAAACACCCGCAGACGCCTTAGCGGGACGGGACGCCGTCGGCCTGGCACGCGGCAGGATGGCTCTGGGGGCACCTTCGAAAGATGAGTCCCCGATGGCGGGGATTTATTGACAATTTTTACTGCTTCGTTAGGGACTTTCTAAAGTGTAAGTGGATTGTGGTGGTGGTGGTGGTGAGCTACTGGCACGAAGAACACGATGATCCCTAGAACTTTGGGCGCCCGCTCAGTGAGTGCCCAGCGTCCAGCTTTCCGCCCTTTGCTCCTGCACCCGTCAGCGCGCGGAGGGAGAGACTGTCAGAGGCCTGGGACGTCTTAGCATCACCACGAGTCCCCGTAAATTATAAAATACTCTCTACTTTGTGGGCCCCTTGAAAATATCTCAGGGACCCCCAGGGGTCCACAGACCACCCACTCTGAGAACCACTTCCGTAGAACCTGGCACAGTGCCTGGCACAGGGTAGAAATGGAATCAACAACAACAACAACAAAAAAAAAAAACAGAAATTCAATCAACAATTGTTGGATAAAGAGATGAAGTACTCATTTATTTCATTGTTCAAAATAAAACAAGCCTCTTCCTATATTTTTGTGGGGAAAGAGGCCGTTTAAGGAACAATGAAGCCTCGACATGGGATGCTAGGCCCAGCCAAAGGGCGGGCGACGGCACAGGCTGTAGGTGTACGTGCGGAAATCGTCCCCCAGGCCGTCTCCGTGCAAGTGGCCCTCCGTCCCCCTCCTCCCAGCTCCGTCCAGCCAGGCCTCGAACCCCCCGGGGAGGGTTGTTTTTATTCCTTGCGGAACATCTCAGACCGATAGAGCGGAACAGCATAGTGAACTCCACGCTCCCATCGCCCAGCTTCCACGACCACCCCCGGCCAGGTGTGTTTCATCTGTACCCTCCTCCACGGCCGCCGCACCGAGACCCCCTCCGTCGTGTCATTCCACCTGCACCTGGTCCGTCGGTAACCCTAAAAGAGAAAGCCCTTGTAAAGACGTAACCAGAATATCATCACATCTAAGGAAACAGTTATAATAATTCCCCCTTTTTTTTTAATGGCGGTGACAACACTATGAGCTCCACCCACTGAACGGATTTTTAAGCGTACGATGCGGTAGGTCCACTGGAGGCACAGGGTGACACAGCAGCGCCTCGGTCGTCACCGGCTTGCATAGTTGAGACTCTACACTGTTGAAGAGCAACCTCCCATTTCCTCGTCCCTCCAGCCCCTGCAACCACCTTCTGCTCCCTGTCTGACTACTTCGAGTCCTCCGTACGTGGGGCCACGCGGTGTCTGTCCTCCTGTGCCCGCCTTACCTCGCTCGGCGTAATGTCCCCCAGGTCCCTCCAGTGGCTGCGAACGGCAGGATTTCCTTCTAATTAAAAGCTGAAGGCTCCACTGCCCCGTGTATTCCACGTCCTCTTTATTCCTTTATCCATAGGTGTTCACTTAGGCCACTTACACGCCGTGGCTTGTCGTGAACGACGTGCAACGAACGCGGGAGTGCAGCTCTCTCTGAGATCTCAATTTCCATTCTTTTTTTCATTTTTGAGGAATCTTCACGCTGTTTTCTATACCAGCTGTACCATTTACGTTTCTGCCGACAGCGCACAAAGGTCCTGATTATGCCACGTCTTCACCCCAAAGGATAAAGGTCTGTTATCCTTTGGGGTTTGTTTTGGGGGTTTTTTGAGAGAGAAAGAGAGAGCGTGCACAAGTTAGGGGTACAGAGGGAAAGGGAGACAATCTTAACCAGGCTCCAGCCCCAGCTTGGGTGTTGGGCTCAGTCTCACACCCTGAAATCATGCCTTGAGTCGAAATCAAGTCTTGGACGCTGGACCAAGTGAGCCCCCCAGGGGCCCCTGTTTTTTGATACCAGCCATCCTGACAGTTGATACTTCATCGTAGTTTTGATTTGCATTTGCCCTGATGACTAGGGATGTTGAGCATCTTTTCTTATATCTGTTGGACATCAATAGTCCAGTCAAGATTTAAATATTATGAATTTTTTTTAAGACGCTGTCAGGCCCGCCTCCAGACCCGGTGAACCAGGCTCCCTGCATCTCGGTCAGCATCTGAATGGTTCTTCACTGTCCAGACTGGGTAGTCGTGCTGTGTCCAGGGGCTTCAGCCAGACCCATCTCTAGGGACGGAGAACTTCCATCTGGAGGTGCTCCTCATTGTGGGAAATGCCTTTCTCTAGTTTTTTTGGGTTTTTTGTTTGTTTTTGCTCTTAGTAGAGGCAAACTTGAATGTATTTCCCCTTGAAATAGATCATTAAATCATTGCCTGTAAGGCTGAAGTGTCCTTGGACCACACTCCTAGTGCTGGTCCCAGCCTCTGCCTCCTGGACTATTTGGCATTTGCTGAATTCCTTGCATACTGTCCTCTGTGCTTTGAACATCCTTCCTTAAGTTTTACCCCAAATTTGTCTCCCTGGAGTTCCTGAGCTTTCTGTTAACTCTGTTCCTTGTCTTGCCAAAACCTTGCAGACGGCTCCTGTGGCTTCTGGGGTTTTCTTCAGTAGCCGGGTTTTCCCTCTTTTCCTGGCTTTGACAAGGTCATGGTCTTGTCATGATTCAGGCCCGGCTCTCTGTGCCGTGGAATCTTACCAGGGCTGGATTCCTCCCCAAGACACACCCCGTTCCCCAGCCTGTGACCGTGTAAAGAGGAGGAGGTGCAAGTCGAGATGAAGCAGAGGCCGTGAGTCAGTAACGGCGGGAGTCGGGGGCTGGATGTGGCAAGGGAGTAGTGTACTTTCCCATCTACTGCACGTGTTTATAGTTTCCATAATGAAGAGAGGGAAGGTGAAGCATGACATGACTGCGTACCACGAGCACGGCCGGAATCTGAGACCCCGACAATACCAAACGCTGGCAGGATGTGGAGCAACCGGAGTCCACGTTCGTTGTCGATGGGAAAGCAAACAGTGGAGCCATTCAGGAAGACCGTTGGGCAATTTCTTGCAAAACTAAACTTATCCTCAGCATTCCGCCTGGCGGTCCTGCTCCTTGGTATTTGCCCAAAGGAGTTGAGAACTTATGTTTACACAAAACCCACACATAGGTGTTTGTAGCAGCTGTGTTCATAATGGACAAAATTTGGAAGTGACCAGGAAGTCCTGCCGTAGGGAAATGGGTCAGCACGCTGCGGTCCATCCAGACACAGGGACTACGGAGAGATGAGCTACAGGCCCTGCAAGACCATGGACGTAACCTACATGTTGCTGAGTAAAGGAAGCCAGTTGGATCTGATTCCAACTCTATGACGGTCTGGGAACCGGAAAACTATGGAGACAGGGAAAAGATCGGTGGTTTCCCAGGGCTTGGGGGGCGGGGGAGGGAGGACTAGGGGAGCACAGGGGATTTTGAAGGCAGGGGAGCTGTTCTGTAGGATACCACAACGAGGGATAACGGGTCACGATGGGTTTGTCTGAACCCGCAGAATGTGCGATTCCAAGAGTGAGCCCCCAAGTCAACAGCAGACCTTGGCGGTTAGAGGCCAAGGTATGTTCATCGATTGTAACCAAGGTACTGCGCGGTGGGGACGTCAATGGTGGGGCGGTGTTGTGTATGCCTGGGGCTGGGAGCATATGGCGAGCCTCTGTACCTTCCCCCCTTAGCTGTGAGCCTACCGCTGCTCTAGAACTTGTCAATCAGGGCAGCCCGGGGGGCTCAGCGCCGCCTTGGGCCCAGGGCGTGATCCTGGAGACCCGGGATCGAGTCCCACGTCGGGTTCCCTGCATGGGTCCCGCTTCTCCCTCTGCCTGTGTCTCTACCTCTCTGTCTCTCTGTTTCTCATGAATAAATAAATAATAATAAAATCTTTAAAAAATTTTGTCCATCAAAATGTTGAAGTGGGGGGGGCACATAGCGGAGGCCGCGGTGCTGGGCAGCCCAGCGCCCCAGTCCAGCGGGGAAATACGGGGCACACGGAGGGCTCTATTATGTCCTTAAAATGTTTGAGAAAGCAAACCAGGAGCTTTGAGGTTAAAGAGGGGAGAGCCCAAGCTGGCCCAAGCGCACCCTCCGCCGCCCTCCCCAGGAGCCCCATGGGGTCCAGTCCCCGGGGCGCCGGCTTAGTGCTGGGAGGGTCCGGAGGGCTCCGCTGCCAGGCCCTGGAATCCAGGCATCAGGCTCCTCCAGAGAAGCTTATTATTAATTTTTCGTTACTTGGTAATCATCATACCAAGAAAAAAAAATTCTTTTTACCTAGAAACATGCCAACACTGTGCCGTCTCCAGAGAAAGCAAAACTACGCGGGTGACTTATGCTTCCTTGCACAGATCTACACGTGGTGCCCTCATAGTCTAATATTCCAGACGTATCCTAATTTGTCTTTCTCATTCCTGTTTCACTCTGTCCTCAAGGATGTGAGCAGCCGATGGGACCCTCGCTCGTTATTTACATGGAAGCCAGGACTCGGGGGTCACGGTCATCTACTCCCCGAGGAAGTGGGGTCGGCGCTCCCCTGCCAGCTGCGCGTATTATTGGCCTGGCGGCCCTCCCAGGCCTCAGGGCTTCCGCCCTCCCCGCCGAGCGCCCTGGGCATCGGAGCAGCCTGCACGTATGTCCTCATCATGCAAAGCCACCTCAGGGAGTGAAGAGCCGCTCTCCCTGGCTGCCCCCAGTGCCCCCTGCCGCGCGGCTGCGCTGAGGCCTGGACCCGGCAGGGCCAAGCAAACCCGTCCTCACCCCACCTCAGGCAACGGCAGGGCAGAAACAATCCCGTCTCTCAGGTGGCAAAACCGAGCCTCTGAAGGTGGAATGACCAGCTATCCAGAGGGGTGGCTCACCTGCCGCTCTAGCTACTTCTAGTCTACACGTTTCTCTTTTTTTTTAATTTACGTGTAACATTGACTCCTTATAAGGATATATCATTTGTCTGGATGTCTTCTCCCATTCAGTAGGTTGTCTTTGAGTTTTGTTGGTTGTTTCCTTCGCTGTGCAAAAAGCTTTTTATTTTGATCTGGTCCCAATAGCTTATTTTTGCTTTGATTCCCCTTGCCTCGGGAGACCGATCTAGAAAAATGTTGCCACGGTCCACGTCAGAGGCATTGCTGCCCGTGCCCTGCTCTGGGATTTTTATGGTTTCAGGTCTCACGCTTAGGTCTTTCATCCATTTTGAGTTTATTTCTGTGTGTGGTGTGAGAAAGTGGTCCAGTTTCATTCTTTGGCATGTAGCCGTCCAGTTTGCCCAGCGCCACCTGTTGAAGACACCGTCTTTTTCCCATTGCATAATCCCGCCCCTCCTTGTCTAAGATTAATTGACTATATAATTGTGGGTTTATTTCTGGGCTCTCTGTTCTGTTCCATTGATCTCTGTGTCTTTTCATGCCAGTATCATTTGGCTTTGATGACTACAGCTTTATAGTATATCTTGAAATCTGGGATTGTGATACCCCCAGCTTTGTTCTTCTTTCCCAAGATTACTTTGGCTATTCAGGGTCTTTCGGGGTTCCATACACATTATAGGCTTATTTGTTCTACTTCTCCGATAAATGCTATTAGTATTTTGATAGGGATTGCATTAAATGTATAGATTGCTTTGGGTAATATGGACATTTTAGTTCACCATCACTCACCATCAGGAAATACAAATCAAAGCCACAATGAGATGTCACTTCGCACCTCTCAGAATGGATAAACACATGAAACAAGCGTTGGTGAGGATGTGGAGAGGAACCCTCCTGTACTGTTGGTGGGAATGCAAGCTGGTACAGCTACTCTGGAACAGTTTGGAGGTTCCTCAAAAAATTAAAAATATGAGCACCTGGATGGCTCAGTCCATTAAACATCTGTTTTCGTTCAGGTAGTGATGCTAGGGTCCTGGGATCGAGCCCCACATCAAGGTCCCTGCTCTGCAGGGAACCTGCTTCTCCCTCTCCCTTTGTCCCTCCTCCCTCTCGTTCGTTGTCTCTATCTCTCTCTCTCTCAAAAAAGTAAATTTAAAAATCTTTTTTTAATTAAAAATAGAATTATTATATGGTCCAATAATTCCCCTACTGGGTATTTATACAAAGAAAATAAAAACTTTGATTCAAAAAGATATATGCAGCCCTATGTTTCTTATAGCATTATTCACAATAGCCAAGATGTGGAAGCAATCCAAGTGTCTATCAATAGGTGAATGCATGAAGAAGATATGATATATACACACACACACATATATACATATATATATACAATGGAATATTACTCAGCCATAAAAAATGAAATCTTGCCATTTGAAACAATATTATTCTAAGTGAAATAAGCCAGTCAGAGAAAGACAAGTACCATATGATTTCATTCACATGTGGAATTTAAGAAATGAAACACACAAAGAAAAAAAAAGACAACAACAAAAAATGAGACTGTTAACTGTAGAGAACAAATGGATGGTTACCAGAGGGAAGATGGAGGGAGGGAGGGTGAAATAGGTGGTGGGGATTAAGAGTATGCTTATACTATACTGAGTAATGCGTAGAATTGTTGATTCACTATATTGTACACCTGAAACTGATATATCATTGAATGTTAATTATATTGGAATTTCTAAATAAATTTTTAAAAAATTACAAATGTTATGAGAGATACACTCTGTGGTGCTCTTTCATTATGGTTTTCTCTTTTTTCCAAGTGAAAATCATTTTCTTTATTTTCTTGAAATACAAAATAATACATGATTACAAGAGAAAAATCATAAAATACAGAAAGAAATTAAGAAAATCCATAATTCCATATATTCAGGGGAAAGATACTTATCTTTTCTATGTAAGTCATTCAATATCCCTGTATTTCATTAATTCATTCATCTTTACAAAGATGTTTTGATCTATTGATACGTTCCAGGTTTTATGTAGGAGTTACATAGAAGTCACCAAAATATGCCCCCCCAAAAGAGATCAACCTAGTAGAGACAGAGAATGAAAAAAGTAATTTTACTCAAAGATTTTCTGTACATGCAGATATTCATATACACAGATATATTCTTTACGAAAATGGAATCACATCATAAGTGCTATTAATCTTAGTCTTGGCCTCATATATCAGAACAAAAGACTTTCCTATCAATAAGTTCACTTTAGAACAACAAAAAACAAATCCTAAGACTAAAGCTAACAAAAATTGTGCAAAACCTACATGAAGAAAATCAAATAACTTTTGCCAAATATCACTAAAAGAAGGATTTCTAACAATCAAGATGTAAATCATGTGCAATGACTCAAAGCTGTCAGACTATGATTCGCTACAAATCAACCTATATATTTGATGCAATCCCAAAGTCCATACAGATTCTGTTATAAATATTGTTAATATTCTCAAGTTCATCTCAAAGTGCAAATACCAAGAAAAAATTTATCGCAAAGGCAATTGGAAGTATTTTGCCTGCAAATACCAAAATATGGCTTAAGACATCAACAATCAAACAACACTGTATCAACAGAAGACTATGAGAGATCAATGGAATAGGATGGAAATTCTAGAAGCAACCCATAAATTTAGTTTTAATTTGGCATTAAAGAGGAAGTAGTAATGGAGTATTTGATAAACACTGTTGGAAAAATTACCTATTGTTTGGAAAAGGAAGCTTATGCTTAACTCAAAATAATAACCCAAAACTAATGTCAGATTATTTAAAGATGTAAAACAATAAAAAGTGTTATAAAAATCACAGAAGTAAATATAATAGAATCTTTAAGTACTGTTTGGATGGGAAAATCATTCTTAGGGAAGTCTAGTAGATATAAAGGAAAAAATGAACACATTTAACTGTGCTCTAAACTTCTCTCCAGCAAAAGATACTATATAGTTTTTTAAAAACCCTCAAATTAAAATATCTGTAATATTTTTAACAGATAAAAGAGTGATATGAAGAATATATAAGACTATCTTACAAATCAGGAAAAGACAAAATATTTATTATAGAAGTGAGCAAAGAGTACGAAGAGGCAATTCAGACAAGAAATATAAGCAGTCAACGCATACATGGAAACCATTAAGCCTTGGCAATGCTCAGGGGAACGCAAACTTAAATAGGTATTCTATTCCATTTCTTACATCTATGAAAATTAAATATTTTAACCTTCAGTGTTGGAAACTATGACTAAACACAGATGCTTGTAAACTGCTTGTGGGAATGCAGCTTAGCATAGCTTTGATGAGCATAATTCAAGAATATTATTTAAAATGTTTAAATGTTGGACACCTGGTGGCTCAGGCAGTCATGTCTCTGACATCAGCCGTAGCAACTTCTTTCTAGATCTGTCTCCTGAGGCAAAGGAAACAAAAGCAAAAAAATAAACTATTGGGATTACCCCAAAATAAAAAGCTTTTGCACAGTAAAGGAAACCACCAATAAAATGAAAAGACAACCTACTGAATAGAAGGTATTTGCAAATGATATATCTAATAAAGGGTTAATATCCGAAATATATAAAGAACTCACACAACTCAATATATTTTAAAAACAGACCAACAATTCAACTAAAACATGGGCAGGGGATCTGAATAGATATTTCTCCGAAGAAGAGATACAGCTGACCACGGGAATATGAAGATACGCTCAACATCACTCATCATCAGGGAAATATAAATCAAAACCATAATGAGAATGGCTAGTATTGACAAAGCAAGAAATAATAAATGTTGGTGAAGATACGGAGAACACTTGTGTTACGTTGTTGGGAATGTAGAAAACAATGAAGATTCCTCAAAAAGTTAAACACAAAAATGCCATACAATCCGATAATTCCAACACTGGGCATCTACCCAAAGTAAAGGAAACCATTAATCCAGAAAGTTATGTGCACCCTATCTTTCTATGTTTACTGAGGTATTTTTAAAATAGCCAAGACAAAGAAAAAACCTAAGTGTCCATCAATAGATGTGGCATATACATACAATGGAACATTACTCGGCCATAAATATAAGACGTTGTCATTTGTGACAATGTGGATTAACCCAGACGGTATTGCGTTAAGTGAAATAAGACAGATAGAAAGACAAATACCATATGATTTCACTTACATATGGAATCTAAAAAACAAAACAAATGAATAAACAAAAAAAAAAAAAAACCCGCAGAAATCGACTCTTAAATACAGAGAACAAACTGGTGGTCATCAGAGGGGAGGTGGATGGGCGGATGGACAAAACAGGTGAAGGGGATTAAGAGGTACAAACTTTCAGTTATAAAAGAAAAAAGCCACAGAAATGAAAAGTACAGCATAGGGAACATAGTCACTAATATTGTGATGACACTGTATGGTGGCAGATGGTGAGTAATATATAGACGTGTCATATCACTACGTGGTACGCCTGAAACTAATATAACATTGTATGTCAGCTATACTTCAATAATAAAAAAAATTAAATAAAAAAAAACTTTCAACAAACTAGGAATACAGGGGAACTTTCCTAAAGTTCCCTAAAAAAAAAAAAATCTACATGTAGAATCATTCTTGATGGTGAAATAAACAGTAAATATTTTCCCCCAAGATTTGGCCAAGGTAAGAATGCTTTCTCCTGCCACTTTTATTCGAGTCCACTGAGAGTTCTTGCCATTGCAAGAACTTTTAAAGAGTAAAGTGAACTAGAGTAAAACTAAAATAAAAATCAACTAAAATGCACAAATATTGCAAAGGAGAAATAAAACAATCTGAATTTATATGATTGTTTACATAAAAAATTCCAAATAATCTACAAAACAACTGCTAGGACCAAGATGAGAATTTAGCAAGGTCCTAAGATAGACAAATAATAACTAAAAATCAATTATATTTTGAGATACTAGGAAAAAATTAGAAAATGAAAAATTTTAAATATCATAAAATGGCATTAATAAATATAAGAAATTTGGAGTAAATACAACATAAAACATGCAAGTCTTCTACAGTTAAGACTATGGAACACTGTTTAAATAGAGACATACTCCATTTCCGAACTGAAGTTTGAATACAGTTGAACTGTCAATTGTCCTCAAGCTTATCTATAAATTCAAAGTTATGACAGTGAAAATTCCAGCGGGATTTTTTCATAGAAATTGACCAGCTAATTGTAAAACACATATGGAAATATAAATGACCTGTAAGAACTAAAGCAACTTTTCTACGGTAAACAAAACTGGAGGATTTGCATGACCTGATTTCAAGTCATCCTCTAATTGCAGTAATCACACAAGGAGGTGTTGGCAAAAGAATAAACAATGAAACAGAATATTGAGTCCAGAAATAGATCCACATGTATATTTTCAGCTGCTTTTTGACAAAGATGGCAAAGCAAGTCAGTAAGGAAACAGGAAGTTTTCAGCAAATGTAACTACTGGGCATCCATTAGAAAAAAAGAACATTGACCTCACATCATACATAAAATTGACTTGAAATGGATCACATGCCTAAATATAAAGTTATAAATGCTAAAAATTCTAGATGAAAACATAGGAGAAAATCTTTGTAACTTTAGGTTGAATAAAAATTTCTCAGAATACAAAAAGCATGAATGATAAAGAAAAAAATGATAGTCTGCACTTTATCATAATTAAAAAGTTTAGCTCTTGGGAAGTCACTCTAACATAATAGAAAAGTTGAGGGGCACGTGGGTGGCTCAGCAGTGGAGCCTTTGCCTTCAGCTCAGGGCATGATCCTGGGGTCCTGGGATCGAGTCCCGCATCGGGCTCTCCGCAGGGAGCCTGCTTCTCCTTCTACCTGTGTCTCTGCCTCTCTCTCTGTGTCTCTCATGAATAAATAAATAAAATCTTAAAAAAAAAATAATAGAAAAGTTGAGTCATAGACTGTAATAAAATGTTCTTGATACATATATTTCTCAAAGCACGTAATCCCAGAACACAGAAAAAATTACAATCAGACATAAAGAAATAAATGACACTATAAAAAATGGACAAAATATTTCAATAGACAGTTTATTTTAAAAATATGCAAATAGGGCAGCCCGGGTAGCTCAGCAGTTTAGTGCCACCTTCAGCCCAGGGTGTGACCCTGGAGACCTGGGATCGAGTCTTACACCAGGCTCCCCGCATGGAGCCTGCTTCTCCCTCTCCCTGTGTCTCTGCCTCTCTCTCTGTGTCTATAATAAATAAATAAATAAAATTTTTTAAAAAATTAGAATATGCAAATGACTAATCACATGAAAAGATGCTTAGCAACACTTGTCAATAGGGAAATGCAAATTAAGACTACATGCTTAAAGTGGCTAAAATAAAAAAGTGCTGATAATAACAAGTGCTGACAAGGATATGGAACAAATAGAGCTCTCACATACTTCTGGTGGGAATACAAACTGACATATCTCTTTTTTGTAAAGTTAAATACACATCTACTACCTTGCGATGTAGCCATTCTGCTGTGGTTTTTAACTCAAGATAGAGTAAAACATACATCCTGGGGTGTATAGAATGGCTTACAAAGATATGCATACCCTAATCCCTTGGAATCTATGAATATGGCAAGAGAGGGTTGCAAATGTAGTTAAGGGAGATCACCTTGTATCATACAGGCCAACTACTATCTTCTTTGTTTTTGAAGATTTTATTTATTTATTCATGAGACATACACAGAGAGAGAGAGAGAGGCAGAGACCCAGGCAGAGGGAGAAGCAGGGTCCATGCAGGGAGCCCGATGTGGGACTCGATCCCGGGACTCCAGGATCATACCCTGGGCTGAAGGCGGGCGCTCAACCGCTGAGCCCCTCAGGGATCCCCCCAGGCCAAGTATTATCAAATGAGGTCTGAAAAGCAGAGAATTTTGTGCAGCTGGAGGAGAGAAGTCAGAGAGATTCTGAGCCTAAGAAAGATTTGATGTGCTTTTGAGGCTTTGAGATGTAGGTGGCCAGGAACAAGAGCCAGGGGGCAGTCTCTAAGCCCAAAGGCTGGCCTGGCCTGGGGGCTTGCCTCCGTCCCACATCCCACAGCTGCAAGGAAACGGAGGAGCTTGGATGCTCCCCACAGAGCTTGCAGCTGAAAGCCAAAGGAGCCCAACTCCATGATTTCCACTTCATAAAACCCTGATTAGAGGATCTCGGTGAGCAATGCTGTATGCAGACTTCTGGCCTGCAGTATTGTGGGGTAACGGGCCATTGTTTTAAGCACTAAGTTTGTGGTAATTCATTCTAATGGCAATAGGAAACTGATAAATGCCCACGTAAGACTCGGACACAAACGTTCATCATCTATTCGCAATAGTCGGGCTCTGGAAGGAAGGTAAACGACCCAACGGATGAACTGGTGGACGAAACGCGGTGTGTCCATACAATGCAAAACTACTTGGCCATAAACATGAACAAACCACGTGGATAAATATCACAATCATTGTGCTGAGTGAAAGACGCTGGGCACAGAAGCATGCGTACTGCACACTAATTCCACTTACGTAAAAATCTAGAAAATGCAAGCTCATCTCTGGTAACGAAAAGTAGGTCAGCGGTTGCCGGGCTGGGGTTGGGGCAGAGAGAGAGAGCGGAACTGCAGAGGGGCGTGAGGAAACTTTCGGGGGTGGTGGAGATGCTCTGTATGCCGGGTGTGATGCGGCTTTCAGGGGTGCGTACGTCTGCCAACCTCACTGGAGTGTGTGCTTTAAGTGGACGCAGCATGTTTTTTGCTATGGAGATTGTACTTCAATTAAGTGGATTAAAAATAAGAGTCAGAGGCTAAGGGGTGCCTTCTAGGAGTTTTTGAAAGAAAGCCATAACAATCTTGGCAGAACAACTTTCCCTTCATTGGAATTACCTTAAATTTGGAGACTAATCCAAAGGGAACGACCATAATTTCAACAGCAAGTTTTTCTGTTTAGGAACACAGTAGGTCTTTTTTTCATGCTGCGGGACAGTCTAAGCAGCATGGCTATTGTCTAGTCTGTACTGATTTAGCTGGATTCGCCATTAAAATACTCTGGGCCGGGTGCCAGGGGGAGGAGATGGATGGTGGCTGGAGGGGCAGGTGTGCTTTCACTGCTTTTTTCTCTTTTTCAAAGATGTTATTAAAGATACTTACAAAGCAATATCCAGACTCCAGATCCAGCTGCCAAGGAGCCCCTCTTCTGCTGCGGGTACCGGCGGGGGCACGGCAGGCGGCCCTGGCTTCCCGCCTGCTGCTCCAGGGTGAGTGTGGGGGGCAGTATCTCACCTCTGGGTCCGCAGCTCACGCGGTCAGGCGGGGCTTCTTAGGGCCAGTGGTGGCGCTCGGGTCCCAGGGTAGCACGACCTCGGTGCCGGTGGCCGCGTACCCCGCCTGAGCAGCGCACGGTACACGGCAGGTCAACCAGTAGATCCCGGGGTCCCCGCTGCGGACCGCCAGGCCATCCACAGGCCCCGGACACCAGGGCCTCACAGCCTCTGGTGGCACCGAAGCACCCAGGCCTCCTGGGGGTCCCTAACTCAGGCTCGGCCTGGCCAGGGCTCACAGGCCCCTCGTGGCCACCCTTCCGGCCTAAAGCCCTCCACGTGCTCGGGGAGACCAACCCTCCTGCAGCACAGCGGCCAATTCCCAGACCTGCCGGCCCTTTGCACTGGAACATTCTGTGTCCTGGTGGACGAGATGACCCGTGTCCTGGTGGTGCGACTGGGACCTCGCTCGGCCCCGGGGTAGCCGTCTTCAGCCAGCGCCCGAGGGAGAGACCTGCTCGGTTCAGCTTTGAGGACGCCCCGGGCTGCAGGCGTCTTCTAGAAAATTCCCGCCACCGCCAACCTGCCGCCACAAGGGAGAGGCTGTCAGGCGAGCGAGGCCGACGCGTGGCTTCAAACCCGGTTGTTCCCGGTCACAGGCTTCTGAACAGCCTCCTGGTGAGGGGTGTGCAGTCGGATTTGGATGCACGGTTTCAACCGGACAGTTACAAGCGCAGACCTTCCAGGGAGTGTCCTCGGCCCCTGGCTGAGTTCGGCGACACTCAGGCCGCCTCTTTCCCACAGAGGCGACGGCTTCCCGCCCCAGCATTGGCTCCCGGCCGCTTGCCTAAGACGAGAGGCTTTTCCAGCACCCGTGGAGCTTGCCCTGATCAGGGCGGCCCGACCGTGGCTGCAAGCTGACATCCCAAGGGCAACCCCAAACCCAGAAGGACGATGTTCCAGTGGAAAGTTTCCCAGCTGTCCACGTCCCTCAATGGGACAACGGGAACACATCCCACAGGATGCCTCACCCGGGCTCCTCGGGATGAGCCAGACCATCCCCAGAGCATCCCCAGTGCGTCCCCAGTGCATCCCCAGTGCATCCCCAGAGCGTCCCCAGTGCGTCCCCAGTGTGTCCCCGTCTCCCTCCCCGTGGCCTCCCTCGGGCTTCCCGAAGCCACCTCCCGAAGGAGCAACCTGCATCCAGTCCTCGCCTGTGAGTCTGCTGTATCCCGGGGTATCATTTCACTGTGTTTATAATAAGACATACACAAAATACACGTTTTACAAGGACAAGACAGAGATAAACAATATTTAAAATAACTTATTTATTAACAACATAATCTTTTTGCTCTCACCCAAATATTAATTATGATGTTCTTCGTGAGTGGCAATGTGATTAAATGTGCTTCATTATTTTTGAAAATCTTGATTAACACTTTGCGAGGCAGCAGCTCCGAAGCCTGGTTCTTGATACTTGGTTTAATGACTTCGACAACTGAAAAAGGCACCTGAGAGGTACAGGTGGGTCCAAATGGGCAGCAGGCATCACTAGGTCACGTGCTCAATTTCCACCCCGTCTACCAACTACGCAAAGGTTTCTCTTAAAATCCAGCCGGCAAACGCCCGTCCCCCCCCCCCCCGTGTGGGTCAGTGATTTCGCTCACTAATTGGAAAGAGCTGCAATTTTGTGTTTTCAACTAATAGGATCAAATCCCACAGAAATCATGCATTTTGGAAGACGTGAGTCTGCTTAGACGAGTGTGGATATTTGCCAAAACTCATCAAACTGTACCTTTGAAATGGGTTCCTTTGAAGGTGATTCAATACCGCTTTTTGGGTAACCGAAAAGTTCAGGTGACTTGATGGCGCCTTGATGGCTGACAAATTGCTTCAGGATGTTCCCCGGGGAAACTTTCCAGGGAAATTCAGGCAAGTCACCTCGATGGTTCTCTCCTGTCTTGAATGAAGCAGAGTTTTTCTGCTTTTTTCGGGCCTGGGAGGCCTTGCAGAGCAGAGATAAGGCCGGGCCGTTGGGGAACCTAAGGCAGAAATAAATCATCTGTCAGGTGCGGCTCCCACAGCAGATGCTTCCTTTTGGTGGTGTCAGCCTGACCCGACCCTGGGCCCTGCCTCCCCTTCGTGGGTCTGCCCACGGGTAGAAGGGCCCCGGGGAGGAGAGGCCAGTCGCCCGGGCTGCTGCCCGGAGAGCAGATGGAGGCCTGCCAAGAGGGAGCAGGAGCTCCTGCAGCACCGGCCTCCAGCCAACCCCCCAAGCGGAGCTCTGAACGGCTCCCCCGCCCCACCTGCCCCTCCTCAGCCGCGACAGGGAGAGGGCGCACTTTCCTCTGCCACCCCAGCTTCCGGAGAAGCTCCGCTCGAATTGAAATGGCACTTTGGGGGGCAGCCCAGGTGGCCCAGCGGCTTGGCGCCTGCCTTCGGCCCAGGTCATGATCCTGGAGACCCGGATCAAGTCCCACGTTGGGCTCCCTGCATGGAGCCTGCTTCTCCCTCTGCCTGGGTCTCTGCCTCTCTCTCTGTGTCTCTCAAGAACAAATAAATAAAAATCTTAAAAAAAAAAAAAAAAGAAAAGAAATGGCACTTTGGACTCACCCCCTTTCGACAAAAATGAAAGCGTCACCCCAGGCCTGATTGCTTGCAGGAGGAAGACAGACTGGTCTGCTCATCTGCTTTGGACCCCACGAAGCTGAAAGCTGGTCTGAAAAAACAAAAAACAAACAAACAAAAAAAAGCTGGTCTGCATTATCTAAACTCACGGATTAGCCATTACTTTGCCCATTTCGCAGATAAGGACACGGAGGCTGAGTTGTTTGCCCGAAAACCACAGGAGCTGTGCCTCCTACGGGAGCCCAATCTCGGGAGGGAGGAGGCCGATGTGAGGATGGGGCGGGTTAAAAATTGCCAGAAAAGGCACATGAGGCTTCTAGCAGTTGGGGAGAGAGCCATTAAACCAACCTCAAGCTACTATTTCACACCCATGAGATAAGAAAAAAAAACGAACACGTAATACCAAGTGTTGGAGAAGATGTAAGGAACCCCTCAGGCGTGGTGGTGGGAGTGCACAGCTGGCACTTCTGGATGTACTCCCTAGAGACGCTGACACGTGGGACACTCGCTAACCGACTCACGCACGGCCTGCCATGAGGCATGAATATACCGCATCGTGTCATCTGCTACTTTTTGCATTAAAAAAAAAAAAAGTCTGGGGCAGAAATGGCAAAAATGTTAAAAATGTTTGTGATTTTGCATTATTATCTGATTTTTAAAAAATATTCGAAAGTATAGGTGATACTTTACAGAAGTTCAGCTGAGCCTGGTGTGAAATTACACCAATGGCCCCCAGATGTGGGCCACATGACGACCCAAAACCAAATCTCAGAGCCTCTGGGGAACTCCCGGTCTGGAGTTGTGCGCCAACCGACTCCTCCTGATGGTACCAGGAGGCTGAGGGAGTCCCTGCCGGCCCTTGGGGCTGGGGGCTGGCGCTCTATAGGGGCCCTGGGTCGTAGCCCTGCCCCCGGGTCAATGGCACGGCCCCTCCCTAGAGATTAGAGGTGCATGATGTGAACCCCACTCCCACGTCCTGTGAGGAGTCCCAGGGCCCCGCTGCAAATTCTCCTGCTCACCTCTGCAGAGGTGCTCAGCTTCTGCTAAGCTCTTGTTTTCAGCCCTGCACCCCTGAGTCTAGCCCTTAGTCCTGCCCCCCCCCCGCCCCCGGCCCAAACACCGATGTAGCTTCGGCGCCAAGGCTTCCCCTTCCCACTCCAACACGTGGAAAGCCAAGGTCATGAGAGATCCGAAAGCCCAGAGACAGATCGGGGCGCCTGGGTGGCTCAGTCGGTCACCCATCGACCTGGATCTCAGCACGGGTTTTGAGCTCAGGGTCGTGAGTTTGAGCCCCGTGTGGAGCCTGCTTAAAAACTACAACAACAACAAAAGCCGGGCAATGCCGGTGAGCTGGGAAGACCAGGGCAGGCTTCACGGAGGTAGTGGCTTTGGAGGTGGAACTTGTGGAAGGAAACGGCAACGGAGGATTCCAGAGGCTGGGGAAGGTGCTAGAGGACTAGCACATTGGGGGGCGCAGCGGGAGCAGGGCAACTCCACGGAGGTAGGCAGGGCCGCCCCATGGGGAGCCCCGGAGGCCGGGCAGGAGGGGCTTTCTTGCCCGAAGGAGCTTGTGTTTGCGGTACTAGGCTGGCATGGGAACTTGCTAGAATAGATCAACCCGCGCGCATCTGCAGCCACTCATTGAGCCACACGCGGGGCCGTGCTCCCCACGAGATGCCCACCGTGTCCGCACCGGGACCACCTCCTGCAGGTGAGCACCTGCGCCCCACCGGCCTCCGCTGCGGCCACGGAGGGCTCCCGGGGCAGGGCGCAGGCAGGGCCCGTCCGTGCTCCGGGAGCCGCCCTGCAGCTCTCTGCCCGGCTCCCCTCAAGCAGCGGACGCCACCCCCCTCCGCACTGCCCCTCAGCGTCCCTGTACCTCTCTGCTTCTCTCCCGTCACTGGCCAGGACTCTTCGGGTTGCAAGTGACAGGAAACACAACTCAGAGTGGCTAAGGAGGGAATAAAAAGAGAGAAAAAGAGGGGAGATTCATGGGCTCCGGCAACTAGAAGGTCGGGAGCTCCAAGGGACTTGTTCTGTCCTCGGTGTCAGCCCTGTGCGTGCGGCGGCCGCGGCCTCTGCTCCCAGGACAGCCCAGGAGTGGCTCCTCCTTCCTTGCAGTTCCAGCAGAAACCCTCAGGACCACGCCTGCTCGCGTCCTCGCACCCCCACCCACGAGCCCATCACAGGGACTAAGGGATGGAGCACTGTTGGCAGGCCTGGGTCATCGCCCGCTGTGGATCCAGGCAGCGGAGCGGCCCCCAAGCCTTAGAGGCCGAAAGTGGGGACAGAGGGGCTCTTGGAAGGAAAAGGAAGGTGCCGTTATCTGAGGCAGGAGCGTACGTGACGTGCAGGAGGAAGCAACACAATTTACACACTTTCTGCCTCATTTCTATGCTCCCCAAGTCTAGGGAGGGGCCAGCACGGGGCCTGGGGCATCCTCGTTCTTGGTGTTTGGAGGACTGATGGGTGGGTAGCTGGGTGGTGGGTGGGAGGGATGTTCGCTCGGGATGCTCGGCCGGAGCTGGGCTCTGTGCCACGGGACCACTGTCTCCCCAGAGCAGAGACCCCAGCATGGGAGGCAGGAGGGCAGCCTTCTAGAAAGATGACAGGAGAGGGGAAGACCGGGGTCTGGATGGGGTACTAGGATAGGACAAGGCCTGCAAAGTGAGTGGTGAGGCCCGACGCCTCCTTTCTGAGGGGAAGCCCTTTATAAAAGGAAGCCGGCCCTCGGTGAAATTGCCGCGCAGGCCTGTGTGAAGCTGGTCAGGGACCGCGCAGCCATGCTCGAGATGAAGCGGGGTCAGGGGGGGCTCTGCAGCGGGGATTCCCACATCTGGTGCTGCCTACCTGCTTTGGCCCGGCTCCCGGGCCTGGAACCTTCCACCAAGATCACTCACAGGCCAAAGCTGGGACTCCCCGGGGCCTCTGAGCATCTGTTCCTGAAGCCTCACCTGCGGGAGGAGGGGGACATCCGCCGGGCAGGGGCTTCCCTGCCTTGTCCTGCCTGGCTTTGCCCCGGCGATGGGGGTGGACGCCAGATGCCACGGCCCCGGAACGCTCTATGCACCCCTCCGGCAGCTTTTCCAAGGCCCCAAGACTCCAGACCTACGCTTCCAGCAGGCCTTGAAAAAAAGTCAGAAAACAAAAGACTGAAAAAAAAAAAAAATCTCGGGATGCAAGAGTGAAATACCGGGTCATGAATATGGTAAGTCACCTTATTAGAATTTGCTGATTGATTGATTATAGACTCGCTAATCCCCTGGATTCGAACGTACCTGAAGAATAGGTGAAAACTTGTGAATTCCAGTCAAATATTGTAGGACACTGCCTAACTTGTTTTCTTTAAAGTGACTTACCTGATGATTTTTGGCTTTAAATTCTACATGAATATTTCATAAATATCCCATACATTTAATATTTTAACAATTTTACATCATATCTACAGTACTTTAGTACCTGACTTGTATATTTATGTGACTATTGTTAGAAGTGACTAATTGGGTTTGATTAGCTCCATCATTAATATTCTGTCCATAATTTAACATGCTTCAATAAAATACCCTAAAGCAGTGTAATGATTAGATTTCAGGAATATGTGTTTTGCAATTAAGTTCCTCTTGATTTTGATATGCAGATGAAGAAATGGTGGTCTCATTTAAAAAAAAAAACTGCCCTTATTAACTCAGCAGTATACTCTGAAGATTAGGTAAGAAATCCAAGATTTTCTCTTTGTATATGCTAGTTAAAATGTATTTCAATCAAGCCTATGTGGGCAAATCAGATTTGATTAGTTTAAGTTCACAGTCATTCTATCTAAATGAATAATGTGTCACCTAACATTGCAAAAATTTGATTAATAGTTTATCAGTTAATTAAAAACGGGGTTTAATTTTTCTTTTTTAGGAAAATGCAAGGTAGATATTCCTTGTGTTCATCATAAATGCAAATTATTTCAGCTTGAATCTATTGTTCCTTTTTTTGCTTCTTAGCCAACTGGCAAGAAAAATAAAGCTCTTGAAACTATCTCTGGAAGAGAGGAGTCTGGAAACTTTCTTTGCTCCCACCCGTGGCTGTCGCTGGGGTCCCGGCTGCGAAGCTCTTTCTGGATGGAGCCGGGTTCCAGGCCTTAGGTTCTCCGAAGCATTTTAGCTCCGTCTCTCCTCCCAGACCCCGGCCTCGGGCAGCCGTTGGCCACAAGATTTTTTTCTAATGACAACTTTTTTCCACCTTGTTTGGTTTAATCTGTCTGTGGGGCAGGAGAAGGCAGGAGACCAAAGGTGCCACTTTCCCCAGGAACCTGAGATCCAACACCCGAGGGAAGGAAACCACCCACCTGTCCCTGCTGTCCTCCCTGGGGCGGGATATCCACACCCCCGGGATTAGGGCTTTGAGGCACCTCCTGTGCCCGAGGAGGAACCGTCACCGAAGGCTGCTGGGCACACTGAGCAAAGGGTTGGCTTTTCCAGGCACTGTCGGGGGGCTGGATCGTGAGGCAGGGACGGAAGGAGCCCAGGCCGCAGAGGGCCAGTGAGCTGGTTCTGCTGCAGGGAGAGGTCCTGGGACCGGGGACACGGCGGAGAGCGGGCCTCAGGCCCCCAGACGGCGAGGAGCTGGGCTCCATCCACAACTTCCCTTGTCCCCTACAGGGTGCTAGTCCCTAGATTGCAGCCGCTGGCACTTCCCACAGGCAGGACGGGCTTAGCTGCACGATGGGGACAGCGGATGCCGAGGGGGCAGGGGCAGGGCTTCCCCGGCGCCTCCCACGGGGTCCTATCCATCCTCCCACGTTCGCCGTGAGCCCCGCGAGCACCTGCCGTCCTCAGCAGGGATCAAGGGTCCACAGCAGCAAATGCTCAGGGCACAATTGTAGGTGCTGTGGCCGCTGCCTGAACAAATCCGGCCACGTGAGGGACAAGAGAAAAGTCTTGATGGCCTGAGTGGGCGGGGTGGGGCGCAGTGGAAGTGACTGGGGAGCAGGGGCAGGTGGCCGAGGCTGGGCTGTGGGACTGCGGTCCAGTGGCCGCAGGGCTCTGCACACACGGGGAGCCTGAGCTCCCCCAAAGGGCCCCGCATCACCCACGGGCAGCATGTGTGGTTGCAGGCTCCCGGCTGCGCACAGGAAAAGTCACGCGTGCTCGGGTGTGGGAGCCTCCGCGCTGGACCAGAGCACGTGTGGGCATTCGGTTCTCTGGGAAGGAGAGGAACCAAGGCCGTTCCCGCTGGCTTGATGCTCCCTGTTCTAACCCCCCACGCACAAAAAGATGGGGATGTTGTGGCAAGGAGGGGAGTGACAGGCAGTGCCCGAGCAGGTGCCTGGTCACAGCGGGCTGGGTTTGGAGCCACAGCGTGGTAGGTCTGACCCCCAGCCTTCACGGTGCCAATTATCCCTGTCACCCACCGCCTGTCTTCCCGAGCTGGCATCTCTGCTGCAGCTGCACCGAGAGCTGCTCCCTGGACCTTAGTCCCCCCGCTCAGAACACCCCCTGCCCTCCAGGAGCAGCCCCAGCCTGGTTTAGGCTCTGCAGTGGGCACGCAGGTCAAGTGTGCACCCGAGCCACGCCTGGGCCTGATTGGCGTGGGGTGTGCTGTTGTTCTGGAATGGGGAAGAGCAGGTGCCAGCATCATAGGGCCACCCCCCGGCCAGGTGGTGACAGTCCTGCCCAGCCAGGAGCGAGGTGGGCGTCCTGGGAGGAAGGTGAGAACCGGATTCTGAGCCTGCCGGCCAGGATCTCCCGGGCTGAGCCCCGAGGCACCTGGAAGGCCGCTCCCGCAGGGGAAGAAGAGCCTCCCCCCACCCCCATCCCCCCACCCCACCCCACCCCGCTCCGGGCCAGGAGAGAGCCAGCCGGGAAGGAGCAGGTGTAGGACCTGGCACTTGCTGCCACTATAGGGGCCGCGCACTGACCGCATCCCCACTCCTGCCGCTCAGTCCCGGGGGAAGGGAACAGGCCAAGAGCTAAGTGTTCTCTGTCATTTGGGCTGCCCGGCTTTCCAGAACGTCCTCCACGGGCTCTGGGACAGCGCTGGGCCATGGCAGCGGGGGGGGGGGGGGGGTCCCCAGGAGGCCAGGCCTGCAGCAAGGCCCCGGCCGCCTCCCCACGGCCCCAGCCCCTCAGCCTGTTCCAGAAGGTTCCGGGGGCGGCAGCCGAGGTCTGGCCCCAGCACCTACTCTCGGCCTCCGCCGGGCCCGGAGCCAGGCCGTGTCTGCTCTCCCTACCTTCCCCCATGAAGGCCGCAGGGCGGGCCCGGGAGGGGACGGAGGGGACGGAGGGCCATCGGCCCCCCGGCGAGCGTTCCTGGGGGGCACAAGCCAGGCTGCCGTCCGTGTGTCGGGGGCTGTCCAGGGAGGCCCTGCCGAGCGTCTGGTGAAAGCCGTGAACTCGCTGTGTAACCGTCCTCAGTTTACCGTAACGGATGTAACCTCGCTCTGGCATTTTGTACCGACTTAACATACTGGAGGCTTCCCGGGCGGGAGCACTGGGCTCTCCTACCCTCGGGGGCCTGGTCTCGGGCGGGGGCTGCGTCCTGGAGACGACTCTGGGTGGAAAGAGGCCCCGCTAGGAGGAGGCCGGCCCGTGGGCACCAGGCGCCGGGTGTCGGCACCTCTGCCCGGGGGAACCAACCCACACGAACTCATCTAGGCCCGGCGGAAACCCGACGATCGTGTGGTCCCCATTGTACAGATGAGGACGTCGGGCACAAACGTTAAGGAGCCCCACCGAGTCACACGGCCAGCGGAGGGCAGGGGCCAGAATCCAGCAGAGGCAGCCGCTGCCAGCACGGGCGGTAGTGTCGCTGCGTCCCCAGCCCCCAGCAGCCGCGACCCCTGTGGCCCGGCCCCCCTCCCCGCAGAGGCGAGCACTGCGGCCACGACGGGTCCCGGCGTCCCACTGAGGTGAAGGGACTTGGCGGCGTCCCGCCCGGGCACGCGTGTCCTGGCCTCGGGCGGCGTGTCCCCTGCCCAGGGCCCCCCGCGAGCCGCCTGGTCTCCAGTGGCCGAGGCCCATGGGCGGGCAGGGCCGGCGCCCCCGCTGCTGGGCGGCGAGAGGAGAACCCGCGGCCGCGTGGCGCTGTCTGTGCGAGGCCGTGCGCAGCTGTTTTCCGGAGCCAGTTTTCCTGTATGAGAACACCCCGCAGAACCCGTACGGCAGCGTGCAGACGCCCGGAGCGTGGACTGCTTCTGCCTCGGCAAGAGCGGCGCGGAAAGCTGGCGGCCCGGCCAGTCTGTCTCTGGGGAACGGACGCACACCCGGGAAGGGCCGGATTAACGCCGCCCCCCGCCCCCGGGGCCCCGTTGGCAGCCGCCGACCGAGCGTCCGTGGGGCGTGGTGGGTGCTAAGCGTGGGCCCCACGGGGCAGGGGGGCTGTGGCCGCGGCTGGTGGCCTCCCGTGTACCGCAGTCGGGGCCCCCGCAGCCAGGCTGGGGAGCTGCTCGCTCACACGGGGGAGCCCGAGGGGCATCGGCGGCACCACGGGTCCGGGCGCCCGCCGCGTGGGCCTCCCTCTCCCGCCGGGGCACACGGGCACACGGTCCGGGGGAAGCCGGCGAGACCGGGGTATGTCTGCAAACCTCGGTTGCGTTCCTGTTAGTCCATCGCCCATCATCCATTCATCAGACACCCAGTGGGCACCGGGAACGCGGGAGGCGGCGCTGAGCCCTGGTGCCAGGCGGGAGGAGGAGGCTCCAGAGGCGCCAGGCCCCTGCCCTCTAGGACCTGAGCCGGCGGGGAGGACAGGAGGTGGGGGGGAGAAAAGGAAGGCCTGGCCGCAGACTCCAAGCCCTCTGCGGAGACGCAGGACAAAGGCCCGGTGTGAAGGGGACACATGTGGCCCCGACGCAGGTTGGCTGGCCTGGCACCAACTGCAGCTCACACCCTGGGTTCGGGGAGCACCGGCGGGGGCTCCGACAGGGGAGGAAGTGGGGGTTCAGCTCCTTGAAGCTGCCGTGCCGTTGGTGGACCACCTCTGGGGAAAACACAAAAACAAAACCAGGAAATGAGGGCATTACAGATGCTCCCGAGCTGCAGCCCTGAGACCCGCGCCTGGGGTGCCAGGTCCCCCTCCTCTGGAGGCCGACGCACGCACGAGCTCCGGGCAGTGGCTGGGCAGGGCGAGGATGAGGGAGGCGGGAGGCCCCCAGCGCCCGTCTGCAAAGTCCAGGGCTCCAACGGGACCCCAGGTCCCAAATCCCACAAGGCGCTCAGCTGTCCAGCTCCTTCTTTTTTTTGGTTTTAAGTGACCTTTAACCCTAATGTAGAGCTTGAACTCGAGACCCAAGAGCTAAGTGGCCTGGTCCACCGGCTCGGCCAGCCAGGCACGTGTCTGCCTCCTTTTTCAGACAATTTCTTCCTGATGCCGAAGTGGCTGAGCTTCAGCCCCGGAGGGCTCATGAAGCAGCTCCCGGCCAGTCCTGAGACGGTCCCGACCGCCCTGGCGTGGCCCCCCCGCAGACGGCACGGGTCCCCCATGGAGGGTGGGCCCCGGAGGAAAGCAGGCCCCTCTGCCAAAGGGAGGAAGAACAGGGCTGTGGACCACAGCAGGGGTGCGAGATGCGCTGACAGAAAACCAACCGGCACCGGCACCGAATGGAACGGTGTCAGGGTGCACAGGTGGAGGGCGACCCCAACGGTCAGGGAGGAGGTCATGCAGGGCGACGTCTGGATGCTCTCCAAAGCTGGGGAGTTCTCGGAGAGTAACCCCTTGGCCGCTTCCGGCCCTCTCCTTTCTCTGCCTCCTGCAGGTGTCTTTCTCTTAATTACACGACGGAGCACGGGAAAGTGGATGCCAGCGATATTTATTCTCTGCTCGGAGCCCAGCACAGGTAACCCACCAGGGGCGACTTTCTTAATGAGGGAAGAAAAATGTCAGAGCAGCGATCAGCCACGATGCGCCCAATGGGCTTCAAAAATAAGCAAAAATAACATGAAAATTCATTTTGCAT
Organism: Canis lupus dingo; assembly: GCF_003254725.2. Classification (NCBI taxonomy): domain Eukaryota; kingdom Metazoa; phylum Chordata; class Mammalia; order Carnivora; family Canidae; genus Canis; species Canis lupus. The sequence continues at coordinate 121,806,707 of NC_064243.1, forward strand.
TACCTGCCTCTACAGGTCGTCCCAGATTGGGAGAGTAGAGTAGTGCGCTCTGGGCAGGGTGAGGTCCGCTGCTAGGGGACGCCTCGTCCACGGGACGGTCTTCCTGGGGATTATTTTACCCCATTTAAAACCAGAGCCGAGGGCGGCCCGGGGGGGCTCAGCAGCTGAGCGTCTGCTTCCGGCTCAGGGCGTGATCCCGGAATCCCGGGATCGAGTCCCACCTCGGGCCCCTGCATGGAGCCTGCTCTTCCCTCTACCTACGTCCTTCATGAATAAATAAATAAAATCTTTAAAAATAAATAAATAAAATAAAACCCGAGCCGACGTTGGGGGTGCGAGTCCATCCCTGTTTCTGCCTCTGCTGCCCAAGGTCCGCGTCCTCAGCCCCAGTCTGGGGGCCCCGCCTTCCCCTTGACGCTTTACCTTTACATGTGTGGACTGGGCACAAGTTGCTGTTATGTCACAACTCCCTGTGACGTCACACCAGGCCTAAGCAAGCCTGGTGACAGGGACTGTCACGCCTATTGAACAGAAGAGGAAACTGAGGCAGCGCCCCAGCCTCCCTGCATCCTTCAGCGCTACGTATACACCCCGGGGCTCAGCCAGGCCCTCCGCCCAGTGAGTGAGTGAATGGGTGGGGGTCGGGCCCGTGGGGGGGGTGCGCCTGGAGCGCGGGGACCTGCCAGCCGTGCGGCTGTGAGCCCAGTAGGAGCGCTCATTAGGGCCTCGCGGGGGCTAGAGGTGCTGCGACTCCTCCTCACTAATTCCGGGCCAAGGCGGCAGGATGAGAGGAAGTGGACGAGGAAGTCCTTGAAGTAATAAAATGAAAGTGTCCTGATTGGCCTCATTTAGAGCAGATCAGAGAAGGAAGAGCCGAGAATCCTGGACGCCAGTCTCCAGGGCTCGGCTGCTCGGGCACCAGCGGCGGCAGGTGACAGTGGGGTGAGCCTTGGGCCCCGCTACCGCTCCATCCACTGGGAAAGGGGTGTCGCCTCCCCCCCCCCCCCCCCCGCCAGGGCCCTCCCTCCCTCGGGGCACAGGGGGAAGAGAGAGCCGGGAAACAAAGGGAAGGGGAGTCAGTGGGAGATGCAGAGGGCGAGGCCCCAAGAGCATAAGGACAGGGACAAGGAGGGCCTGAAGGGGGCCGTGGGTGGCGGGGCCCCAGGGGGGGAGGACAGGGAGCTGGACACGTCCCTGCCTGCTCTGCGGGCCTCCCCCAGGGCTCCCTCTGCCTTCAGGGTGGGGTGGAGCGTGGGGAGGCCCAGCACACACTGGGCAGTGCTGGGGGGGCATCCTCCCGGCTTCGCTCCCCGCACCCCGCTCCTGTCACCTGCCACTCTCCACGCAGCCCGCGGCCCCGGACTCAGGGAGCTTCTCCCCTCGGGCCCTGCAGCCAGGGGAGGAAGAGCCCCACTGCTACTCGCCCCAGGGCGCTGTGCCTCCTTCGTGGGTTCCCCTTTGAAAAGAAGTCCCTTTATCAAACTGTCCCCAGAGACCCGAAGGAGCAAGCCGCCTGCTTCTGGCCAGGTCCTGGCTGGCACAGAGACGTCCTGCGCTTCTAACCTTGAGGGAGAGAAGGACCCGTACAGGAGGGAGCAAGGAGCAGCAAGGACCTTGTTTCTGACGTGGGTCTTGTCCTTCCCTCAAAGGTCAAGGAGCCAGGCTGTGGGGGGCGGGGCGTCCTTGGAGGCAAGCGGCAGCCTCGGCCAGAACAGACCTCTCAGGAGACCCCCACCTGCTCCGTGCCCCTGGGCATCTGCACTGGCTGTCCCGGGAGTGGCTCTGGGCCTGTTGCACCTGCCCCCAGGGGATGGCCCTCGAGACAAATAAAAAAGCCTCCGCTGACTGTGCGGGCCAGTGTCCAGACTCCAGGGCCTATTTTTAGAATGTAGGACAACTTTCTCCCAGAATAGACAAGACGGGCTAATCCAGGAGGGAGGCCTGGGAGAGATGAAGACATCGAGTCTAGATATGAATTAGCCGTGAGTATATTATTTGAAGAAATGTTGAACAGCTAGGCAAATATTTGATACCTTTGAATTGGAGCCGTCGCTTTCCAGGCAGAGTGGCAGCAGCTGCTGGAGGCGTCCCCTCCCCGCCCGTGTACCTGGCTGTCACGCCGGTCCTTAGGCCCCTGCAGCAGACCGAGAAGTAATTAAGGCTGCAGGCCTACGGGAAGGTGTCTGAGACCCCGGGCCTGCACGCACACACTGAACCCAAGACTGGGGGACAGTTCCTGGGACGAGAGGGGGTCCCAACAGCCTTTGCTTTTTTAAAGTTCACTGTCCTTAGGCACTGCAGCGTCGGCGAAGGGGTGAGGCAACTGCTTCAGTGAGGCCTGCTGGGAGGGGCTCAGAGATCCAGACTCCCTGGTCTGTGACCTGGGAGGCCGCAGAGCCAAGCTACCCAGATCCCCTAAGCTCAGAAAAGAGGCCCTGTGGCCCAGGGTCCGGTCGGAGCGTCCAGGTCTGAGCAGCAGCTGGGAGCGTCTTCGCTCCCGCAGAGCATGAGGCCCTGGGCACCTGGAGGTGGAAGGCCCGGGAGACCTGGCGGCCAGGGGCACCTGCCGTCGGAGGCCGAGCCGTTCTTGCCCCTTCCCTTGCTTGGGGGCCGGGTCGGCACTGGCAGGCCCCGCTCCCAGATGCGGACGCTGAGAATCCTGCCCGGGCCAGGGCTGCACCCTGGGGAGAGGCGGGGAGGGAGGGGGAGACAGAGGAGGGGTCCGGGGAGCTGAGAGGCGCGGTGGGATCTCCCAGGAGCGGCTCCGCCTGGGCAGGGGCTCTGCGGGCTGCGCCCGGGCGGTGCTGGCGGAGGCTCCTGCAAGGCGCGCCCTCGTCTCGGCCCCACGACGCACCGCATACCCGGCGGGGCACGGGGAGCCACGGGGAGCCACGGGGAGCTCCGCCCGACGCTGCAGCGCCCACCACTGGGCCGCACTGCCTGCCCCGTCCCGGCCGCTCGGGGACTCGGAGCAGCACAGAGCGGAGGCCTGGGGCTCCCCGGCCGGCGGGGCGCACGCGGGGGCTCTGCGGGCGCGGGGGGTGCGCCGACCCGGACCCCGCCTCCCCCGCCTCCCCCGCCCCGCCAAGCGCAAGGCTGCGGGCGCCGCCACCAGATGGCAGCAGCCGCCCGGCGATGGTGCCGCGGGAGGGCCGCACGGCGGGGCCCGACAGGCCGGGAGCCCCCGCGACGCGCCCCGAGCAGGGCCGCCCCCTCGCGCCGCCCCGGCCCCCGCCCCTCCGCCTTCCCGGCGGGCGCTCGTGCGCTGGGCGGAGGCCGGGAACCCGACGGCTCGGGCGGGGCCTGCGCACCCCCCGGGGCCCCTCCCCGACCCGCGGAGCGCACGAGTGGCGCGGGGGCTCGGGGCGCCTTCTGGGCTCGGGCAGCGGGGGCGGGGGGAAGGGCCGGGCCTCCCGACCCCGCGGGCAGCCTCCAGCTCGCCGTCGCCCGGGCTCCGCGGGGGCCGCTCAGACGGACGGGCCGGTCGGCACCGCGCGCGGAGCACCCACCGGGCGGTGGCGGCTGCGGAGGCCCCAGAGCTGGACAGGACCCGGGCCCCGCCGCAGGCCACCTGGACCTGCGCACCTGCGCACCTGCGCAGCCCTGGCCGCCGCCCCTCCGCCCCGCACCCACGAGGCCGCCCCCCTGCCCTCGAGCCCACGAGGCCGCCCCCACCCCGGCCCGGCACCCACGATGCACCCGTCCGGCTCCCGCACCCACGAGGCCGCCCCCCCGGCCTGCACCCACGATGTCCCCCTCTATCCCCCCGCACCCACGAGGCCGCCCCCCCCCGCCCTCGCGCCCACGAGGCCCCCGTCCGGCTCCCGCACCCACGAGGCCGCCCCCCCGGCCCACACCCACGATGTCCCTCCCCCTCTACCCCCCGCACCCACGAGGCCGCCCCCCCCCCCCGGCCCGGCACCCACGAGGCCGACCCCCTGCCCTCGAGCCCACGAGGCCGCCCCCCCCCCCCCGGCCCGGCACCCACGATGCACCCGTCCTGCTCCCGCACCCACGAGGTCGCCCCCCCACCCCGGCCCGCACCCACGATGTCCCCCTCTACCCCCCACACCCACGAGGCCGCCCCCTGCCCTCGGGCCCACGAGGCCGCCGCCCCCCCTCCGGCTCCCGCACCCACGAGGCCGCCGCAGGGAAGGTCCCGGGCGGGTCCCCGCGGCTGCGGGTTGGGGCGGGGGCGGTGCCGACCCAGGGCCACAGTCTCTGGGACAGGGACCAGGCGTGTGCTAGTGCACACTAGTGATCCACACATTTATTTGGGAGTCCTTAGAGAAAGACCAAAAACAGGGAAGTGAAACAGGAAACAATGAAGGGACGTAAGAAAAGAAAAGTATTTCTGAGCGCTGTGGAGGGCGCGGGGTCCCCGGGGTCAAGCCCCATTCCCGGCTCCCCCACCTCCTCTGGGAGCCACTCCGCCTCTCCCCCCTCTGGATCCCCCACTAACTGGGGATGGTTAAGGTCACCTACACCTTGCTGCGAGCATTGCAAGGAAGAGGGGGAGAGGGTGTGGGATTGGGGGTTTGCACACTGGCCCAGAGCATCTCTGCATGTCTCTTCTCTTCTCTTCTCCCTTGTACTTTATTTCATCTATTTCACTGTTTTGTTAGGGGGGTTTTTTGAGGCAGGGGTGGGGGGCAGAGGGAGAGGAGGAGAGAACCTTAGGGTCCCACCCCGGCTCCATCTCACAGCTGAGACCCTGACCTGAGCTGAAGTCAAGAGCCCGGCGCTGACCGACTGGGCCACCAGGGCCCCCTATTTCACTATGTTTACCCTTTCTAAGGACCTCAGCCCCACGCTGGCCCGGCCCACGGCCTGCTCGCTCCCCTGTCCCACCCGTAGTCCTGGGCCCTCTGTGCACGTGTGGGATGCGGGCTCCCGACCCCCTGGATCTTTCCGACAACCTGCTTAGCCCTTGGGGAGAACCCTGATCCACCACTTCCAGGCCTCCGTGACCTGCAATAAGCAAAGGCTCCTGCAAATAGGAGACAAAGGCAAATGAGTCAATAGAAAACAACGGGCAGAGGTAGGACCGGGCAGCTCGCAGGAAAGGGGCTGCAGATGTTGAAAGACTCTCAACGTTTCTTCTTTCTTTTTTTTTTTTTTTTAATATTTTTATTTATTTGACAGAGAGAGCACAATCAGGGGAGCAGCAGACGGAGAGGGACAAGCAGACTCCCCACTGAGCAGCGAGCCTGACGTGGGGCTCGATCCCAGGACCCCGGGAACATGACTTGAGCTAAAGGCCGGTGCTTACGGCCTGAGCCACTCAGGACTCTCCACGTTTCTAAGCGTCCGCACATGTGGATGAGAACAGCACCTGCAAGGGGACAAAAGTCCGAAAGAACAGCAGCACTTGGAGCTACTGAGGTTGGAGGAGGTAGACACGCACGCAGGTCCACGCCGGCGGGAGGGCAGCGCTCTGCAGGCCCAGGCGGTGAGCTAGTTATTCCAATTTTCAAATGTCTGTGGCAGATTTGTTCGGCATGTTATCTCGGGTTTTATTTCTCTCCACCTGGTATCCCCTCCCTCCCCCAACTCCCTTGGTCCTTCCTCCCCACGCATCCAATGCAGGCATTCGGCCATCCCCCCGCCCCCATTATCTCAGGACAGAAGTTGGGGGGCAGGGGAAGGTATTTAGTATACAGCTTTATCGTTTATTTTTTAAAGATTTTATTTATTCATGAGAGACACAGAGAGAGAGAGAGAGAGGCAGAGACAACAGGCAGAGGGAGAAGCAGGCTCCATCCAGGGAGCCTGACACGGGACTCGATCCCAGGACTCCAGGATGGAGCCCTGGGCCAAAGGCAGGCGCCAAACCGCTGAGCCACCCAGGGATCCCCAGCTTTAGTTTTTTAAAACCAAGCGCTTAAGTCAACAGGGAAGGTGCTGGGCCCAGAGAGAACATTGGAGAAACAGGAGGCGGGCAGGAAGAGGTTTCAGGAGAAGGAAGCCCCCTCCAGCTCTGCACCCCGCCCTTCAGGAAAGCTTCCCCTGGCCTGGGGTGCAGATGGGTGGCCTGCAGGGGACAGAGCAAGGAAGTGCTGCCAGGCGTCCGAGCCGTTCTGAGGAAGGCAGGGAGACGCTGGGCTCCGTCAGGAGGTGACAGCAGGCCCCCGGGACGGCCCTAGCCCAGCCGGAGCACTGCCCCCCCATACGGAGCCAGGAGACGGGACTCCCTGGGCACCTGGGGGACCCACACCTAGACTCACACCCGGAAGAAAGGTTACCCCAAAGTAATAAGATTCCTGGTCTACATGAAACTGAAATAAAGTTTCAGTAGGAAGATCTCTTCCTTTCTTGTGCATCCAGGGGTCTCAGCTCCAGCACAGGCGTCTCCTTAACCCAGTAACTCTACTCTCCAGACCCTACAAGGTCAGCATATAATGATATCCGGGCAAAGACATTTCCTGCATCGTTATGTGCAAGGCGGCAAAACTAGAAATAAATGTGCATCACTACGGGGAAGTAAATTATGGTGCTATAAAGAATCATGCCTACGTGCCAATGCTAATTTTTTTTAATTCATAAGAGATTTTCATAGGTTCTCAGATTTCAGATGAGTAGATCAAAAACAATGGTTTTCTCAATGCCCACAATAAATGATTATGAATAGACATGGAGAAGGGGGGAGATCTGGGTACAATGTTCACAAGATCCGGAAAACAATAAGGAATAAATTTATTTTTTTATTTTTATTTTTTAAAGATTGTATTTATTTATTCATTTATTTAAGGGATAAATTTATTTTTTATTCTTATTTTTTAAAGATTTTATTTATTTATTTATGGGATACATTTATTTTTTTATTTTTATTTTTTAAAGATTTTACTTATTTATTCGTGTCTACTTACTTAGACACAGAGAGAGGCAGAGACACAGGCAGAGGGAAAAGCAAGCTCCTTGCGGGGAGCCCAACGTGGGACTCGATCCCGGGACCCCACGGTCACGCCCTGAGCCAAACGCATCTGCCTTTGCTCAGCCGCTGAGCCACCCAGGTGCCCCAATAAGGAATAAATTTAACAAGAAAAGTTCAGCATTTATAAGGAGACAGCTTTTAGATCTTATTAAAAGATTAAAGGCATTATTTACATGATATATCATGTTTCCGGATAGGAAGATTTACTATAATAAAATTATATTTCAGAGTAATTGAAATTACATTTGTCTCTTCTGTGTTGTATGTCTACCACTTGTTTCATTTTCTTCTCTTACTGTATTAGCCAGTGTCTGAAACAATGCGGAATAATAGGCCACCTTCCTAGGGCAGAATTTTATTCATGCTATTTAACTCTTTTATGATTTTTGGTCAACTTAGATTTTTTTTTTCTACCCGTAACCGAGTAAACTGATAATCTTCTAGAAATTTCCCACTTTCCTCTAGATTACAAAGGTACTGCCATAAAGATACATACCATGAGGTCTGTACTCAGAACTACTCGCTCATTTTTAATGAAACTTTCTATTTTTACCTTTTCTTTTTTTTAAAATTTAACTTGAACGGAATTTATTTATTTGTTTTTTTTCTTAAAGGGCCAAATTTGGGTTCATTTACCTTTATATTATTTTCAGCTTCCTATCTCATTATTAGCAAATTTACCTTTAATAGTTCCTCCTACTATGTGAATGTGTATGGTGTGGCCTTCTGTAGTGTTCTCGTTCTAATTTCTTTTTGTGTTTTTAAGGATTTTATTTATTTGAGAGAGAGGGAGAAGGAAGAAGCGTGAGCACAGCAGAGGGAGAAGGAGAAGCAGACTCCCCTCTGACAGGGAGCCTGATGCGGGGCTCAATCCCAGGACCCTGGGATCATGACGTGAGCAGAAGGCAGACGCTTAACCAACTGAGCCACCCAGGTGCCCCCCTTTTTCTTTCTAATTTCTTGAATTAAATACTTAGGTGTGGTTTTTTCACTTTATTATTTAATATTAAAAGAATTTCTTTACTACGAATTGTCATCTGATTTTAACTCATCCCTTAGTTATCAGTGTGAAATGTTCTTCTTAATTCTTTTTTGGTCCAGATAACTTGGAAGAGGTTGTTTAGTTTCCAAGTGTTATGGGTTTGTTTTCCTTCATGATTTTTTGAAGGGATTTTTTTTTAAATTATTGTTTCTTTTTTCTTTTTTAAGAAAGCCAAAATGGGGCCTGAACTCACAACCCTGAGATCAGGACCGAGCTGTGATCAAGAGTCAGATGCTCAACTGACTGAGCCACTCAGGCATCCTTGCTTTTCATTTTCAATGGGATATAATCAGAGAATGTGACATGTAAAAATCTCGATTTCATCGAGATTGTCTAAGGTTTTGCTGGTGGACAAGCACATGCTTGATGTTCACAACCATCTAGAAGACGAGAGAAGACTGTAAAGTTTTCCATTTACAGAGTAAAACCTGTAACGATGAGCTGTGCTATAAAATCGTCTACATCTTTGTCTACTAAGATCTACCATTTTCTGGAAGAGATACAGGATATGATCGGTATTCAACACCTGTACTAGAGGAAAAAGAAAAAAAAAAAACACTTAAAGTGAATCCACTTGGCATATAGGCAAAATATCATGCAAAAAGTAAAAAGAAGGTTTTATTGGCATTGTATGGTGAGGCATGACACCAAAGATTACGAAACAGGCATTTATTTTATGTGATATTTACCAAAATCCAGGTTATAATTGCAATATAATAATTTTAAAACAAACAAAATATAAATCAAGTGTACTTTCCCATATGTATGTCGTACTTGAATGAAAAGTTTGCTTAAAAACAATAAATCTAATGTTGACTTTTTGGAAGTATAATGTTTCCAATAAAATTGCGTGATAGCATGACAAGACACCCTTCACTTCACATTTGACGTTTGCAGCGCTATTATGTTTTGCAAAAGGTAATTGATGGCTTCGGCGACCGTCCTGAGGGTCTCTCTTAATCCTTCGCTATTTGTATCAGTCAGGATTGCATTTGACAGAAACCCAATTTAGCAACTCAAACAAGCTAAGAGCTTATTTTTCTCATATGACAAAAACTCCAAGGGCGGATGGACATGCTGGGGGGCCGTTGCTCAAGGAAAGCCCCGCAGATGCGGCTCCTCCGGCTTCCCGCTCGGCCGTCCTCGGGGTGCTCCTGCTTTCCTCCTTGCCTTCTCCAGAGGGCTGCTGCACCTCCAGGCACCATATCCACGGGGCAACTCAAAGAAGGGGGGCGGGACTCAGTGCAAAGATATTCTCACTAGCTGAGGCTCTCCCTTATTTAGCAGCAAGACAATATTTTTCACAGAAACCCCACGAGTAGACGTTCTCACTGGCCAAAATGTCACATGGCTACTCCTGATGTCAAAGAAATCTGGGACATAGAATTTTTAACTGAGCACATCACCCCACTGATGAAAATCGGGTGGCTGTCAATAGAGGAGAATGAATATCTGGTGGCCATTAGCAGCTTCTGTCACAATAACCAAAACGTTCTCTTTCCCTCTTTTTTAATTTTGGTAAAATTTCTCTTGTCCATTGTTTAGTTCTGCATGTGATTCTAGGAACTCTCCAATATCACGTTTTAAATCAAAATTCAGGAGCACCTGGGGGTCTCGGTGGTCGAGTGTCTGCCTTTGACTCAGGTTATGACCCCGGGTCTCGGGATCGAGTCCCAGATCGGGCTCCCCGCAGGGAGCCTGCTTCTCCCTCTGCCTGTGTGTGTGTGTCTCTCTCTCTCTGTGTCTCTCATGAATAAATAAATAAAATCTTTAAAAAAGAAATTCAAATGTATTTTTATTAAAAAACAATTAAAATCCTATATATTGATTTATCCTACTGCATAATACCCTACATTTTTTAAAGATTTATAGTTCCAAAAAAAAATTTATAGTTTCACTTTGCAATTGAATGGTATTGTATTCCATTATGGAATATTTCTACAACCATCAAAAATGTTGATGTATTTGCCTAAGAGAGATGCTAACTGCAAACTGAGAGGAATGCTTGGGCGGGGATTAATTTTATAACATCTCAGCTCATTGGTACCCAGATTCAAATCATGGCTTAACCTCATAATAACTGAAAATTTGGGCAAACTACTCAACTCTTCTGTGCCTGTTTCCTCATTTGCGTGATGGTTTATCAGTTATCTCTTTCTATAACATAAGTCACTCCAAAAAATTTTAACCAACTATTTTATTCTTTCACAATTCTGTGACTCAGTGATTTGGGTTAGACTCATCAGGGTGGTTCTTCTGGGGCTCTTGCCTGCATTACTCATGCAGCTGGTAACTCATCTGAGGCTGGATGTTTGAAAATGGGCTCAGTCAAGTGTCCAGTGACTGGTGCTTGGCCACAAGTCTTCAGAAGACGAGTTCAGCTTTCTTCACATGATGGTGGGAGCGTTCCAAAGGGGCAAGAGCGAGGTATCAAGGCCACTTGTGGCCCAGCTTGAATATCACAAAAATAATTCAGCCACATTCTGTTGTCAAAGCACATCACGAAGCCAGACAAGATTCAATGTATTGAAAAATAGACTCTACCTCTTAAGAGAGGGACTGATAAAGTGATATTGTAAAGGTTATGTGTACCAGGATGGGAGGAATTACTTTTTTTAATATTTTATTTATTCATGAGAGACAGTGAGAGAGAGAGAGAGACGCAGAGACACAGGCAGAGAGAAGCAGGCTCCATGCAGGGAGCCCGATGCAGGACTCGATCCCGGGTCTCCAGGATCACGCCCTGGGACGAAGGCAGCGCTAAACTGCTGAGCCACCCGGGCTGCCCGGATGGGAGGAATTATTATAGCCATCTTGGCAACCAGTAATAATCATGACACATAGTTTGTGGTATGGACCTCGAGGATTAATATAGCTGCCACATCGTAGGCGCTCCATGTCTGCTGCTTTTTAAAATCATTATTGTTGTTGTTGTTGCATTAGGACTACTTTTATTTCCCAAAGCAGCCACTTAACTGCAGAGGTTCCAATAATGAATATTCAGATAATTAACCTTTTGTATTATAGCCTCCTATTGTAGTTGTATATTTGTCATGTTCTCTATGTATTCCTGAGATTTTTGCTTTACGTGTTGGACTACCGCATTGTTTGGTACATATGTGTTTATAAAGGTTGTTCTCTTTTTCCTGTGAATTGTACCTTCACATTTCATAATTTCCCTCTTTGTCCTTCAGTATTTTTCCTCTTAGATTCCATGATGATTAATGTTCATATCACCACGATGCTTTCCTTTTGTCTGCATTTGTCGGATATCTCTTTGCTCGTGCTCGCTTCGGCAGCACATATACTAAAACTGATACCTCTTTGCTCAACAATAATTTTCAACCTTCTTTTGTATCCTTGCTTCAGATGTGTCTCATGTAAACAATTTCTACCTGGATTTTATTTCTTTCCTTCAAATTTGTTAGGAAAATTTATAATTTAACTTGACGGGATGAGCACTGGGTGTTATTCTGTATGTTGGTAAATTGAACACAAATAAAAAATTAATTTATTAAAAAAATTTATAATTTATGATAGATGATATATACTGGGTTTAGCTTCAATTTTATTACATATTAACTAATTTTATTAAACGTTTTTCTAGTTCATGTTTACCTTATTATTGTTATTTTCCCTTTCGCATTTTGTTGCCTCTGTGGATTTGCTCAGGTTTCTCATATTCTCTGCTCCTCTAATCTGGAAATTCTGTGATACTTTTCATTTCCCCTAATGGCTACTTGCCCATCCCTAACAATCCTAGAAAGCCGTATTTCTTAACAGATTGCATTGATTAACTATCGATGTGTAACAAATTCTCCCCAAACTCAGCAGTGTACGGGGAAAGACATTCATTATTTCACAGTTCCTGTGGGTCAGGAGTCCGGGAGTGACATCGGTGGGTGGTCTGGCTCAGGGTTTCTCACAAAGCTGTAATCAAGTGTCAGCCCAGGCTATGGTCATCTGAAGCTTGACTGTTTCTGGAGAATCTTCTTCCAAGCTCACTTGTGTCGCTGTTGGCAGGGGGCTTCAGTTCTTTGTCATGGGCTGATGTCCATGGGGCTGCTCCCAATACAGAGTCAGGGCAGGAAGTCCAGTGCCTTTGATGGCTTAGTCTCAGAGTCACACCCCACCACTGTGTTGTCTGTTGGTCGGAAGTGAGTCACTAGGTCCATGCCACACTCCTCAGAAGGGGAATTAAGCTCCATATCTCAAAGGGAAGATCACTGAAGAATTTGCGGGTATAGTTTTTAAACCACCACGTAAAAAAATAATAATAATAATAAATAAATAAATAAACAAACCACCACGTAGCCATATCAGTTTCACATAACTGTTCTTCTATCAAGACGTTTTCTCACCTACTTAGAGGAAAGCCCTCAAGTCGCTTTCTTATGAGCGTTCTCCTTGCCATATTCCACCTCCTTCCCCACCTCCGACACCTGGATTTTGCCGAGATCATTCTGAATTCAATTTCCAGGCCACTATTTGCTTCCCTGATCCAACTGGTTTGGGCTGAAGCATCTCTCCAGCAGCCTCCTCAGATGGGGTGCAAGATTTTGCATGCTCTAAAAGCTCTTGCTATCTCCCCAATATGTGAATGATCACCTTGTGTAGATATAGGATTCTTGGGTCAACGTCCTTGTCCCTCGAGACTCTGAAATCACAGTTGTGATTATATGGCAAGAAGGCAGACGAGAAAGCCAATACCAACCTGGTTTTCTTTCCTTTGTCAGTAACCCTCCTTTTTGTCTGGAAGTTTATAATTCAAGAATTACACTAGGGTCTGTCTAAGTATATGTCTTTTTAATTAATCCTCCTAGAACTCTATGAGCCCCTTTAATCAAGGCTTTCTTCAGCTCAGAAAATATTCTTTAATTAATTGTTCAATTATTGTTTTCCCTTTATATATTCTTCTTCTTCTTCTTCTTTTTTTTTTTTTCCTTTTTCTGAAACCCCTCTCCTTTGAAGATTAGATTAGATTGCCTGGATTTGTCCTCCGAATCTCTCTCTGGTTTTGTACTGCAATGAGATTTTCTTCCACTTGAACTCCCAGGATACTGACTTATTTCTCGGCAGTGATCATTCTTTCTCTGAGCTCATTGGTTGGACTTTTAAATTGAGAAATCTTTTTTTTTTTTTTTTTTAGTTCCTGATAGTCCTCCCACACCCCAGGCCACCCCCACTTCATCTCCTCAAGAATTTTTACTATTTTGTTAATGCTCTCTTCCTTCCTCAGTAGAGCCCGCTCTTCTTTTCAGTTTGGACCGCCTCCCTCAGGGTCCTCAGTTCTCTTGGATGGAGAGTCAGTGGTCCTGCTTCCGCTTGGCTGGGACACTGAGAAGGATTTCTCCACGACCAAATTTGACTCGGGCTCCGCTGAGCATTTTTGTAACAAGGCTTTGACTTTTGGACTTCTGTGATTGTCTCTGCATTGTCTGATTTTAGCAAAAATCCTGCTGAGACAGTTTAACCCCCTCAATATCTGATCCCCCTTGAAATCTGGTTCCTCATCCTCCACCATCCTCCAGATGATGTCTGATGGGCCCGGCCTCCTGCGGCTGGAGTCCTGCTAGGTCTGTTTAGCCAGAACCTTGCTAACCCCCCATGTTCACTAAACCTCCATCCACTGACCCCCACCTGCTCCTTGGCTATAAATTCTCTTTTTTGTTGTTGTCTTCGGACTTGAGGCCAGTCTCCCCTCCAGGCCAAGACCCCGTTGCAGTGGGCTCTACTTCTATTTCCATGCCCCCAACTTAAATAAAATCTGCCTTGCCATTTTTAACAAGTGCCAGGAATCCTTTCTTCTTTAGCAACACGGTATGGGCCAGGCTGCTGGCATCTCCCAGGCAGTGGCAAACCAGCACTGCGGTTCACCCCTCGAGGGCGGCAGTGCAAACCTGCGTGTTGTCACCCTTCCACCGAGCACCCAAGGAACGCAGCCTACTGGGCCAAGTTCCCAGTTATGGGGCTGGAAGGGACTGGGGCAGAGGAGGGCAGAGAGGCTCCCGCAGTGCCGGGAGAGGGGTAGCCTCCTCAATCCCCAGTGCTCCACTGGGTTGGCTTCTCCCAAGTGCCTGGGTGGGGGGGACTTTGGAAGGGAAATCAAGATGAAAGGTCCCCACCCACTTTTAAGTGTGAGCTGGGGAGCCAAGAGGAGCCAGGGCGCCAGGCGGGAAATCTGAACCAGAGGGCCGGGGGCATATTAGAGCAGCCTGGGGGAGCTTCCAAGGGAAGGAACCCCAGGCTGCAATCAGGTCAATCAAATCAAATCCCCTGCGGGGTGCAGGGTGGGGGTGGGGGGCTTCAACCTCCACATTTACAAAACTCTACACAGGTGGCTTCTGCTGGGCAGGCAGGAACGGAAGCACCGGCCTCAGGAGGTTGTCTGAACCAATCGGACCTAGGTCTGGGGAGTGTGTGTCCACCCCACTTGGTAAATGGTCACACCCCCCTGTCTGTGGACATGTGTGTCAAGTCCCCGACTGTCGTACCTTTGCTGTGCCCCAGCACCTAGCGCGCTGCTTGACGCTCAGCACCAAGAGTGAATGAGTGCGTAAATCTGTATTTTAACATGATCCTAGGACTGCAGAACCAAGAGGCCCCTCAGCCCCACGCAGTCAAGGGCCCCATGCACACACTCGACAGGTGGAGAAACCAAGGGGCAGAGCAGGGGCTCCCTGGAGCTCCAGGGGCCTAGGGCCCAGGCCGGCAGGATGGTGACACCCATCTCCCTGCTGCTCCACTCGCCTTATTTTTGGTTTCTTGCACGTTCTTTACACACCTGCGCACAGGTGAGGAGAGGCACACAGACTGCCGTGCCACAGCTTGGGACGCGTGGGCATCACACCGAACTGCTTATAGGCAAATTCTGCTTTATGCTGGGCCCGTGTTCCAAGAATGGGTCCGGGCATAAACCCTGTCTTGGCAAACGGAGTCGAGCTCAACCAATATTCGTTGAGCGCCCACTACGTGCCAGGAACTGTTTCGGTGGCCGCTGCTGGGATGCACCAGTGAACAAAAGAGAGAAGCCAGCCCCGCCCCCGCGGGGTCACATTTTAGTGGGGTGCTGGATGGTCTCCGAGATGGCAGCCCAGGAGTCCACACCTGGTGCACACGCTCCTCCTCCCGTCTGAGGGCTCCAAGTCCCTCTCCTTGAATCCGGGCCTCCCTCGTGACTCGCTTTGACCGACAGGACAGAGCAGAGGCTGTGCCAGCTGTGGGCCAGCAGGAGAACTGGCAGCTTCTGGTGTTGGTCTCTGGGAAGCCCCGAGCCCAACATAAGACGTCCGACCACTGTGCCCGGAAAGGAGCCCAGCCCGGCCTCCGCCGCCGCAGCCTCCGGACACACGAGCAATGCCACCCTGGCATTCCGGCGGCAGCCAGGCTCCGCGGCCAACGCGGCATCTGAACGCCCCGCCAACGTCCCGCGGGACAGCAGACCTGCCCACCGAGCCCAGCCACCCACTTAGGCAGTAGAAATAATAAATTGCTGTTGCTTTAATCTACTAATTCATGGGCTGGCGGTACCGACAGCTAACGGAGGGGAGGCAGATAATAATAAACAATAAGCGTAATGAATAGGCATTATTTATTATTAAGCACATTATTTATTGTCAGTTTTCACTGGCTTTGGCTTTATGTCCATGAACACCCTCCATCCTTTTTTCTTGGGGCTAAACAGCCCCCACCCAGGACTCTCTCTGTGGGGCGCAAGCCGATGGCCGAACAGTCCCCAGCGTGTGGCCCCGAGACATGCCCCCGAGCTCTCTGAGTGCCTGGCACACAGTAGGTGCCTTCTCGGTGCATTGGCAAGCCTCCCCGCAGCTTCAGCGCTCACTGTAGCTGTCCGCACCCCGCCCTGCTCCCCCGGGGGAAGGAGGACCCCACGAGGACCCCCGTCTCCAGGCTGTGGAGCCTCACCCCCACTCCCCGTGCCCCGAGAGCACCTGCAGGGCCAGTCTCCAGGCAGCTCCAGGAAGAGCACTGGCTGCAACTTCTCCAGGGGCCTCAGCCTCCTTCCCGGGGTTCACGACTCCGTTCCTCCCCGGGGGGCGGGCACGCTACTCCGCTAAGCCAGGCTGTGTAGGTCCTAACGGTGGCCGCAGCGACTGGTTCAGAAATGGGCTCCTAACCCAAGCCCATCCAGCCAGAGATGAGCTCGGAATTGTTGTGTTTCTGGGAGGGAAGATTCCCTTTTTCACGAGGCTTTTTCATAAGGATGGTGTAAGCCTGGAGCTGCTGGGTTGTAGTAGGAAGAAGGGGGTGGGGGGAGGGAAGGGAAGGAGGAAGAGAGCTATTGACTGAGACAGACAAGCAAGAGGGCTGATGACAGCACCGGAGCCCCTGGATCTAGCAGTTCCTGAAGCTGACCTTATAGGCAGAAGGAACTCACCCCTTCGGGCCGTAGATGCTTCCCTGCATTCTGAAGAGCACAGGTCATATTTAAGGGAGCCCAGCACGCTTTGCTGGAAGGTACAGGACCTACTAAGAAATACCATTTACAAGCAAACAACTAAAAGTCACTTCTATCTGCGAACAAGGGCCTTGACGGTAGTGCTTGGGGCTCGTGGGTCAGGCCCGTGTTGGTTGTGGGTGACGGAAGACTGATTTTAACTTCTTACACAAGCAGGGTGCCTCCCCCGGCACAGAGAGGACGGGGGTGGTTCTACCTCCAGGAGGAGCTGGGTCCAGACACCGGGACCCTGGGGACCGTCTACACGTCCTCCTTTCTCTGGGCGCGTCAGAGTGGTTCCGCTACGGCTGACTCTCTCCGGTGTCGGGGGTCACGGCCCCGGGCAGGCCCCAGCTTCCCTCCTCAGAGCCTCTGTGGTCAGAAAGAGCAAGTCTTTCCCTTCTGACTGCGGTTAGATAAGTCCTGGCGAAGGATTCGGATGGGGTCAGCCAGGGGTCGCGCACGGCCCGTGGCCACGCTCAGGACCTGCCGTCACAGGCAGGGAGAGGGAGGCCGGAGCCAGCCCTGCCTGTACTTGGAGAGGACAGAGGAAGAGCTGCGACGGGCCTCCGGGTGGCGGGGGACGCCCCGTGGGGCACAGCCAGCCCCAGGTCTCATCACGCCAGTGTCCAGCCGGGGTGCCCCGGGGCTCAGAACTGGGGCCCAGACTGCGTTATGTCCCACCGGGCAGGGGGCCCGCAGTCTCGGGGGACGGCGGGGAGCCCGGACAGGAGGCCGGCTTGCCTTTGAATTATGCAGAGTGGAGTGCCAGGGTGGCTTTGATGGTGTTTAATTAAATATTTGCCACATTTAATTAATTAAATATTTAAATGTTAAATACGAAATCAGAGGTGCCTAAGTGGACACTATATCTCAGTAGCGTTAGTCATCCCACAAACCCCTGAAGGACTCCGGGGGACACTCGGGGAGCGTCATTAATTAATCAGTGGCCGAGGCGCCCTGGGCGCTGCAGCCTCAGAACGTCATGTGGCTCAGGCAGGGGGCTCCCCGCGGGGCGCCGGGGAGGTGGGAGCGGCCCAGCCGGCCCTGGGTGCCCAACCTGCCCGCGGCTGCACGCACACCCACACACCTGCCGCCTCCTCCACCTGAACAGCGTCCCGATGCCGCAGTTCCGCCAGGACAGCTGGGCGCCAGGGCCCCAGGCCTGACCCGGCCACTGCCCGCACCCCGGCCTGGGAGCCCTGGGGGCCCTGGGAGCCCTCGGACAGCTTCGGGCCGGAGGAGGCGCTCCTTCCCGGGGCCCAGCCCTCGGCTCCTGGTGGAGCGGCCCCGCCACCATGGCCCGCCCTGGCCCGCTGGCGTGGGAGGCTCCCGGGGCCACTGGCCTGCCTTGGGGTTCCCTGCCTGGGCAGGGGGGCAGCACAGTCAGCGCCCCGGGGGGGGGGGAGGGGAGAGCTCTAGGGGCAGGTGGGGAAGCGCAGCCACAGACAGCTCTCCGAAGGACAAAGCGGACGGTTTGGGTCGCTGGGGGATTTCCCGCTGCTCCCAAGGTCAAGTCCGGACTCTCCCTCCGCCGCCCCCCAGTGTCCAGCATCGCCCTAAGCCTCCAGGCCCCTGGGCTCCAGTCCAGCCCCACCAGCCTGCTATTGGGTTCTGAGGGCGTCGGGTCTGTGTTCTCCGGGTCTTGGCATAATCCGTTCTGCCTGCATCCCTGTGCTGTTCTTCGGGGCTCATCTAAGGTGTCAACGCCTCGGGGAGGCCACTTGCCTGAACTGCGGATCCCGATGGGGGAGGTGCGCAGGCGGATCCAGCCAGGGGCTACCGGACAGCCACCGGCCGCCCTATCTGGCTTCGGGCCGTGCCGCATGCAGGGCCGGGCTGCCAGGACCTCCCCCAGGCTGTGAGCTGCCAGCCCAGGGGCACAGAGAAAGGCGCCCGATGGAGGCTCCCAAGTGCCACCTACTGGCCACTGAAGAGGGAAGGCTGGGGTGCTGCCTGGAATGGGGACTTGCAGGCCAGAGCCTCCCTCCCTCGCTTCTGGGGGGGGGCGCCCCTGAAAGGTGCAGGGAGGGGAGCCCGGCCCAGTCGGTGGTTGCCGGGACGTTCTTTGAAACAAATGAGAAAGAGAAGCCGCAAAGAAGTTACCAGAGCCCAGGGCCTATTTAAAATGTTTGTGGGCAGCCCGGGTGGCCCAGGGGTTTAGCGCCGCCTTCGGCCTAGGACATGATCCTGGAGACCTGGGATCGAGTCCTGCATCGGGCTCCCCGCATAGAGCCTGCTTCTCCCTCTGCCTGGGTCTCTGCCTCTCTGTCTCTCTGTGTCTCTCATGAATAAAGAAATCAAATCTTAAAAGAAAAGAAAACGTTTGCAACGAGCAACCCAACAATTTTCAACAGCAAGATACACGCACTGCAAGCGATTATGCTCTTTGCAAGGTAACGGAAGAACCTACGCAAAAGCCACCTGCTCCGGGACACTACAGGTGTTGAGTGGGTGTCGGCCTCCCGGGCTCCCGCCGTTCTCAGAGGCCTCTTGGGGAGCTGGCGGCCCCGCAACCCTGCGGCCCTGCGGCCTGGGCAGTGGCCCACGGGCGCCCTGCAGGGGTGACGGCCCAGGCCCCATGCAGGGCCGAGGGGAGCCAGCAGGGCAGCCCAGCAAGCCCACTGCCGCCCCCAGCCCGGCAGAGCCCTGCACCCGCTTCCAGGCTGCACCCCCAGGACGCCCCGGACCCCTGGGACCCCGCACCCTCCGGCCTCTCCCGCCTTATTCCTTGCCCTTTATAAATATGCATCGGGCCGAGAGATGGGGGGCCTCTTTTTGAGGGAAAATTAGCCACAACGACAAGCTTAGTTATTCATGCAAACCATCAGCCCGCTCCCTGATTATGCAGGACGCAAACTGTGAGCCCAGAGTGGCTGCGCCCTCATCAAAGGCGCTGGGGCGCCCGGCCCACCTCGCGGCCCCTCTGTCCCCGCAGCTCCGCCGCCGCCGCGCAGGCCGCCGGGCCGCCTCCCTCTGACAGCGCCGCTCCGCCGCCCGGACCCCTCCACGCTGTATTTTAAAGGATTAATTAACCTTGTGAGATCGGCGGGGAAAGCTCCACCTGGCTATCTGCTGCATGAAAGCGTCCGCGCACCAGAGTATTTTAAGCTCACAGTACAGACCATATGGTATTTCAAAGAACAGAAGTTGAAAGTACAGTACATATTTATTCCTTCCACAGAGAGCATTAAAGGGGTTTAAGTATTTTATTAAAGCCTATATGTGCGGGCTTGTGTGTGCGCGTGTCTGTGTGTGTGTGTGTGTGTGTGAGAGAGAGAGAGAGAGAGAGAGAGAGAGAGAGAGAGAGAAGCAAGCGGAAATAGACTTGCAGCACAGAAAAATACATTACACAGATTTATTTTCATCTCTCTGCCAACCCACCCCATAGCAACAGTGAAAGCTTGGTCTATGTAAACTTGAGAAAACAAGAAATATTTTATCAAATCTTCTCAACTCAGGGCTACTGCCAATGTCTCCTCCTGTTTTGAAGCAGGAGCAGCCTCCTGGGCGTCCGGGCTGCAGGCAGAGGGGCAGGTGTCGGGCGGGGGGTCTGAGACGATCCGGGGCCCAGGCCCCCCCGGGGACCCCCAGGCTCTGCCGTCAAAGCCAGGGCCGCCCGCTGGAGGGGAGGGGCCGGGCTCTCTGTACCCCGCAGGCCTTATCTCAGGCCTGGCGTGAGAAGCAAATAGGAAATAGATACACAGGGCAGGCGGCACTGGCGGCCTCCCTCGAGGAGCTCTCAATCTGGAATTTTGAGAAAAACTCATTGTAGACGTCTTTTAACTCTTTCCCACCTAGCATCCCATCTACCTCGGCTTGGGAACAGCCCTCACCCTTGTCCTTGAGGAGGCCCTCTCTCCATGTCTCAGGCCAGGTGTCTCCCCCGTGACTCTAGGGGTGACCAGTGCTCGAGGCTGGGCCTTCAGAGCCCCCACCCCCTGGCTTCAGAGACTGGTTCAGGGAGGCTCTCAGGACCCCACACACGGACGCGGCTCAGCTCTGAGCCATCTGGGGAATCGCTAGGGAAGTGGCTCTCTTTTCCAGACAAGCTTGCCAGGCTGAGAGCTCGGAGCTCACTGTCGACCTGCCCTCTGTCAAAAATTATTGAGAGTCTGAAGCCGACATGGATGCCGTCCTAAGGACGACTCCTCTGGGAAGAGGCAAAAATTAAAATTCTAAAAATAAACAAAATGTTTAAAGGAAAAAATAAGGTAGAGCGGGCAAGCCGGTCAGTTGGGCTGCCCAGGATGGGACCGCTGTCTCCTGACCCCGCCACAGCTTTGATCCAATCTAGAGAGGAAAGAGCTCTCCAGGATGCCAGGCGGGCCCCCCCTTCAAGGCCTCAGGCTCTACTCGTCGTCCCAAATCTCTGCCGACGGGGGCAGCAGTGAGTCAATGGAACTGTCACCTGAGGGAGGTGGGACCTCAAGGGCAGTGAGGAGGGGCTTACAGCTTGGGGCCCTCCACTCCCTGATACAACTTTTTTCACAAGAAAAGACTCTGTCAAGAAAACCGTGGACTCAGAAATTCATCAGAAGCACACTAGGCCTCGCCTCCCTCCCCATCCTACTGATAAAAAATCTGAATACCAGGAAGATGACTCAGCTTCTCCCTCACCCCAAATTGACCATCTTCAAATCTTTCCCGTCAGTCACATCTCTCGGGGGGCATTTTCCAGCTATAAGATGTACATGGGAAATTGCAATTTTCTCTAATATTCTATAACTTAACATCGAACCTCCTTTTTACACGACGGCAGAAAAGTCAGTCTAATCAGCTCCAGGATTTCTCAAACACTTGGAATTCTGTTCAGTCATTTCAGATTTAAACCCAAGCAATTTATGTTTTCCTCTCCATCCTCTTCTTCATCTGAGTCTCAGTGACTAACAGAGTCATGGCATTGGGGACGTTGGCAGGGAAAGAGTTCTTGGTTAGCCGATGTCATTTCTCAGAGGTTCTGCTCTGTCGGGGAAAAAAAACCCTATCTGATCAAGCCCTCTGTAGGTGACAAGCACAAATTTTACCAACTGAAGGCACTGGAGAGGGACGAAATGGCAGACACTGAGAGAGAGTCCATACTTAGGGCAGCGAACAGCACTGGACAAGAGTCCCATTATGGGTTTAGTCTGGTGGCAGGTTCCCGTCTGCCCCACACAGGGCGCCTGAAACTTGGATAGAAAACTCTGGATAGAAAAGTACTTCTGGGGGCACCTGGGGGCCTCAGTGGATGAGCATCTGCCTTTCGCTCAGGGCGCGATCCCAGGGTCCTGGGATCGAGTCCCACATCAGGCTCCCTGTGAGGAGCCTGCTCCTCCCTCTGCCTCTGTCTCTGCCTCTCTCTCTGTGTCTCTCATGAATAAATACATAAAATCTAAAATAAAAAAAAAAAGTACTACTGGCTTGAAGAACCAGGAGTTAGGGCAATTCCAACAACCAAAAAGTAACTGGGGAAATACAAACAAAGAGAGAGAACCATAGAAGGGGAGTCCCCATATTTGTGTATAAAATGCCTGAGTCACTGGCCAATGCCAGAGCACGGATGAGCGAGGCAGTCACAAGTAGCCCAGCAAAAGCTGAAAGAACTGACATTCCAGCTTCTATCACCTTCAGGGAAAGAGTTTATAGTTTCTATTCAACAAAGTTAATTCCCTGCTTAAATAAAAATGAACATTCTTCAGAGGACTATAATAAAGCCACAGTATCTATTAACATATCATCACAATGTCCAGGATAAAATCCAAAATTATATGACATACGAAGACACAAGGAAACATGACCCACGTTCTGGAGGAAGGGCCATCAATGGATACGGATCGTAAAGTGACCTTAGATGTTGAAATCAGCAGTCATTTTAAGGCAGTTATTATTATAAGCATGCATATGAACATAAAGGAAAATACGATAATAGTAACTAAAGACAAATAGTCTCAGGAAAGACATAGAAAGTATAAATAACCAAAAAACTGATGTCATCTTCCTATGTGTGGAGGAAAACCTACTGATTATAGTCAAGACGTCTATACTTGCTGGCATCAGCTGAGAAGGCCATTTCTCCATCCGATCCACAGTTATCAGACCGTACTAGCCCCTCTTCTTTCTCCTCTTCTAGAATAAGAGGCCCTATCAAGTCTACAAGTCTTTTTCTCGAGAAACATCTCCCACCTTGTTTCGGCACAGGAACATGAGGCTAAAGCCCACAAAATCTGGGGCCCAAGGACACACATACACACACCAAACCAACATCCCTCATGAAAACAGACACAAAACCCGTAACAGAATTTTAGTGGATCAAATCAAGAAATACACAAAAGTGAGCTTTATCTAAGAAATTCTAGATTTGTTTAAAAGTAAAAAATCAATGGATTCTCTATACACTAATAACAAAGCAGCAGAAAGAGTAATTAAGAAAATGATCCCTCTTGTGACTGCACCAAAAACATAGGAATAAACTTAACCAAGGAGGTAAAAGATCTGTACCCTGAAAACAATAAAACACTGATGAAAGAAGAGGACAACGGAAAGAAAAGGAAAGACATTCCATACTCATGGATTAAAAGAAAAATACTGTCAAAATGTCCATACCGCCCAAAACAATCTACAGATTTAATGCAATCCTTATCAAAATACCAATAGCATTTTTCACTGAACTAGAAGAAACAATCCTAAAATATGTATGGAACCACAAAAGATGCTGAATAGGGGCACCTGGGTGGCTCAGCGGTTGAGTGTCTGCCTTCGGCTCAGGTCGTGATCCTGGGGTCCTGGGATTGAGTCCTGCATCGGGTTCTCCACAGGGAGCCTGCTTCTCCCTCTGCCTATGTCTCTGCCTCTCTCTGTGTGTCTCATATGAATAAACAAATAAAATCTTTTTTAAAAAAAAATGCCAGATAGCCAACGCAATCTTGAAAAAGAGAAACAACAGGAGGTATCAAAATTCCAGACTTCAAGTTATGTAGATTACTACAAAGCTGCAGTAATCAAAACAGTATGGTACTGCCACAAAATAGACACACAGATGAATGAAACAGAATAGAAAGCCAAGAAATAAACCTATGATCATATGGTCAATTAATCTTTGACAAAGGAGGCAAGACTATGCAATGGGATAAAGACTGTCTTCAACAAATGGTGTTGGGAAACGGGACAGCTACATGCAAAAGAATGAAACTGGACCACTTTCTTACACCACACATTCTTACACCACACACAAAAATAAACTCAAAATGGATTAAAGACCTAAATGTGAGACCTGAAAACATAAAAATCCTAAGAAAGAGCACAGGCAGTAATTTCTCTGACATTAGCTATAGCAACATTTTTCTAGATACTATGTCTCCCCAGGCAAGGGGAACAAAAGCAAAAATAAATTATTAGAACTACATCAAAATAAAAATCTTCTGCACAGCAAAGGAAACAACCAACAAAACTAAGAAGACAACCTATGGAATGGAAGAAGAAGATACTTGCAAATGACATATCCAATAAAAGGTTAGCATCCAAAACACATAAAGAACTTACACAACTCAACATAAAAAAAAAAATCCAATTAAAAAATAGGCAGAAGATATGAACAGACATTTCTCCAAAGAAGACATCCAGATGGCCAGCAGACACATGAAAACATGCTCAGCATCACCCATCATCAGGGAAATGAAAATCAAAACTACAATGAGTTATGACCTCATACCTGTCAAAATGGCTACAATAAAAAATCCAAGAAACAACAAGTGTTGGCAAAGAAGTGAAAAAAAAAAGGAACCTTTGTGTACTATTGCTGGGAATGCAAACTAGTGCAGCCACTGTGGAAGACAGTATGGAGCCTCCTCAAAAAATTAAAAATAGAACCACCATATGATCCAGTAATCACACTACTGGGAATTTACCCAAAGAATACAAAAACACTAATTTGAAGGGAAATATGCATCCTTATTTATTGCAGCATTATTTACAACAGCCAAGATATGGAGGCAGCCCAAGTGTCCATTGATAGATGATTAGATAATGAAGATGTATATATATGTATGGGAATATTAATAATTCATTAGTAATAATATAATATTAATTAATAACATGGTAAAGTGGTGTACACACACACACACTGGAATATTATTCTGTCATAAGAAGAATGAAATTTTGCCATTTACAACAACATGAATGGATCTAGAGAGTGTAAAACTAAGCAAAATAAGCCAATCAGAGAAAAACAAATACCGTATGATCTCATTCATATGTGGAATTTAAGAAACAAAACACACACGGGGTGTGACAAACCAAAAAGCTGACTCTTAACTATAGAGACTAAACAGATGGTTACCAGAGGACAGGTGGATGAGGGGATGGGTGAAATAGGTGAAGAGGATGAAGAGTACACTTATCTGGATGAGAACTGAGTAAATATGGAATTGTTGAATCACTCCATTATATAGCTGAAACTCATATAGCCCTGTATGTTAACTACACAGGAATTAAAGTTTTAAGGAATTAACGGATTCATCATTAGAACCAAATAAAGGAGAAATACCACATGGTCAGGTCATTTCAATGGATCCAGAAGACATGTTTGCAAAATTCAATACCTATTCACAATTTTAAAAGAAAACAGACCATCTCAGCAAACAAGAAATAGAAGGATAGTTCCTCAATCTGATAAAAGCATCCTTGACAAGATTTTGTCTAACACCCTTAATGGGAAAAGAGTGAATGCTTTCCTCCTAAGGTCAGAAAAAAGGAGAAGTTCCCATATTCATCATTGTACTGGAAGTCCTGGCCAATGATATAAAACAGAGAAAGAAATAAAAGGCACACAAATTTAAGAAAACCTAATTAACTTTATTCATGGCAGACATGATTATCTATGTAAAAAGTCCCTTAAAAATACCAAAAAAAACCCTAAAAACCCTCCAAATTAGATTAGAAACTTGTAATTTTATAATCAATACCACTTAAAATGGCATTTAAAAAGTTAAATATTTAGAGATGAATCTATCAAAATATGCTTGGGGTTTGTATGTGTAAATATTAAAGCCATATTGAAAGAAATTAAAGAAGACCTAAGTAAATTAAGATATATACCATGTTCATGGATTGGAAGAGTCAATCCTGTTAAGATATCAGTTTTTCCCAGATTGATTTAGATTCAGAACAATCTCAATTTATATCTCAGTAGGCATTTCTGTAGCAAATGAGAGGCTGATTTTATATCTTGAAATGCAAGAGATTTAAAATAGCTAAAACACTTAAAGAAAGATGAGCAACTTTGAAGAAGTTTCACTACCTGATTCCAAGACTTATGAAAAGATGTATTCTACAGAGGCCAAGACGGTATGGCGTTGGTGTATGGATAAACATATAGAACTAATGGAACAGGATAGAGTCCAGAAATAAACCCACAAATATATAATGAATTGATTTTGATAAACATGCCAAGGTCATTCAGTGGGGAAAGGACAGTCTCTCCAACAAACGATGTTGGGAACCACAGGAGATCCACGTGGGAAACATTCTGAGCTTTGACTCCTACTTCGTATCATACAAAAACTTAACTCAAAGTAGTTAATGGACTGAAACATAAAAAATAAAACTACAGAACTACCAGAAGACTATGTCGGAGAAAATATCTGTGACTTTGGGGTGGGCAAGGAGTTTTTAAAATAGAATACCAAAAAAAAACAAAAAAACAAAAACAAAAACAAAAAAAAACAAGAACCATTAAAGAAAAAAAAATGATACGTTGAACTTCATCAAAATTAAAACCTACTTTTCAAAATTTCTTGCTAAGGAAATGACAGGGCCAGCCACAGACTGAGAGAAAATATTGTCAGTGTATATACTTGTTGAAGGACTTTCACCCAAACATGAAAATTGTTTAGGACTCCATACTAAGAAGGACAATCACCCCGTTTAAAACTAGAGAAAGATCTGAATAGCCAGTTGACAAAAGAAGGCATAGAAATGGCCGCAAAGCCCTTAGAAGGATGCTCTACTCATCCAGGAAATGCAAATGAAATCCAGAGGGGGTGCTCCTGGGGGCTCACAGGAAGGCTGGGGGGTGGGGGTGGGGGACGACCGATCGCCCGCAGGGCAGAGGCTGAGGAGCATATGGAGGAAGGAGAACGCTCAGGCACAGCTGGCCGGAGTGCAAAGTGCACGCATGCCCTGGTACACAGGTGTCAGCTGGACATAAGGGGAAATAAGATTAAATACCTACTCACCACACAACCCAGCAGTCATATTCTAGAAATTTCTAAGAGAGATGAAGGCACAGGCCAACATAAAGCCTTCCACATCGAGGTACACAGCAGCACTCCTTGCCCTAAACTGGAGACAGCGCCAGTGTCCGCAGCAGGTGACCAGGTTGTAACGCACCCGCGCTATGCGGGACGCAGGCCAGGCCGGCCCATTAGGGCCGCAGCGTGGACGGTCTCACGGGCTTCAGGCTGAGTGACAGAAGCCAGACGCAAGGTGCTGGTTTATATAAAACCGCGAGACAAAGCTCATCTATGGCAAGGGAAAGGAATCAGTGGCTGCCTGGGGCTGATTGTGGGGCACGGGGTGGGGGGTCCTGAGTGTGATGTAGGGGACCGAGGGGTCCTGTACCCTGACTGCGGAACTGGTTACACCGCTGTGAGCCCTTAAAAGACTTACTTGAAATGGGCACGCCTGATCATCAATTCTACCTCGATCTTATTTTTAAATGCACCTGTTACTTTAACTTTTAAAATAAATGGACCTGAAAATCAGAGGGAAAAATTCAACAACACAAGAGCCCGTTATTGGGTAAATTAGAGACATTTGTGGCACGCGTACCAGAGGGCTCCAGGCAGCAGTGCTAAAAGCTAATCAAAAGTGCGACTGGCCAGTAAGGGGCGGGGGTAGTCCGTGTACTAAGGGTTCTTGTCTCTGGGTGGCTGCAAGGGGGGCACGGGAGCTTGAGGGCACGTGGGGTTGGCGGCCAAGAGGAGCCCCAGGAACGTTTAAAGGCTTCGAGGCTCAGATACTACTGGGGATTTGAACCCCGTCCCAGGTCGGGAGTGTAACTTACTGGCGTCCCTAAGGCTCTCGGGGGCTGCTGCCGGCCGTCTTCAACCAGCGGCCAAATGCTGGCCACACGGCGCGGCCCCACGCGGCACTAACTGGCTGACTTCCACTCTCCGGGCCTCCGCTCCCGCACTTGTGACCGGAGGGGCCTGG
Source organism: Canis lupus dingo (assembly GCF_003254725.2). Taxonomy (NCBI): domain Eukaryota; kingdom Metazoa; phylum Chordata; class Mammalia; order Carnivora; family Canidae; genus Canis; species Canis lupus. Next base: position 121,834,331 of record NC_064243.1, read on the forward strand.
ACCCCACGGAAGTCTCTTAGGGCGGTGACACTAACCGTTCCACGGGGGTCTGGCTCTTCCCTCGCAGCTCCGGGGCTGTCCTCACTCACACATCGTCATTCCCCAGCTAATGTTCTTTACGGAAAGAGCCCAGGGGTCCATCAACCAATGAATGGATAAAGGGGGTGCGGGACGTGTACACACACACACACACACACACACACACGATGGGCCATTACTCAGCCGTAAAAAAGGAAGAAATCTTGCCATTTGCAATGATGTGAATGGAACTAGAGGGTATAAGGCCAAGTGAAGGAAGTCAAGTCAGAGAAAGACAAATACCAGATGATGTCACTCCTACGTTGAATTGAAGAAACAGAACAAATGACCATGGGGCTGGGTGGCCGGTGGGGGGGGGGGTGGCGGGGACAGGAAGGAGAGGGAGACAAACCAAGAAACAAAGAGAAGCAAGTGCTTGCTGGTGGGCAGAGAGGAGGCGGGTGGGGGATGCGTGAAGGAGGTGACGGGGACTCAGGACGCACTTGTGACCGGCACTGGGTGTTGCACGTGCGGGTTGAATCACTAATTTCTACACCCGGAACGAACATCGCACTGTATGCTAAGTAACTGGAGTTCAAATAAAAACTTGGGGGTTGGGATCCCTGGGTGGCGCAGCGGTTTAGCGCCTGCCTTTGGCCCAGGGCGCGATCCTGGGGTCCCAGGATTGAGTCCGGCATCGGGCTCCCGGTGCATGGAGCCTGCTTCTCCCTCTGCCTGTGTCTCTGCCTCTCTCTCTCTCTCTCTCTCTCTCTCTCTGATGTGACTATCATAAATAAATAAAAATAAAAAATAAAAACTTGGGGGGTGGGGAAGAGGAGCATTTTTTTCAACAGATGAATGAATGAATGAATGAATGAATGAATGAAGCGGGATATAACACTTTCTGCCTTTCGATCACTCAGTAGATTGGCATAGAAAGACGGGGTGAAGGGCTCCGGGCACCACGACCTTGGCTGTGCCCGCAGCCGCCGAAGCTCAGGAAGGAAGGGAAGGGCCGGCGGGAGCCCGAGGGTCTCTCATGACCTTACGGAAGCCCGCCGCCTCCTGGCCTTGGCTTCCCCACCCGGGTTTCTCCCCTGGAGGGGACCACAATGGCGGTCAGCAGCTCCAGCTCCGGTCCCACTGTGCTAGCCGTCTCCGCAGAGGGAGAGCCCCTGTCCCGCAAAAGTTCCGAAGGTCATCGGAGGCCTGGGTCAGGCACCCTGACGTAGGCCCGACGCCCTGCTGGCCGCCTCTTGCCATCCTTAGCGATTTTTGCACGAGGGTCCTTGCGCTTCCATTTTGCACAGGGCCCCACAAATTGCATAGCTGGTCCTGGGATCAACCGGTTCAAACCCACAGCCCGAGAGTAGGAACGCAGGTGGCCTGTGGAAACCAAGAGCCCCTTACCAGGTGGAGGGGAAGGCGGGCCGCTAAGGGCGGCGGGGCCAGGGTGCCCTCCACCCCCCCCCCCCGGGGCACTGTTACCAACACGGTGAGTAGTTTGCAGTGTGGCTCTGTGTCCCATTCCAATACAAGATAAACCTAAACAAAGCAAATGCAGCTCTCTCTCTGGGAGCCCACGCGAGAGCTGTCAGGACGGTGGCCTGGGGTCAGGGCTTGCGGTCCCCGTCACCTCCACGACACTCTCCACGGCTTCCAGAGCTGGGCAAAGGCCAAGAGCGCTGGTTCGAAGCACAGCCTCAACTCTGAAGCTAGGAGGGGTCCAGCTCTGAGTCACCCGGACCTGATGCACACCTTTGTCCCCAACTCCTGAGGTGCACTTCCTGGTTGGTGGGGGAGGAGGGGGCACGGCTTCGGATGCCCACCCGCCTTTCACTCCTGATGCCAACTCTCTGAGTCCGGCCTTATTTTTATTTCCATCTCACCAGGAAGCAAACCAGGGTTCACTGCGGCTGGGTTTTCTGCCCAGGTTCCTATCTCTGCAAGGTAGAAGGCAGATTAGAACCTCCGTGTGTAAACTCCGAAGTCCAAGATCTGCCCTCTAGATCCTTTCTGCCTTGACGCCGCACCGAGACCTTGAACCCTCTGATGACTGCTTCCTTATATGAAAGTGAAAATACGCTCAGGGGCACCTGGGGGGCTCAGCGGGGGAGCCTTGGGCTCAGGCCCCAGGATCGAGCCCCGGCCTCGGGATCCCTGCATGGAGCCTGCTTCTTCCTCTGCCTGTGTCTCTGCCTCTCTCTCTGTATCTCTCATGAATAAATAAATAAAAATCTTAAAAAAGAAAAGAAAAGAAAATATGCTCCATCTTTCACGAGGGACGTTAGGGCATCTTCCAACTTCCTCCCCTGCCCAATCCAAGTGCAGTCCTGCTGGGAGGCGCAGGAGGACCCATCCCAGAGGCTCAGACACCAACAAGCCCTCCTAGGCTCGGACGTCACCAGGATGGCAGTCCTGGCCTGCCCACAGCTCTTCACCGGGCTTTGCCCCCTTCCCAGAGGCCCATGCTGGCCAATCCTCGTCGTCCGCCACGAGAGTCCCTGTCACAAGCAGGCCTCTGAGGAAGTCTCCCTCGGCACACACCCGAGTGCCACTGCTGGATCCACAGGTTCGGGGCCAGGACTCAGGGGAGGCAATGCTGCCCAGGGAGCAAACTAAGGCAGCAGCTTCGGGTCATTCGAGTGGAGACTCAGCCCCAAGAGCAACAGCCCCCCTACGGTTTGTGCCCTCGGCCTTCACGTGCTTCACCCCAGCTGGAGCCTTGCAAGGGTACGTACATACTTCATTTCTCTGCGCCCGTCACGTCCTCTGCCATCCACCCAAGCCTGCACTTAACCTCACCTGACCTGCTGGACCGTATGGGTTCACGGGGTACAGCGGCTCTGTCTCCTTCCTCTGGTCACCAGTGAGGGCGAGCCTTGTTTGCACACCCTTAGCCACACTGATTCTCCCTCTGCCTTTTGATCCTTTGCCTTTATTTTTTTTTTTTCTTATTTAAGGTTCCTTTTCTACTTTGGACTGATTTTCAGAAGTTCCTTGATGATTCCAGTCACAGCCTTTTGTTGGTTTAAGGCACAGAGAATATCTTCTCCTACCTTATCACCCCCATGTTGACTTTGTTTATAGAAAAGCAACATTTTCGATTTTGCTCTAGTCAAATCCATCATGCTTCTCTTCATGGATTAAGCTTTAGAGGTAATGATAAATCCTTCCCTATTGCAGAGATATTTCCTACGTGCTAATTTATTACCTTTATATTTTTACCTGTAATTAACTAGATAGTTAATCTATTTGGAGTTTATGCATATGGTATGAGGTAGGAATCCAAATTTTATTTTTTCTCCATTATAGAAAGTCAATATTTCCAGCGCCATTTACAAAATAATCTAGCCCTTCTCTAATAATTCGTGATTTTATCTATCACATGCCAAGTTACCGTATTTAAACGAATTTATTCTGGACTCTCCAAACTATTCCACTTATCTATTTGTTTCTGTTCCAATATCACATTACTTCAATTACTATGGTTTTGAAACCTGTTTTAACACCTATAAGAACGAGACCTTCCCCTAGTTTTTCTTTTTCAAAACTGTCTTAGTAGACCATGGATCTTTATTTTTCCGTATAAATTACAGAGTCAGTTTCCCCAGTTTCAACACAATCCGGCTAGAATTTTTACTGAAATTTCATTGAATAAACAGATCACTTACATTCTTTCAAGGTTAAAGCATCATCCCACTACTTATCTGTGCATTTAGGTCTTTAAAAACCATCCACATAGCTGAATTTTAGATTTAGCTCCTTACATGTCTTGAACATTTTTTTGTTAGGTTCCTAACAAATTTCTAAATACTTCAGTATTGTACAAGGCATCTTATCTTCATTGCATTTTTGAGAAATGTATTATTATTGCAGAGGAACCCACTACTGACTTTATATTCTGATCTTGTGTAAAATACTCTTATGCAATGTTCTTATTAGGTGAATTGATTTGTCTGTTGATTCTCTTGTTTTCTATGTTGATAACCATTTGACCATAAAAACAAGGTTCCATAACATGAGTGGACCTCCAGGGCATTATGCGGAGATAAGTCAGACAGAGAAAGATAAAAACTATTATGATATCCCTTATATGTGGAATCTAAAAAACAAAACAAAACAGAAAGCCTTGGAAAACAGAGTGGAATGGTAGTTACCAAAGGCTGGGGGTGGAGGAATGAAAGAGATGTTGCTTAAGAGCACATACTTGCCACTCGTAGATAAATAAGTCCTGGGGATCTAAAACACACTGCAGGAATTGGGCAACAAAACTGTATTATAAGCACCAAACTTGTTAAAAGATCAAAATAAGAAAGGAGGGGGAGGGGAAGGGGGAGGAGGAGGAGGAGGGGGAGGAGGGGGAGAAGCTGCCTGTTTGCTTCCAGTCCTTTATCTCCCTGTGTTCTGACTTCAGGGCACTGGCCAGGACCACCAGGTACCATGTTGAAGAGTGGCCAGGCCAGAAAAACATCCTTATTTTCTTTCTGACTTGTATTCCCTTATTTATTTATTTTAAGTAATTCCTACCCCCACGCAGGGGCTCGAACTCACGCCCAGGAGATGGAGGCGCGGCTCCATGGACTAAGTCAGCCTGTCCCTCCTCTTTCTGACTTTTAAAAGGCTGGAGAGATGGGGGGGAGGGGGGGGTGCTTAGGCTAGTATTTAAAGCGGGTGAAGGGGATCCCTGGGTGGCGCAGCGGTTTGGCGCCTGCCTTTGGCCCAGGGCGCGATCCTGGAGTCCCGGGATCGAATCCCACGTCGGGCTCCCGGTGCATGGAGCCTGCTTCTCCCTCTGCCTGTGTCTCTGCCTCTCTCTCTCTCTGTGACTATCATAAATAAATAAAAATTAAAAAATAAATAAATAAAAAAATAAAGCGGGTGAAGGCAGGCATGAGAACCGGCTCCCGCCGCGCGGGAAGGCTGACGGAGGGGCGAGCGGGCGGGGTGGCCCGGCCCCGGCTCCTGCAGAGGCCCGAGAGGCCCGGGGCGGAGGCCGGGCGGGGCCGCACCGCCCGCGCAGGGGCACCGGGCGCCGAGGGCAGCCCCAAGTCCAGGGGAAGAGCACCGAGCAGGGGCGGCCCTGCCGAGACCGCAGAGCGACCGGGGCCGGGGGCACCGCCTGTCTGTCGCGGGCGGGGGCCTGCATCCCCCCGCGCACGCACCTCCGCGCCCCGGGCCCCGGGCTCCAGGCCCCGCCCCCGGCGCTGGCCCCGCCCCCGGCCCGCCTCGCCCCGCCCCCGGCGCTGGCCCCGCCCCCGACCGCGGAGCGCCTGCGCAGACACGGCCCCGCCCCCCGCCGCTCCGGCCCCGCCCCCGGCCCTCCCGCGGCCAGCACCCCGCGGAGCCCCTCGCTTCGCCGGCCCGGCTGGCCTGCCCCGGGAGCGGCCCCTCAGTCCCCGCGGCGGGCGTCGGGGCGGCCCCAGGCCGCGCGCAGGACCCAGCGCCCCCGCCGCCGCCGCCAGGTTCAGCCGCGCTCCCGCGGCCCCGGGGGGGCGGGGCGGGGCGGGGCGGGGCCGGGGGCGGGGCCGGGCGGAGTCACGTGGGTAAACACGGCGCACGTGGAGCCGGCGCAGCGCGGGGGCGGGGCGGGGCGGGGCGGGCCGGCGCGGAGGGAGGCGGGGCGGGGCCTGGGGCAGCCGCGGGCGGCGGGCGGCGGGCGGCGGGCGGCGGGGCTGGGGCTCGGGCTGGGGCTGGGCCTCGGGCGCCCGTCCTGCTGCGGCGGGAGCGGAGGCCCCGAGGTCGGCTCAGCCGCGCCAGGCCCGGCCCGAGGTCGTGGTGAACCTGCGGCAACTGGGCGGCGGGCGCGGGCGCGGGCGCGCTCAGGTGGGGACGCGGGGCGGCGGCGAAGCTCCTCCAAGGCCACGTGGCAGCGAGCGGCGCCGCCCGGTCCTCGGTGCTTGGGCCCGGGCCGTCCTGGGTCCTGTCCCCACCCTTGGGGCGGGAGCCGGCGGGGACGCGCGGGGGAGGCCCGCCAGCCCGAGGGGGCCACTGGCCGCGCCGCCCCGCCCCGCCCCGCCTGGGGCCGCCTGTCTGTCCGCCAGCAGCTCGGGCCTTCCCGCCGCCGGCTGCCCTGCCCCCCCCTCCTCCTCCTCTTCCTCCCCTTCCTCCTCCTCCCCCCTTCCTCCTCCTCCCCTTCCTCCCCTTCCTCCTCCTCCCCTTCCTCCCCTTCCTCCTCCTCCCCTTCCTCTTCCTCCTCCCCCTCCTCCTCTTCATCCTCTTCCTCCTCCTCTTCCTCCTCCCCTTCCTCCTCCTCCCCTCCTCTTCCTCCTCCCCTTTCTTCTCCTTCTCCTCCCCTTACTCGTCCTCCTCCTCCTCTTCCTCCTCCTCCCCTTCCTTCTCCTCCCCTTTCTTCTCCTCCTCCTCCCCTTACTCGTCCTCCTCCTCCTCTTCCTCCTCCTCCCCTTCCTTCTCCTCCTCCTCCCCTTCCTCGACCTCCTCCTCTTCCTCCTCTTCCCTTTCCTCCTCCTCCTCCTCCCCTTCCTCCTTCCCTCCCTCCTCTCGCTTGGTCTCCCGCATCCCCACTGCGCACCCCCGCCCCGAGGCACCACTCGAGCCCTGGGCCGCCGGGGTGGGGAGTGGTGGAGGCCTGCGGGGCAGACCGTGCTCCTGGGGATTCACGGAGGAGCCTGTTGGCCCCTGAGCAGCCCTGCCCGGCTCCGTGGGCGGTACCCAGCATCGGGAAGGAGCACCTGCAGCTCCGGCTCCCCAGGGCCTGCAGGTCCCGGGGAGGGTGCTTGGGCCCAACCCTGGGTTGGATTTTGGAGTTCATATAAACTAGTTAATGGACTTAAGCAATCCCGGGCATCTCGTGCAGTGTAGACACCTGAAACGGCCACCTACCGACTTCCATTTGACGCTGGGCAAGAGGCTGAACCATCCCGTCTCAATTTCCTCTTTCCTAAACTGGGCTGGTGGGGGAGTTCGGTGACTAAGTGAAGCCTTGGTAAAGTGCTGTGGGCGCCGTGGGCAAGCACCCACACTCTGGCTGGGAACCGTGTTTTCCCTCTGTCGGAATCCAAGCCCAACCCCTGACGTCAAGGTCTGTTTTATGGAAGGTCCCACGCAGGCACCTTGGAACAGTGACTGGTGCCGATGCATTCACCGAGACAGGTCAAGACAGCTACAGGCCCGTGGGGTGCCCCAGAAGCTGAACCCTCCTGCTGCCTCCTTCCCGCTCACTTGCCTGCTGGCCAGGGTTGCTGCCACCCCCGAGGCCGGATGTTGGGGAGGCTGCCTCACAGGGGTGTCCAGAGCCTTCCCTGCGTCCTGGGCCTGGCACGGTGGTCCACGCACCTGCAGCAAGAAGGAGCCTGCTCTTGGAAGCGGGATTTTTGAAGCAGCTTCAGATCTTTGCTGTCAACCTCTGTTTCCTAGGGTTTCTGTTGTTTCTGTATTTGCTGCTTTCTCAGAACAGCGTCCCTTCACTTTTTCAGGTAGTTTAGATGGGGCTCACTCCAACCCTGCCCCAGGGCCTGGCGGCCCCGGCTTGGCCACTCAGAGCACTGCATCCCTCTGGCCACAGTGATTAGCGAAGGCGTGGTCATGTGACCCATGCTGGAGAAAGGAGTGCCATCCTCAGCACTTTGGCTAGAGGTTCCGGGAAGGAGGTGCTTGTTGGTGGGATTATCAGCCCAGAGATGCTGGCAGGTGCCACCTGGGGAAGGACGTGCACACAGAGCAAAGCAGAGCTGAGCAAGGGAGAGAGAGTCCTGAGGATAGCATACAAACGCCCAGATCCAGCCATGCCTGAGCCATGTGTGCCCCCGGGCTGTCCAGACAAAAGGATCCATGAATTCCTTGTTTCTCCTGCTTGGATTCTGTGTCACTTGCAGCTAATCCTCTTTATGTTGTCTGGCCAGAGACTTGGGGGCTCCGGGCCACAGGACTCCTCGCGGGTGGATCTGACCCGCAGCTCTCTGGAGAGCGTCTCTGGGGGGCCCTGTCAGGGCCCCGTGCTGGCCTTCCTGACCCGCGGCCCCTGGCTGCGTGTTCCCTGGGCCAGTGCTTCCTGGGCCCCAGGGCCAGAGCCCCTCCTGCGGACCCTGGTGAGAGACTTAAGGAGTCCTCCCAACCGCTGTGCTTAGCCGGGGTGCGGAGGGGCTCGGGGGCTCTGGAGTGTCCTCTCTCCCTCCCCGCCCCGTGCCCCTGGCCCCCACCACAGCCTTGTGGCCCCGCTCTTCCTCCCGAGTTACCTGAGGCCTTGCTCCACGCCCTCGGTTCTTCCGGGCCCGGCTGGTGGGCGCAGCGACCAGTCCCGGGCAGCGGAGTGAGGGGTGGGTTTTCGTGCTGACTCGCTTACCCCGTAGCCCCGTGCGCCACTCCAGAGGCTCAGGCACCCAGAACTGCCTCGGGGAGCACAGCCCGAGGAGCCCCGGGGAGGGCCAGGCCCCGACATGCAGCGGCCCGTCCATCCGAAGAGGGAAGGCCCCGGGATCGCAAGCTTTGCTGGTTCTGCTTTTGGTGTGAGGGGCCATCTGCAGGTGTGAGCTCGTCTGCAGGAGCCGGGGCTCGCGGGGGCAGGGAACGGAGGCCGACTTCGCAGGCTGGCCGCCGAGGCTTCCTGGGCTGGGGCGGCGCCGCTGGAGCTTCCGTAGTCGGCGCGCACCCGGGGCCAGCAGCTGTTCGGGGTGAGCGGGCGCCCCCCCCGCGGGGCATCAGCCCCCGCTCGGTGGTCGGTCTTCTCAGCCCTGGTGCCACCAAGGCTGCCAGGCACCAGCCCCGCAAACCGGCCCCGCTGCCTGCCCAGAGGCCGTCGGGAGAGTAGGAGGCCGGGTGGAGGAGGAGCTCCGCGCCCCTCAGCTGTGGCCTGTTGCTCCCAAACGACCTCCCTGAGCCTGCGCCAGCGCACCCAGCCTCGGTGATGGCCCTGGTCCCCATCGTCGGCCGCAGGACACCGTGATGCCCCCGCAGGGGGTCCTCCAAACCCCATTCTGAAAGCCCTCTCCGGGCCGTTCCAGGTGAGATCTCTAGTCCGGGGCTCTCCCTTGACTCCCGGCTGCCCGCAGGCTGTGCCCCAGCCCACGCGTCTCGTGCTTGTGAAGTTAGTCTCCAAACAACAGCAGAAGCGTCGATTTGTCACAGGAAACCTTGTTTTCGGCCTGGATGCCTCCCGTGGGCCTATCCTGGGTCAGGTGTGCGGCAGCCCCTCATGGGGTGGTTCCGGGCAGAAGGGGAGGACACAGGTTCAGCGCACCTCCATTTGGAAACTTCGATGCCATTCCTGACCACTCCCTGTGGGCTCCGGGGCGGGAGGGCGATGACGGACGTGGGCAAATGCTGTGGTTCTTCAGTCATCGCGGTGTTCCAGCACAGGCCCCCTTCCCTAACTTAGGCCAAATCATGAAATCTAATACCGATAGGGGTGGTGGGGAGAGAGCAACCCATAACCTATTCATCTCTCGTGCTTCAAAAAGAACCCTTGGGTGCGGGATGGGATTTGAGGTGCACTAAGAGGGGTCTGCGGCTCTGAGATACTGCTCCACACCCAGTCCCACACGCACCTTCCTGTCGCCCCTCCCGGAGGACTCCATGCCCGGGTCGGAGGGGACCCGTACCGGGATTATGGCACCGCGGGATGGAGGGCCGCAGGGCCTGGGGACACGGCAAAAGGCCACCTCCAGCCAGGACTGCTGTTGGCATTGCCCGGGCACAGAAAGGACGGGGCGGGGGCCCAGAGGACGGCCTCCAGGGCCCTGCGGGGCTCCGGGCTCATTCGGGCTGAGTAGCCGGGGCAGACAGACCTTTTTTTTAAAAAAAAAAAAAACAACACAGAAACAAAAGGATGAAGTCATTAGCATCAATTGGGCACATTCAGTGTAGATTGCTGACATGCCATTGTTATGAGGATAAAAGAAATATAATTAATAAAACCCGCCCAGCCCGCCTTTTGTGCTCCCGTGAATTCTATATTGGCATCTGCATCTATCTCGGCCACAGATGAGCCCTCTCCTCCCACTCCCTGGACGTCGCTAAAATGAACGGTGCAGAAAAATCACTCCCAGGATCTGGAAACTCATCTTTTTCTGCTGCAATTTGTCTTGTGATGCCTCCGTTCTCTCCCTCCCAGGGCAGAATTAGAGCATTTTCCAGCAGTGACGCAAGAGGTTCCATTCAAGGAAGAACAAAGCCAAGCCGGGCCCAAGGTCCTCCCACCTAGGACCCTGTCGAGGGCCACCCTGCAGGGCCGGTTCCCTTTCAGGCACCAACCTTTGGATCATTGGGGGGTGGGGGGTGAGTGGGGGCGTCTTGTGGACGCAGCCCTGGAATCACACTTGCCCCACCTCTGGCCTTGACATGCCCTAGATGGGCTGAGTGTCAGAGGTCACCCCGAGGTCACCAGGCAGCCTGCAGGACCAGGGGGAGGTGGGCAGCCCTCAGCCCACCTGCGTGCAGGCCTGCTCTCTGCCCTGCGCACTGTTGCCCTGACCCCCCACCCACCCTCCACGTCTAGAGAAACGAAACCTCGTTTGCATGACAGGAAGCAGGCAAGTTCCCTGAAGTGTACTGCAAACCTAAAAACACCCCAGCCCCGTCTTTCATCAGCACCTGGAAGACTAGCGTTTGAAGAGAAACAGAAAGCCACTCTTCCCTCCTGGGGGGCAGGGCTCCCGCTGGGAGAAGGTGCCGCCCACCGGGCAGCCCGCCCGAGGCCTGAGGCAGGTAAGAGAGGAGCTGAAAGCCCCACAGCCCTTGGGGTGAGAGCCGGGGAGGACCCAGACCCAGGAATCTGGACACTCAAATGCCAGTGGAGGCAGGCGGGTGACAAGGACCCAAGATGCTTTGCCCTGACCTTAAACACGCGCAAAAGCTCTGCACGTCCAGGGAGGGATATGCTCTCTCTGTCGCTTAGCTTGCACCCTTCTACTCTCCCCATCTGTGTTTCCTTGCTTTTGATAGAGTTGGGGTACGGGCTATCCGTCTTCTCCAGAAGAGTGGCGGCGTGTAGGTGGTGATGAGGGGCAGGGTGCCCCGGGCCAGGGCAGGGGTGCGGGGGGCCCTGGGGCTCAGTGGGCCCTGCAGGCCGGGCCGCCGGGGGCCGGGCCCACCACATGATCTGGGCTCGCCCAAGTTTCACGTGTCGGCTCAAACATTTCAGTACCATCTATGCAGCCCAAACACAGCAGACGCCGGCGGGCAGCAGCCTCTCCTACCCCCAGGGCAGGGGAGGGACAGAGGACCCAGGATTGGGGGGGGTGCCTCAGGCCGCTGCGGCATCTCCCACCATGGAGTGCTCCTTGTCTACAACCAGGTGCAATGACTTGGTTAGGTGCTTAGCAAGAGGGACACGGAGAACTTTCTGGATGACGGGAGGGATGGGCTTGTCCGCCTAGCTCTCTGTCTGATGATGCGCTGGAGTCTGGGCCTTGGTAAGTCAGCCCACTCCCGTGACCCTTCCGGGAATTGGAATTCGATGGCTTGTGGCTCCTTGGCCCGGAGGAAACACTAGGAACGGCAGCAGGGGCCTGCCTCGCTTCCGCGGAGTCCGGCTTTTCCACGTGAATGCTGGGCCTTTGCAAGTGGAAGATGGCGAGTACTCCCCGCGCGTGGGAGCGCAGGAGGTTGAACGAAGGTGACTCCACGGGTAAGAACCCACACATCGCCCTGTTCATTCAGGGAGGGGGAGTCTCCGGCGAGCCCGCAGGTGCCGGGCCCTGAAATCCTGGGCTAAGCCACAGGTCACTGAAAAGGAAAGAGCCCGACGGGCTGGGTTTGTGAGGCCAGGTGCGTTTTAAATGACTTCGGAGGTATGATCGGATGCAATTGTCGTGGACCAAATACTCGGTAAATATTTTGCGCCTTCGTGGGTTAGTGTACGCACAGGAAAGATTCTGGAGCTGTTTCAAAGCCAAAACTGTTAGGAATGGCACCTCCGGGGGTTTTTCACTTTCGACGTTGTACGTGTCGGCGGAAGTCTAATTTATCATATCCAACACGTGCTGCTTCTCCTGTAGTCAGAGAAAACCCAAGAAAGCTCAGTAACAGCAGCGCTCACGGGGTCAAGAGACGGCGCGCGCGGGGGCAGCCGTGGGAAGGCAGGGACTGTGATGCCCGCGGCTGGGAGTGGAAACGGGCGCCATTTGGGGAATTGGCCGACCACGTCGGGTGAAGCCGCGGGAGCACCTGCCCTCTGACACGGCCACTCTGGACCCGGGGACGTGCCCTGGAGGGGTACACACCCACGGCACGCGTGCACACAGGGTGCTCGCGGCGGCGGTGGCCGGCTTGTGGGCCAGCCTGGGAGGGAACATGTACACCGCGGGGCATTCACACAAGGGGAAACCTCACCACAGTTAAAAATTTAAGAAAAAAAGGGATCCCTGGGTGGCTCAGCTGTTTAGTGCCGCCTTCGGCCCAGGGCGTGATCCTGGAGACCTGGGATCGAGTCCCGCGTTGGGCTCCCTGCATGGAGCCTGCTTCTCCCTCTGCCGTGTCTCTGCCTCTCTCTGTGTCTCTCATGAATAACAACAACAAATCTTTTAAAAAAATAAATAAAAGATTTAAAAATTCCGCCCCTGCCCGTGTCCATGTGGGTACGTCCTGAAGATAAGGTTGAAAGAGAACAGGAAGTGGTGTGATGGTCGGTACGGTGTGATTCTACTTGTGTGAGCTTTTAGGACACCCAGAGTAGTGTCCCTGTAAGTCTGTGGCTTATGGAGCCAAATATAAATGACAAAAGTCTAAAAAATACGTGTGGGAACCATGCACACAAGCCTTGGGGTGATTGCTTCCTCTGAGGAGCAAGGAAGGCGGTGGGACGGGGCGGGGACATGAGAGCAGGCGGCCCTTCCGTGGCGTCTTTAACGTCGCGTTGCTTGAAAAGTGACGTGAAGCCGGCGCTGGGTCTTCAGGTGAGTCGTGGTGTTTTCTGCACTTGAACTTTGGCGCCCGCCGGTGCATGTGAACCGACCCCACTGTGCAGTTCCACGGTCCCCGGTGGCCGGTGAGCCGACTGGGTCCCCGTGTGTGTCGCATGTTGCTGGCCCAGTTCCCTGGGCGTGAACAATGGACGTAGAGTAAGGGATCACCCCGGGGACGGCCAAGGACGCGGTCCCTGGGGCACCGGCAGGCGGAGGCCGACCAGCGGAAGCTGCACAGTGGGCAGCGGGCCTGGGAGGCGGCCGGCCCGTGGCGAGCTGGCCTGGACCGTGGGGGCGGCGGGTCAGGCCTGGAAGGGACGAGACTTGGTGACTTGGCGTGTGGCTGGAGGGAGGGGACAGGGCAGGAGTTGCTGAGGGAAGGGGCAGTCAGCTGCGCTGGGTGTGGCCAGGATGCCCCAGGGTTTCCCTCGGGTGGCCTTGGGCAGCCTCAGGTGGCCTCTAGCAGCCTTAGCTGGCTTCAGGTGGCCTCAGGTGGCCTTAGGCGGCCTCAGGTGGCCTCTAGTGGCCTTAGCTGGCTTCAGCTGGCCTCGGGTGGCCTCAGGCAGGGCGCTGTGCGGCCTGGGGACAGAAGCCCGCGGCGGGAGACAGGAGGACCGGGACAGAGGCGGTCCCTGGTGGCGGTGGCGGTGAGGGCCTCGAGGCTGCGGGCGGGCAACAGGCAGAGGTGCGGGACAGAAGTCTCCGTGGTGGGTGCAGAGGCGGGCCGGGAAGAAGGGCGGCTGCATGTGGCGGGTCCCCGGTGCCCGGAGCCGCGGCCCCCAGCTCCCTGCCGCCAGGGCCGCGGGGTCACCTCCCCGCCTCATCGCCTGCTTCCTCGGCTGACTCGGGGCCGGGGGTGGGGGGGGAAGGGGGAGACACAGCAGGAGCCCGGCCCTGGCCCCCTGACCCCGCGGCTGCACCCCGCAGTCTTTCACCTCCAGAGCTGGGGTGCCCCGCGGTGGGGGGGTGCTCCCAAGGGAGGGCACCCGCTCGCAGCCCGGCCGCCCCCAGCAGCTGAGCCCGCTGCGGTCCGTGCCGCCCCTTCTGGGGACTTGGTGTCGGCCGGGCAGGCGGCAGGGCGGGCCGGGTGCGGAGGGGGCGCGGGCTGGACAGGGGACGGCGCCGCCCTCCCCCGACTCCCGGGGGACGGTCCCTGGGGGCCCGGGCAGCAGAGCGCGGCGCAGGCTCCGGGAGTCACGTTAGGGATCGGGATGAGGTAGGAAAAATCTGTGCTCATTGAATACGAAATGCAATTGTCTGTCAGCGCGGGGACTGAAGTATCCGCGGCAAATTATATTTAAGACTCCATTGTCCCCGGCAGATTAGCTAATGCTTGATTTTAAGTGTAGGCTGCTAATGCTATTACTCCTGGTTAGCTCCGGCTGGCAGGTAACCTTGTGCAACAATGACTGCTTTGCTTGAATAACATATTTGATCAAACAGGACAATTCTTTCAAAAATTGAGTTCTCTGTGGCAATTTGAGACCTGTAATCAGCCAATTAGATGATTACAGCACGGATAAAAATAGTCTCCTAACAATGTCCAAGGTATAAATGTGATTTGAATTTCAAAATGTTGAGCATGTGGTAGGAAAATGCACGGTTGGGTAAATATGACTAGACATTATCAGATTTGATTTCTCTTTGCAACCCTGCTCTGAGCTAGAGCCTCATTTTGCCCGAATAAACTCCAATCTCGTTTGTGTCGGAGAGGCCGGGGGTACATCTTGCTCCAAATCTCAAAGGGCTCAGCAGCTTTACTCCTCTGCTGAACGTCCGCGTGAACCTTAGCACCACGTAGCCACGTGGTGTGAAATCCACGCACCCATGAGCCGTGCAGGTCCCCGGGGAGCATGGCATTGGGAGGCCGTCAACACCCACTACCCGAGGACCGGTGTTCTCACTCTCCGGCCAGAGGACAGAGACACGGAGCACCTGTGGGAGGTCTGGCGAGGGACCTGTGGGCCGGGGCGTGACACGAGGATGTGGTTTGCTCGACCGCAATCCAGTCAGCCTTCACCGTCGGTTCAATAACTTGCTCTTTCTCCCCTAACACAAGGAAGTCGCACTCAGGGGCCAAGCCACCCCCTTCTCTGGGGCCTTTCTGCTCACCATCTCTGCTCACCCAGGTTGACCAGAGCTCCCATTTTCACCCTGATGTCGTCGGTTTGGCATCACCTGGCCTCAGCTGGGCTTAGCTGAATTGCAGAACAAAGATAGTGACTTAGCAAATGCGTATGCAGAGCCAACCAGCGAGGGACCAACGTTTGTGCTGACGACTAAAGGAAAAAGCACAAGGCAAAAGGAAGAGCTCCTTGAAGCACGGAAACTTGGTGTTCCTTCCTAGTGGCTGTCAGGGTTCCTGGCAGAGCCACAGGACGCATTACTATGAATTCACTCATCCACCCAGGCCGGATCCTGTATTAGCACCGATGATTAAAAGAGCTGCCCGTGGCAACACTGCCATTACTAAAACAAAAACAAAGAGCCCTGATGTCCAGAAATGCAGCACTCTCAGGTTTGCATAATCGTTTCAGCAGGTCCGGCCACGCTCTGCGACACAAGGGCCAAAGCGTGTTTGAAGTGCTACCCCAGACCTGCGTTCAGACCACGTCCCCTCGTGTGTCAAGCCCTGAAACTAATCCAAGGCTTTGGAAACCGAAATGTTCTCAGTGCCATAATTTTGCACACAAAATGCCAAATGTAAATTAACCACTTTTTAGGATCTTTCCAGAAAGTCCTTACACACGGTCACCATTAAAAATTCCCTGCTTTTTAAGGTGGGAGCATCTCTGCCTCCAATGAGGAAATAATTAGCTTGGAGTAACATTGGACTAAATACCATTACATGTAGATTTATATTGAATGCATTTATTAGGACACTGTATTAAAACTTGCCAGGGGGATGCCCAGGTGGCTCAGGGGTTGAGCGTCTGCCTTCAGCCCAGGGCGTAATCTTGGGTCCTGGGATGGAGTCTTGTGTGGGCTCCCCGCAGGGAGCCTGCTTCTCCCTCTGCCTGTGGCTCTGCCTCTCTCTCTCTCTCTGTGTCTCTCATGAATAAATCTTAAAAAATAAAAATTTAAAAAATAAAAATAAAAAATACATAAAAAAATAAAACTTGCCAAACTGTAACATCACAATGTAAAGGAGTAGGGTCTCTCTCCAACCTCACATAAATGATTTAAAATGGCTGTTTTTCCCCTTTAGAGTTTTGCAAAATGAGATAAAATACCAAGTTGAAAATAAGTGGGATTTATTTGCTCATTCACCCTCCCTTCTTATGAACCCGTACATACACCAAACCATTGCAAGGAAGTGAGACACAAAACCTGACAAGACCGCTGTGCGAATGTTCGACAAAATGCAGTGTGAGCTGAACGGGGACCTCCTCGTTAACAAGGCACTCGGGGACTCCATCAGCGGTCAGGGATCAGACCACACGGCGACGTCTGGCCTTGAGCTGCATAGGATTCTATTTTACATTTTCGTCTTTGGAGTATGAGTTTTAAGCCTCCTACATTGTTAACAAATTCTCCAAACAGAAGTCCTTTAGGTTAAGACATGGGTAAGGACAAAGACAGTACTAACACCAGTTACAGATGCTGTATGACCTTGGGCCTGTTGCAGGGCAGAGATGATACCTAAGAATCCCCTTGGATGCAGACGCCGCTTCTCAAGCCGCCACGGCCCACCCGCGAACCCCACCTGAGCAGCCTCTGCGCAGGGCAATGCGGAAGAAAGGCCAAATTGGAGGCTGTACCTAAGGCTCACTTCAGAAGTCTGCTTTTAAATATATTTGCTTGAAAGGTGTGAGCTTTCAGAAGCATGAAATTAAAAAAGAGACTTCGATAGAGCCACACTCGAAGAGGACTTCTAACTGAATGATCAGACATAGCTCATAAAACCAGCTGTCTCAAAGACAGTGTTATCTTTATTAAAAAAACGGATAGACATAGCAGCACTTACAAAACAACAGTTCATCAAAGGCATTATACATTGTCAACGGATAGTGTGAAAAGGGCAGGCCCCCAGCACCGCTGGGTGTGGGCTCCACATCACAACGCTCACAACTACCAGCCCCGCTCAACAGCACACAACCCAGCACACACAAGGGGAGACCAAGAGCAACACGGCGCTCTGCAACTTCAAGCCTTTGTTATCTGCGTGAATAGTCAATCAAGTCAAGTATCACCCTCCTTAGCAGCATCTGGAGCACTCACTGGTGTTCTGGAGGTGGCTGGTGTACTCGACCCACTTATTTAAAAAAACCTAAGCATTTAATAAAAAACACTTCTCCCTGTCCAATGCCATCCAAGGAAACACTTCGGTTGCAGAAGAGACGCGCTCTTCCACTTAAATATGTGTAAAAGCTAACGCGCGCCTCGGCCACGGCGCGGCAGAGAACTCGGAGCGGCGCGCCCGCCCAACGGTCTTTGGTGGAGAGTGCTGGTGTGCTCACGCCGTGTCCTGCCCACTACTCTGCTTCTTGCTGCTCTGCGGGGGAGTGAGGACCCCGGTGGGGGGAGGAGAAATCCGATTCTGTTCAGACAATATGGCTTTCTTTGCTTGGGCTTTGTCCTGTTGGGAATAAAAGCGAGAAACGTGAAAATGGAAGACCCGGTCCTTTGGGCTCGGCGTGCTGAGCGTGCCCTCTGTGGCAGCGGGGGAAACAAACGGCCGGGAGCGATGGACAAGGTCTCTGGTCTCCGTGCTACTTAGGCATCGCATCTATTGAGTGCAAGTTTTCTTTTTCAAGGAACTAAAAGAACTGGGGTCTTTCTAGCCTATCTGACGCCTGCCTGCAGAGGCGTGCGGAGGCTGGTTAGGCAGTTTTATGAGTTTTTCTGGGAACGAAGGAACACTACTGACCAGCAAATCCAAGCTGTTTATATGGGTCTGGATGTTGTGTGCGTCTTCAGCGGGAACTCCCCTGAAGTGCTTCAGTTTTGAACTTCCCGTCTCCCTAATGACCATGGCAAACGGCACCATCCACTTGACACACTTCTCTATATCACACCACTGATACCCTGCAAAGAAAGTAACTTTTAGGCTCAATCGGTTTGTAAGTTTAATCCACCTTGTGAATGGACCGGAAAGCCAACGTACCTGAAACCTTTTGCATCAATTCAGACGAAGAGAAATGATACAAGGCAGAAGCAGCAAGTACGCCGTAGGGAAATTCTAAGCAGCCAACATCCAGGACACAAAGATCCAAAAGCTGTGGAGCAGAAAAGAGGCTGAAGCACACGGACGGCCACCATCCATCCCTTCTAGGGCTCCTCAGGCTCACAGTGGGGTAGGTAGCCCCCAAGGGAGCGGAGCCGCTTACCTCTGCGATCTGTATGAAGATTTGCTGGGGATACTGTGGCAGGAGCACTTCATATAAGTCATTTAGATATGCAACCTGCATATATACATTCAGCCAGGATACAATGGTCAGGGGGCTTAAGTGCCACTTAAGAGCCTAAGGGAAAACCGAGAGAAAGGAGACCAATGGCTGAGAGAAGAAAAAGACATTTCTGCTCCCCGAAGGCCTCTAAAGGAGTTCAAAACGCAGCCACATTGCATGCCACAATGTGTCCAGCGGGAGACCTCCTCTCAGATGCACTCACACGGAATGTGGAAAAGATATTATGTATGCATTTTAAAAAAAGGACTGAAAAATTAACTTGTAACCTACCTTCATAATGATTAATTCCATGCTAAGAATCTCCTCTCCTGAACATGCCCCATCTGTAACATAAGCAAACTGGTGCAGCTTTGGAGGATAGATTTCCTAAAAGGAAATAAAAGGGAGAAACAATTAGCAAAAATCTCTAATAGTTTTAACTTACAATGTACTTCCAAAGTTACTGTTTTTAGTACACTAGCCTGGAAAGAGACAGGGAACATCCATGGAGTAAATACAGGAGCTCCTCCACTGATCAAAGTGCATTTATTGTGAAAGAAACGAAACACCCACTGTTACCAATAAATAGACATAAATACAGCTTTTACTCGGTGGAGATATTTTTGAAATGGTCACCTTTTAAATACCTTTAGCAACACGTTTGAAAGTTGGGCCCATCCACCCTTCTAATCACACCAAAACTGTAGTCCTCTTGGGTCAAAGTTCAATTTTTGGGCTACCAGGAACTACACTAACCTAAGCGATTCATACACTCACTATTTCTCTCACTTCTTGGTTAATTTCTAGCCCTTTCTGCACGTATCTTTATACTTCAGACGACCTCGAATTAGAAAAACGCAGACAAGCATTTGGCCTCTTCCGGTCACCTCAGGAGATCTCAAGAAACAAAGTGTGCCACGTAACAAATATTTGAAAATGATTTACCTCAAGTTTGGCAGCAATAAATAAAGATGAAATCCCAATAAGCTGTAAAAGTGTTTTTACAATATTTTGTTGCGTTGCCATATACCGATCAAAGAAATCCTGTGCCAAGTAAAATGTCTCTCTGTGAAGTTTATAGACTTCACACACCTGAAAAAACATTTAGTGAGTTTTAGAACAATTACTTGAGGAACAGAGACAAAAACAAACCAACAAACAAAATTTGCAGCGAGTTTTCGTGAAGGACCAGAGAACCCAATCGAGAGAGAGGAACTTTGCTTTTCTGAAAGGACTGTTACCTTGCTTGTCCACGAGCACAAGCAGGGGCGAAAACCTGGATGGAGCTCAGATAGAAGGATTAAACGTTCTGTGATCGATATGCCAGTAAGAGCACGTGTTCATAGGCTGAAGGAGCATTTCATGGGAAGACTGAACGATGGTCTCAAGCCCTAACACCAGGACCGTGCCTGCCCGGCCCACCTCACAGGACTGCAGAGATGGGGTGGGGGGTGCACGCGAGGGAGCTGAGGACAAGGAAACACTGGGCCCCAACTCCTCACCACCATCGAACGTCTGCGCTCGGAAAACTGCCACTCCTACAGGCCTTCCCGTGTGCCGCTGCATCTCATGGGGTGAATAGGGAGAAAAGGCCCCAGAGAAACAGCAAACAGAACCTTCACAGAAAATGCCATCAATCACTAAAGAGTATTTCTAAGGTCCAAGCTGAGGCATCTTTGAGGTCGGAAGTGAAGCTGGAGCATCCGTCCGCTCAGGGACAAGCTCTCAGACCCCCGTCGCCCGGCTCACGGTCGACACGCCTGCAGCTTCGTCCCACCGAGCACCCGAAGGTTACCCCCTGGCCTATCCTCTCAGTGGTATTACATGACTTTCTTTGGTTGACTTTCTGAGAAAAACCTTCCTTAAAGTATACGGCATCAACTGCAGTATATAAAGTAGAACTTCTCAGTCACAATGTCCAATGAGTTGCCGCCTAGGAGAGTGAAGCATCCTCCATCTAATGTTTCGAGGGATTATAAAACGTCTCGGGGGGCCCAGAAGGGCACATGTGAGGCCTGGAGTCTCAAGTAGGCAGGCCTGCCAAAGAGCTCAGTACAGAAAATGTTAGCTTTTCAATAACGAAAGACAAGCAAATTAGTAACGGTGAGAAGAGCCATCTTTTCTCGCCAACCACATACGCTGCAGTTCACACATACCACGTCTAGGCCATACAAACTCTGTAAGGAAAATACTGCTAGAAAATATTACAGATGAGAAAACCAAGATTCTAGGTTAAATGACTTGCCTGACAAAGACCCATACCCAGCGAGTTGGCAGCAGGGGATCTGAGCCTACGATGAGCATTAACGGGGGTGCACAGAGCCTGGGAGTAGAGGCTTTCCAAACAGTACCTCACCGTGTTTGTTTTTAGGGAATACTCAGACACTCAACTTCCTTATGTCCTTCCTTTTTCATAAGACGGAGCTGGCTGAGAAGTCCTTCAGCATCACAGAAGAAAGCCCACATCCCACCACCCAAGGCTCCCGGTGCCTCCCGGTGCCCCTGCAGGCACTACTGGGTCACACACGCGTCCTCCCAGGAGAGGCACACTGCCCATACAATAGCTTTTGATGTCTAACAATTATCCATCACAATTTGTCATACTTGTCCTTTTGACCAGTTGTTGCAGAGAAATAAAAGATTTGAATACATTATTTTTTTACGATGCTATTCCGTGGCGAAAGACAAATGGACTCCAAGGAGTTAAAAAAGAACAATGTAAGCTTTCTGACTGTTAAAGATAAGCCTGTTCATGTATTTTTAAAACTTATGATAGTGGCTATCAAACAGCTGTTATCTGCATTCCACCGGATAGATTCAAAAGCAATTTAATTAAAGACCAAATATCAATATTTACAGTTCAGTGGAAAAGAGAACTTTTGTAATTATTTGAACTTGGAAGAAAAAAAATTAAATGCCAACCTCAAAATATCTAAGAGGTAAAGAGACTTCAGAAATTCTTCTACGGAAGAACCCAAGCAAAAGAGTGGTACTTTGGAGACACAGAAAAGTGTCAATGGGGTATAAGACACACAAAGAGGTCATCAAAGGTTCTAGAAGTGGTCAATGCTTCCAGTCGACAGGAAGACTCAAGCTCACCTCCATCAACCAATCCAGAAGAATTGCTCGCATCTTGGGCTGCAGGAGGGGGTGCCGCTGCATAAAGTGCTTATCCCGTAAGTATGTCTTTTCCTTATTTAGCATAATTTTCCAGACCTCGTCTCTATTTGCCCAGCTACAAGAAACAAAACCAAGCGAAAGACAAGAAGTAGGCGTCAGTATGCGTCCACACTGACTTGGTGAGATTGTGCACAAGGAGCAAAAGACCTGGAAGGCACGTGGCAGGCAACTTACTTCAGTAGAGGCAGCGGCGAGGCTCTGGAGGGCATGAAGCTCTGCGGTCCACACACGGAACTTGGGTATGCTGGCTCATCCTCTTCTTTGTCAGGTGTGGGAATCAAGGAGCAGGGGTTTTCACATGCGGGATTATTGTCCCAAGGCTGTAGAAGAAAACACACATTCTTAAATGTTTGATAGGAACCAGCTATGTGTACATTCAGTGATTTGTAGAACAGCCAGTAAAACAGAAAATATCTTCACACTAGAGAGCAATCTCCAGGCCTAAATACCTATTCTGGCCTAAATGAGGATGAAGATGGAACGAGTAAGTAAAAGCCACAGTAAGGACTCCAAGCTTTCGTTTCACTTGCCACTGGCTTAGGAGTCTATGCAGTAAGTATCTAAGACGACTACAAAGTCAGTAGCATTTTATCCTCCACACTGTCGCCGTCAAACCAGTACCTGAGCAGGAAGATGGACCCAGGAGGGATTAAGACAAAATGCAAACAGCTCTTAGGAGTACAAAAACCGACACCACCACCACCTATACAAATCCACCTGCAGCTCGGTAAGAAACTGGGCATAACCTCTGAGGTATGCTGTGGGATTATTTGGTCACAACTCAAAGATTTGTTTTTTTTTAACAGGTACAACTAATCTACCAAAACTTCTTAAAAGTGAAAGAATTCCAATAAAAGTATATTTACATGCGCACCGCACATTCACAAGCGTAAAGACCAAAAATGTAAATTACCATCTGTATTTAGTGTCCCCATCTTAAGACGTAAAACCATCAAATGTGACATCTCCTGGTTGCAAGACTACCTAATATATTACATAACGAGGACCTTTTGTTTTCCTTAACTCAAAACAAAACAAAAAGAATATCTGCCTAGTTAAAACCAAATCCAGGAATGGTCACAGGATATACTAAGAAGTCCGTGGAGATAGAAGCCAGATACCCCTGAAGACCTTTGAATCCTGCCCCCAAAGTCTTGCATGGAATGAGGATCCAAGAACTGATAAGGGAATAAACCATCATTAAAAACGCAAACAATATGCTTTCCTTTCAAAGATTCTAGGTACTTAATTTTATTCGATTTTCAGTATTTGGAAAATAAGAAGGTCCTTTTGCCATTTACAAAGTTTTCTTTGTCAAGCTGCTCTGTTTATCGTCCTACTCTGAAAAGAAGCCTACGATGGATTTTTTTTTTTTTTTTTTTTTTTTTTTTGAGTCGTAAGAGTGGTTTTGTGGACAGTGCGGCAAGTAACAATCCCGCCAGCACGGAAGTCCTGTGGAAGTCTGAGACTCTTGGCCTTTTGTTTTAAAGCAGACAGTTCATTAAGGCTGACCAGAGAAGAAATGGGACAATTAGAAATGAGCATGGGATGTGGGCTCCAGGTGCTGCCTGGAGGATACGGTAGTGGGGCGCGCACAGCACACCGGCCACTTTCAGAGGCGGCCAGAGCACTTTCAGTGTGCTGAGGAGAGCAAAGCAGGATAAAGCTCTTCTCCACCCAGGGTGCAAAGAATTGGGCATGCAAATTAACCATGACAACTCCTGCCAACAGCTGTTCCAGAAGGGCAACCTCCCCTTCCAGCTCTAGTCTCATGTGCTGGTAGCATTTCCTTGACTCAAAACGAGTCACATTACAACTGCTTCAAGCTGCTCTTCATTCGAGAATGAATTCTAGCTGTGAAGGCAGAAGCTGGGTGCCACCCTCTACAGCCAGATGGCTGAAAGGGCTGAGAGCAGCCTTTGAGGATAAAATGGCAGCAGTTCCTAAACCACAGTGCATAGACAGACTGGATGACCCACAAGCCACAAGTGGTTCGGAAACCTGGACCCTTTAGGATCCAGCACGTGAGGCACAATAATGAAGTCGAAGTCTCGAGTGTACGCTGGGTTTCAAAGAGGCCAGATCCATCCGACTTTAGGAAGGACCGGGATAAGAGCAAGACACCAATTTTGACTATTTCTAAACACCCCCGACCCCTTATGCCACTTTTAACTAAGAACAGAACTACCTATGTAGAATCAGGTGCTGAGAAGTAACTACTACAAAGTCCAGGATTTCACTTCAATTAAAAAGGTGGGTCTCCTGCAAAAAGTTAAACAACAAAACGGATATGCTGAATGGATTTCAGATAAAAGGGTAGTCTTTTGATTAGGAAAGGCCTAAGGTAACACTCAAAGGTTCTCTGTGTCCTGAGGAAGGAGTTATAAGGAGTTTAGCACAATGCGCCACAAGTAGCTCCAGGCCACTGTACTGGGCTGAACTAGAACTCCTGACAAAAATTCCGTGTGATAATTGTGTTACCCCAAACTTCTAGCTTCATGAATCTACACAGGGAAAAACCAGAACGAGTGCTCCATAGATAGATGGGCAATCTTCAAGCTATCTGCTCTACAAAACGTACAGAAACCTGTTGTCCTTAATCTCTGAACAACCAGGAAAATTCCTTCTCGTTAGTGGGAAATGATAGGAGTATTTAAATACCACGGCTATCAATGTGCACACTTTGGGGACAGGCCCACAGCCCGATTTTAGGCACCCTAGCACTGCTCCGGTCCTCCTCGAGAACAAACTACTCCAACAAGTGGATATGGATGCCTTCGCTTCACTCTCAGAAATTTCAATTCCCAAAACAGCTGGGAAAATAAGCAATCCCGAGTTTCACAAAGTGGAGAGCCATTTTACCACGGCTCATAAAAATCAACCTGCTTAAAGTTTGTTTGCTTTTTGTTTTTTCAAGGAGAAGAAAAGAAAAGAAAGGAATGTCTTATTTCCTTCCCTAAAGGAAAGTATTTCTTCATCTAATGAGAAGGAAATCATCAACCCCTTGTTCGATATTAGGTCGATCTCCCCAGAATTGCTAATTTCTAGGGTCTACGTGCAGGGACGACAACTATTCCTGCACACCCACTGCTTCAAAGCCCTTCACTCTGCCAGAACCAGCTGCCACAGCTGTTGCTCAGTGCCCAACACAGCGACGTGCTGCCCACTGCTAACCTAGTTGGGACCAGAGCCCTCTGCTCAGATACTATTCCCACTCAAGCTTTTCTCCGTGATAGGGTCAGAAGGCCTGACCCGCTAGTTTGGAGATAGGCTGCTTCCCCTACTGGAGCCATAACTACAGTCTCCAGCCATTTCTGGAGGTAGGAAGATAACGCAAGGTTTTTCTGCTAGGAACTGCTGATATTGTAACGATATCACGAGCACGCAGGAAATTTGGCGGCAACTCCATGACGGAGAGACAAGAGAAATGGACTAGTCAATTTAAAAAATGTGTTGAGACACAGGTATCGTGACAGAGAATGTTCCACTGATACTCTGGCTGAGGCCAGGCAGAGCCCCGGACAGCAGTCCTCATCACCGTAGGTAACTGCAGGACAGGCTGAGGACCTCCAGAAGGGGGGAAGTTACATACCTGCTGCTCACCGTGTGGTGGGGGGAAGGGAGGTCCTTAGCACCAGGACCGAAAGACAGAAGCGGGGACGGGGAGAATCTGGGTCGCTATGGACACACACAAACCCCCGCATCACAGTCCGCGGAGAGCTCTGTGTCAGGAGCCCTCCCCCAGTTCCCCCGCCTGGAGACAGGGCTCCGGGATGGACTCCGCCCTTGGCTTGCACAGGACTCTGGGTCACTTTCTTGCCCTGAGTCTGAGTTTCCTCAAGGGCAAAAGGAGAGGACTGAGTTATTTGATGTCCACTCTGGTTCTTCGGGACATCAGCGCGTTATCTGTAACCTCGGAGGTGCGGGTGAGGAACCCAACGCCTTCCTGGGGTCCCACGGCTGGCCGAGGCCAATGCCACCGACCGGCCAGGCCTCGGCCCATGGATGAGCACCATGGCCCCTGGTAGAGGAACGGCTCCAGCAGGAGGCAGCGGGGACCGAGCGTCCATCTAAAGCACAAGGCGCAGCAGGCCCTCCGCCCAGGCCCGGTGGGCACGTGAACCTACCTGTCCGCCGCACTGGCCTCTCGCAGTCCTGTCAATTTTTGCAACTTCTTCATCCGGATCCTGCAAAAACTAAGGGAGGGCGACCCCCAGCCCCCAAGGAAACACACCAGACGGCCCAAAGACAAAAAACACAGAGAGAGGAGAGAGAGAAAGGTGGTTAGGCTGCGGGCACCCCAATCAGTACAAGGAGGCAGGGCCCCCGGGGTGGGGGGGGGGGGGGAGCCCCGCCAGGTAAGGCCCGGGAGGGGGTCTCCTCCCCCACCTGTCTCCTTTGTACTCACAACGGCCACATTTGCCTTCCTCTTCCTGGAGCGCACGGACACGTCGGTGCCAGCGTCGTCCTTCATGGTGTCCCGGTCCTGCGCATCCCTGCGGGCCGCCGGGTGGCACCGAGGTCAGGGCGGGCGCTGGCAGCCTGGGCTCCCCTCCCCCCGCCGCGCAGCCACGGGGCACTCACCTCTCCCTCCTCTCCCTCGGCATGGCTGGCGCGGCACGCGGGGCCGACCTCGGGCCCTGGGGGCACAAGCCGGGCGGGGGTCAGGGCGCGGGCGGGGGCGCGGGCGCGGGCGCGGGCGGGGGCAGGGCCGGCCGCGCGCCCCGGACACCCCTCCCCCCGCGCGGGCGGCGGCGGCGGCGGCGGGAGGCTCGGGCCGGCCGGGAAAATGGCCGATGGGCCCGGGGGGCCTGTCACCCGCCGCGCCGGGTCCGCCGCGCGCCCGGGGCCCCGCCGCCCCCCGCCCCGCCGCCC
This sequence comes from Canis lupus dingo, assembly GCF_003254725.2. Taxonomy (NCBI): domain Eukaryota; kingdom Metazoa; phylum Chordata; class Mammalia; order Carnivora; family Canidae; genus Canis; species Canis lupus. Next base: position 121,860,654 of record NC_064243.1, read on the forward strand.
CCCGGCCCGGCCCGGAGCCACCCCGCGACCCCGCCGCGCCCTGGCCCGGCTCGCCCCCCCCCCCCCCGGAGCCCCGGAGCCCGGCCCGGCCCTCACCGAGCCCTGTCCGCGGCGGCGGCGGCGGCGGGAGGCGGCGGCGGGAGGCGGGAGGCGGGAGCGGCGGCCCGAGCGCGCGGCGGTGGCGGGATCCGCGCCTGCCCCCTACACCGCGCGGGCGGCCGAGCCGGCTGCTCCTGCGCCCGGCCGAGAGCGGGACATTTAAAAATCCCTGCGCGCGGAACCGGCCCCCGGCCCGCCCTCGCACCCTCCCGCCAGCCTCCGCCCCGCCCCGGCCGGCTCCGAGCCCCTCAGCGGCCGCCCCAGGGCCCGGGCCCGCCCCGCCGCCGCCTGCAGGCCCGCCCCGCCGCCGCGCAGCCGGGCAGAGGCGCTCCGGGCCGGGGGGCGGGGCCTGCGGGGGCGGGGCCTGCGGGGGCGGGGCCTGCAGGGGGCGGGGCCAGCGGACGGGGCCTGCGCGCCGGAGGGCCGGGGCGGGGCCTGCGGGGGGCGGGGCCTGCAGGGGGCGGGGCCAGCGGACGGGGCCTGCGCGCCGGAGGGCCGGGGCGGGGCCTGCGGGGCGGGGCGGGGCCTGCGGGGCGGGGCCAAGCCACGGGGCCTGCGCGGCGCGAGGTGCGGCGCGGCGCGGGACGCGGGAGGCCGGCTGGCGCGCGCGGCGGGGGGCGGGGCCGGGGCCGGGGCTCGGGGGCGGCGGGGCGGCGGGAGGCCGCGTGGCCGGCCCGCGGGGATGTAAACACGGCGCGCGGCAGGGTGCGGGCCGGGCCGCGGGGGCTGGCGGGGAGCGGGGAGCGGGGGTCCCGCCGGCCGTCGCCCCGCCGCGCGCGCTGCCCCTCCCGGCACGTCCTCCCCGCCCCCGAGACGCAGGGTTCCGGGCCGGGAGCCGGGGCGGGCCTGTGCCCAAGGTCACCGCGCCTGGTCGCGGGCCTACGACCTGGGCCGGCAGCCGCGGGTCCGGGGCGTCCGTGGGGCGCCGGCTGCCCCTGCGCGCGCCCGCCCGCCCTTCCGAGCGCGCATTCGCCCTGCAGCCACTCGTTGAGCTGACCTCCCGGCGCCTCCCCCGTGGGCCCCTCCCGCCACCTCCGCGGCTGGGGCCTCGGGGCCCGGGCCGCCCCTCTGGCTGAAAGCCCTCCCGGTGGCTCCCGTCGGGCTCCCGGGCCGGGCTGCAGGGCTCCCCTGGAGCTCCGTCGCCCGCGGACCCCCGCCCCACCCGGTGCCCTCGCAGCCGCTGCCCCACGTCCTCCCCCACGTCCTCCCTCACCTCGGCGGGAGCTGCCCTGCGCTGCGCACTCGCCCTCGGGGCTGCTCTTCCCTCCCTAGAACTTCAGGGTCTCCGGTGAACACGGAGTCTGGAGCACCCCGCCCCCCGCACTTCCTCTCCACCTCCTGCCCCGCTGTGTGTCCTTCACCCAACTTGCCGCCAGAAGCCTCGTGCTCCTGGGTTTCCCTGGTCGCTCGCTGTCCCTCTCCCTCCCGGGAGTTCCGGGCTGCAGCCCCCAGCTCTTGGCAGAGTCCCGGGGTGCGGGTGGGGGTGCGGGTGGGGGAGGGAGACACTTGCTCATCTCTGTGGGTGAGTTGTTGAGAAGCATACAGCCGCCAAGTCCTTGTGGACCTTCCAGGGCAACGAGACCATCACCTGAAAGTACCTTGTGAACTAAACTTGGCAGAAGCGGCAGGTCCCCATGTCGCAGAGGGCTCCCAAACACTCCCAAGACCCTTCCTGATGCACTGTTCCGCCCCCCCCCCCCCCCCCCCCCCCCAAGCATAAGGATCTTCTTGAAGTGAGAGCCTGGGTCTGATTGAAGAGTGTGCCCTGTGTCATCCCCGGAAGTCCCTGCTAGCAGATGTCGGCCTTCCAGGGGCCTGGAGCTGAAGGCTGCTGAGATGACTCACTCAGGTTATCTCAGGGAGACATGAATGCAGGCTCCTGAGCTCCGGGCCCGGTGTCCTTCAGTAATAACAATAAGAGGTACCACGAACAGCATTTCCAAAACGTCAGCTTTGGACTCAGTCCGTCAGAGTGTTCAACTTCATGATAATCCCATCATGTTGCTGCTACCATACTGCTATTTCAAAGAAGGCAACTATCTACTTCTTAGGGTGATTATGAGGATTGGGGTAACACAGCTTACAGGGCTTGGTGCACACTCAGTGCTTAGTAAATGAGAGATATAGGACAATGATAAATACAACATATGTTAGTATTACAGATATCAATATATATCATTGTTATCGATGATAGACACAGACTTTTCCTTAGTGATGGTAGCAACTTACCGTCCCACCAGCGAGAATGAGAGTTCCAGATGTTCTTTTTCCTAGCTGACGCGCTCATCAACAATATGGTGGACACAGAAATGTGGTATATTCATTCAGTGGAATACTGCACAGCAGTAAAAAGGACAGACCACTGGGGCATTCAGCAACATGAAGAAATCTCACAAAAAAAAAAAAAAAGAAAGAAAGAAATCTCACAGACGTAACCGTGAGCACGAGAAGCCAGACACAGAAAAGTATTACTGTGTGATTCCATTTATTTGAAGTCTCAGAAAAGGCAGAACTATAGCGACAGTGTGAAACCAGCAGTTACTCCTGGGGTGGGGTTAATAACCGGGAGGGGACCGAGGGAACCTCCTGGGCACTTCCCATGTGTTCTGCTTTGATCTGAATGCGTGGTTGCGTATGTAAAAATTCATCGAGCTCTACATTTAGGATTTATGTACTTTCCTGAGTGTATGTTCATTTCAAAAATAAAAATAATTGTTTTTCAAAAAAATCATTTAAAACAAAGTAAGACTTTAATGATCCCTGCCCACTTGGGAACATCCAGTCTGGAAGGGAGGCAGCTATGTAGATTGGTAGTTGTAGTGATAAGGGCTGAGTGATAAGGGCTGGGACGGGAAACTTCTAGGAGCCAGCACTCCACATGGAGCCAGCACTCCACATGGAGTGGTGGCAGGAAAGGGCATCCAGCCTACTCGTGGATGCCAAGAAGGCTCCATGGAGGAAGCAACACCTAGGTCAGAAGGACGAATGGGTTTGGCAGAGGCAATAGAAAAGACATCTGTGGAAACAGGCTGCAGCAAGGCTTGGGGTCCCCGGAAGTTACTGCTGGCCACTTGTCTGGGGTAGCTCGCCTTCGGCTGTTTGGTTTCATTTCATTCTATGGCTGCCTGGATCAGGGTCAGAGCATCCAAGCTCTGGATTCAGGCCTTGAGGGAGCCTGGAGATTGAACTAGAAAACCAGCTGCTGGCTAGAGAGGGTATCAGTCCACAATGAGACTTTGGAAAAGCTCCTTAACCTCTTTGGACCTCAATTTCATCTGTAAAATGGGGGGAGATTCTAATCACCTTAACCTCCAGGGATGCTGTGAGGAGTAAGTGGATTAATACCCACAATGCATTTGCAATAGTATCTAGCACATAGTAAGTGTCCTGTATTAACAATCATTATTGCTTATAAAGTATAAAGGGCATCTGAGGAGCTTAATACATGGTAAGAACAGTAGCCAGGTTAGAAGGACTAAGAAGTTAGTCCTTCTGGGAAGTCCTTCCCAGAGAGGACCCCTTAACCTGGGGCCACCAGATGGCCTTCAGTGGCCCAGGAACCCCTGCTGCAGAACGGTCAGCAGTCCCACAGAGGCACGTATGGAAAGTTACAGAGTGCTGGGGGCTGGGGTTGTTGACCCCCGGTTGACCAGGGAAGGTGTGGGCTGTGCTGGAAGCCTGGCTGGCCCGGGCCTTGCTCTCAGGCAGAGCTGGGCACCTAGAGCCGCTTGGCTGAGCCAAGAGGGGCGGTGGCGGCGGGAAGGGGGCATCTTGTGCGCTAAGCACGGGAATCCCAGAAGAAGAGAGGTCAGACTGGCTGCACCGGTGTGAGCAGTGAGGCCGGGGCCAGGCAGGAGGAGCAGGACCCGGTGCCAGGGAACCGGAGGGTGGGAAGGCCCCGGGGGCTTGGCCCCTGTCCTCTCTCAAGCCCGGGCCTGCCAGGTCAGCCCACGTCCGGGCCCCCGCGGCTGCTCCGCAGGTCGGGCTTCCCATCAACGTCACGGGGCTATGGGCTCCGTGGGGGGCACGCTGGCCAGCCGATGGGTGGTCCCGGCGCGGCCTGGCCCTCCCTTCGCGGGGGAGCAAGTGCAGTCCCACGTCTTCAGGCGGAAGGCTGTGATCAGTTAAAAAATTCCAATGAAAATTCAAATTGCCGTTTACGCTTTATACGCGGCAGCGCAGTGGCGGCGGCTCACACTCCGGACTCCGTGCTGAGCTCAGGGTCCCCGGGGCGCACGGCTGGTGGAAGACGCTGGAAGGACGCGCAGGCAGCGCACCAGCTCCTCCCATCCCGCCCTGGGGGGGGGGGCCCAAGCGCTCCGTCCCGAGGGTCCCCAGGGTCCCCAGGGTCCCACGCGGCCCTCCCCACCTGCGCGCCTCCCTCGCGGGATGTTTTCCTCCCAGCACCAGGCTTTGTGCTTTGCAGGTGCGGGAGGCTTGGCCAATGGGCATCGCCCATTCCCGACCGTGTGATTGGCTCAGGGGATGGCACGTGACCCCCGCTGGGCCAATAAGAACCTCCCGGGGGGGGTCACTATGCTGACCGGAAGTGGGTCTGTTACGCGGAGGCCATCTTGCCGCTCGAGGTGCCGAGCCTTAGAGACGCGGGTCCCCGGGGGTCGAGGGGCGCAGAGGCGGAGGAAGGGGAGGCAGCTGTCGGTCACCGAGCTCCTGGGCGCAGCCCAGCCCAAGACCAGGCCCCTAGAACCTTCCAGATGCCGGAGCCGTTGTGCCGGTGTATGTATCAGGCCGCGGAGGCTGGGTCTCCCGCGGCTGGGCTTCGCGCATGCGCGGTCGGGCCATGGCTGCGGCTCCGCAGGTGCGTGCCCACCTGGGAGCCTCTGGGAGCGGGACACGCTCTCGTCTCCATCCCCCGGATCCTGACGCCCCTGGCCGCGCCCTCTGTCACCTGCTTGCATGGCGCAGCCCCTGACCCTGACCCCGATCCGACCCCGCGTCCCCCGCCCTGCGGGAGCTCCCGGGACACCTCCCCCTCGGGGGGGCAGGTAGACAGGAAGTGAGCAGGACTCCCTGCCAACAGGGGGCGAATAGAGGTCGCTACCGACGCGGTGGCCCACCGGGTGGGGAGGACAGCCTCGCCCCGTGTCCTCCTTTAGGGGTCAACCTGGCCACTGTGGTTGTCTGACCCAGAGGAACCCCCCCGCCCCCGAATTCGCTGGGGTGTCGGGTGAGGGTGGGTCCCCATTCCCTAAACAGGAAGGAGAGGAGGAGGCAGCAAGGAGTGGGTGGACTGGGAGTAACCCAGGCCCAGAGGCCCGAGCATCCCCGGTGGCTGCACAGCGTCTGGACGGCAAGTTTGGCTGAGCAGGTGGGTGAGCGGATGGGGGCGAAGGTGAGAGGCGCCCAGAGTGCTTCCCGGATGGTGACGGCCGCCCGGCAGGCCGGTGTGCCACGTGGGGCACATCCTTGTGCTGAGGGTGCTGAGGCCCAGGTGCGGCTGGTCTGGAGGTCACGGGGCCTCCGCGCTGCAGGCTGGGGCTTCCCCACCTCCCCACCTCCCGCCCTGGGCCGCTGTCTCAGAGCCTCTCCACCCCCAGCCTCTCCCTGCACGTTGTATTTCCTTAAATCTGTTTGAAAAGAAAGACCTACTTGTCCCCCACGTGTCGTCCCCCGTCCCCCCCCCGCCCCCCGCACGCGACACCACAAAGCAGAGGGAAGCGGTGAGTGTTTATAACTGCAGGCCAGAGGCAGGTCATGGCCTCGAGGCCTGATCTCCTACTTAAATCAAGAAGTGAGGTGGTGATTCCAGGTACAGGAGGTCCTGGGGCCCTCGGATTCTAGAGGCAGGAAGCAGAAGGGTGGTTGCCAGGGCCGGGGAGGGAGAGGGCCACGGGGAGTTTTTAGTGGGTTTCAGTTTGCAAGATGGAAGTTCTGAGGACAGAGCGTAGGGAAGGGCGTGCCACTAGGTGAATGTAGACACGACACTGGTTCAGTTCTTTTTTTTTTTTTTTTTTAATTTTTATTTATTTATGATAGTCACACACACAGAGAGAGAGAGAGAGAGGCAGAGACACAGGCAGAGGGAGAAGCAGGCTCCATGCACCGGGAGCCCGACGTGGGATTCGATCCCGGGTCTCCAGGACCGCGCCCTGGGCCAAAGGCAGGCGCTAAACCGCTGCGCCACCCAGGGATCCCTGGTTCAGCTCTTAAAAGTAGGTAAGATGGTAAATTTGTGTTGTGTGTTTCTCAGCACAGTGTTTTAGAAAAGGAGATGAACGAACGTGAGAGAGGTGTCAGCCCCCTCCGCTTCCAGATGAGGCTTTGTCCTTGATGAAGCAGAACACGTGAAAGAGAATTGAAAGGCAATGACTCACTCCCTGTATGATGTGGATGTGCTGTTACTTAAAATTAATATGTCACACTGTGGTCAGAGGAGGAAAGGGGATGACGAAGGTGCAGAGGTGTAGGCAGGCCGAGGAGGGATCTGGCCCCCGTGCTGCAGGAGGAGGCCGTGGGGCAGTTGTGGCAGGTGCCCCGGCCACACTACAGGAAAGGGAAGTGGGAGCTGCAGATCCCAGCTGCCGGGCTCCATCCGTGTGATCCTGGGGAAGGCACGTCACCGGCCCACAGGGTGATGAAGAGGCTGCGGTGAGGCTGACCTGAGCTTGGCCTGGCAAAGTACGTGGGCGGGCTCAGTGCGCATGGTCTAGGGGTCCTGGGTGGCCGTCTTTTGGGGCCCTGTTCCTGGATCTCCTCAAGAGTCCCCTAGGTTTTCACGGATCTGTGAACTCAGTTCCCGTGGGACATTTGACCAGGTTCCCTGTGTTCACATCCTTCCAGATGCCAGACGAGAGGACGTGGTGGTTGTACCGTGTCACTGGGCTCACGAGGGAACTGCATCCAGTTGACGCTCATTAAGTGTCTGTTAAATGGTTACAGGGATGACTTCTGTCCTGGGAGTATGAAGTGTGAAGCAAGCATCCCATCCTCAAGATGCTCAGATCCAGTGGAAGAGCCGCCCGTGGTCCTCCCCAAACTGCAGGGGTTGGGGAACCTGGCAGTGGAGGCCTCATCCTGCTCGGGGGAGGAGAGGGCTGGGGAGGGGAGAGTCACTGCAGGTCACTGCGGGTGGCTTTGCCAGCTCACCCACACCCTCCACCTCATCGACTCCCAGGTGCATCTCCCAGCCGTGTCGGGGGTATTTGTGAGGACACAGCTGCGCGCTCCTGGTTGCTCTACCTCCCCCCGCCCCCCCCCTCGGGACATTGCAGTGAAGGACTGACTCCACATGTCCCCTCCCTGCTTGCTCTTTTCTTTCTGCCTACTTGACATCGTGACATCTCCACTGCCCCTCGGGGTACAACGCCCAGGGTGGACTCTGGGTTCCCCATCCTGCCCTGCCTGCAGCACCACCTGCTGCCACCACTCACTCAAGGCTCAGAACAGCTTTCACTGCGGGCACCGGCAAGCCCCAGTGGCTCCCTGTGCACCCACCCCAAATATTTCCAGTCTGTCTCTTGACCTGTCTCCGTCCCATCCTGGAGGGAGCCACGGTCTGCTCTCTGGGCAGCCGAACCCCGTCCTGAACTTCTTTCCCACTGTGTCGCTGTCTCTTCCCCACGGAAATGCCTTTGTCACCAAACAGCCCAAATCATCTTTTTCCTAAAAAATAACTGACTTCTGTGAATCAGTGAAACTTGCCCCTTCTGCCGCATTTGACAGCCTTGTGCTGATCACAAAATAGTCGATTGCACAAGAGCCAGGCCCCGCCAGGCTCGGCTTCTGCTGCTGCGCTCGGGTCCTGGGGTCCTGGGGTCCTGGGCCTGTACCCGGCCCTCACTGGGCTCCGCTTCTGTGGTGCGTGTGCACCTGTTGGCCTGCTGCCTGCTCCCTGCCCACCCCCACCCCCAGGGGCCAGCTCAGGCTCCAGCAGCCCCTCCCGGAGGAGGCCTCGCCAGCCACCTGCCTCCATCAGGTTCTCTCTGTCTCAGGGTGCGCCACTCGCCGCTTTCTCTCAGCATCCTGTTTTGTTTTTTAATTACAAGTATTTCAAACATACAAGTAGAGAAGTGATTGTACACCTTGTATACTTGTCCTGTAGGTTTAATAATTAAGACTTTGTCGTATTTGTTTCATCGACCCTGCGGCGGCTTTTTTCTTTTTTCTTTGCTAACATACTTCCAGGCAGGTTCCAAACATTGTCGTTTCACTTGGACGTGCCTGAGTATGCATCTCTAAAGCACGGCCGCTTTCTTCCATAACCACAGTGCCAGTAAGACGCCTACCAAACTGAACGGTTCTTGGTAGAATTTAATACTCCGTCTACAGTCACATTTTCCAGTTGTCTCAAATGTGTCTTTTAACCATCGGTGTGTGTGATCCGCACACCACGTGTGGTTCCCGTGTCCTTTGCTCTCCACTGGGGAGTAGCCTAGTAGCCTCTTGTGTTCCACATTTGCCGTGTAATCCAGGTCAGTCTCCTTCACCTCACTTTCTGCATTTGTCCCTTTTGCTTCTCCATGGAGTCGTTTGACTCGTTCCGCTCTCCCCTGGCTTCCCCGGACACGGACGCCGGCTCTCGTAGCCAATTAAGCTCGTGTCTGCCGGTGATGCTGTGGGCGCTGTGCGTCACCCCTCCAGAGGCCCGTGTGCCTGGCCGTCCACTTTCGTGACGCTGAGATCGATCAGTGGGGTCAGGTGGTGACAGCCTCCTCCAGCCAGAGTACCAGCCCCCGTGAGGCCTCACCTAATAGTTTCATCCATTCATAATTGGTTCCTGAATCAGTTATGTGATTAGGGTTTGCAAAATGGTGATTTTCTATTTCCTTCATCACTTTCCTAATTAGAGGCCTACATACCCAGAGGGATGGTACGCGGGAGCACTCCACCCTGATGCCGGCAAGAGCAGGTGCATTACCTGTAAAGAACTTAGAAAGAGGGATCCCTGGGTGGCGCAGCGGTTTGGTGCCTGCCTTTGGCCCAGGGCGCGATCCTGGAGACCCGGGATCGAATCCCACGTCAGGCTCCCGGTGTATGGAGCCTGCTTCTTCCTCTGCCTGTGTCTCTGCCTCATTCTCTCTCTCTCTCTCTCTCTCTCTCTCTCTCTGTGACTATCACAAATAAATAAAAAAAAAATTAAAAAAAAAAGAACTTAGAACGAGAAAGAAAGGACAAGTCCTCTGCTTGTGTAATTGCCACAGCCTTGCCATTGTAACCAGTGTCCCTGAAGGAACTGCTGCTCCTCACGGGGCCCGGGGCTCCTGCCTCCTCCCTGCTGCAGTGCACGGCTGTTCAGGTTCTACCCACTGGAGTCTTCTGGAAAGAAATCTTCCATATCAATTGGGGCTACTTGGTTGTCCTGAAATGCAGCTCCTAGGGTGGCATCAATGCTTAATTCTGTCTTTTTAATTAAGCCCCGTATTTTTATTCTTCATCGCACTTGAGACATTTTGTAATTGTGCGTTTGTTTGCTGTCTGGGGCCTGCTTCAGGAGGCAGCTACGCGAGGGCACATGGGAGGCGCTCAGTACTCACGTTTGAGTGGAAGATGCGAGAACGAAGCCGGGAGGGCGAGCGCGTGTCAGAGGTGCAGTGAGCAGAGCAGAGGGCTCAGGGCTAGAGTTCGAGCGGCACGTCCTGGCAGGGCAAGGGCAGGTGTCGGGTGTGTCTGGGCCTGAGCGAGGTGGAGGGGGCCCCGAGGCTCACGGGGCACCCCCGTGCCCTGTCCTGAGGGCCGAGGAGCCAGAAGGTCTCTCTGCCCAGGCCCGTCCCGGACCCGCGGGAGAGCCCACCCTCTTCGGGGACAGAGTGCGGGGCTTGGCCACCGTCTCAGGCGGCACCGCCTCCTCCCTCCTGCTAATTGCTCTGTTTTCCTTCCACTTCACAAGTGGGTTGGCTGGTAACGCCGCAGTCTGTTTTATGTACATGTAGATAGTTAGCAAACACGAGACGTGTGGTGAGCCCGTTCCATCCTTGTGTGATTAACACACAAAAGCAAGGGAGCTCCAAGTTAGAGCATCTGCAGCTCAGCCCAGTGTGCAGCACGCCATATGGCCAAGGCGTGGGACAGGAGGCAGAAGAATTGCGTCGTCCCTGCCTCCGTCTGAGGAGCTCCTGCGCTCGCCAGGGCCACGGGCTCCTCCCGCCTGCCTGCTCTGGCCCAGGCCGGCCAGCTCCCATCCGTCCGTCCCTCCGTCCATTGCATGTTCCTTGAATTCCTGTCCCATGCCAAGAACTGTCCCCTCACCAGGATAGAGGAACCAGGACAGAGAGGTCTGTCTCTGGGTGGGGGAGGGGTCAGGACATGAGTGAGTAAAGCACAGGAGAGGGAGAGGATGCTTGGCGCCCGTAGGTGGAGCAGAGGCTGGTCACTAAGGCTCAGGTGCTTCAGGAGGGCCTTTCTGAACAGGCGGAGGCAGCACAGCTAAGCTCTGAAGCCTGGGGAAATGTGGCAAGAATTGTTGGGAGAAAGTATCCCTGGCGGAGGGAACAGTGGGTGCAAAGGCCCTGAGGTGGGGATGGATTTAATGTTGTTAGTAGCGGAACCGCAGGAAGGCCGGAGAGCAGCGAGCAAGGGAGAGTGGGGCGAGGCGGGTGGGAGAGGGGCAGGGCTTCTGGGGCTCTGGGGCTTGCAGGAGACCTTGGGGAGTCCGTAGTAGGGGAGTCACGGTTACGGTTGCTCGGCTGCTAAGGGCAGCGTGGATGGGAAGAGGGCGTCTCCTGGTGCCGCAGGTGGCGGCCTGGCCAGGGTGGGGGCGGTGGAGGTGGTCACAGGGGTCACATGTGGTTGCCAACAGAGGGAGGGCGGCTGCCCAGGGCCTGCTGAGTGTGCAGAGCTGTAGTTTTGCTCCCGCGTCCCCTCCCCTGCACGGTCCTAAGCACAGCGGCTGTCGTTCTGCAGGTGGGCATCTGGGGAGAGAAAGGCAGTGCCCAGGACCACACGGACATGGGCGACCCGTGTCCTTGGGCTGCCAGAAGCCCGCCCAGGGTCCACCTGACTGTCCCGCGTCCCTGCTGGCAGAGGACCCTGGTGGGTGCCCCATCAAGGATGACGGCCCTGCTCGGTCCCCGCGGCGGGGCTTCCTGCTGTCCTGGGGGCCCATTACCTCCGCGGCAGGGGAGGCAGGGCTGTGTGTGGGGCAGTGGGCGGGCAGGCCTGAGAGGCTGGCACCTGCAGGCGGGCGGGCTGAGCAGAAGCACGCGTGGGCACAGGCCCTGAGCGTGGAGGCCCGCGGCCCACGGGGCTGCCCCGCTTCGGGTCGGGTTCCGTCTGCCTCCGTCGGGTGCCGTGGGGCCGCATGGGGCCCTGGAGGCCCAAGGCAGAGGCCGTCCGGGGGCACTGGTGGCTGCAGGCCGAGTGCTGGCTCTGCTCCCGGCTGCAGGGGCGAGGCACCTCCTAGCCCGCGACAGTGTGGTACACGAATGCAGATGCTACTGGGTTATAAAGCAGCCACTGGGGCAGAGCTCAGGCGACACCGTCCTTTTCCTAAAGAGGGAAGAGCCAAAGGTCTAAGTCCCTGAGCAGGCAGGTTGGAGACTCGGGAGGGGCTCTGCTTACAGGCCACCAGCCAAAGGGGACAGCCCGGTGCCCTTGGTCCACAGCCGGCCGGGCCACTGGTGACAGCCCCGTGTTGGTGCCACTTGGTCTGGTGATGTTCTTCACAGGCCCGCACCGCGTGTCTGGTGCTCAGGCTGGACGGGCAGAGAGCCCCAGGCATCCTGCCCTGGTGCAGTCCCCAGGCTCGGGGTCGGAGCATGCTGGTGGGGGCGGGGACCCCCTGAGGACCACGTCGTCAGTACGGGTGACGGCCAACGTGGCCTGTTAATGTGCGTCTCCAGGAGGACGAGGACTAGGCCCGCGCCATCCTCCACCACCTGGTGCTGCCGTTGGCTCCCTTCAGATGGGGACGTGGCCATCGAGGGGGCACGGCAGCCCTTAGGGCCGCCCGTGAGGACACAGTGGAGGCCTGTGTGTGCTCGGAGAGCGGGGACCGGGTGTGGACGGGGCAAGGTGCAGAATGGCTGCCCCGGAGGAGTCGATGCTTGAGCCGTGGGCAGGAGATGGGGACTGACGATGGACAGACGAGGCGATGGAGCCGGAGGACGGGCGAGCTGAGCCACGGCTCGAGGGGCTGGGAGGTGGCAGGTGTGGGGTGCACAGGCGGGGGCTCCTGCCTCGTCCCAAGAGCCGCGGGAGGCCAGCGAGGTGCGCCGTGGAGGGACCCGAGTGGCCCCGAGGAGCCCTGTGTGGGGCTGTCGTCGTGGGGGGCGGCCAAGGGCGAGGAGGCGGGGAGCGGCCGTGTCCAGCGCTGTTGGCAGTGAGATCCGCTTGGCTCAAGCGGACTTGCGACGGGGACAAGGGTCGGGGCAGGGGCCAGAGACCCAGAGATCGTGGCCCACAGAGCTGGCCACCAGGGAGACCCTTCGCGCGGTGCAGACACTGGCATGTTCGGGTCCTGGGCAGGGCCACGGAGGCGGAAGTGACCCTTACCAGCTCTCTCGGAGGTCAAACGCCAGAACCTTGAAGGAGTGGATGGTACGACGAGTACCTGCTCACGGCCATCTTCGTCACGAGTGGTCGGTGCTTTGCCGTATCTGCTTGCCCGTCCTCTCCACTCGCGCACGTTCGCACACGGATGCGCACTCGGACTCACGTGCACACACACATGTCCGCCACGCACGTGTCTGCTGTGCAATTGCAGGCATCACCACACCTCATCCTAAACGTTTGTACCCCTTAAACATGAAGACAGTCTCCCCAGTGAGCAAGGTCGCGTTTTCGCTCCTCAGAACCTCACCGTCCTGGAACAGGCGCGGTTATCCCGTGACACCGTTTGATGAGTGATCCTGGTCAGGCTCCCCCTTGCCCCAGGTTTCTGTGTTCAGTCGAAGTCCTTGCTCTTGGTCGTGGGGTCTGCTCTTTGGTCTCCTTCCACGTAGAGCAGCCCCGTCCCCACCGCAACCCGTTTCTTCCTGTGGCCCGGCTCTTGGGCAGCTTCTCGCAGGACGTCGTGGACTCTGGCTTGTCTGACGGTTGCGGTTCTGCTGCTGCTGCTGCTTCTGCTCTGTTGGGATGTGACGCCCGTAACCTAGCTCGCCCGTGTGAGTGAACAGTTCAGTGGCCTTTAGTCTCTTCCCAGATGCGTGTGGCCATCACCGTAGTTGCTTCTATTACATCGTCATCACCTCGAAAAGAACCCGAGTAGCTGTTTCCCAGCTCAGTCCCTCTCCGCAGCCCGACGCGGCCGCTCATCCACCTTCCGTCTCTGGGTTTTCCCGGTCTGGCTTTTCATAGAAGGGACTCGTGTGCTTTGCTGCCTTTGGTACGTGGCTTCCTTCTCTTAGCGTCACGTTTTCAAAGTTTGTTCACGTGGCCGCGTTTCTTTTCACGACTGAAGGGTACTCCACGGTGTGGACGCGCCACATTTGTTTATCCACTCGTCCACCGGGGGTCATCGGGGCCGTCTCCCCTCTGGTTAGTACGAATGTGCTGCTCTGCACATTTGGGTGCAGGTGCTCGTGGGGACCCGGGTTTTCATCTCTCTTGGGTAGACACCTGGGAGCTGAATTGCTGGGTGACTTTGTTTAATTGTCGGGCTGCCGCTCAGAGCCGCGGAAACATCTTCCAGTCCTGTGGGCAGCACGTGAGGCTGAGCTCTCCGCGGCCCGTGCTCGTCGTCATCTGTCCGAGGCCGTTTTCCTCGGTGTCCCGCAGTGGAGGCTTCTCTCTCTGCCCGGCCTCCCGAGTCGCAGCCTCACCCCAGCAGACCTCCCAGACCCAGACGGCGAAGGATGCAAATGGCACATAGGACCAGACCGGACGGCACTGTTTTCTTATTTGGGGGTGCCAGCTCCTGCACTTTCCTACCGGGTTTCCTAGCACCTGAGGATCCCCAGGAAGCAGCCAGGCCAGAGCTGCCTCCAGCAGGTGAAGGTGGCTCCGGGGAGCTGGTGCCAGAGACCAGCCGGGGCTCCCGGGCCTGCCACCGAGTGCACAGGCTGCCGTCCTGCGAGCTGCAGCACGTGGCCCTGGGGAAGGTGGTGGGAAGGGGACTTTCCCCAGAGTGAGTGCCCCATAGGAGTGGCCTCCGCGCTACACGACACCCAGGACTCTCCGCCCTTGGGTGCTTCTGTTCCCCGTCGCAGGAGCTGCTGATGCTGTGGGAAACTGGGCTTCTCTGGAAGTGGCCAGGCCGGGGTGCAGCCCCACCCCCAGCCTGGAGGCTGGCTGGAGGAGGCCGGCCCAGCGCGGCCCTTGCCCCTTGCGGCCTCGGCCAGCCTGTCTACACTGCGGTCCCTCCTCCGGGACCAGAGCCCCCGTTGGAGCTAGGGGGCCTTCCTGGCTCTGCAGGCTGTGGAGTTGGCTCCGTGTGACCAGGTGAGGCTAGGCAGGCAGCGGTTTACCCCGGGATGGCCTCTCCGCAGCCCAAGTCTCCTGCCCACCCTGCCAGCGCCCGTGCTGCCTGGGAGCCAGATCCCTCTGGGATGCTCCCCTCATCTTCTCCTGTCTTCTCTCCTGCCTTGCACATCTGCCCGTCTTCACCTGTCAGCCTCAGGTTCGAGGCCTGGCCAAGTGTTGCCGCCTCTCCTTCTCTGCCCTCCTCTGAAGGTGTGGGTCGCGGTGCCTCTGCGCCTCCCTCACGCTGACCTGGCATCCTACCGTGTGTGTGCAGAGTGACCAGGGCAGTGACTTCTGGTCCCAACAGACACAAGGGTTCTCCTCGAGGGCAGGGCCTGAGTCCTGCTCGCCTCTGCCATCTTTATTGATTTGCTCAGAACGATTTTGGTCACCAGCGCCAGAACCTGAGCTCAGACTGGCCTAAGGATCCAGGGTGCATGTTCCTGAAAGCCTAGGGGTGTCAGGTACGGCCAGGTCCAGGTCCCCTGTGTCATGGCTGTGCCCACGTCTTGGTCCTGCTGTCAGCAGCCTCTTGGGTGGTGGCAGGGGCCCCGGGCTGGGGTCCAGGGGGCAGGTTTGGGTCACGTGCTCAGGGAGCAGCCGGCTAGGATTGGTCAGGCCCATGTCGTGGTTTCATTGAGATTGGGGTGTTGTCATGGATGGGGGGCAGGGGTGCTTCCCAAGGGAGATGGGCACTGGGCAGGCCAAACCGCAGGAACCCTGAGATGATTCTCCCCGACTCCTTGCCCGCCCTCAGCGCCCCACTCGGGTCAGTAGCGTGTTTACCTCCCTCCTGGGTGCTTCTCGCACCTGCTCTGTGTTCTCAGCAGGAACTGACCCCTGCTTCTCTCCTTCCCACGGCCAACCGGGGTTCGTTCTGTCTGCCACAGCCAGGAGGGGTCTCTCCAACACCCAAGCAGATCCCATCCTAATTCAACCCTGGTTGGTGCCCCCTTGCCCCTTGGAGGAAGTCCGTTCTCAGCAGGGTGTGTCCACCCTTGGTGACCTGGCCCTTCAGTCCTGTGGGGACTCTGATGCAGGACTTGATCCAAGGACCCTAGGATCATGACCTGAGCCGAAGGCAGAGGCTCAACCACCGGGTCACTTAGGCATCCCCCACCCATCTGTCTGATGATGTGTCCACTTTTCTATCCATCCATCCATCCATGCATCTAAATTCTAGGTATCCATTTGTCCATCTGTCCATCCATCTATCCATGCATCCGTCCATTTATCTGTGTGTTCACCCATCTGTCCATCTCTCCATTCACCTGTCCACCTATCTTTTCACTCATCCATCCATCCACCCACCCACCCACTGGGCATGGACTGGCCCTAAATGAATGTGCTGGGTGGTGGGTGGAGGAATAAGACAATGCACCCACAGATGTAATGTTACCTGGGAACTACACGCTCAAGTGTTGGCAGGAGGAAACACCAGGCACGGTGCCCGCAGTGGCGTGGAACCTCTCAACCCACCAGGCTGATACAACAAAATATCCCCTTCTGCCTGCTGATGGCTGCTGGCTGCCAGTCTGTGAATCTGACCTGGAGCTTCCAGCAGGAATCTTAGCTGAGGGGGCTGGGCAGGGCTGCCAAGAAGAGGAGGCGTTCGAAAGCCTGAAGGCTGAGCAGAGTCCGTGAGCCCAGGACTCACGGAAGGCGCTTTGCAAGGAGAGGGAACAGCCTGATGCCATCCCGTGCCAGTGCGTGATTTTCACGTGCTCTCAGCCTAGTGACTGTCCCCTTTCTTCTTCCCCCATCTTTCAACTCAAGGGTGAGGGACGACAACTGCCCCTGCTCCTCTCCCCTCTGCCCAGCTGCCCCGCGGGACTGTGGGGCAGACACGTGCACATGGATTGAACTCCCGGGCAGGGACCTTCTCTATTTGTTTTCTGCTGCGGCCCAGAACCTGGAGGAGGTGCTCAGGAATCCTCGTCGGGTGGACAAATGACTGGAGAGTGGGACATACTGAATGGATGAACGAGTGAGTGAGACGGATAAGCAGGGCTTCCAGGTGGTCCAGGTTGGTGGGTCGTCCCGCCTCAGACTCTGATGGGGAAAGTGAGGGCAGGGACCAGCTTATTGTGCATTTCACTCATTTTACAACGATTCCTAACTTTTAATTACAGAAGCATATGCTGAACCCGTCTTGCCGTGGGAGGAACGCGAGCCTGGCAGGCAGGCGAACCTACCCTTTCTCCCCAGCTCCCCCTCGCCCCGCAGGTGGACGTGGTTGATGGTGGGGACGTTCCCTTCCACGGCTTCCTCTGGGCATTTCTCTGTGTGTACGAGCGCGTGGGCGCGTGGCTGGGGCTGCACCCAATCACGGTACGTGGCCCAGTCATCTCGCGGGATTGCAAGAAGAGTTGGGGCACCTGAGTGGCTCGACTGGACAAGCATCCGACTCGATTTCAGCTCAGGTGGTGGTGTCCGGGCTGTGAGCTGCAGCCCTCCGGTGGGCTCTGTGGGGAGTCTGCTGCTCTTCCTGTGCCCCTCCCCCGTAAATAAACAGACAAATCTTAAAAGAGGGTCTTAAAAAAGTACAATTACACGGCAAGTATCGCATCTTATTCTATTTTAAACTTACTTACTTATCCTGGAGCTTCCTCTTCACGGAAGCGCGTCTCCTCCTTTCTCCCTGCTGCTGCTCAGCCGCTCCTTCTTGCTGTCAGTTGAGGTATTCTGAAATGTTCGGCCGCAGAGACCTTCAGTGCGTGTTTCTGGATCCAGCTTCTCAGGTCCCCACGTCGCTGCCCTCGGCGCCTCGAGGAGTGTCCGGCCACCGCACTGCAGGGAGCCTCTTTGCCCATGGTGCAGGGACGGTCCTGCCGTGTGTCCCACCAGGAGCAGTGGCGGCTGGCACGGAGCCCCCACCAGGCCCCGGGAGCTGGGGTTAAGGACCCTGAGTCCAGTGACGCCCAGAGGCCCCCCTCCCACCACGGCACCTCCGCCAGCAGCCTGAGGAGCTTCTGACCCAAACCAGCCACGTCTCCCTCCCTAGAAGCTCCCCGGTTCTCAGGCATTAGCCCGTCCCCGACGCCCGCGCAGCCTCTGCAGCCTCCAGCCTCGCCGGCCTCCTGTCCCCGTGCGCGCCCCCGGCCTGCGCCTGGCTGTGGCTCAGCGCCGTGGGAGGGCCGCTGGCCTCACGTCTGCTCCGCCGCCCGCCAGCTCCCCTGGGGCCTCCCGGGACCCCACCATCACTGGGACTTCCTGCCTTTGCAGCAGTGGTGGCTGCTGGTCTCCCCTGGACCCCAGGATCTTAGCGTCGCCGTGACCTCGGGCCACAGAAGGGGCCCTGCACCTCGGGCACTCCGCGCACCCTTGTTGGCTGAACGACCGACCGACGGACACAGCCTCCAGTGCCGGCTGACAGCCTCCCGGCTCCTGGCCCCGCACGGCACCTTCACCGCGCACGCATGCAGCGCGGCCCACCCTCCGTGCCCCTCCTCCCAGAGCAGGGCTCGCCCATTTCCCCACGAGCCACCCCTCCGGCAGCCCCCCCACCCCGCCCCGACCACCCCAGAGGGCCCCACCCCTGCAGGCTCTGAGGCCACAGCCACTCCCATCCCGGCCTCGCCGAGGGAGGTGCGGCTCCAGCAGGTCCCCTTCCAGAGAGCGGCGGCCCAGGGTAGCAGTGGGGTGCTTTTTTTCCCATATGAGAAAAAATTAGCTTTTCCTTACCAGACAAGAATGACAATTTACAGAAAATTATGCCCTGAATTCATAATCTGGAATGAGCGGAAATGGTATTCTATAGTAATCCATCCCAACTGACTCGCTATTGTATACGCACCTGCTAACATTTTTTAAGCCGGGACTTTATGGAAAGGACATTTTGATCGCTTCTGAAGTTTGCTGAGCAATTCCCCTCGCTCTCAGGCATACGGTCTTTGTGCTGGAAATTTCCCCCGTGGCTTCCCGCAGGCACCAGCAGCCCAGCACGTGGGCCCGCGCCCCGCTCGCACGCACAGCCGCAGCCCCCCTCCCGCTGGCAGGACCGTGCCGGGGGCTCTGCAGGTGCTGAGCTGCGGAAGTGGGCGCCGGGCGAGTGCACTCACAGTTGGCACCTGGGCCGAATTTGCCCGCGGAGGAGCTGCAGGCTGCGGAGCCCTCCGGAATTCGAGATGCTTCCCGCGCCGGATGAGGGGAGGGCCTGGGGGAGCAGGGGCGCGGAGGGCCAGGCAGGGCCGAGGTCCTGAGAGCTGGGCGGCCTCTGCAGGGACGCCGCACGGGAGGGGCCGGGGCATCACCGACGCCACAGGCCCTCGGTCTCTGTGCTCTTGCAGAAGCCACTCATTCCGGGGCCCTGCCGGCAGCCAGCCGCCCTGCCCTGCCGCGGCCTCCAGCGCAGGACTGTCCCCAACGCAGGGTGGACGGGGGCCCATGAGGCAGGGATGAGGCCACCCACTTGCCCGGTGCACCATGGGGCCGGGGCAGGTGCCTGCAGTCCGAGCTGCGGAGGGGGCCCTTCCCGCTGACACTGCGGGGCTGTGGGCCTCCTGCGTCTCCAGGCCAGAGGGGGACTCCTCTCCATGGGGATCTCCAGGGGCTTGTTGGGGGTGGGCCGTGGTTGTCCAGGTCCATTCAAATGGAGATGACGAAACCTGAGCAGGCAGCAGGCTCCAGAGGGCTGGGGGAGCACAGACCAAGAACTGGGCCCCGCTGTCAAGGTCTCGGGGCTTCAGGCACAGCTGGATCCAGGGGCTGAGACCGTATCGACGGGGGGCTTTCTTGCTTTGCCTCTGCTTTCCTCTGCGGCAGAAGGGGCCCCAGCGGTGAGACCGGTGCTGTTGACCTCCTGTGGGCTGAGGAAAGGTCTTTGCCCAAACGAGGCTCCTTGTGGGAGGGGGTCCTTCTGCTCTGCGTCCTCTCCCTGGCATGCTGGGCGGGAGCCTCTGACTGGGCCTGGAGGCCACCCCGCGGTCCCTGCCCCCAGCGGCCCCCCGTCGGTGACCCCGGCGGCACCGAGGGCCTGGCGGCGCAGCTCGTGGGCCCTGCACACACACCCTGCCTGGGGAGCTGGCCCTGGGGAGCTGGCCCTGGGACCGCGTCCTGGCCCGGCCGGCATGCTGCCATGGTACAGGACGTTTACGGCAGGGAGGTCCTTGAGCCGCCAACCCCAGCCCCTGACCCGCTCCGCCCTCAAGATACAAAGAAGCTTCTGTGCCCTCTCGACTCAGACCAGCACGCTCACCGTGCGCTACCTGTGTGACCCTGGATGGCTCCCCTCACCTTTCTGTGCCTTAATCTCCCCCTCAGTGAAGCGGGGATACCCATAGGGCCACTGTGGGGACTAAGGAGCGACTCAGCGGGTATCTGGCTGTGCTGGTCATCGGGTGCGACAGGTCCTGCGTCCCACTGGGCAGAGGTCCTGCGGGAACTGGCTCCGGCCATCCGCGCGCCCCTCGCTCCTGCGCGGCCAGAGAACCCCTCGGAAGCCAAGTCCTTGGCTCCGGTCGGCGGCAGCCACGTGGGCCCCTCCGCGGAGGAGGCGCCTCCTGGGCTCCTGCTCCCAGGCTGCTGAGGGCGCTCACTCTCGGCAGGTGCGCAGGTGGGGCTGCCCGCCCCGGGGTGCAGGGGCTGTGTCCGTGTTTCCACTTGCACCTTGTCGCCCTAGGAGGCTGGGTCCTGGACACACGCGGGCACACACGGGCACGCCTGCACAACACTACTCGGCTCCAGGCCTCAGGTGGGCCAATGAGGCCCCCCCACGTAGTCCCGATCTTCTAATCAGGGCTGCTACACATAGTTGTGCACGTTGCACACTGCACGATCCCATGCTGCGCTCCATTTACCATGCTGTGCACCAGCTCAGGACGGCAGCTTTTCCAAAGGGCACCAGGCCAGCCCTCAGAGACGGGGCTCTGTTGTGCGGGGCCCCCCGTACCCCCACCCTGCTGCCGCACCCTCTTCTAGCCCCTGCCCACACATCTGGGCTGCTTCCTGTTGGTGCTCCCGCCTCCCTGTGCCGGGTGGTGCCCAGCATCTGAAGCCCCTGCAGAGGGCACCTGCCTCCCTCCCACCTTGCTCCCCACCTGCCTTCTAGAAACACTACGCCCTGCCCCCACCCGCCCCTGCCCGCACACTCGCTCTTTTGGGGACTGACTCCTCCCTTGCTGTAGTCCCGTGGGTCTGGCCACAAGCCCCTTCCCCGCCCCCACCTGCCCCTGCAGCAGTGGACTGGCCCCAGGAGGGCACAGGACCCCACCGCACCCTCCGAGCTGTTCCCCGGGCTGTCCTGAAGCGCAGCCAGAGGAGGGATGGGGTCCTCCGTGGGTGCTGACCATAGAGGGGCCCCCAGGGTCCGTGCTTGCTTCCCTCGTGGGACGGAGGGGTCAGAAATGCCAGGGGGGCAGTGCTGCTCCCTTGGGCTGCGCACCGGCCCGCGCGTGTCTGCTCGGCTGAGGGCCTTCCGTGGGACACGGAGGGGCTGAGACTGCGCTGCCGGGCTCTGGAAGTGATGCTCACGCAAGGACTGTGGGCAGCCCTGGAGCCCGCGGGGGGCGTGCAGGGGTGGGTCGGGGTGGGAAGGGCCCCTCTCCCGCCCCAACAGCCCCGAGTCCCCGCTTCCCCTCTCCCCATCCAGACGGGCTGGGACAAAACCCAACCAAAACCAAACACACCAAAAACATTGAGAAGAGTCCCCGGAATCTTCCTGAGACCTCCCGGGGCTGTGATCAGCCCTTCTCAGCCCGTGACCAGGGGCCGGGCTGGGCGGTGCCCCTGTGAGGACTGTCCCCGCCGTGGAGGGTCTGGCCCCAACGCTCCTGACCCTGGGGACCGCTTGGGGTCACTGCGACCTCAGCTGGGACGTTGGCGATGGCCGTGCTGTCGGAGTCCAGGACTGACCCACAGCCTCGGGTGCTGGGGCTCGGGCCCTGGCCGGGCCCAGGGGTGCTGTGCTGCGCGAGCTCGTGCCCATCGCCCGCCTCTCGCTCGTGCCCTGGGCCCTGCGTCTGCGCCCTTGGCCCGCCCAGTGCACCCGGCCTCCGCCGCGACTCGACGCTTCACGCCAGGAAGGTGGCCCCTCCGGGGAGGCCGCCTGGGCACCCACCCCTGCCCCGGGAGCCGCAGCAGGACAGGACGCCCCCCGCCCGCAGCCCCCGCGACACCCGCCCGCGGGCGGAACTGGATGAGCCCGCGGAAATTACAGGCTGAGCAGCGTGTTGAACGGCGTCCAACTGCGCCGACAATGCAGCAGCTGTCCCCGCGCCGCTGCCCAGGGCCGGGGGCAGGACGCTGCTCTGTGGCCGCGGGAGCCTGTCCCGACCCCTCTGTGGCCGCGGCGCGTCCTGCCCTCCGGCCAGCCCGCGGCAGGTCCTCATGCTCCCCGGCGACACTCCGGCTTGGTCCCGGGAGCTGCCCGGCCCCGCTGCCCCCTGCGCCGCCAGGCTGTGGCCCCTGCAAACTGGCCTTCCGGAACGTGCCGCACCCACGCCACCCCAGGGGGCTGCATCGGGGCCCGCTGGCAGGGGTGCGTGGACCGGGGGTCGCGTGACCCCTCCCCCCAAGAGCCCCTCCTGATTGAACGTAGCCGCCTGCACCTGTTGGGGCGAGCCCGGCGGCCACCCCGCTTTGTCCTCAGCGCCCCCCGTCCTTTCCGCCTGCTTCCCAGGCTCCGCGTGTGTGGGCCACTGTCCCCGGGCATCCAGGGGCGGCCGGGTGGCAGCAGGGGCGGCTGCGCCCTCAGACCCCAGCTCGGTGGCTGCCCGCTGAGTGGAGGGGACCGAGCCTCGGGCAGGGGCGCGACTCTGGCACCCTGGGGGGCAGCCGTGTCCTCGGCGGCTCCTTCCGGGTCCACTTGCCCCTGGGAGCCCCTCGGCAGAGCCCCTGGCGTCGCCTCAGCCCTAGCCTGAGCAGTAGCTGGGCCCCCCGCCCCCCACCAGCTGGCCCCGCGCGCCCCTGGTTTCCACCCGACAGAAGACCCGCGGCCCCGCACAGCCTCAGCCCCAGGCTGGCGCCTCAGCCCTCCAACGTGGTGCGCGCCCTGCTCTTCGGGGCACAGAGACACCTCCCCGCCTTCCACCTCGGTGGCCGGAGCAGGGCTTCTCCCCGGGCCTCCTCGGTCCAAGGCGTACTCGTGGCGTAGGCTGCGCCCACCAGACGTTTCCTCTGCCCCCGACAGAAGGTCAGCAGGGGCCTTTACGAGCACCCACCCGACGCCCCCGGGGCGTGGGCTCCACGTCCACCAGCCCTCCTCCCTCAGGCCTGGGGGCCCAGCAGAACCGCGGCTGAGATGTTGCTGTGGGTGCCTGGAGCTTGTCCTAGAATGGGACGGGCTGGGGGGGGTTGTGTGGGGGGAGTGGGGGAGGGAGAGGGAGGGAGAAGGAGGGAGGGGGAGGGAGGGGAGGGCAGACAGGCCCCACCCGGAGGCCCCCAGCAAGGGGTGAGCCAGGGCCCGGGCCCTTTCTCTGACTCGGGCGCTTCCCACCCCGTGCTGGGGTCCTTGGGCTGAGAACTGCCTCGGCTCCTCGGGTGCAAGGGGCTTTCCCCTGGGGAGGGAGCAGAAGGCCTCCAGCCCGTCCCACACCGGTGGACAGAGTCATGCCACCACTGCCCTTGAACCCCAGGAAGCAGGACCCGCTACACGGGAAACATGCTCCACGTGGGGCAGCCTCCGCCAGTAAGGCCCGCGGAACCTTAGGGGCAGGGGCAGGGAGGAGCAGGCTCTGGGATCGCGGGGTGCGGGGTGCGGGGTGCGGGCCTAGCCGCGTGTGCCCGCGGAGGCAGGCCCGGCCACATGCCCGGGTGCAGCACCGGTGGGCTGGGGGGCGGCAGGGTCCGCAGCCCCCTCTAGCACCCTCGGGCTGCTTTGCCTGCAGAGTGTCTTCATGAGCCACAGGCGACGCCCAGCTCAGGCTGCCCTCTCCTGTATCTAGCGCGTCCTGGGGGCCCAGAAATAGCCCCGAGGGCCAGCTCCCCGCCCCAGGGAGCCCCGGCCCCAGAGGCGCGGTGAGGGCGGCGAGCAGGGCCGGGAGGAGCGCCCAGCCAGCCGCGGGCACGGTCGGGCCCGGGACGTTGGACCCCTGCTTTCCTCACCTGGCCAGGCTCCAGGCCCCGAGCAGGGCCACCTGACAGGCAGGAAGGCCGGGACCTGCAGCTTGGGCGGGAAAGGGGGCGCACCCCTCCCGGTTTCTGCCTGGAAACCGCCTTAGAGGCCACACGGCATCCACAGGGAGTGTGACGGCCGGCAGCACGGGCCCAGCCGGCTCACGGTGACCGCCCTGCGGAGGTGCCAGCCTGATCCCGAAGGGCACGTGGGGACTCTCAGACACGTCAGTGCACATTCTGGTGACTTTGACGCCTTTCCTTCCCAGCTGCAGGGGCAAGATGGTGTGGACGCTCGAACCAAGAATGTGCCCATCCAAGAGTTTCTGCTGCCTGGTCCCATCTGGGTGCAGGGAGCTTGTCCGACACGCCAGGCTTGGGAACGTGCCCCCTCCGGTCCCCGTGCCCGGGGCCAGGGGTGAGCGGGGGCGGGTGCAGACCCCAGAGGGCACTGGGCGGACACCCCTCAACCCTGCCAGGTGTCACGGCGGCCGGCGCGCTTCAGCAGGGCCAGCGCCACCAGGTCTTTATTTTCTCAGAAAAGCAGGGAATCTTTCGTTTTTTAATGTCATTCCTCCCAATTTTTAAACATTGGCAATGATTTCAAAGTCACTTAAAACCCTGTTTCAAAAGCAAAAAAAAAAAAAAAAAAAAAAGTGGGCCAAGCAGAGGCAACCCTGACGGGGTTTGAGCCCCTGGGGGAGGAATTCAAGCCAGGCCTGGGACTCAGGGGGTGCTGGTGGGAGGCCACTCCTGCTTCAGAACGGGTTTCTGGGGAGCACGGGGACTGAGAGCCCGAGACCCCAGCCTCCCCCTCAGGAGCTTCCATCCTGCACCCAGGAGGGATCTGAGGTGGGAGAGGGGGGTGGCTGGCTGGGGGCCACCCTGGGGGCGGGTGACAGCTGGGTCTGACATGTCAGCTGACCCACCCACCAGCCACCCGGTTCGTTAGCAATGGGCGTGCAAAGGGTGAGGATAGGGGTCTGTTTGGGGGAAGGTCTTTGGGGCCCTGATTGCACATGTCCTGTTGCCATTGTTGTGTGTTCAGAGCAACAGCCCAGTGGATAGGACACAGGGCTGGAGGGTGAGGGGTGGGACAGGTCCTGACCTCTCTGGGCCCTGTAGGGCCCCAGGGACAGGGACCCACGATGCTCCCCCATCTGCCGCACCACTTGGGGCTGGGGGTGAAGCGGGATCAGTGGGCCCAGGACTCCGGAGGCTGTGGGAGGGCCCTCGGGGGCAACACCTGGTGTCATCTCCCAGGTTGCTCCAGGTGTGGCTGCTGCTGAGCGCCATGGGCCCTGGACCCACCAGCCCACTGCCCTCCCCATCACGGCTCAGTCACAGAGCTTGCACACCTTTACCAGCCCGCACCGAGTGCGTCCCAACCCCAGCCCTTGCACTTGCTGTTCCTCTCCGTGGGACAGCCTTCCTCCAGAGTGTCGCATGACTGGCCCCTCCTCCCCCTGCAGGAGGCATCCCTCCCCAGAACGTGCTTTCCTGAGCTCCCTGCCTTCCCCATCTGTTGTGACACTTACTGTCTCCTCTGCATGGGACCTACTGCTCTTGTATCTTGCTTATTGTGACCTTCCTGTCCTGGGAATATCAGCTTGTTGAACTCAGGGATCATGGACTATTTGTTCACTGCTCTAGCCCCAGTGCCTAGAATAGTGCCTTCTACACGGTAGGTACTCAGTAATTATGTGTTCTGTGAATTACGCTTAGCGGATTGTTGGATAAGGATGGATGGGTGGATGGATGGATCATGGATGATGGCTAGGGATGGTTAGGGATGGATAGATGGGATGGTTGGATCATGGATGGAGGGATGAATGGATGGATGGATGGATGATGGATGGTTGGATCATGGATAGATGGAGGGAGGGAGGGAGGGGCGGATGGATGAATCATAGTTGGAGAATAGGGATGGATGGATAGGGATGGATGGATAGGGATGGATGGATAGGGATGTGTAGATGGATGGATCATGGATGATGGATAGGGATGTTTAGGTATGGATGGATGGATGGATGGATCATGGCTGGAGGGATGAATGGATGGATGGGTCATAGAGAGTTGGATCATGGATGGAGGGAGGGAGGGAGGGATGAATCATGGATGGAGGATAAGGATGGATGGATAGGGATGGATGGATCATGGATGATGGATAGGGATGGTTAGGGATGGATGGATGGATGGATGGATCATAGATGGATGGATAGGGATGGATGGATGGGCTATGGGTGGATAGGTAGATGGATGAGCAGTTAGATGGATAGACAAGTGCATAGATAGGGATGGATGAACAGATGGGAGGAGAGGTAAGAGGGAAGGAGACATGGATGGAGCTGGTCCTGGGCAGTGGAAGGGCCAGCTAGGTTGAGATAGTCACCATGGCAGGCTGGTGCAGGGGTCCCAGGCTTGGGCCTGTGGCTCTGGCTGCCTCCCAGAGCAGAGGAGGTGGCCCAAACTTGGTGCCTGGGGCTGGTCCAGTGCTTCTTCTCCCTCACCAGGCGACTTCAGGAAAGGCTCTGCTCCTCGGGGCTCAGGTTCTTCCTTCATTGTCCATGAGTTGCAGTCCTCAGGCTGCCTTCCTCATGGGGTAGGGGAGGCTCAAAAAACATGGCATTTGTGGCTGCTTTGGGACCTCGAAGCAGAGGCACATGCATCCCAGGAGGCAAGGACAAGTGTGCTTGTGGTGGAATCCTTTATGACAATCCATTAGGAAGACCCTAAATGGTCACCCACTCAAAGTGGAAGCCCCCACTTGTTGTTGGGTACCAGGCAGCCCTCACATGCTGGCCAGCCCGCGACACCTGTGTGGCTCCTGGAAAGGAGCTTCCCCCGAGCAGGTGCATTACAAAGAGGTGCCCCCGCCTCTAGGCCAGAGAGCAAGGCTGAATTCAGCCCCCACTCGCCCTTGGCCTGCCTCAGGACACGTGACTGACAGCACGCCGCGGCCACGGCCACGGGAAGACCTCCAAGGCTCGTGCTGGGGGGAAAAGGCAAGTTGAGGAAAAATGTGGTGCCACCGATGAGAGGGAAGCCCCAGGAAAGTTGCTGCAAGTCTATGTGTCTATCGATCTATCTGCCGCCTGTTCCCTCTCTCTCACCTGGATCCACCTGTGTCTGCGGCCCACCCCTCTCTGACTAGGTATCCCTCTGAGCTGACAACCCATCACCTGTATCGACCAAGTACATACACCTATGTACACACACAGGATAAAAATCCAGCAGTGACCCCCCCACCAGCTGGGTAAGACTGGAGCGGTGTGGGGCGCACGGGGTCAAAGGGACGCTGGCCTTACTGCCGTGCCCCATCAGTCCTGAGAGGAGGCCAGATTCAGGTCTCAAGCAAGTGCTTAAACGGTAATAAAACATCGAGCGCCGTCCCCGGCCCAGGTCTCAGTCCCTGCTGGATCAGAGAGGAAAGCCGCGTCTCTGCCGAGTGTTCAAATGGCCCCACCAATGTCACCCCTTCCCCGCCAGTTGTCAGGGGAATCCCACAGGGGCCCATGAGGATGGCGGCGCTTCGTAGCCGTGAGCTGACGGGAGGTTGGTGTGGAAGCTGTGA
This sequence comes from Canis lupus dingo, assembly GCF_003254725.2. Taxonomy (NCBI): domain Eukaryota; kingdom Metazoa; phylum Chordata; class Mammalia; order Carnivora; family Canidae; genus Canis; species Canis lupus. Next base: position 121,887,736 of record NC_064243.1, read on the forward strand.
CAAATTTGCTGGTGACGATGCTTCAGTGAAAGAGGCTGTTTTTAAAAACACGTAGCCAAGTTGCTAAAAGTCACTTTCATTATAAGGACTTGAAACCCTAATATGTTGCTGGCGTGGCCGTCACGGCAGGGGAGGAGGGCCTGGGTGCTTCCAGCTGCCCCGAGCCAAGGCCTCTGGACTGGAGGGTGGGGACACCCCTGTCGTGCCTCTGCTGCCCTGGGTCGTGGAGGGGCAGCCCAGGCCTGGGGCCGCCGTGGTCCCCTCTGACCCTCCCCCCTTCCTTCTGCCCCTGTCCTTCATTTATACGACAGCGTACATATGTATCCTAGGAAATAAAGGGAAGGCGTCACCCACAGGGTTAAAGTTCTTCTTGACCCGCACCCCAACTCCCCAGAGGCTGCTACCTCCGTCACCGGGTTGACTTGTGTGTTTCCAGTTTTATTCCTCCTTTAGAGCAGGGTGGTTCAACCTTGGCACTACTGACTCTTGGGGCTGGATGATTCTGTGTTGTGGGGACCGTCCTGAGCTCTGTGGGACGATGACATGCTGGCTTCCACCTGGGTGCCGGTCACACCCCCTGCCTAGTGGTGACAACCAAAATACCCCCCGACGTTGTTACGTGGCCGGTGGTAGTGGTGGTGGGGGCGGGCAGTACCACTCTGCTGTGGACCTAACCGGTTCTGTACCCAATTCCCAATGTCAATGTGTGTGCGTGTGCGTGTGCGTGTTGGGGGGGGGGATGTCCCACAGCATCAAGCAACGCTCTGACGCCAGCTGGGTGCCCTCCCGTTCAGCCTAGTTCTGACGCTACCTACTGGGAGCCCCGGGGCAGATCCCACAGAGCCGGCCGTCCCCTTGTACTTAGACATCAGCCCATGTCTGGGTTGTCTCCTGCACTTGTGCCCCAGTGGAGGTCCCTCGGCCTCCTCCTTGGGTTGGATCCGCTTGCTAGAGCGGCTGGCAGAACTCAGAGAAGCATTTTACTCCCTCGATCACGGGTATATTATAAAAGGATAGAACTCAGGAGCAGCCGGATGGAGGAGGTGCTTAGGGAGAGGTACGGGGAAGGGGCTCAGGGCTCCCGTCTTCTCCCAGCCCACCACGGCCCCCAAACCGCCACGTGTCCGCCAGCCTGCAAGCTCTTTGGGTTTTTATGGAGGCTTCAAGGCATAGTTATGATGGATTGAATCACCCGCCACTGGAATTGGCTCAACCTCAGGAGGTCAGGGGGGTGGGGCTGAAAGTCGCAGCCTTGAAATCACAAGGTTGGTTCCCCTTGGCCACCAGCTCCCATCCTTGGGTGACCTCAGGAACATAAAGACACCTTTAAAGCTCTCATCACCTGGGAAATTCCCAGGGTTTAGGCGCTCTCTCTGGGACAGACAGGGACAGAGACCAAATACTTATTTCTCATTATAGATCACAGCATCACAGAGCCACGGCCCAGATGATGGGTAATATTACTTTGTCGGACGATTTTGCCAAAAAAACAAAAATAAGTAAAAATAGGAATAGAGTCTTGTCGTGTGCATGTCATTCTTTATTCTCTAAGATAGTCCAGGGTAGATATGAAGAGTGGAACTGCTGTATCCTAGAGCACATTTGTTTAAAATGGTTCAATACACTGAAAAGTGCACCAGAAAGTCCCCATTTACACTCCCGTCCTTGGCGTACTTGCCCAGGACCCTCGCCAACACTTGCTATTATCCTACTTTCCCATTTTTGCCAACCTCGTGTGTAAACGCGGCATCCCCTTGTTGCGTTCACCGGTGTCTGCGCGTGAATTTGTGTGTGCACTCGGCTCTGGTTGAGCACCTCTGCTGGGTGCTGGGGCCGTGGGGTCAGGGCAGCAGAGGTCGAGGTCAGACTCCAGGTCGGGGCCGCTGCCCGGAGGAGGTGCGGTGGGGAGGAGAGAGCGTCCAGGCCGAGGCAACAGAGGGCCCGGCCCGTGGAGCCTGCGCAGGGGTCCCGGGGCCGGCAGGGCAGGTGGGGCTTAGGGACCCTGGCGGCCGGGCCGGGTCCTGAGGACGTGGCCACGGGAGCCCCTAAGTCTGAGCCAAGGGGACTTCACGGAACAGCGGGGCCACAGGCATCTGAGCTGCCTCCCATGGATGCGCTTTCCGAGGCTGCCCTAACAGAGCACCCTCGGTGAAAACTGGGTGGCTTTTTCTCTTAATTCAATTAATTTATTTATTTGACAGAGAGAGAGAGAGAGAGAGAGAGCGCACAAGCAGGGGGAGCAGCAGAGGGAGAGGGAGAAGCAGGCTCCCCGCCGAGCAGGGGGCCCGCTGGGGGCTCGACCCTGGACCGAAGGCAGACCCTCGGCTGCCCGAGCCGCCCCGGCGCCCCTGGGTGGCTGAACCCACGGAACTGCGTTCTCTGTCTGGGTTCTGGAGGCCCAAGTCCCAGAGCAAGCCTGCGCCCCGTCCCTGCCTTGTCCCGCTGCCGGCGCTCCAGTCTCTGGGCCCGTCTGCGTTCCCGCCTCCTCCTGGTCGCCCGTCCAGTCCCGCGAGTGCACCTGCCACGGCTGCAGGCCCGTCGGGGGGCCCAGGGTGATCTCTGCGGAGCCTTCGGATCCGGCTCTGGGTTCCCAGAGCTTCTGAGTGCGACTACCAAGGCAGGAAGCACCCTGGATCTTTAGGTGAACCGTCTCCTGGCCTCAGGATGTTTTGAAGCCCCAAATAACGGGTCGTTGACCCCCTCTGTCGGTGGCCGCTTTGCCCTGTGCGCCCTACGCGCTCGCTCGCTGGCTCGGGTGGCTCCCCGCTCTGCAGGCCTCACCCCTGTGGGAAGGGTCTCGCTGTTCTCACCCCAGCCTAGGCGGGGTGCCCTTCCAGGTGAGGTCACCTGCCCAAGGTCAGGTCGGGCGGAGCTGGAGTTTGAGCCCGGGCTGCTCCCCTCCCCCCAGCTGAAGGGCTTCAGAGCAAACACCATAGGCCCCTTGCAACCTGCTGGCTGCCTTACGGCTCCATCCGCCACCCCCCCGGACCCCCCCGGAGGCCTTCGAGCCTCGGCCATCTGTCCGCCGTGCCTGGGCCTCGGTTGGCCTGTCAGCAGTGCGGGGCTGCTGCGCCCCGCCCGGTGGGGCACCCCGAGGCGCCTTGCCAGGAAGGGCCCCGGGGCGGCGCACAGGCCGGGGCGCAGCAGCCCGCGTGCAGGGTGGCGCCGCTCCTGCCGCTGCGGCTCCGGCTCCCCGGGACCTCCGGGGGGTGCGCTGACACTTTCTCGCCCGCCTTGGCTAATTTTCTCAAACATCAGGCAGAGGGGGGAAAGCTGCATTTTCAGATGTAAATTTTTCTCCGAACCACAGAAGCTTTAAAACCACCAGATGAAGTATAGAAAGTGCCTGACGATTTCTTTAAGACTCTCTCGCTCTCCGGGTTAGGGTATCGCGCGCGACTATATGTGTGTGTTGTGTGTGTGTTTTTTTTTTTAAATCCTGCCATCATGAGCAGCAGGTAGCAAAATGTTGATCTTTAATGTGTTAGTAAAACAGCATACATTTGAATATTGGCTTTTTCTGCCATCTGCACCAGTTGACACTGTTTTTCATACCAGCTTATTACATTTCTTGTACAAACATACTTTTGGGTGTCTCTGTTGATTTATGCTATAGTTGCTCTGGTAGTTGTGCTAAAATAGCATTTTGAAACTTATAAAATATTGCTATTTATTCCCTCCTTGATTCTTTGCCACTTGACAAGCTCTGGAGCAGCGTATGCTTCCCGAGGACCACATCTTCCGCCGTGGTTGTGCCGAGGGGGCCGCAGGCGGGGGGCAGCAGCCCATGGGCCTGGGGGTCACGGCCAGCCGGGCGCTCCCACCCTGCTGCGCTCACCGCCGCCCCCGCCGCAGACCTGCAGATTCCCCAACGGTGATTTTTAAGTGCAAAGGAGAAAAATGGAAACAACAGGGGCCGGGAGGGAGGGTCTTCATAAAGCTGGATTTGCTCAGTTTAAAGAACTTTTATTCTTAAATTCTTAAATCCTCTTTCCCTTCCTCTCGTAGGTGAACTGAAGACGACTTTGGATGATAGCTTTTGGGTTTGTTTTATTTTATTTTTTTCTTTTTCCCCCCCTCTCCAATAGCTTTCCTTGGCAAAGCCGGGAGCCCTGCAGTCGGTTTGGGGGAGAAGCTGTCCCATGTGCGCTGCGCAGCCCCGGGGGCCCACGGCCGCGAACTTGGGTGGGGCCCGAGCCCCCTGCCAGGCTCGGTGCTGCGCGGAGGCTGCGGGTGGGGCCAGGCGGGCATCTGGGAGAGGGGTCCTCACCTCGGGGGAGGCTCTGCGGCGGTGGAGGGAGCCCGCCGCCGGCTGGCGCGTGGATGAGGCATCCTGCCACTCGGGGGGGAAATCTGTGCGAGCGACCACAGATGGGAGGAAGAGCCGGTATTCAAATTGGAGGCTGTTTTGCTAACACGTTAAAGATTAACGTGCTTTTACGGGCTGCCGCAGACTGTAGCAAGACGAGTTTTCTTCTTAAAAAAGGAGAGGAAAAGAAAAGAAGGCAGAGAAGTGGTGCTGGGCGCGGGTGGGGGTGCGGGGCGGCCCCCCGCCTCCTTTGCCCCCTCTGCCCTGGAGAGCCCCGCATTCTGCAGCTTGAGCCCTGGCCCTCTGCTCTGAGATGCTCAGCCCGCCGCGTGCCCGGGTGGAGGCCGCACCCCGCCCCCTGCGGCCAGGTTGCCGAGCCCTTCCACGGAGGCGGAGGCCCGGCCCCAGCGTCACGCTGAGCGCCCAGAGCGCGTCCACGCGGACCTGCAGGCCCAGCACTCGCTCCCGTGACGTCCTGCCGAACTCCCTGACAAGCACTCCTAGCGCCCTCATTCTGTACGAGGGGGAAACTGAGGCACAGCGGTTAGTGACTTGCCCAGGGCCACGCAGCTGAAAACAGGGTTGAGTCCCGGCCGAGGGGATCCAGAGTCAGCCTCTAGCTTTTTTTTTTTTTTTTTTTTAAGATTTTATTGATTCATGATAGACACAGAGAGAGGCAGAGACCCAGGCAGAGGGAGAAGCAGGCTCCATGCAGGGACCTGACACGGGACTTGATCCCGGGACCTCAGGGTCACGCCCTGGGCTGAAGGCAGACGCTCAACCACTGAGCCCCCCGGGCTGCCCAGCCTCTACCTTTTGCAGCAAAGCTCTGCTGCTCCCTCCTACTCCCAACCTGGCCCGCAAGACCCTCTCGTCCGTGGGCTTCATGCCCAGCTCATGTTCTTATCCCAGGGGCGGGGGGTGGGGGTCGGGGGGACTCCTGACTTCTCAGAACTCCCTGCAGGGCCCCAGGGGGCAGAGCAGAGGTTCGTGGGTCTTTGTAGCTTGAAACACGGCTCCCCGTGAGGAATTTGCTTTTAATTTTTGCAAAGCAGCACACGAGGTGGGGAGCTGGTCAGGGAGGTAGGACACGTAGCAGGGGCGACGGCGGAAAGCCTGGTCTCAAAGCTCCCATGGGGCCCGTGTGTGTGTGTGTGTGGATGCTGTCCCCGGCCCTGGGGTCCAGCCGGGCTGCTTTCTTCTGGAAGATGCTTTGGGCCAGCGCTCCAGGAAAAGGAGCCTCCTGAGCGGGTCTCCCGACCGGGCCCTCGGAGGACCCGTGGTGGTAGTTCAGCCCGCCTCACTGAACTAGTGGGCCAGGGTCCCGGAAACCGGGGTCTGGGGCGGGCACCAGGCAGAGAAGGGCCTTCCAGTGGGCGAGGATGGTGGGTGCAGAGGCGGGCACCTGCCCTTCCTCATGGTCGCCCCGGGATGCCCGCTGCAGAGTCAGGCCCCGACAGGCTCACCCCGAGCCCCCTGCTCATCCCTCAGGCCCTCGTCCTGGGCTCCATGCTGGCTCATAACACAGGCCCAGCTGGGGCAGGGCGACCCTAGTGGGTGCTCTTTAGTCTAGTGAAACAGAAGCAGGACCGGCTCTCAAAGACACAAGAACACCGGTATCTGTGGAGGCTCCCTCCCCCCGCGCCCGGGGCAGCCTGGGTGGGGAGGCCTGTGGCAGCGGCAGGAATGCTATGGAAACTGGCTGATCTGGCTCGGCCGGGCCCCGCCACGCCCCCTGTGCCTGGCCCCGTGCAAGTCGGAGCCTTGGTTTCCTTATCTCTGTAATGGGCACATGGGCGATCTCGGAGATTACGGCCTTGTGTGTCTGGACCCGGATTCCAGTGACCACTTGCCCTCAGGGTGACCCTGGCAGTGCCAAGCGTGGTCTACAGGGAGACCCCCCAGCTGTGGACACGGGGTAAGGGTGCCCACGTGCACTCGGCCCCGGGCCTGGCTCTCCAGGTGCCCGCTGTGTCCTTCCCGCCCCCCCGCGGGCTGTCGCGGTGGCTTCGTGCTGACCCTGGCCTCTCGCCCTGGACTGCCACAGCCCCTGCACCCAGCTGGGCATCAGCAAGCAGTCGCCCAATGAGCAACCGGGTCCCAGAGGTCACCCTGGCCCGGGGCCCCCAGCGCGGCCCCCCTCGCCCCTCCCCAGCTCTCTGGGGCCCTCATGGGACCTCACAGGTCCTCAGCGGGAGCGAGGGCAGAGGCGGAGGCTGCGCGCTGCCGGCTGCGGCTTGGTTGGAACCAAAGCTCCACACATTCCGTGTTCCACCTGCCGCCACGGGTCCAACAGCACGACCACCCCGAAAGCCAGGTTCTGACTCAGCAGTCGGGCCCGGCCTCCCACCCGGCCTCCTGGGCCCCCACCCCTGTCCGGGCTGTGCTGTCCCCCTCGTGCAGGGGCGCCGCCGCCCGCGGGATGCTGGCTCTCTTCCCCCGACGCCGCCCCTCAGCCGCCCCTGGGGCCCAGGGCACAGCTTCTCCATCTGGACACCGCTGACACTTTGGGGCCGATGAGTCCTTCTCAGGGGCCACCCTGGGCACCGCAGGGTGTAAACACCCTACACCCTCGGCCTCTGCCCACCAGATGCCAGGAGCACCCCTCCTCCAGCTGCAAACACCAAACGTGTGCAGACACGGCCGAAGGGCCCCGGGAGGCAGTCACGGCCCCCGCCGACCCAGAGGAACACAGTCCTGAGGTCGGCTCGGGGCCCAGGAGCAGGCCTGGGGCTGTTCGGGCAGGACGTTCCAGGTTGTTAGGTGCCCAGCGTGGTTGGGGAGGGGGCCGTGTCTGTGTGGGCGCGTCCCCTCGGCCAGGTGGGATTCCAACCTCGCGGGGAGGGACAGGCCCGATGAAGGCCGCCCTTCACTCACGCACGGTGACGGGAGCCCACGGGGGCCACTGCCTCCCTCGTGGCCGGCCCTGACCCGTTCAACCTGCTTCCAGAATGAGGCCGAACCCCTCCCTCCCCGCCCCCCTCCCCCAGCAGGTAACCCCGATCCCGGGGAGTCCGCGGCTCCCTCCTCCCTGAAGTCCCCCTTGCCTGCAGCCCCGGGTGGTGCGCGGCCGCCTCTTGGGTGCTCAGGGTAAGTCTTGGCAACACACGGGCGAACGATGCTTATATTTTAATAGTTCCAAGTGCTTTGCACGGGTGCCTAGAGAAAAATAGCCCATCGGGCCTGCCGTGTCCCTGGCGTCTTGAGGGAGGGGACTTTGGGAGGGTTGGCTTCCTAGGGGCCGACAACGGGAGCGGCAGGGATGGCGGCTGCCGTGACTCGAGACGCGCGAGCAAGGCGGGAATCCGTGTCTTCATAGTGACCCTGGAACACGGGGAGACCTGGGGGCGCCCGGGTGGCTCGGCCGGTCGACCTTCTGTCCCTCGGTTCCAGCTCGGGTCAGGCTGTCAGGGTTGCAGACTCGAGCCCCGGGTCAGGCTCCGCGCTCAGCATCTCCCTCTCCCCGCCCTCCCCGCTCATGCTCATTCTCTGTCTCAGATAAATACAACTTAGCAGCGCTGGGGACGGCTGGTCCCGCCTGCGCCCCGCTGCCTCGTCCGACCTCAGCCCCCAACCACGTCCCCCGAGACACGCGGCTGGTCTCTCAATGTGTCCTCGTCGCTTGGAGGGACTGGGCCCTGTCCTGGACGTGCAGTTGTCCTGTTTCTGCGCCCCGAGCGCTGGGCAGCATCCGTGACTCCTCCCCCGTCCACGTCCAGGCGGCCTCTGTATCCGGGGTGTGGGTCCCCCTCACCGTCCATCAGGATCGGCCCGAGGACTGTGTCGAGGCCCTCCCGGAGCCCTGCCTCTCAGCCCAGCGGTGGCGTCCCGGCCGGGCTCCTCCTGGGCGCCCTGTGGCCGCGGCCCAGCCCCCTGCCTCCCTGACCGCCTCCTCCTCCACCCCAACCCAGGGCACCAGCCACGGTCTGTGCAAGGACACCCCCTCCCCGACCCCGGGACCAGGACCCCTTGTGTGGGCCCCAGCCCCACCTGGCTGGTTGGGGGGTGGCCCCCGGGCCTGCTGTGGCCCCACCGGGGGCCCAGGGAGCCCCCGCACTGGGTGGAGAGGGCTCTGCTTTGAGGCAACATTTGTGAGTCTTAAAGTGGTTTCAGGCTCAAGCTGTCAGAGTCGTGCGTTGGCCGAGTCCGTGCATCTGCTGGATTGTTGCTCCCAGAACCACTGGAGGGGTGGGAGCGCCTGTGCCAACGACTGTGTGGTGTGGTGGCCGCGCTCCTGGAACCTGCAGACCCCAAACCCGGCCCCGGCCTGCAGCCCGCCCTCCCATCTGGGCCTCGGGACCAAGGTGCCACGGGGGCAGAGCGGGGCTGGCGCCCTTCCTCCTTGCCCACCGACCCCGGCTCCCCGGCCCCCCGGCTCCCCGGTCCCCAGGGCCCCTGTAGGCCGAGCCCCTTCCTCACGGTGCCTCAACACGGCCCCTGCTTTCTGGCTATGTGAGAACCCCGGGCCCCCGCCTAGTGCCAGCTGGCTTCAGGGACCCTTTGTGTCGTCGCTTGTACAACAGCCTGGGTGACACCGGGTTTGGGGGAATCAAAGAAGTAGGACCAGGCGCCCAGCGATCCTAAGACGCGTCATGATTCCAGCAGGTGAGAGGCTGGGGACCCTAACCAGGTAATCAGGCGTGTGCCCGGGGCCCGCATGCCGGGGTACGGTGGCCTCGGGACCACCTGCCGGCCCTCCCCAGACCCCGGGGCCGCGGGCGGCAGCTATGGTCCTCCCTGCCATCAGGGGAGCAGCCAGCGCTGCGGGGCCCCGACCTGTCCCCACGCTGGAGGTGACCGGCGGCTGGGGGTACGGGCGGCCTCCTGGGGTCGCGGCTCCTCTATGGGTCCTTCCCCTCCTGTGACGTGTGGCGGCCCCAGGGGCCACGAGCTCCTCACCTCCTGTCCCCTCTGCGTTTGAACGGGAGGGGAGTTTCAGGTTGGGGGACGGTGGGCAGGGGTGAGGGTGGCCGGGCACGGGGACAGGAGCCCTGCACCTCCTTATGACCTGCGCCAACGTGCTTCTCTGACGGCTCGGATGTCCGTGTCACCTGGGCCTTCCCACCTGTGACAGGCGGCGGTCCTTTCAGTGTTGCGGAGCTGGAGGCCCGGTCAGCCCCGCTGCCCTTCCCAGAACTGCTGGAACCTTCCGCCCGGGTTTCCTCATCCTGCGTCCGGGGCGGCGGTGCTGCTTGCGGGCTGACCCCGGGGCGGCCGGCCTGTCCCGTCGCATCCCTGGGGCCGGGACTCAGGCCCCGCAGCGGTCGCCCGGGAGCCTCTGACCCGGGGCTGCAGCCGATTTCCAATCGGTTATCAAGAATCGAGAGCCGGAATCCACCCCGGGAAATATTAGTTCTTAGTCTACAAAGTGTCTTGGTTGTAAATACCCATAAAAACGACGTTTTGCGCGGCCGGATTTATTCTTCACCCGGTCGAAGGATGGTAGCGCATCCGACTGCGTAAATCTGCCACCGCCTGGAACCTGCAGCCTGCGTGGGAGCTCACGGCGCGGCCCCGCCCGGCCCCAGGGCCCTGGCCCCATGGGGACCCTTCCCGGGGCTGCTGGGGGCTCCGAGGACGGGTGGGGACTGGGGGCGCCGTAGGGATCCTGCCTGGGGGGCTGCGGGGAGGGAGGGAGCCCCTCCTGGAGGCCGCCCGAGACCCTCCTGGCCCGACGCCCACGGCCTGCCACCCCCGGCCTCACCTCCACAGGCCCTCCTGCCTTCTCCACGATCCTGCCCCGTGGACGCGGCTCGCCCCTCCGCCTCCCCTGCCTGCGTGGATACACAGAGACCCCCGAACATTTCTTCCTTCTCTGTCGCACCCAGGAACACGCGTCATCTGGAGGCCGAGCTGCAGCGTCTTGGCCCCGGGGTCGCCTAGGACAGGGCTGACACACAGCCCAGTGTCGCCGGGTCAGCGAGTCCCTGGTGGTGACGACAGCGCAGCGATTGTCCCTATTCTCTGCCCGCTGCGCACGGTCGGTCCCTGTATTTGTGACCCCATTTAATAGCCGCGGGCTCGGGGTGCCTACACTCGTTTGGAGATGCGCACACGGGAATTCAGAGGCACCAAGTGGCCCGGCCAGTGACCCCCGGCCGGGCCTGAGACCCCGAGATGCAGGCGGCCGTCGGGTCCCGCCTGGCGCTCCCCTCGTGGCCGTGTGAGCTGAAGGGAAAACACACAGAGGGGGCGGTACCCGGAGCGACTCGGGCAGCGGTTTAGGAGAACGAGGTTTGGGCTCGCTTCAATGCTCTCTTTGGGTGTAGACGTGGCTCCTGACACCGTGGCCAGTTCCACGTACTGATCTCTGCGTGGTGCGAAATGCGGCATCTGCGACCCCGCTGACACGGGTGAAGGCAGAGTCGGCGCCAGGGCAGGGGCCGGGCCGGGCCCACGGGGAAGCCCGCCGTCCCGGGGGCTGGGCTGCTGCTGGACCACGGCTTCCCCTCCCACAGACGCTCTCTGCGTTTTTATTCCAAACATTTAACTCGCACAGTTGACAGAAAGGCTATAGATTTCCCCCCAAATATCCATTTGCCTTTGCCATTTATCTACTTCGATCTGAGATACAGAACATGATGGGTGCCCGAGGTAAATCAAGCATTTCCCGTCTTCCGAAATGGGTTTGCAAACGCTTATTTCATGCCATTACCATTTTTTTTCTGTTTCTAACAGTAAATCAAAAAAGTATCGCCCATCCATCCACTTTAAAAGTAATGCCTTTCTTATGCGTAATTACACATACCCAGTGGAGATCTGTGTGTGCGCACCGTAAATCTCCTCCTTTAAAAGGTTTCCCCTTAAGTACATCGGTGACATAAATTGGTGTAGAGCAAATTTATTTATTTAATAGGTTTATTCTTTTAACTGGTCTGATAACCATTACTGTTCAGTGTTTGGTTTGGGGGGGAGGGGGGAGGAGAGAGTTCTTATTAATTTATCTGATTTATTTCCGTGGCGGATATTTATGTAAAAGGGTTCCTCTGGAAATGAGGGTGAATGTAATTTATCGGTTTAGCAGGTTTATTCTTAACTGGCCTTCAGGCAGACCCGCGCGGTGCCCACGGGGACCCAGGAGAGTTCCTGAAATAATCGAAGGGGGAGAAACTACCGGCCAGCGGGCGAGAACTTCGGAAGCCTGCTTTCTTGACCAAAGTCCTCCCGAACGCTACAGTAAAGGCGCACAAGTCTCAAAACCTGAGATGATTAAAAAAAAAAAAAAAAAAGGGAAGGAGAGAGAGAGAGAGAGAGAAAGAAAAGAAAGTGTCTCAATAATAACATCCCCAAAATGTTTTGGCAAATTGAAGAGAAAAGAGAATCTGCTAATCAGGCCCGTGTAAACTTGCTCGCTTTTGTAAATCTTGTTTGTAGCTCCTGATGGTGTTGGAGTGAAAGCAGACAGGCCCAGCTGGTGGAGGCGAGGGAGAGAAATGCTGAATTTTTAGCAGATCGGGGTTATTTTTAGGCATTTAAGAGTATCTTTAGCTTCCCAGTAAATGAGTCCATCAGAAGGCCGGGTATGAAATAATCAGAATGCAAACGTACGGAACAGAGCTGCGGCCCGCGGGCCCCGCTGTGCAGTGCAGGACCCGTCGGCCGGGCACAGCCGGGGACAGGCCCGCTCCCCGCTCCCTGCGTCTGGCCCCGCTGCCCAAACCCACCTGCAGGAGGCCCAGCCCCGCCGCTCACTGTGCCCTGGGCCCTGCTCCTTCTCCGTCCTTGTTCAAGGGCCCGGACTGGCGGCCGGGGGACAGTGGCCTTGCAGGGAGGGGGGCCGTGGGGGACGGGGCTGGGAGCTGAGGGAGTGGCCGCGGTCTAGAGCTGGCCGGGGACGAGCGTGCAAGGCCGGGCACCCGGGATGCGTCTTTCAGGACAGGGGACGGGGTGAGTCTCGGAGAATCTTGCGAATCCGAAGAGAATCTGAGGTCCTGAGGTCCTGCCCAGTGGAGGCCCGAGGCTGGTGATGGAGGTGACCCACCCGCTGGGCCCGCGTTGATTGGGTCCCTCTGCCCACGCAGAACCGGGAGGCCCATGACAGCCTCCACTCCGTCCCCAAGCGCCAGGTGTCCCCAGGAGCGCCGCTGCCACGCAGCAGGCCTGACCCGCGAGCCCAGCTGTACCTGGTGACACGGAGCGTCCTTTACAAGGGAAGAACTATGGAAGCGTGTGCCAGGCCCCGTGCTGGCTGTGGGGGTGACGCGCCTCCAATCCGTGCTGGGTCCCTGCCCCCAGGGTGGGCTCCGGGTCCCGGGTGGGGGGACCGGCTGACGGCGGGGGGGTGGGTGCATCCGCGACACGAGCCGGCTGCTGCCAAGTGCTGCGGAGGCCAGAGCTCTACTTTGAAACTTCTTCCTTCCAAACTTTGCTCCCGTGACCTCGAGCCGGGCCCACGGCAGGGGTTTCAAGTGCGCCCGTCGATGCCGAGCGACAGCAGCGAGGCTGGCAGGGCGCAGGCGGCCTCCCAGCTGCACGAGTGCGAGACCTGCTGAGGGCCGTCCGTGTCGGGCCACCTGCCTAGTGGCCCCGCCGCCCAGCCTCGCCCCGAGGGCCCCAGCCGCTGCCCGGGGTGGGGGGACGGGGGCAGCGTCCATGCTGCTTCCAGGCGGCCCGGGTCGAGGCCTGCGGACCCGCCGCGGTGCCTCCCCGAGCACCTGCCGCCTCAGCGCAGCCACCGCCGCGTGTGCTGGGGCCGTGGGGCCACCGAGCGGCCGGCCTCCCATGGTGCTGCGGGCGCCCTCGGCGGGGTCGGGTCTGCCAACGTGAGCATCCAAACCCCTGACGGGTCACAACGAGCGACGACGGACAAGACGACGGGCCGTGGTCCCTGTTCCCCCAGGGCCGGGGCCGTACTCACTCCTGAGGTTGGAGAATGACGAGACCCCCAGGTCCTGCCCGGCCCGCTGAGGACCGAAAGGGGACGTTCTGGGTGGGAACTCAGGCCTAAGACGCCCGACGGGACGGCCCTGCAGAGGTTTATCGTCTGTTTGTGTGGGTCTCGGGAGGCCCCGGGGTGCTGGCCCAGCCTCCGCCTCCGCCTCCCCGTGGACAGCAGGTTTGGGCCCTTGTGCCCAGCGGCCCAGGGAGCCCCGCGGGCGAGGCCCAGTGCACAGGGCTCCTGGGCTCCCCACCATCCCCGGGAGCACCTCCGTCCTCTGGCCCTGGCCCTGGCGGTCCCTGTGCGCAGCTCCCTTCCTCAGCTCCCCGAGTCCCCGCGTCACATCCGGGAGGTCTCCTCGGACCCCCGTGCCAAGGTGCCCTGCTCCCCAGCCTCTGACCGGAGCCTCCACTGTTATCTGGCTCGTCCTGTGCGTCGGCCACGTCCCTCAAGCAGGACGTGGGCTCTGTGACGGCAGCGACCTGTCTCTGCGCCTACTGCTCGGGTCGAGGGTGGGGACGGGGCCCGGCAACTCCTGCCACGAGCTCCCGGGAGGCCCCTGATGGGTCCATGCCTGCGCCCGGCCCAGTGGCACGCAGACACGTCTCCCTGTGTCCCCGGGGCTCCGGCTGGTCTTTGGCCATTCCCCAGGGACAGAGGCCCCTCCTCCAGGGATGTGTGCACACACTCGGGGCCTGAGAGCTCCGGGGGCCGGGCCACCCACGTCGGCGGATGGCGCCGACCACACACCCACGGGGCCTTGCAGGCCATGCACGTGCCGGTCACCACGTCCCTGAAGCCACGTGGGAAAGATGGCCCGGGACCCCGCGACGACACGAGGGCTGTGCGTGGGCTGGCAGGAGGTGGGGTTGGGGGCCCTCTGAGCCCCTGGCCCGGGGGCCCCGCTGCACCCCCCGCGTGTCAGGCGGGTGAGCCAAGGGCCCCGAGGGAGGAGGTGCGGCAGCGACGCCAACAATTAGGCGGTAAGCTCCCTGTGTCAATTTGCTCTGGCAGCGGTGGGCACGTCTTTGTCGGGTGGAAGCTCATCTTCCCACGCGGGGGCTGCGGAGGGTAAGCATTTTAAGCTGCAAATATTGTTATTCATAATAGGTTGGCAAATATTTTCCGATTAAGCCAAGTGCCAACCTCTGGAATTACGACGCTGAATCCTCCCGCCGTCCGGATCCTTCCTCTTGCCCCGTTCTTAGGGGGGGCCGGGGTCGGCGAGCGCTGTCCTGGGGCTGTGCCCGCGGCCTCCCTGTGGCAGGGGTGCCTCGCCCGCGTGCCTCCCGTGCGCCTGCGTGTGCCGCGGACCCCTCTGGTGTGCTCCGGCTCAGCAGATGCTCCGGCGACCGTGACCCCCTAGCTCGGGTGTTCGTGGAGCCGCCCACGCCCCTCCTCGCGTGTCTGCCCGGCACCTGACCGTTTGCCAGGACTCGGACACGGGTGAGGAGCTCACCCCCATCCCGGGGGCGCACACGCAGCCCTTGGGTCGGACGTTAGAGGGGAGTGGGGCCTGGGGAGCTCAGGACAGAAGCAGGGACAGACGGTGGCTTCGAAGGACGGATACAGCCTGAATGTGCAGAGGCGGGGGACGGGCATGGCTTGTCCGGGGGGCGGCCGCAGCAGGGCGCCCCGTAACCCAGCGCCGCTCTCTCCCGGCTCCCGGGCGCAGCCCCAGCGGCCCCACCACCGGGCCCTCCCCCCGTAACTCCGCTTCCGCCTGCGGCCCTCCAGGCGCCCCCCACAGCAGGGCAGCCCGTCTCCCTGGGGCTCCAGCGGACACCTGGGGGTCCCTCCTGACCCCCTTCTCTTCTGTGCCCACAGCAGCAGGCGTGTCGTGCCCCCCGGCTGCCTCCGCCCAGGCCCCCCAGCTGTTCACAGCCGGGGCCCCCAGCCCGCCTCCTGGCCCTCCTGGCCCAGCCCGGGTGCCGCCCGGAGATGTCGGTGGGGGTCGGGGGGCCCGTGTTTCCCCACAGCCTCGGAGGCAGAAGCGCAGAGCTGGGCTCCGGGCCGCACCCGCCCCACTGGGAGGGAGGCCAGCTCTGGGCTCCCCGCTGATAAGGACACTAATCCCGTCAGGAGGGGCCCACCCTTGTGATCTCAGCTACCCCGGGCACCTCCCAAGGGCCCCACCTCCTAAGACCATCACACTGGGCGTTAGGGCTTCAGATATGAATGGGGTGGGGGCCAGCCCCCCAGGCTCCTCCACCCCCAGCCCCTGCTCCTGTTGGGGGCAGCTCCCCCCGCAGGCCCCGCCTGCCCCCACACCGCCTGGCAGCCCAGCATCCAGGACAAAGCCCCATGACCCAGTGGGGCCCGCAGGCCCGGCCGGCCCCTCCTGCCGCAGCTCATCCTGACCCCCCCCACCCGACCCTCAGGACACAGGGGAGATGAGAGACGACGGGAGAGACTCGCGCAGCCGCCGTAGCAGAGATGCTGGACCATGAGGGACCGAGGGCCTGGTTCTCCCTGGGAGCCGGCCCCTCAGCCCAGCAGCTTCCACGTCGCGAGGACAGTCCCCGCATCCCCCGGCCCTCCGGGGCTCTGTCCCGTGGGCAGGGCCTTTAGGAGCAATGAGACGGGACCTCGTCGAATAACCTGCACTCACGGGCTGTGAGGAGCCAGCGGGCCCCTCTCATCCTGAACGGGGGCGGCGGGGGCCACAGGGTCCCCGGGGAGGACCTGCGCAAGGGGGTTCGGGGGGCACCTCAGCCCCAACCGCAATCAAAGGGCATCTTCCTAGCAAGTCCTTGTGGCCTAGACTTGATCTTTGCCCCTCAAGGCAAGACAAGAGGGAGCCTCTGCTCCTAACTGAAAGGTCGCGCTGGGGAAGGTGGCCCGAGGACAGCCTGGGCTTTGCCTGCACACGCCCGGGTCCCCCGCGGGGCTCCCAGGGGCGGGCCTGGGCGGCACAGCGGCCCCTCGGCCGGACACCTTGAAGTCTGGACCCCAGGGTGGCGACTGGGTGCAGACCGGCACCTGCCAGGAGTGAGCGGGTGGGGGCAACGGGCAGGTGGGGGACCGGCTGAGCGATGCGACCAGCTGAGCCGCTATGGGAAATCCTCTCCCCCTCCGAGCTTCGCGTCCCCCCCGGCCGGTAAAGGGTGACAGGTGGCTGCACGAGGACCCTCCGGCCCTTGAGAGCTCCTGCAACAGCGCTCGGGGGGCCTGGAGCCGCAGGGCTCTGGGCGAAAGACCCCTGCAGCCGCCCTGGGCCGCATCCGTGAAAGGGGGGCCCTGGTCAGCCCTGAGGCTCGGAGGAGGCGCCCCCAGAGCCCACGTGGCTGCAGCTGTCGTGCCCGGGACTGTCCCCAGTGTCACTGGAGCCCAGGGAGATGCATTAGAAGCAGCAAACGTCCTGTTAACTGGGGGGCCCCTTGCCCCAAAGGCAAGGACGGTCTGGCTCCTCGGGCCGTCGGCGTCCAGGAGAAAGGATGGTGGCCGCACAGACGACAGGCTCCAGGTCCGTGACACGGTTGTGGCCCTGCTTCCCGAGGGGCACGGACCCTGCGCAGGGAGCCCCGGGCTCAGGCGTGCGCTGCGGAGCCTGAGGAGTCGGTCGCAGGGAGAGATGGGGTGCCTGCGGGGAGGGGGCCGGCCCCCAGGCCCACCTCGGAGCCTGCTGGGCCCAGCACAGGAAGCCCGCCGGGGCTGTGTTCCGGGGAGCCAAGGAGGCCTACGTGGGCGAGGGGTGCCACCTTGGGTGAAAAGGTGGAGGACGCTGGGGTGTCCTGAGCAGGGAGGCTGGGGGACTGGCATGGAGTGAGCCTGGGACGCGGGACGGGGCCTGTGCCCGCCCCCCGTCCCTGCAGTCCCCGGAGAACGAGGAGCTCAGCGCGGCCCCGGGCTCCAGGACAAGGACCAGGGGCACGGACGGGCGGGGCCTGGGATGGATGCAGAGGGTCCCAGATGGCCTCAGAGGGTCCATAGGTCCCAGGGGCCAAGATGAGGTTGAGGGCCCCAGGGGGTGAGAAAGGGGACGGCAGGGCTGGGGGGTCCTTGGTAAGAGGCGGTAACTGCTTTTCCGTCAGGGAGCTGCACACGGGGGGCCGGGAGCCGACCCCACAGCCCAGGGCTGGGAAAACCAGAGGCAGCGACGATCCTGGCCCCCAAGTCCAAGTCCCGAATCACCTTGAAACAAATCCCCCTCTGTGTTATACTTAGCTCTTTAGGGCAGTTTTAGGTTCACAACAAAATTGGGGGAAGGTGTAAAGGTTTCCCACCTACGCCCTCCACCCCCCGCCGTCAGCGCGCCCCCACCCGGGGGTGCATTTGTCACTGTGAACCAAGCTGTGCTGACACGTCGTCGTCCCCAGAGTCCACGGTCTCGGGGTCACTCCTGGGGCTGTTCACTCGATAGGTTTGGGCAAATGTACACTGACCTGCACCTACTCTGGCACCGTACAGGGGGCATTTCCACCCTCCTAACCCGTCCATCCCTCCCCGGCCTCCCTTTTCAAAACCACTTTTTGAAAGGCCCCAACCTTCACTTAACACTTATTTTGAGTGTTAAGAATTGAGGATCGCACGGGGCCCC
This sequence comes from Canis lupus dingo, assembly GCF_003254725.2. Classification (NCBI taxonomy): domain Eukaryota; kingdom Metazoa; phylum Chordata; class Mammalia; order Carnivora; family Canidae; genus Canis; species Canis lupus. The sequence goes on from NC_064243.1 coordinate 121,905,463, forward strand.
TGGGGGGCTCAGTGGGTTAAGCCTCTGCCTTGGGCTCAGGGCGTGACCCAGGAGGCCTGGGATGGAGCTGAAGGCACGATCGAGCCCCGTGTCCGGCTGTCTGCTCCATAGGGAGTCTGATCCTCCCTCTTCTTCTGTGCTGTCTCCTTCTCTCAAATAAATTAATCTTTTTTTAAAAAAGATTTTATTTATTTATTCATGAGAGACACAGAGAGAGGCAGAGACACTGGCATGGGGAGAAGCAGGCTCCCTGAAGGGAGCCCGATGGGGGACTTGATCCTGGATCCCGGGATCACCACTTGAGCTGATCACAGAGCCACCCAGGTGCCCCAAATTAATAAAATCTTAAAAAAAAAAAAAAGATTGAGGAACTCCCAGGAACCAGGAAGGAGGATTTTGATCCATGGTTAGAACCATCTGATTGGAAAAGCTGCTGGTCTCTGTCTCGCCCTCTGTCTCCAGCAGACCCCATGGGGTCCCCGATTCCATAGATTTAGGAAGCCCGGTGAGTGCCAAGCTTCCTACCAACTCCTCAGAAGGTAAGTCGGGGCTGCTCCGTCGCTTAGAGAGCGCGCAGGGCCCCCCTCACCCCCGTGGCTTCAGGGGCACAGGCAAGGGAAGCAGGGGCCGCTGTGTGCACACGGATCACCCCAACTTCATTTTCGTCTCGACACCAGAATCTCTCCCTGCCCGGCACGTCAGCACCCGGCTCCGACCGGAGCATGTTCGAAACTTCCACCAACAGAAAGGAGGTGGGATGCAAACTGTCTGTGGAATGGGGCTGAAAATCCTGACAAAGACCAAGGACTTTGTGAAAGTTGATGAAAATGCTGTTGGAGAGTTTCTGGGATCATGTGGAAAGCCCTGAGCCTCTGGCCAACTTAGATCAGATAAGGATCAAAAGAAAGAAAATCGACAAAAATGTTGACTTGTAGGAGTTCAAAGGAGAATGATTCAAATATCAAATAGTTGAAACCTCACATGTTTTTAAAAAGAATGATATTTTTGTGATCACCCTGTAGAAGTCGTAAGCTAAGGGGGCCACAGCATGTCATCATGCGCTTCGGCCAGAAAAGCCTTCTCTCCCTAAAACTAAGACAGTTAGGAACAACAATACAAAAGTTATAAATAAAATATAATGAAATAAATAATATAAAATATAAAAGTTATAATAGGAAATAGTCAATTCATCCTTTGCCCTAATATTTAGAGCATAGTGGCCATAATAACCTAGATTTTAGTTTAATTTAGTAAATTATTGAAAACAAACTTATTTTCAAATAGTTGATAGGTTCAATTTTGAGGGCAATAACCAAATCATATTTTTTACTCATTTTTATTTTTTTTTTTATCTTTTTAAGATTTTATTTATTTATCCACGAGAGACACAGAGAGAGAGGCAGAGACACAGGCAGAGGGAGAAGCAGGCTCCGCACGGGGAGCCCAACGTGGGACTCGATCCCAGGACCCTGGGGTCACGCCCTGGGCCGGAGGCAGACACTCAACGGCTGAGCCCCCCAGGCGTCCATTTTAAGCGGCTTCTGTTTGAAGCTTTCCATCCAATTCTAAGTGAACAAATATGTCCCAAGGAGTCAGGTTTATTGTTTGTTTTGGCTTTTGATTTTAATGAGCATGATAATTTATGACTGATCAGATTGGTAATTTAAATTGTTAATGTATTTATTCTCAACTTTTATTTTGAAATTATCTCAAATTTCATTAAAAATTGCAACAATAGAACGAAGAACTTCTATCTGTCCCTCACTCAGCTTCTCCAAGTGTTTTCACGTTGCCACATCTATCTTATCACTCTCTCTTAATTGATAGAAATATAGTATCATTTCTTTCTCGAAACACTTGAGAATAAGTTGCTGATCTACTTCCCCTTTCTTAAGTATTATTGGGTATATTTTCTCAAAACAGATACATTGTCTTATACAACCACAGTTCAATTGTCAAAATCAGGAAATAACTGCTGATATAATAGTGTTATCTAATCTATAGATCTTCAAATTTTACCATAAGTTGCTCTTTTGACCTTGTGGGAACCTACTGATGTCTTGGGAGAAGTTCCAAAGAGATGGAAATCCATTCATGTATTCATCCAACCAACCGACCAACCAAGCAACCAAGCAACCAACCAAGCAACTAACCTTTACTGACCCTTTCGCCATGTGCCAGGGACTGGGCAAGGGCTGGAAACCAGAAAGGAATCCTACATAGACCCTGTCCTCAAAATGATTTTATAAAACTAAGAATCAGAATGCCATGAATTTAAAATGATACCTCGGGATTCTCTACCGCGATATGGTCTGAACAGCACGATGGTGTCCATTATGGCGTTAGGCCAAGTGGACCTGGTGAGCAGCAGGTGGCAAGCCCTGGATGTCTTACTAAGACAACACTTGCATGCCAAGGGCAGAAGGTGGGGGGTATTCAGGGCACTGCCGTATGGGTGAGGTTTTTAGAGGTCCCACTGGCCTGCCAGTTGGCAGGACTCCCTTCTAAGGTAAAGCATGAGCAGTGGCAATGCTGGATCATCTCCTACGGAGAAAGAAGCACAGAGCTGGGTGCACTCCTGGGATTCCAGGAGAGGCACACTTGGACATATTTCTCCAAATCCATTACTCAGATGACTTGGAGGCCTGCCCGTTTTGAGGGAGTTCAGAGCAAGAGCAGGCTCTTCAGCAATCTGCTCTTCTACTAAGGTTGCGTGACCCAGAGGAACCAAAGGTGATAGACTCAGTATCCATTATGACGGAGAAGGGTTCCATGCTGTCTCTGGCGAGCCCCAGTGGGAGAGTCCTAGTCGTCCTAGTAGAGACCTTCAGCTTTCTGGAGAAAGACGCTTCCTTCTGCCGCAGAGAACTACTCTGGTGTGAAAACCAGCTCCTGCTGTGCAGCTGGGTCGGCCAGAGACTTAGCGCCGACTAAAGGGAGAGCAGCGACCGTGCCGTTGGACTAACACCAATGAGTTGGCAATGGCCAGACTCAACCAGTCACTGATTGGAAGGGCACAATAGCAATCACAGCAATCCATCATGCAACGAAAATGGTATATTTGGGATCAGGCCCAAAGAAGTCTAGTAGGAACGTAGAAGTTGTGTGAACAGGAGGCCTAGACCCTTACATCATCTGTCTCTGACGCAATGACAGGTCTCCCTCAGCTCACACTTAGAGCCTCTATGGTTTGAATGTTTGTGTTCCCTGCCCCTCTAGTTCATATTTTGAATTCCTAAACTCCAAAGGTGGTGGTATTAGTAGATGGGGGCTCTGGGAGGCCGTGAGGATGGAGTCCTCACAAATGGGATTAGTCCTCTTATAAAAGAGGCCCCAGAGGGCTCCCTAGCCCTTTCCACCAGGTAGGGACACAGGGAGAAGTTGGTGGTCTGCAACCCATAGGAGACAGTCACGAGACACCGAAACTACTGGCGTCGTGACCCTGGACTTCCCAGCCTCCAGAACTGTGAGAAATAAATGTTTGTCCCCGACGTTTTGTTACAGCAGCCCGAAAGCACTAAGATAGGGCCGTGTAGGCATCCGGTAGGGTGGAGGACGCGTGTGCCTGTGTCCTGCTGATGGAGGAGGAGGAAACTTGGACCTGGCTCATACGTAGGTGTTAAGTAAAAATAAACTATTGCCCTCAGGCTGGGACAAGGGTGGGATACACCTTGGGTGAAAAATTTATCAGTAGTGAAGATAAATGTTACTATAACATTTAAGTCAAAATTAATACGAAAACACCCATGATGAGTAAAATACCAAAAACTGCAATAAGCACAGGCTCAGTAACAGCACTGTGCTGGGCTATACTGAAGCTTGAGGCAAAAGGATAAATCAGTGATACTAATCTATGGGAATGGGAACGCGTGCACCAATCTTTGGATTTATGTTAAGGGTTCACCCTTCCCCCCGCCCCTCGTTAGGGTTAGGGTTAGGGGTTATGGTTAGGGTTAGGGGTTATAGTTAGGGGTTAGGGCTAGGGGTTAGGGTTCAGGTTAGGGTTTACGGTTAGGGTTCAGGTTAGGGTTTAGGGTTAGGGTTAACGGTTAGGGTTAGCGGTTAGGGTTCGGGTTGGGGGTTAGGGTTAGGGTTAGGGTTAGTCAGAAAACATCTCCTGCAGAGGAGACTCTCGACACTGAGGTAGATAAGATGATTCATCCTGCGGCTCTATCATCAGCCACCTCACTGCTTGGGCAATAAACGCTTTCCTGATTGACATGGCCAAGGTGGCAAAGATCAGGCCATCGGCAGGCCCAACACCATGCGTTCCTTCTTACTAAAGATAGTCTGGCTGCTGCGACCGCTCAATACCTTTTCTCCAGCAACATAAACCACTATGCAGGTCCTCCATGTGACGCCATTTCTTAAGGAGACCAGCCACCGGTGTGAAGTTAATCAGATTCCTTCTGCCCGCGAGGGACAGTGGTTATTCTTCGCCAGCATCAACACTTATTCTAGATACAGATTTCCTTCCCTGCCGTAGTGTCTTCACCAGCGTGACCATCCGAGGACTTACAGACGCCGGGTTTATTGGCATGAGTTTCAACCATTGGCTCAAGCCTGGGGATCTGTTTGCTAGGAAAGGAGGTAGACAATGGGCTTGTGACCACAGGATTCACCCAGAAGCAGCTGGCCTGATAGAAAATCGGAATGGCCTGTTAGGAGGCCGTGAAGGGAAAACCCAGGTAGCTGGGAGGCCATCCTGTAGACGGTAGTTCATGTGCTAAACCCCAGGTTGGTCTTCTCTTCCCAGCAGCTGAGACACATGGGTCTGGGAACCAAAGGGCGGACGTTGGAGTGGCTTCTCTCACCTTCTATCTTAGGGACCAACTTGAGAAATCCGTGCTGTTTGTCCTCATGACCTCAGGTCACACTCTGGCAAATTAGCCGTCTTGGTTGTTGACGAGGGTGGTGGGAGTGGAGGACACATTCTTCCACAGGGGGACGTTGGAAACGTCACTGATCTTGACAACATGACTACTCCCTGGTCACCTTGGGTTCCTCACGGAAGTGGGCCAGATGCAAACAAACAACTCCCACGACAAAAAGAAATGCCTAACACAGCTAGAGGGACCCTCTACCTCACACTGCCCACAAGCACCAACTCAAAATGGATCGATGACCTGCACACAAGAGCTAAAACCATAAGACTCTAGGAAGAAAACATAGGGGCAATACTTCTTGACCGTGGGTTTGGAAATGGATTCTTAGATTATGACGCCAAAAACATGCAGAACACAAGAAAAAATATATTGGACTTCATCAAAACTTAAACATGTGCATCAAAGGACCTTAGTGAGAATGTGAGAAGATAATATATAGAATGGAAAACATATTTGTAAATCGTATAAGAGGTTAATATCTGGAATACAGATGACTCTCGAACAATGTAGGGGTTAGGGCCCTGACCCCCACGTAGTTGAAGATCTATGTACCTTTTCTTTTTTGGAAAGTCTTTTTTTTGGGGGGGCGGGGATTTATTTAATAACATTTGGGGAGGAGCAGAAGGAGAAAGACAACAGGTCCCACATTGAACGAGGAGCTCACCATGAGCCTCAATCCCACGACCTCGAAGTCAGGACCCAAGGTGAAAACAATGACTGCACAACTCAACCGACTGAGCCACCCAGGCCCCCTAAAAATCCACGTATAGCTTTTGACTCCCCCCAAACTTGACTGGTATCCTACTGTTGACCTCACCAATGACATGAAGAGTTGATTAACACATATCGTGTACGTTATATGTGCTATGTATTATATTCTTTCAATAAAGTCAGCTGGAGAAAGGAAAATGTCATTAAGAGCATCACAAGGAACAGACACCACATTCATACTACTGTAGTATATTTATCAAAAAATTCCATGTGGAAATGGACACACATGGTTCAAAAGCGTGTTTTTATGGGTCAACTGTATATAAAGAACTCCTACCGCTCAACAACAGAGAGACAAATCGATTGAAAAACGGGCAAAGGACTTAATAGACATGTCTCTAAGTAAGATGTACAGGTGCCCGGGGATCCCTGGGTGGTCAGTGGTTTGGTGCCTGCCTTTGGCTCAGGGTGTGACCCTGGGGTCCCAGGATCGAGTCCCGCATCAGGCTTCCTGCATGAAGCCTGCTTCTCCCTCTGCCTGTGTCTCTGCCTCCCTCTGTGTGTCTCTCATGAAAGATTTTATTTTATTTTATTTATTTTATTTTATTTTATTTAAAATAATCTAATTTATTATTTAAAATTATTTATTAAAATTTAAAATAATTTATTATTTATTAAAATTTAAAATAATTTATTATTTTATTTTATTTTATTTTATTTTATTTAAAATAAAATCTTAAAAAAAAAAAAAAAGATGTACAGGTGCCCAAAAAGCACATGAAAAGATGGTCAACAGCACCGGTCCTGAGGGAAATGCAAGTGGGACCATGAAGCAGACACGGCGTCACACCCGTTAGAAAGGCTAGTACACAAGGAAGCAAAGGACAAGTGGTGGTGACCATGTGGAGATGTCGGGGCCCTGGCGTGCGCCGTCGGCGGGAATGCACAAGGACACGGCTGCTGTGGACCACAGCGGGGTGGTGGGTCCTCAAAAAATTAAAAACAGAATCAGCAGCAATTGCACTCAGGGGATAGATCCAAAATATTGGACACAGGGACTCGGACGAACGCCGGTGGCCTCTGCAGCAGTATTCGCAAGAGCCCCGAGGGCGGGAGGCACACGAGTGGCCATCGACAGATCGGACACTAATCCAGGGTCGACGCGCAGAGGCACGACATTCGGCCTCAGGAAGGAATGAGATTCCAAGACCCGCTGCGGCGGGGATGGACCTGAGAACACGACGCCGAGCAAAACACGCCGGGCCTGAACGGGCAGCAGGTGCGACCATGCTCGCGGGGAACGTCCAGAGCAGGCAAGTGCACCGAGGCAGCGAGCCGATGGGTCACAGGGGCTGGCGGAAAGGGAAGCAGGGCTTGTTGCTTCCCGCCGGCCAAGACCAGGGAGTCCGGAGTGGCTGGTGTGGGACGGGGGTGATGGCTATCGCCGTGGCTCCAGGGCCATCGGCCGCGGGGACGGTGGCTGGTCTCTGCCTTGAAGACCTGGCGGCAGATGGGAGCTGATGCAGCGCACAGGGTGTGAGCGGGGCCGGGTGGACCGTGCTGGACAAGCCTCTCGCTGCCCCACGTCCCCCTTGGCCTCAGCTCTGACGCCACAGCTGCGGCTGTAGGGCAAGCCTCAGCTTATCTGGCCCCGATAGCACCTTTGCCTCAAGTGTGTGGTTTGCTGTTTGCCCCAGGGTCTCCCTAACGCCGTGGCACCAGGCGGCAGACGGCACACGGGGCACAGGTGCAGCCTAGGAGGGCAGGAGGTGACACTCGGGGAGCCTTGGGGGGTGGGCGATGGAGGGGGGTCGGGGCCGGTGGGGACGGGGGATTCGCTGGGGTCCGGGCGGGGGGCGGGGTAGGCAGGGAATCCAGGAGTCTGCGTGGGGCTGCGCCCTGGCCGCCCCCAGCAGCACCCACCAGCCGAGGCCTCGCATCCTTACACCTGCTCTCCCTCCTCTTGGGCAGTGCCCGCCCGACCCTCATCCCTGTCCCTGGGGTGGCCTCTCAGAGCAGCCATCCTGGGTCAAGGCCTTTCCTGGAGCTCCGCATTTTTGGGAAGGACCTAGGTTAAGCCAGAGTCTCCAAACTCCCCCTTCCCCTGGGAAAGCACCCCTGTCAGTCCCCGGGGGGCCGAAAGGGAGGAGAAAGCACAGGGAGGCCTGTGCGCGGCCGCCGCGCTGTCCCTGGAGCCAGCCCGAGACCCTGGGCCTTGCAGGGGCGCGTGTGCCCTGTCCGGGCACGTGGAGAAGAATCGCGGAGCACCATGGCGAAGGGAGACTCGGCCTCGCTGTCGCTGCGCAGCCCCCGCAAAGTGACAGCTTCGTCTGTTGGACCAAAATCCAGGGCTTGGGAGCCGAGCTTCCCGGATTTCCAGATCCCGAGCTCCCCCTCGTGGCGGCTTCCACTCATGCTCCGAGCTTGGCCGTGAAGCCTGAAATTTCCAGCCCGTTTCAGGGCTTTTTTCCTCTAAGGACCAGTCATCAGGTGTTTGAGTCTTTGGTGCTACGTCTGTGTTTAGAATAAATAATCGTGTTTTATGCTCCGTCTGTTCCCGGAGCGAGTAACCGTTGAGCGTCCGCGTGGCTGCGGGGCCGAGATGTCGGTGGAAGGCGCAGCCCCTTTCCGCAGAGGAACAGCGAAGGAGGCAGGTAAAGCGGCATCCACGCGGGTGGGCGCAGGGGAGACAGCGGCCACTGCTTGCTTCCGTCCCAAACCCGAATTCGTCATCCTGCCTCGCTCAGGAACAGGTACGGGGAGCACATGTCCTCCTTACAGTCGGCCCACGCGAGCACGTGAGGGCGGGGTGACGTCCACTGCCCTAAATGTCTCACGGAATGAAAAGGCACCTTCGCCTCAGCGGGGCTCAGCAGCTTCCAGTGCAGTTGGGTTGAGGCTCTAGCACAGTCCAGTGGGGCCGACTGTCACGCGCTTCGGGTAATTCATATGCATGAGGAGACGTTATCGTTTTTGGTGCAGTTTTGAAAGGAAGTATTAAGGCGAGGATCTGATTTTAAGTGATGGGAAGAAAAAAAAAAAAAAGGTGTGAATTTAGCTCCAGACTCTGCAGAGGATGAAAGAAGATGTTATATTTCTGTTTGAGACGTCGCAACGCCCTCTGGCCCCCTGCCCCGGCGCACCTGCCCACGGAGCACTGGGGACGCACTCAGTTGCGCCACTGCTCCCATTCACAGCCTTGCAGGACAGACCGTCTCCGAGACGCCCCGGGTCAGGGCAGGGCAACAGATTGCTCTGCAAAGCGATGGCGTATGTGGGATACACCGAGAGATCTTTTACAAAAGTAGTTGTATTTATTTTTTTTAAGATCTTATTTATTTATTCATGAGAGACCCAGAGAGAGAGAGAGAGGGGCAGAGACCCAGGCAGAGGGAGGAGCAGGCTCCACGCAGGGAGCGTGACGCAGGACTCGATCCCAGGACCCCGGGGTCATGCCCTGGGCCGAAGGCAGGTGCTCAACTGCTGAGCCACTCAGGCGTCCGTCAAAAGTAGTTCTAAAAAGTACCCAAGATTTGGGGCGCCTGCATGGCCGGGCGGAGAAGCAACCCACTCTTGGTTTCGGCCCAGGCCTTGAGCTCAGGGCCCTGAGATCGAGCCCCGTGTCCGGCTCCACACTCATCGGGGGGTGTGCTTGAATTGTCCCTCTCTCCCTCCCTCCTCCTAACCGACAGACCCCCAACCCTAACCCTAACCCTAACCCTAACCCCAACCCTCCCTCCTCCTGCTCTCTGGCTCTTGCTCTAAAATAAATAAATAAGACCTTAAAAATGAATAAATAAGTACTCAAGATTTGTCAGTTTTCTCAAGACGCTATTTCTGTGTTAATCAGCTGTCCTGCGGGCACGTCTGTGTATCTACGAAGACCCAGAATTTAAGATTTGCTATTTTAAAAACCGCATAATGATTGATGGGGGTGCGTGCGTCTCTAAGGGAAGGGCCGTTACATAACCCGCCGTGGGACTCCAGGCAGCCGTCTCGACCACGGCTGTCCTCGAGTGGACGCACGCCCAACAATGTGACCTGCTAACCCGAGGGTAAGGAGTTAGTTGCAGCCTTCGACCCCCAACCGGGGAGGAGCATCCACCCGGCGCGGGCCTTGGGCGGGGGTGTCCAGGGTGACAGGGCGGGGGGCTGGCCCCGGGAGGGCAGGTGTCTCAACAGCATCTCCCCGCTCTGGCCGCCGTAAACCCTCCACATCCCCGACAGCAAGCGCGCGGGGTTAGAGACGCCTCGGGCAGGAGCCGGGAGGCCCTGGGCGCCCCAGTCCCCCGGGCCAGGCAAGCGGAGCTGGAGGGGCCTCCGGGCAAGCAGCTGACGCAGGAGGCTGAGGGCAAGCGGACGACCGGGGGCTCCCGCCCTGCTGCCGCGCTCCTCTCTGGCGGTCCGTGGGGTGCTGCGCCCACGTTCCACGCCACGTGGGCTGGGAGCCTCAGCCGCTTTTCGTCATGAACGTGAAGTGACTTGCATGGAACCTGAGCGACTAGGAGACGCCCACGAGGCTGACGCCTGCTAGACCATGATAGGTAACGACCAGCGCTGGTGGACTCCAGTTCCGTCTGGTCATTCGGTGGGTGCCAAGGACACGGGGGGAGGGAAGACACAGCCAGTCCCTCTCCCGTGGGTCTCACGTTCGGGAGGGGGAGTGTCGTGCCAACGCGGGCGCCCCAGGAGAGGGGGATGCTATTGAAGTCCACCTAATCCAGGCTGTGGTTGTGCTGACACGCTGGCCTGCAGCCACCCCACTGCGTGCACGGTCATCGCGGATTTCCAACGAGGTGCGCGGACCCCCAAGTACGGCGCTCGGCCTGGTGTCCTCCCTGAGGCCCCACTGCCGGCGACACCTACAGCCCCTCTACTGCACTGTAGCACTAATTGCCGTCCGTTTGTCTCCTCGTGTCCTCCCTAAGGGACGCACGATGAGGAATCTTGTCCCTCTTGACTACTGTTCTATCCCCCAATCCGGAAGGAGCCCCGAGTCCACGTCTGTTGGACAGATGGCGGCTTGGCTGCGACACGGGACACCATTAACAGTAAGCGACCACGTCGCTTCCGTCGACGACAAAGACAAGCGAGAGATGGCGGCGTCAGCCATGTCGAACCGCCCTCCAGACCCTCAGAAAACCCCTGGAAAGTAGAACTGATGGTCATCGCTAGTGGTGACCAGTGTCCACGAGCGCTGTCCGTGACCCTCACCTACTGTGTTCACATCCTGTGCAGCCCCGGCCAGACTGACGGATGCTGGGCCGCACGAGCCCTGGGATGCGAGGACGTGAGGATGTGTAACTCTCAAAGCTAGAGCGGGCGGAGATGTGGCCTCTGCTCTGTGCCGGGATCGCTGGCTCTGAGGATCCCGCCGCTCCGTCGTGAGGGTGCTCAGGAGGCCCTCCAGCGCGGCCCGCGGGTGAGGAGCTGAAGCTTCCGCGGCCATAGACGCCTGCCGTGGCGGAGGCCCATCCTCCAGCCCCAGTCGAGCCTTCAGATGACGGGACCCCAGCCCAGGGAAAAGCCTTTCCAAGTTCTTGACCCGCACAAAGAGCTGGGAGGAGATGTGGGACGCCCTTACTGTTGCCCTAAGCCACTAAGTCTTGACGCGACCTCTCATGCAGCAATAATCCCAGGTAAGGTGAGGTTGGTGCAGCTCCGTGAGCCAACGATGGGCGTCTCCTCAGCCTGACGCGGCTTAGAAAAGCACTTTGAGGACGTCTCACATTATTAAACATTGCAACGTGGACCTCAGGGGTGTGCTCCCTTTGCAGACACAACTTGAGAGAAGCCCCTGAGCCTCCTGCTCCTGCCAGGACGCGGCTGCCCCTGAGCCCCTCCTACTTAGATTCTGGAGCTTTCCCGGCAAGAAAAGCAGGCTGGACAGAGTGGGAGCGTTGACTCCCCCGGCCGAGGCGGACTCCCCCGGCAAGAGTTGGCGATCTGGCTCAGAGGACTGAAGCCGGGCTCTGGCCCGGAGGACACCTTCCCTCTGCCCACCCCGCCCCTGCCACCCCCGTATCCTGCCGCAGCCCTGATGATCTCCATAGCACCGGAGGAGGACTGTGCCCTGAGACCACAGCACAGGCAGGGCCACGACGCATTCGTGTAGGACGGCCCGCAGACCGCCTGCCGGAGGGCAGCAGCAAGCAGCGGGGGAAGGCAAGGGCCCGGGGCGCGCGGCCGCATCCACAGATCCACACACAGGAGGGTCCGCGGGGGCTTCCTGCAGGCCCGGCGCACTCTGGCCAGGCTGCGCCCCGGGGCTCCGTGCTTGCTGGGGGGGGGGGTGCAGAGCGGCGCCCTCCCCTGCCCGCAGCAGAGGCCCCGGGGCCTTTGTCCCGGGGAAGCAGCGGGGTCCCCGCCCGGCGCTGGGAGTGGGGCACGGGGTGCCCGCCGCCTCCGAGCTCCCTGCGCCGCGGCCTTGCCCGGGGCTCCCCAGGGTCACTGGAAGCGGCTTTGCTCCCACCACGTGGCCTGTCGTCTGCGAGGTTCCTGGAGATGTTCTGAGGAGCTCGCGCGATGGAAATGCCTGGCTCCCGCGGGCCACCCCGCCCCGCCCCCCAGGCAGGTGCCCCCGGGCCTGCGGGCCTCGCCCCGGGCTGGCTCCCCCGTGGGCTCCGCGGCCAAGCCTGAGGGCAGCTGCCAAGGGAACCCCCGTGGCGGGTCCGGCGTAGGCAGGGGGACGGGGGAGCGGCCGTGGCCGGAGCAGGGCCTGGGGGACACGGTGCCCCTCGCATTGCTGACGACCTGACCCACAGAAGCTGCACAGACGCCGCCTGTTTATCCGCCCAGGCCTCCCCCCGGAGTCCTCCTGCTCAGGGCCGCGCGTGGGGGTGACGGAGCCTCGTGCACCTGAGGCCCCAGCCGGGAAGCCCTGGGGGAACACGGACGGAGTCTCTGCTGTCCCGGCAGAAAGGGGGCCCGAGAAGGGATGTGCGCCCACGGCACCCCCTTCCCCGCCGCCTTCCAGCCTCAGGTCCGGTGGGTGCCCCCCAGGGGAGCAGGGACAGCCAGCTGCCGGCGGGAAGGGGCGTGGGGGCAAGGGGAGACCCCGGGCAGCTCCCAAGGCTGCGGCGCCCCAACAGAGCTCCGGCCACTGCGGGGCGCCCCTCTCCCAGGAGCTCCCACCGTGGGGGCGTCTCCGTGCTGGAGAATTCCAGGGTCGTTTTCCCGCCTATGGCTCGGTTCATGGGGGGGGTGTGCGTGCGACCCCGCAGCCCCCCTGCCTTCCACGGCCCCCAGCCCCCCCCGCAGGGCCCTCCATCCCGTCCCTGCTGCGGGGAGAACGGGCGCCCAGGGGTCTGGAGGTGTGACCTCACTCTGTCGCGAGCCGTGTAACCCGGGAGAGGCCATTCCTCTCCCTGCATCTTGGGGAGCCTGAGGAGCCATCTGGAAACCAGGACGCCGAGAGGACGGGAGCTCCGTCTAGTGGGGGGCTGTGGCTGGGAGCCTCGGCCCTTCCCCGGGGCCAGGACGTGTCCCCGTCGGTAGCTCTGGCTCTGAGCTGACAGCGCGGTTCTCCAGGGACGCGCGGACGTGGCGGCGGTGGCAGAGGTGCTGCTGCCGGCGCTGGAGTGTGTGGGCAGGTGTTCGGGGACTCCTCGGGGTCCTCCCACCTGTCACTGCGGGGGGGCCCTAAACCAAGAGCTGATGTCCAGGATCGGGGGACCACCCTTTCCCCAGAGGCGGTGACGTCCTGGCTGCTAAGACCTTCGTCCTGAGTCAGGGACGTGCTTCGGGATCCAGGCCGCGCTTCCAACAGGGGGTCAGAGGGCAGTGAACTAAGGGGGGCCTCCTGCCCGTCGCCCTTCTCCCCACCGTGGGCTCCCGCCTGAAGGAGGAGGTTACATACCTGAGCTGCGCTGGACGTTTCAAGGTCTCAAGCATCCTCTCATCATTTACTCCTTCGGAAGTGTTGCGTATCAGGCTCCCTGACACCAGGGCTCTGGGTTTTCCTCAGCAATAATAACAGAACTTCAGCGCGATGCCCTGTGTGCCCCCAAATTCACGTGGAGGCAAATTCAGCGTGACCGTGTTCGGGGATGGAGCCCATCAGGAGGCACCTAGGGTCCGCGAGGCCCTAAGGGCGGGGCCCTGGTGTGACAGGACGGATGGTCTCGGAAGGGAGACGGCAGAGACTCGCACCCTCCGTCCCAGGACACCCGGGACGCACCGCAGACTGCAACCCTCGCCCCGGCGGCGTCCAGGCTTCCAGGCTCCAGAACTTGGGGGAATCGGTGTTGGCTAACCCCCCAGAACAACAACAAAAAAAGCCCCACATTTCATCACAGAACAAAATCACGAACGCGCCAAAGTTTAAAACAAGAAAGAGAAACCGCGCGGGGCGCGCTCAGGGAAGAGCTACTTGGGAGAAAGAACCTCCGCCCTCCGAGCACCTGGAAACACAGGCCTCAGCACCCCGCAGCGACCCTGGCACCCCTTCTGTGCTAGAAGGTCATTCCGACGGACACGGCCGGGTGATAAAAGTCCTGTTGTTCCAGAAACTGTTCTGACGGCAACGGGATAATTCTAGAAACACTGGCGTGAGCCTGGCCTGTTCAACAGAACCATGGGAAATCATGCATCTCGGGCTGAGGGTCAGTGTTCCGGGGGCTCAGGCCTCCTCAGCGAGCTCCACACGGAAGACGACGTGGATTTTCCTCCCAGCTCTTCCGCAGCAGCTGCGCCTCCCAGAGCCCCCTCGGGGCCGTCCGCAGCTTGACCCCAAGGGCCCGGCCGCTCCGGGTCCCACACTTTACCTGGTAGAGTTTGGAGGAGGGCACCTCTCTATTCTCTCAACAAACAGATTTTAGGGAGCATCTCGGCTCTACCAGGCTCGCTGCGTAAACCCTAACTGAGAATTCCTGGTTGTAGCGCAGGGGACCTCTGGAACGTTCCGCGGGGATGCAGTCGTGCGTGGAATGCGTCGCGGGTACCGCCACGCTCCCCGCTTTGCAGTTTAGGAAGCGCTTTCCACTCTGGCCCTCCTCCGAGGGCGCCGAGGGCGCGGATTCTTAGCCTCATCTCGTAGCTGCGGGCGTTGGGGGCCGTCTGGGTGGAAGCAGGGGCAGGGGAGTTGTCTGGAAACTGCATTTGCACCGTTTTTACTCGGCTCGTCTATTTATTTGATGTGGCTTTGGGGAAAGTGACAAAAATGACAGAGGAGCAGGAGGCCAGAGGGCCTGTGAGCCGTCCCCTGTCACCTGACTACTGACTTCTGACGGTTCATCCCGGTGACTTGGAGCGTGTAGGGGGGACCTGGAGGAAACTCACACGGCAGTGATGGTGGCTCAGGGACCCAGGGAGTGTGCACGGGGGACATAATAGTGAATAATAATATGAATGAGGATGACACACACTCAGCACGCGGCAAATAGGTGGAGAGGTGCTAAGTGAAGACAAAGGGACAGGATCGCCATCTGCAAATATCGCAAGGACGTAAATACCAAGGAAGAGGACGACTTAAGTATTTAGAAGGACGATGAAGCCCGGGATGGGCTCGTAACCAGTCCCAGCCAGCTCGTCCCACAACAGCCCTTGCTGAACTAAGCTCCCTGAGACCAAAGGCGGGCGGCCCCGTGGTCCCTCCACGACTTTGACGCATGGGCTGAGCCTGGAAGTACCTTGTGCCCCAGGTGCCATGTGCATCCTCACACGCTTACCTGGCATTTGTGGAATACCTGCGTTTGGCCTTGAATTGCGTCACCCTGGAGAGGCATCTGCAGCCCTGACGCTGGTACTTGTGCGAGGACCTTGTTTGTGGTCCCTGGTCACAGGGCTCTAGCCAACCCATCCATCTCCCTGCTACGTGGCCAGCAGTGCGCCGAACATTCCACGTACGAAGGGAATGGCGTGCGTCCCCGGAAAGACGGGGCCACGGAAGGAAGGGTGTCCTAGGCCGCACCCCGTCCCATCAGCCCCTGTCCTGTACCCCAGCCCGCACACGGTTGAGATGGACCTTGCACCCTGCAGAGCTTCCGCAAGCCTGGAGAGCCTCCGGGGCCCGAGCCTCCCTTCGGCCTTTGATCCAGGCTCTCTGAGCCTCGGGCCCAGGGATGCCCCTCCCCGTCCTCAGCAGGCACAGGACAGAGTCCAGGGACCTCGGGAAGCCCAAGGTGCTCAGTTAACGTGCGGTGAGTGATGGGCCGACGTCCGACACGGGCTCTGTGAACGCAGCCTGGGCCTCCAGCATGGTGGACCCTGCGTGGTGGGGGGGGTGGGGGGGTGGAGTCAGTCTCCTGCCTCCCTGGGCGCGAGGCTCCCACTGCGACTCTGGAGATGGGCTTCGTTTTCAGAGTCTATGACATCAACAAGAATGACCTAGATGCCCAGGCATCACCTCCCCGAGTCTCCAGAACGACCCTACGAGAAGGCACTATTATCGTTGCCATTTCCCAAAGGAGGAAACTGAGGCATAGAGCAGCTGAATGACCTCCGCAAGGTCCCCGAGCCAGACCTCAGCACGGTGGGCGTCACGGGGCCGCTGTCTGGATGCCGGGCCAGGGCACCGCGCCTGTCATTCTCAGGCCCCGCTCTGCAGGAGGCCTGGCTGCCACGAGGAGACCGCGGCGTCCCGCGCTACCCCGGCGGGCTTGTGCGCGTGCGACCCCACGACTTCATTCATATCAGGGTGCAGGTCCCAGGTGCAGAGGTGGCGGGGCTGCCCGCAGCTCGCCTGCCCTGGAGGACCCTGCCTGTGGCTTTTCCTTCCAGCATCTCTCCTGCCTTCGCCTTCCCACCTCCGGGGAGTCGGCAGCCCGATTCCTTGAGGAGCCGCCAGAGGGAGCCGCCCGCAGGGGAATGGGAGGCTCTCCGGGGCGGGCCGAGTGTGCGGAGGGCCGTCCCCCCAACTCAGGGGGGGCTCCTACTGGGAGACGGTGGGGTATGTCAGGGTGGGCGGGGAGTGTCCGTCCTGCCCCTGGTAAGACCAAGACCGTGCGGTAGACAAATGTATAGTAAGGGCCGCGCCGGCCGTCAGGTGGGCTTACCCCGCGCGCACAAGTGACAGTAATAAGGAGGGTGGGAGGAGACCTCTGGAGGGAAGGACGGGCTTAGGGGATGGCTGGTGACATGGTCTCACGGGCGTCTACCTGGCCCCCAGCTCACTGAGCTGCATGCGGTGAAGAGGCACAGCTCTTTAGAGTCGCCACATGTGTACCTTTTTGAAAGAACCACCTTACGGGGCCGGTATATGCTATAGCATATGTGCGTGCAAGTGCGTGCTGTGTGTGCGGGCACCTGGGCCGCGTACGTGCGGTGTGGCTGCCTGCGAGGACACACTCACTCCCAAACTACTTTCCATTCCAGAGAAGAAAAAGAAATGAAAGGAGCCAGGCAGGGTGACGGCGGCCCTCGGCCCGGGGTGCCAGGCGCCCCGAGAGCAGGGCTCTGAGCTGGGGGGGCCCAGGCTGCAGTCAGGGCCCTCCACCCCCTTCCTGGGTGCCCGGGGGGACACTCCCTGCACCTCACTGCATGGGGGGCTGATCAAGTGGAGTCGGCACCGAGGGACCCTGGAGCCTTTTTCAGATTTGAGAGGCTTCCAGGCCAGCCTGAGTCTGTGGGTGGGGGGTGGGTGGGGGTGGGGGTGTTGTCCATACCCCCCGTGACCTATGCCCCGCAAGCCTAGGAGTAAACCCAGGCCTCAGTCTTTCAAAGGCCCAGACCCGCGGCCCCGGGCAGCACCGGGCGACACCGGGCGAGGTCCCCCGCGGTCCGGGTCCCTGCGGCATCCGCATCCGGGCCTGGGGGTCGCGGGGGGCTCGTGGCACCGAGGGGCGCCCGGGTCAGCCGCCTGCGGTCCAGGCCGCGCCAGGGGGAGGGGCGGGAGCCCAGCCGGGGGGGCGCTGCGAGGTCGGGCTCGTGGGTGCTGCCGCCCAGGCCAGGCCCCCAGGGGGAGGGGCGCGGCCGGGCCGGCGGGCGGGAGGGGCGGGGAGGGGGAGGGGGAGGAGGAGGAGGAGGAGGAGGAGGAGGGAGCCGCGGCGGCGGAGCGGACGCCGGAAGGGCCCGGGCGGGTGAGCGGAAGGCGGCGGCGCTGGGGTGCGGGCGGGTGCGCGGGGACCGGGGAGGAGGCGGGGACGGGGACGCGGACGGGGAGTGGGGAGGGGGAGGGGAGGGGTGCGCGGGGGCGGGGAGGGGTGCGGGGACCCGGGTGCGGGCGGCGCTGGGGGCGGGGCTGCGGGCAGCAGGGCCTGGGGGGACGCGGGGCCTGAGGAGCCGGAGCCTGCGCGCCCCCGGGTCACGGCCCGGCAGGTGCAGGGCCTGGGTCTCCCCGGGTCGCGGCCGGCAGGTGCAGGGCCTGGGTCTCCCCGGGTCTCCCCGGGTCGCGGCCGGCAGGTGCAGGGCCTGGGCACCCACGGGAGAGGCCAGCGCCCGGGGCGCGGTGCAGGAGACCCACGGGCTGCGGGGCCCACCCCCGGCGCCAGGTGTCCAGGGCCCGTATGAACCACTGAGGCACGGAGAGGCCGAGTCACGGCCCAGGCAGCACAGGCGGCCTAGTGGGCTGCGACCCCGGGGGCGGGACTCAGGGCGCTGGCGCCGAGCGGGGCGTCCGCAGTGCCGGGCGTGCGTGAGCTCCGGGTCACGGGCTGTGCGCCCCTCCGGGGGAGCAGGGCGCGTCCTAGGAGGATGCAGGTGCCAGCACCCGCCCGCCCCGCCCGCCCCGCCCGCCGGAAGTCCCGGGGATGGGAGGATGGGGAAGATCCCGGGGGAGGGCAGGGAGGGCAGCCGGAGGCTCAAGGTTAGCGCCGCCCTCAGCCCAGGGCGTGACCCGGGATCCCGGATCGAGTCCTGCGTGGGTTCCCCGCCTGGAGCCTGCTTCCCCCTCGGCCTGGGTCTCTGCCTCTCTCTCTGTCTCTGTTTCTCATGAATAATAATAATAATAATAATAATAATAATAATAATAAAAGATATCCGAAGGGCTGGAAGTTTCCTTAGCCTGTACAAAAAGACATGAGGAGATGCCAAGATGCCAAAAGGTCAGGGTGACCTCCCTACGCTGGGAGGGCAGGGACAGCCGCCCAGCCAGGGCCTGGGGCACAGGGAGGCGGCACCTGCTCCCCTCGGGTGAGGGGTCAGGGCGGCCCTGCGCTTGGTCAGGACAGGTCAGCGCAGATGGCCGTGGACGCTGGGGTTTCAGCACCGGCCACCCCCAGTCTGTCAGGAGTCGGGGCTGCTGCCACAGGGCCAGGGGGGGCCGCGGGGACATGTGCCCCGGCCTGTCGAGGAGGAAGACAGGCCCGTGGGAGCTGGGGCTACACAGCAAGACCCTATAGAGCCCAACAGAGAAGAGGCAGGACTGAGGCCACTGAGGCTGCATCCGGGCTCTGTGAGGCCACCAGGTGCCCTCCGAGCCTCCCCCTCCTCCAAGGCTCTCCCTCCCGGGAGCCTCCCCCTCCTCGCACCACATGGTCCAGCTCAGAAGCCGCGCTGCGCTCCCGGGTGGGCTCACCTCTCTCTTCCCCGGAACCAGCCGTGCAGCACCCCAGCCTGGTGCTGGTGACATCGGGGCCGCCAGTTGGCGCTGCCCCCCCCCGCCCCCCGGGCAGCAGAGGGGCTCTCTGGGCCCAGAGCCCGTTTGTGCGTGAACCTGCTGGCGACACAGGTGCGCCGTGGGGAGGCGCCGCCCACCCTGGGCCTGTCCCCCCGCGTCCCTGCGGTACAGACGGCAGGCGAGGAGTGGGGAGACGCAGCACCGGCTTCCCGCCCCGCGTGGTGAAGTCACGAGTCAGGAGCCGGGCTTTCAGCGAGGCCCCGGGCCCCGGGTCCCAGCCCTTCCGCGGGGTCGGCTGATGCTCTACCTGCTAATGAGGCCCCAAGGAGCTTCACCCAGGGGTGTCTCGCACTGAGGCCTCGGTGGGGAGCCCCTGCACCCAGCCAGAGGTGGGCCGCGTCCACCGCCCGACACCGGCTGGCTCCCCAGCTCTGCGCAGCTCTGGCCTGTGCCCTGCGCGGCCCTGCTGGGCTCCGGGGGCCCGGGGGTGCCATTTGCACCACGAGGCCTCCCTAGCCCCTGGCGCTTCTGGGAAGTCATTCAGAGCAGCTGGGGAGCTAGGTTCCCTGAGGGACACTGGGGGGGACGGGGCCTCTCCTGCCCCTTTAGCACATTTCCTCCCCACCGGTGAGGGCAGCGCCCGGGCAGCCAGCCCCGCAGCCCGTGGTGGGCTCCTTGGGAGCCTGCAGCGGGCAGCTCACCGCAGCCTCCAGAGGGCCTGCCAGGACGGCCCGCGGTCTCCCTGCTCCCCAGCACAGCGGACGGCCAGAAAGCCAGCATGAGCCGGGTGTGAACGACACAGCGGGGACCCGGGAGGACCGCTCGCTCTACCAAGGGACCTACCGTGAAATGAGACCCGTGGGTTCTCAATACTCGAAATGCAGTAGTATTTGACGCGAAACTCATTTTATTGGCACAGCTGCGCAGCACCTGGGACTGGGTAAACCAAGTCACACCCCGCGCCCCCTCCTCTCTCGGTGACTCGCGCCAGGTGCAGTCCGGTTGCTGTTAGGACGCTAGTGCATTACTGTGACCTGTGTGTGCACGGGGCTCACCCGTCCCGGCGGCTCGCTTCCAGGGTGGCGGATGGGCCTGGACTCTGCGCCAGGGCTGCAGTGGGGGGAAAGGAGCCGGGGCGCCACGGGTGTCCTGGCAGGTCCGGGACGCAGGGAGCCAGGGCGGGGCAGGCGCACCCGACCTCCTCCAGGCCCTGGAGCACCCTGCGCGGCCTCCACACCCCACCTGGTCAAGCAGACACGTTGGGGGGATGTGGGTGGCACTTTCTGAGCTCCAGGGCAACGTGGCAGGTGGCAGGAGTCCTGGGTCGTGCTCTCCTAGGCTCTTGCTGTCCACAGTGCAGTCAGGACGCCAGCTGGAGGCTTGTGGCAAAGGCAGCAGCTCAGCCTGCACCACGGCTGTGTTGCCTCTCGGGTCGCAGCCCTTCCCAGATCACCTGGCCCTGCCTTCACAGCCCACATGCGGAGCCCCACTGGCGTCAGTGGCGTGTCAGAGGCATGTATGGCTGAGAGAACATCCTCCAGGGCCACCCTGACCCCCGCCGGGTGCCCGCCTCCGATCCCCTCGGACCCTCGGGAGCCCAGCCTATAGCTGGTGTGTCTGCACTTCACACGCAGGACTGGGCGAGTGTGCTCAGGGGCCCAGGGTGGGCACACGCAGTCCCCGCGTCCAGCGCCTTCCCCTGCCCTGTCCCAGGGCCGGGATCGAGGCCGGGCCGTCGTGCCCCCCGCCAGGCTCCAGGCCCCGGGGATGCGGGAGCCAGCAGAAGGCCGTGGATGCCAGGAGGGCACACTGGCCTCCGCGGGTGACCGGGGGACGCGCGTCCTGGCCTTGCTCCAGCCGAGCTGCTGCCGTCCACGCGAGACTCGGCCTCGACTCTAGGAGGACTAGTGTTTGGGCGGAAATAGTCCGATGCTCATTAACACTCTCCCTTAGAAATGCTTCCTTCGAGGCTCGCCAAGATGCCCCTCGTGGTGGAAGACGTCATGAGGCTGCTCTGCTCCATCGCTGAGGAGAGGAAAATGCAGGCAGCCGTCAAGCACTCTGGGAAGGGCGCCCTGGTCACTGGGGCTGTGGCCTTCCTCGGTGGTCTGGTCGGAGGCCCACCCGGACTAGCTGTTGGTAAGTGCAAGCTCCGCGGGGGGCGGCCAGCCTCCAGGGCGTCGTACAAACAGCCCCTGACACCACAGAGACCCCACGGAAGGGTGACCCGTGTGCGATGCTTTGAGCTGAGGTTGCTTCTGTGACACGGTCTCCGTGTACCTAACTCATCCTATGGGAAACACGGGCTTGAGTGTGAATGTCTCAGGAATCCGGGCATCCTTGCAAATGGCACGTGTCCACGCAGACCCGGGGCGCCTCTCCCCGCAGGGACGTGTCCCAGCGTCCGACAGTGGGGCTGTGCTGGGTCCCCGCCGGCCTCCTTGCCCTGGCACCATCACGTGTCCCTGCAGAGGGAGCCGGGGGGAGGCTGGCACGGCCGAGGGGGCCCTTCTCCACTTGCTCGTGGGGAGAGACCGCCGGGTCCGGGAGCAGACGGTCCCAGGCCGGAGCAGCAACAGCCGTCCAGGTGCAGAGGAGCGCACCTGCCGCCGGCTCGAAGCGTCTCTCGGGCGTCGTGGGGGACGTTCAGCAGACCTTGGGAACGACTGCTTTCCCCTCCCGGGTCCTCCTTCCTCTGCAGCCGAGGGGCAGCCTGGCCGGGGCCGCGTTCTGCCTCCGGGCCCGAGGCCGGCCTGGCTGCGTCCCGGGGAGGAGCGGGTTTCCAGCTGCGTCCACGCCGGGCCTCCTGGGAGGCTGCAGGCTCCCGCCTCCTGGTGGGGTCCACCCAGGCCCGGGCCCCTCTGGCCCCGGCGTCTCCTTTCAGAGAAACCTTCACTTGGACCGGGCCGTGGAAGCACAGAGCGGTTGGCGGACCGTGCGGGGAACCCCCCAAACCCCTCAGCCGCTTCCGTTCCCCCAAATTCCCATCTTGGGTCCTTGCGGTGCATTTGTCACAAGTCAGCAACCAACCCCGACGCGTCACTATTCTCCGTTCCCGCGCTTGATCGGGACTTTGCTGGTTCTCCCGTCAATGGTCCCTTCCTGTCCCAGACCTTCGGAGGAGGGGGGGCGCCCGGCTCATGGCCCCTTTTCAGGGACACGTGACCTCCACGGGGCCTCCCTGGGGACGCCCGCCGCGACCTCTGGTTCAGGGGGTCCTTGCCAGGTTTGTCCACCGTGACCCCAGCGTCTCCCCTGTCCAGGCTCTGCCCTTTCAGCGTCACTAAGTAGCTGAGCTGCATCCATTAACATCTCGTCATGATGTTCAAGAATCATGGGATTTTTAATGAAGAAACCTCGCATCCGAGGGGTAGCCGTGGGCCGGCGAGGGGTAGCCACGTCCTTTAGGCAGGGACCCAGCTCCCGGTCACCCACGGGCTCCCTGAGCCGCCCTCATTCCTGCCTGGCCCCAGAGGGCACCCGAGTGTGATTCCCTCGCCCCAGGGCCCCTTCCTGTAGCAAACCTGCGGCCCACCCGACCAGATACAACCGTCCCTCGACACAAGCCCTCGAGTCCCCAAGTCGTGCACCTGAAACTGGGTCCTAAATTTTCCTTTAAAAATGTCGATTATGCCCCTTTGGGGTCACGGGAAGAGTAGGAGCAGGTAACCTACATTGGATGATTATCACCATACAACTCTGGGGGGCTGGCGTGGACAACCAGGGCCTCCAGAGTACAGGTCTCCTCTGTGCCCAGGGTCCCTTAAGCACGTGCTTTCAGTTGACATTTCCAAAGTTCAGGGACAAAGAGCGATGATGGGGAAGACCCAGCCCCACCACGGAGATGATTCTCCTTGAAAATGCACTTGCTTCTCAGCTCTGCTTTCAGACGAGAGGGTTCTGCGGGAGGCAGGAAACCCCCAGGCCCTGGGGAAGACTTCAGTTGGCGCAGCTGCGAGGAGACTCCTCCTGCTGCACCTGGGAGGGCAGAGCTTAGGGAAGGGCATGCTGGGTGTCAATTATCCGAGCCTAATGGACCGCAGTCCCCATAAACCTCTGCCCCCCGACTGTGGGTGGAAGGACACGAGGCCGAGGCTGTGCTGGCCTGCTCGGGAATGTGCCCACTCGTCACGGCCGCGGGCGTGCTCCCAGCAGGAACCCAGGCCTTCGTGCACGCGTAAGGCCCAGCTCATCGAAGCCGTCCTTGTTTTGCAGGGGGGGCCGTTGGGGGCCTGTTGGGCGCGTGGATGACAAGCGGACAGTTTCAGCCGATTCCTCAGATCCTGATGCAGCTGCCGCCCTCTGAGCAGCAGAAGCTCTTTAATGAAGTGACCGCCATCGTCAGGCACCTGGAGTGGACGGACGTCGTGCAGCTGACCATGCTGGTCATGGGCAGTGAGGCCCTGAAGCAGCAGCTGGTGGCCATGCTGGTGAACTACATCACCAAGGAGCTGCGGGCCGAAGTCCAGTACGGGGACTAGAGGCTCCTCCTGGGGCGGCTCAGGTCCCCCGGACGCACAGGAGGGGACGCGTACTGGGAAACCCCACATCGCCCCTGTAGTGCCGTAGATGGAGTGAAACGCGCTGGAGACGCTACTACTGTGCCGCATCGTGTACTGGAAATTATTTATGAAGACGCTGTTTTGGGGTCCTGACACCCCGTTCGCCGGGAGCCTGGCCAGGAGCAAATCTGTGCCTGCCGCGGACGTGGGGGGCGCTTCCTGAAGCCACCTCTGCTCCCGTGGGGGCCCCGTCCTCAGCACCTGCTACGGGACCCGTCCCTCCCCAGCGGCACCGCGTCTCGGGACCTGGGAGCTGGCCCCCGCGGGAATCCTGCTTACGTCGTGTGCCCCTTGCTGTCTCTGCCTCGAGCCGCCCCGCCGACGGACGGTGGCCCGGCGACTGCAGCCACAAGCGCCCAGGCACCCGTCCCGTCCCCAGGGCCTCAGTCTCCCCATCCAGCAGGCTGTGGTAGTTGTTGAGTTTTGCTCTGTAAATTAAATGCCTCCAGTCGAGAGTATTGGTCTTTCTGCAGTGATAGGATCTAGGAAATGCGTCCACCCTACACGGTTCTTATTCTGGGTTCCCTTTGCTCTCAGAACCGTAGCTGGACTCGGTGTCATCAAATTGCAATAAATGTCTCCGGACGGGCCTTTTCCGTAAAGCGTCTCCAACATCCAGGGTCGCTCGCACGGAGCACAAGGGAAGGCGCTGGATTTGTGGCTTTAAGGAACGACACAAGCCTCCCAAGTCCGGTGCCCAAGGCCTGACCCCGCAGGCTGCCCGCTTTGGCGCCCTTGCTGCCCTGTGCCCACATGGCCACAAGCATCCCCAGGCCTCCCCGAGCCCGTGCACAGTGTCCCTCGGGTCCCCAGGCCTGGGCAGGGCACCCGGCCCAGGCCGCCCTGGGGTGAGGAGGGGCACCGCTGCCGAGGAGATGGCATCCTGGCACCTCCAGGGGGGTAAGGACCGTGTCAGGCTGAACTAGAGCCCACGCGGAGTAAGGCCAGACCAGGGCCTCTGAACTAGGACCCCACGACCCCTGGGTCTGGGAGAGCTGGGCCCAGCGTGAGCAACCAACCGGGGAGGCTTCCCTCGACCCCTCAGGCACCTTGTGTGACAACTCATGGCCCCGGGGTCCTGGTTCAGACGCCCACAATGATGTCCCCGGGAGCCCCTCCCACCCCCTGGCCCGCCTGCCTTTATTCCTGGGAAAGACACTGACCCAACTCCTGACCAGAGTTGAAGCAGATGGAGCAGCCCTTCCTGAGTGAAGTCACCCGGGACCAGCGGGGTCCTGGGGTGCCCTGGGATGGGCTTTGGGCCCAAGAGGGCAGAGCAGACCTCCAGTCCTAACCTGGGAGGAGAAAGCACTTTCCTGGCTCTCCCTCCGGCTCTCCCCTCGCCTCCTGTGCTTTAGTGTTTCCTTCTGTGTCTCCTTTGCAAAATCTTCCTTTATTTATTCTTTTAACAGGTAATAAGAGCCTGGTGCAAAACTCGGAAGACTCCAGAGAGGACCGATGGAAAGGCGAGGCTTCCCCCAGCATGCAGGCCTACCCCAGCCCCCTCCCCAGGGGCAGCCACTGTGCCCCGGTCTTGGGTATTCCCTTACTCCCCTTGAAATGGTCTTTGGAAACCATAATCATTTCCTTGCACTTGTGTTTATTGATGAAAGCTTAGAAAAATGCAGAAAAGGATCAGGAGACCACTATCAGTGTCACCACCCAGAAAATCACCCTTAACACATGCCCCCAGCTCAGCCCACCCTCTAACACCTCGTGTCGGCATCTGGCATCTCCAACATACTCACATTCTTCCCGCTCAGACTCCTCTGAACATTGTTACCAATTAACACTGACATCTGTGACGTCGTCCTTTAAAATGTCTCGTAAATATGCGTCATGGCCGTGGAGCATCCCGGCACTGAGCCGGGTCCCCGGTGTGGTTTTCCCTGCTGCAGCGAACATTTTGTGTTAACCTCCTTCCTTCACATCTTGGACTCGCACAGACACGTTCCCCAGAGTAAGACTGCCGGAGCCAAAAGTCTGCGGTGTTTCTGAAGGTCTTATGTTCAACCAAAGTTCTTTCGAGACAGGGAGTGTCCATAAGGTGCCCTCCCCGCCACAGGGTCTGGGGTACACATCTCACTGCATCTGCACCAAGACACAGGAGGATGGTGCATCAAAATTCCTTATTAGATGGGTGATTATGGACATCCTGGTGGGATTCGGTTTTCTTTGCTAGTGGGGGTGACAAGGCCGGGGTGGCCTCCTGCTGGCCCTCTCCCCAGGTGGTGTTGACGCCCCCCCCCCCAGGCCCAGTGGCTGACTCCCAGCAGGGGGTGAGGGGGTCCCAGCCTGAGCAGAGGGCTGGCTGTGGGCTGGCCCCTACGCTGGCAGGGTGGTGGCCAGGTGGGCAGTGACAACGGGGTGGCCGGAAACAGCAGGGGGCTGCCAGCAGGGCAAAGAGGCAGCCCAGGAGGAGCCTTGGTGGTTGGGGGGGACCCGGTAATTATAGAAAGAAACCATCTGTTCAGGCCAGTTATTAACCTGCTTTGGGTGTGGACATGACAGCGCCGAGCAAGGCTCTTCACAGGCAGATGGTTGTATTTTTAGCTGGAATGAACTGTCTTATTTTTCCGTCTTCTGAGATGTCTGGGCTGGACGGTCCTCTCCCTGTTACCCATTGAGAGGAGCCATCCAGTGGGCAAGGCGGCGCATCCTCTCTCTTCCCTCCCGCCTCCCTGGGTCACCTGCCGGGCCAGGAGGTGGCTCCTCAAGGATGCCCTGTTAGGACTTCCCCTGGGCAGGGGGCTGGGGTCTTCCTGAGGTTTGAATAAGCCACGAACACAGCGTCACCATATGTCCTGCAACGTGTCTGCAGAGAAACCAGAACGAGTCTCGATCCCGAACAATCAACATATGGGAATGAAGATCCGCCAGGACTGGCCTAAACCACCCCGGGAAGGGGGCTGTGGGGAGGTAAATGGCTTTACTGGCCAGAGGAGGCTTCTCGGAAGACTTGCTAACAGCGGGTCAGGAGGCGAAGCTGGGGCCCAGCCGCCTGACTCGCAGCTTCAGGGCAGCTGTGGGGACCCCAGATGCTGGCAGGCACAGGGAGCCGCAAGGGGTTTCTCTCCAGTACTGACGTGGTGGCTGTTTCTTTCATTCGTGTGCGTCTCAGGGACGGCCTTTCCCCGTTCTCCTGTGCAACGAAGCAAAGGCCTGAACGATTAATGGGTGAACGTCCATACGAAAGACCCAACCCAAACTGGCAGGGCCGTAGGATGACGACGCACACGGAGCGGCAGCGACCACACGCGGGGACACCGTCCTCTGGGAGAGCGACTTGAAGAAGAAAAGGCTCAGGAACCAGGAAGCTGCACACTTTCCAGCCAACACACTGCACTTCAGGGAGACAAGACGAGACAAGAATCTCAACGGAAACCAGATCAAGATGCCCAGGGCCCTGCTGTTTGGGGCCGCGGGAGAGGAGGGAGCCGCCCCAGGGCCGAGCACCAGGGAGGGAGTCAAGGTGCCTCCTGGGCAGCCTCATCACTGATTTTAATGCGGAGGAGATGGGGATCGGCCTCTGGGATTCAGATCGGCCGCCTACACCGTGTCTGCCCCACAGCAACTTCACACTTACGGGCTTGGGGGGAATAAAGAGAAAGACAAACGGGAACTGGTGCCGGGGACCGCTCGGGGTTCCCGGGCAGTGAGAGCCTGGCTCAGAGGAAGCCGCACAGGTGGACCAGGATCTCCGGGTGTGGCACCTCGTGCCCGGGGGGACTCCAGGGTGTAAACACGTGGATTATGCACCTGTCCCGAAACCAAACAAGAACCAGCCAGGCCCCCAGCTCCCCGGGCTGCCTCCAGGGACCGTCCACCGCCGCCCCGACTGGCCTGGAGGCCCTCCCTCTCGGAGGCCTGGCCCCGCTGGCACGAGAACGGGTCCCGCTCATCCCCAGGCGGGTGGCACAGGCACCTAGGCTTCCGGGCAGGAGGGCCTGTCGAGCCGGGGGCCCTTTGGGATGTGGGGTCTTCTCTCTGGTGTCTCTGCAACAGGACGTGACACAAGCCACAAGTGCGAGCCACAACCATAACTTCAGATTTCCTACTTGCCACATTTTTAAAGAGTAAGAAGAAACAGGTGAAATTCACTTAATAATAGAGTCTCGCCCAGCGCCCCAAGCGATTATCGCCTCAACGTGTAATTGAGATGAATGGCTCTTGGGATATTTTCCTTTTTTAAAAATATTGAGGCTTTGGAACCTGCTGTGTAGCTTTTACGCCTGCACATCTCCATTCTGAAGCCACGTGCCACCCGCGTATGGCCAGTGGCCGCCACCTCGGGCCTCACCGCTCTGCAAGATACAGGAGGGAAAATATAAAGCTGGAAGATGGTCCTTTTCCACTTGGGCTGCCGGGGACACAGACTCTCCCTGTGAGGGTAGGAGCCTCCTCCCCCCGTCCCTAGTCTCAAGCCCAGCAGCTGGGCTCCCTCGAGGTCAAGAGCAGCTGGGATGATGCTGTGGACTGAACTGTGTCCCCCGAAGCCAAATTCTGAAGCCCTAACCCCCAGTGTGATGGCATTTAGAGGAGGGGCCTCTCGGAGGGGAAGGGGGGAGAAGCAGGGGGAGGCCAAGGTGGGAAGAGGGCTGCTGCAGGCCAGAGCCCCCCCAGGGTCCGCCTCTCCTGGGCTCCCAGCCTCCACACCGTGAGCCACGAACGTCCACCGAGAGGCTAAGTACCTGGTCTCCGGGGCTTCCTTGTGGCAGCCCAAGCCCCCTGAGACGGACGAGGGGCCCTGGGACAGCGAGGACCTACTGGTGACTCCCTGCCCGCCCTCTCTCACTAGATGGAGGGGCAGTGGCACTGTCCCCCGGTCTCGAGGGGACCGGCTGGCGGCTGCAGGCTAAAGACCTCCTCCCTGGCTGACCCTGACCATCGTCAGCAGAGGGCTGCTTGCTGCAGCCACTGGACCCGGCCTTGTCCTCCTGCCCCCACAGAGAGCCTCAGAGGCCTCAGGTCCCTGCACTCTCTCCCCCTGCACCTGCCTCCCTGATGCGGCCAAAGAACAGCACGTGACCCCACGGATCGGGGTCACTCGGTTCATCGGGCGCAGCTGTGTTGCCAGCGAGCACCCTGGGTTCCCCAGCCACCTCCGCTGCCGCTCACCTCGTCCCGGACTCCCGGCCCTTGGCCTCGGCCTCGGCCCCGGTGGTGCTGCCTTGGCGCCCGTTTCCGTGCGGACACGAGAGACAGGTCCCTGTGGACACTGTGCCCATGTCCCCTCCTGGTCCTACTCACTGACCTTGACCTTGGCGGGCGCCAGCCCCTCCGCTGGACACCCCTCTCCCTCCGGACGCCGCTGCTCCCGTCATTCCCTCCTTCCCGCTCACCACCATCCACACCCGCCTCCGTTCCTCCCGGAGCAAAGCACAAGAACATTTCAGCGAGGTGTGGGGACGATTCCAAGGGGGGGGGGGTAATTGTCTCGTCAACATGCAGAAAAAGGAAGCCGGACAACCCCCTGTCTTGCACCATATGATGACAAATGAACTCAAAATAGGGCATTTCTTGGGTGAAAACATGAGAACCAGTCTTTACGACCTTGTATGAGGTAGTGGTTTGTCGATATGACGCAAAGCCACAGGGGACAAAAAAGACCAGTGGGATTTCATGAAGGTTAAAAACTTTTGTGCTTCGAAGGACACCGTCAAGAAAGTGGGGGGGGGGGGGGGGCGGGGGCAGAAAGCACAAGATGGGACAAAAGAATCACAAATCATGTATCTGGTAAGGGACTAGTATGGAGCATATACGAAGAACTCCCAGCCCAGCAATAAAGAGACAAAAATGGGCAAAAACGGTTCAAAAATGGGCAAAGGATTTGAGCAGACATTTCTCCAAAAATGGCATTCAGACGGCCCGCAGGTGCATGAGAGGGTGCTGCACGCCTTCCGTCGTCAAGACCACAGCGAGACGCCGCTTCTCACCTCTGGTGGCTGAAATTAGAAAGGAAATGACAAGTGTCGATGAGGGGAGGAGACCGGACCCTCTGTACGATGCGGGTGGGACCTAAAATGCTGCAGCCACTTTGGGAAACCTCTGGGCAGTTCCTCAAGATAATATTAAGCACAGAGTTGCCCTATGACCCAACAACTCCCGGCCCAGGAATGCCCCCCGGGGAACCCAAGACATGTCCACACGAAACCTCGAATGTGAAGTGGCAGCTTTATTTCGTAACAGCCGCCCCGAGCACACCTGCCGCCACCAAGCAGCTGGGCCCCAGGAGCGGAGGCCCCAGCCCCGGACCCGCTCACAGCCGCACCCCGGCCACCAGCACATTCTGCTGCTCCTACTGCCCCGCCCTGGCGACCCATCTCCTCCCCGGCTCCCGGCCTCCCCTCCCGCCCCCTCCGCACCCCCCACCCCGACCCGGCTCAGGGCAGCTGGTGACGCCCTCAAAGGAGAGTCGGTGCCACTTCTCCACCGAAACAGCTCCCACGGCTTCTGTTTCTCACTCCAAGCACAGCCGAGTCCTTAGGACGCCTCCGGGCCCTACTTCATCTCCGCGGGGTCCTCACCGCCCGCCACCCCCCCAGCTCTGCCAGCCTCACCGGCCTCCTCCCTGCTCCTTCACCAGGCTGGGGACATCCCCCCACCCACCCCAGGGCCCTTGCACTCGCCGCTTCCCCTGCCCTGGATGCTCTTCTCCCAAAGGCCGGCCCACGTCCTTCAGGCCTTCACTCGGGCGCACCTCAGTGACGCCCGGCTGGCCACTCGGCCTGGAACTGTACCCGGGCCTCGCGGCCCCCGTGTAGCACTCGGTCCTCGGCCGCCCCCCACCCCGCGGAGAGCATCTCCATCCAGGGCACGAGCGCCCAGATCACCCTTGCAGAACACAAACCGGTGGGAGAGTAGATACAGCAGCCGAGGGTGCAGAGCCCGGAGCAGGACTCCGCCATCGGAGGGGGGATGGCACCGCGTGGGCCATGTGGGCGAGCTGCAGGCTATCGTGTTGAGGGAGGTAAGTCAGAGACAGTTCTCATGTGATCTCGCCCATACGTGGAATTTAAGAAACAAAACAGACGAGCACAGGGGAAGGGAAGGAAAACTAAGAAAAACAGAGACGGAGACAAACCACAAGAGACGCTGGGCCTAGGAAACACTGAGGGTCCCTGGAGGGGAGGGGTGCGGGCGGACTGCGGGAGGGGCTCCGGGAGGGCCCGCGATGGGGTGAGCACAGGCGCGTGTGCAACTGAAGGACCCCTAAGTTCTACCTCTGAAACCAATGATGCATCATATGGTAATTAACTGAATTTAAATTAAATTTTTAAAAGAAGGAAACAAGGGGATCCCTGGGTGGCTCCGCGGTTTGGCGCCTGCCTTCGGCCCAGGGCGTGATCCTGGAGTCCCCGGATCGAGTCCCGCGTCGGGCTCCTGGCATGGAGCCTGCTTCTCCCTCTGCCTGGGTCTGTTTCTCTGTGTCTATCATCAATCAATCAATCAATCAATCTAAAAAAAAAAAGAAGGAAACAAGTCGATAAAGGCGCACCCCTGGAGCTGAGCTGGAGAGGGCCCGGTGGGGTGCTTCCACAGCTCCCCCCAGGGCTGGGCCCTTCGGTGCTGGAGGAGCCCCCACGGAGAGGAGAGGGTGCGACGCCCTCACTCGTCTTCACTCGCGGGAGCTCCACGAGGGCGATTTTGCCTGCCTGCCTCCCAGCCGTGGCCTTAGCGCCCTGGGGACCCAGGAAGCAGAGTAGAGGCTGCGCGGGGCTCCTCGGGCTTCATTTCCCATCTCCCCTGTGAGCCCACAGGCCCAGCGCTGCACCCGCGCCTCCCACCCCTGCTCCTCCCGCGTCCCCTCCTCCCGCACCCCCTCCTCCGGACGCCCTCCCCCCACACCCTCCTCCCGCACCCACTCGGGCAGAGGCTGCCTCCTACTCACCCCCAAGGGGAGCCCTGAAGTCAGGCTGGCGTCTGAGGCCCGGGTTCCAAGTGACCCTCCAGGGTCACCGCAGGGACAGAGCCCTTCGGTACCGGGTGGCGCTGAGGAGCGGGAGCACCTGCAGCCGCCTCTGCCGAGCGGGCCGCCAACCGCTTGAACCCTGTGGGGACCTGCCCGGCGGCCTCTGCTGGCGCCACCTGGACGCCTGTCCTGGGCCCTGCGGTCGGTCGGGAAGGGTCGCGGCGTTTCCTCGGTGGCCGCGGCCTCCTGGGAACAACGCGGTGCCCGTGCACAGCGGGGTGGGCACAGCTGCGCAGGCTTGGCCCCACGGACAGTTCCGCCCCGAGAAGCACCAGCCGCAGGCGCCGACGTGGCGGGGGGGGGGGGGGTGCCCTGCGCTTCATCTGAAGGCACAGACCATGCACACAGTGGGGTCCTGTGCCTATGAAGCTAGAAAAAAAATCTTAAAGCCAGAGGACGACTTACGGGGAACAGTTACCCTTGGAGGCGGGACCCTGGGGGGCCCTGGGTGCTCTGGGCGCTCTGGGCGCCTCTGCCTCTCCGGTGTCCTAACTGGACGGCGCTGGCCGCGCTTGGTTTCCCCAAACCGGGGCTGCACCTGAACTGGGTGTGTTGGCCAGAGCCCCGAGCCCCGCAACCACCCGCGAGCGCCTGGTGAGGTGTCGCCGTGTCTCCGCCTTGCGTGAAGGGAGCAGACCCGCTGCCCCACGCCCGAGGCTCTGTTCCACGAGCTGTTTTCCCTAATTCAAGTGACATCCGCCCGGAGCCTGCGACAGCCTCGTCCTGAGCCCAACCTGGGCCCCGACTCTCCGGAGGGCCAGGCCGGGCGCCCCCGCTGCAGGACCCAGGGCCACCCTGTCTGCACCAGGGGCAGGTGCAGGCGGCCCCAGCCCCACCGGCGGTGCCCAGGTGTGCAGGGTCGGCTCGCCCAGACCAGTGGCCACAGCCGGAGGCGCACCCCCGCCACGAACACCCCCGCGCCGGCCTCATCTGCGGGGCCCCTGCAGGCTCCCGGCGCTCCCGGCCGGCCTGGCCCGCACCCCGCGCCCGCCCTCCCCAGCACCCAACGCCGGCTCGCGGTGCCCCAGGTCCCCCAGGTCAGTGCGGGCCACACCGGGCTGCTCCCACGTCCCCCAGCGGCAGCCCCGGGGGTCACCCGGCCTCCTCACCTGCGCAGAGCAATCAGGCTTCCACGATCCCCTCCGGGGGCTGAATCTGCCGGCAGAGCCCCCAGAACTCAGGGGAAAATGTTAGTTCACTGCTTTATGATAAAGGACAGAGCAGACGACACACATGAACCCCGCCCCGGGGAAGACGTGGGCGGGGCCGGGCTTCCTCACCTCTCCAGGGCTGCCCCCTCCAGCGCCTCCCCCTGCAGCGCCTCCCCCTTCCCAGTGCCTTCCCCTCCCAGCGCCTCCCCCTTCTAGGGCCTCCCCCCTGCACCACCTCCTCCCTCCTAGCACCTCCCCCCTGCACCACCTCCTCCCTCCAGCCCCCCCCACAGGGCCTCCCCCTGCAGTGCCTCCCCCCTCCCTCCAGCACCTCCCCCCTCCCAGAGCGACCCCCCCTGCAGCACCTCCTCCCTCCAGCACCTCCCTGCTCCCAGCACCTTCACAGGTTCCCCAACCCAGAAGCTCTCCAAACCTCGTGCTTCTGGGGTCCTCATGGCACCTTCATCAGGACTGGTCATTAAATGAGTTTCTGGTGCCCTCCCCCTACAAGTTCCAAGCTTCTGAGCACGGCCTGGTCTTTCTGGTGCCCACTAAGCTCTGCCTCATTAGGGCACAGGCCCCCTGTCATCCAGGACATTCCAAGGCATCTGGGAGCTCTGTGCTAGGAATTGGGAGTAGAGACCAGTCTCCCCCGCTTTTTTTTTTTTATTATTTCAGGCAGGAAACAGCAGGGGGTGAGCGCCTGAAGGAGGAACGAGTGCACAGGAAAGCCCCAGGCGCCCCCCAGCCCGTGAACCCCCTCCAGCAGGGGGGCAAGGAGGTGGGAGCCCAACCGGGTACCAGGGTGAGGACGTGAGTGCAGAACAGAAGGGCGTGGGGAGCCGGGGCAGGTCCCGGGGGAGGGGGATGACTGCATCCGGCCCTGCCGGGCTTCCTCTCGCCCAGCGCCTCTGCCTGACTCCTCTCTTAGACCAGCTCCAGCTCCAGCCTGTGGCTAGCTGGGCCCCAGGCCGAGAGGGTTCCTCTAGTTCTGGGGCAGGGGCTCCAGGAGGCTTGGGTGGGATGCAAAGGAAAGCATTTTGGCATTTGAAGAATGTTGGCAGTTTGCAAACTGCATAAAGCTTCCTTGTGTAACACAAAGGAGAGCGTGTGTGTGACCGTGTGCCCACCGGTGTGTGTGGGGTTCCCAAACCCTGGAAGCCTGGGCCCCACCCCTGGCTGTGGCTGTGGGCGGGGTGTGGGGGTCCCGTGGAGCCCCACTGTGTGGAGACATCGGGCAGCACCAGCGCCGAGTCTGGCCACGGGCACCCCACCCCCACCCCGCTTCCCTCCCAGCTTGGGAGCTGCTCCTGGGGCTCGGGCTCGGAACATCTGGCAGGACCCCCTACAGAGACACTCCAGGGATTGAAATTTCCCCTTGTTTTTGCCCAGAAATGTCTGGCTTGGTCTCCCCCCAGCCCTCGTCTCTCCCTCCCTGCCCACCAGCCCGCCTGCTTTCAGCATCGGAACATTCCAGTCAGAGCCGGGCTCTGTGGTGGTGACGGGAGCCAGCAGGAGCGGGGACGCCGGGAGGGACACGGGACAGGACTCGGGCCACAGCCTCTCCCTGGCACCGACCCTGCCCCGTGAGTGTCAGGTGCACCTGCCCCAGGGGCCTCGGCCTCCCAGTGGTGCCTCCTGGATTTTCATCTCAATTCCGGACTTGAGCCCCACCGTCACCCTCTATTCCTCCCTTCCCGGCTGCTCCAGAGCCAGGGGGACCGAGGGGGGGGGTAGCAGGAAGGCGGGGGGCAGGCTGGGAGGGGTGGGAGGGGTGTGCGTGTGTGCTCACTGTCGCTGTCGGGCAGGAAGGCCTCTACCTCGAGGGGCGTGGCCAGGCCCGGCTCTGGGGCCCCAGTGCTCCAAGGCTCCCCACTTGGGCCTGGGTTGCGGAGGAGGGCACAGGAGGGTGGGGACAGGCAAGGGGAGGGTCAGGGCCCCCCAGCGTCTGGCTCAAAGGTGCAGGTGCAGGTGCCAACGGAGGCAGGACCAGCTGGTTAGGGGAAGCCGGCGGGGTCAGCTCGGGACCCAGGGCCTTTGAGGGCGCCATGACCCCAGCCGACCCCCCACAACTCGGGGAAGTTCCAAGGCCACCCTGCAGGAGGGGCGTCTGTGGAACCCACTGAGTTGCGGGGCTGCCGGCGAATGATGAGCGAGGGGCCCCCAGCCCTCAAGCAGCCCGGCCTCGAAGGCCCACCCAGGCCCCTCATGAAACACGGAGGGTGGGAGCCGGAGCAGGGCAGCAGGTGCCCTGGGGGGCAGATGGGGCGGCCACGCCGGCCCGGGCAGCAGGGAGGCTGCGGGGTGCAGGTGGCGGTGGCGCTGGGGTGCACAGGCCGGGCCAGAGGCGGCAGGCAAAGGCCGAGGCGGGTTCAGCGTCAGCAAGTCACTGGGACAAGCCCGGGGCCGGAGTCCCTCCTGCAGCCGCAGCCTGCACCCCGAGTGCCGCCCCAGGCACGGGGGTCCTGCAGTGTGCAGGGGGCCGACCCGTGGAGGGCAGCCTGGGCGCGGAGAGGGCCGGGGGCGCCCGGTGTGAAGCCCCGGGACCCGGAGGCGGCCTCCCTGCCCGCAGGCCTCGGGAGGCCCCTTCCTGCAGTCCTGGGGGCGTCGCGGGCCCGCGGAAGTGGGTGCCTGGTGCCGGATCCCGGCTGAGAATGGGGTCAGCCCTGCCCTCACGCCGGGCGGGGGCTGCCTCCCTGCAGCCTCTTCCTGGCTGAGTCCCCAAGAGCAGGCCCGGCGGCGCCCAGAGAGCTGGGGGGGCACTTCCTGCCCCTGCGGCCAGGGTCTGGGGGAGGGGCTGCTCCCCACCCTCCCAGGGGGAGGCGCAAGGGCCATTTCCTTACCCCGACCTCTGCCCCAAGGGCCCGACCTCACCTCCTACTTGATTCACTCGGTCAATCCACAAACCTCCAGTGGCAGCGACAGGCGGGACAGGAAACAGGGAGAGCCCGAGCCGCAGTCCTGTGGAGAGCACTGTCCTCTCTGGCAAAGTCCTGCCCTCCTGGAGCTCGACCACACCTCCCCTCCTCCAGGAAGCCCTCCCGGATCGCATGACTGTTCTGGGACCTGTGGCCACTGGCTTTGCCTGTCCCTGTCAGGACTCAGGATGGCCTCGTGTACCCTGGCCCCGCCTCCCCGTCCCAGCGCCAGATGGGTCCCAGTCAGTGGCAGCCAGAGTCACCACGGGGACCCCCCGCCCCGTCATCCCGAGGGGATCAGGTTCCTCGGGTCCTGCCAGCCCCCGGCCAGGGTGCAGCGTCGGCCGCCGTCCAGGACAGGGGAGCGGCCAGGCCTGCCGGAGGAGTGGGGACAGCCACGGCTGCCGTCCATCACCCTCCACCGCGGGCCTCCGTGGCCTCCGGGGCCCGGTTCCCCTCCCGGGGATCCTCGGGGTCTGGGGTGGCCGTCAGCCGCTCCCTCTGCACACAGCCATCAGGGCCGGGGCCTGAAACCAAAGAGCACACTTGCTGCCTGCGGAAGGTTCTAGAGGCTTCTGGGATGTCTGAACTGGCCCCACCACCCGTCTGGCCGCAGCCCAGCCCCACTGCTCCGGGACACATGGACTCCTCTCCCCAGGGCCTTTGCACTGCCGTTCCCTGGTCAGGAGCGCCGCCTCCCCTCGTCCTCACCCCTGCGGGGCACTGGCCTGTGGAGTGCGCCCCCCGCCTGCCCTCGGCGTCACGCCCCGTCCCTGTCCCTGGCGTGGCCCCACCTGCTCCTGGGCCTGCCTGACTCCTCCGCCAGGCGAGACACCCTAAGAGGGGGGACCGTGCGCGTCTCACCCGCACCGTGTCCCCCCAGGCAGGCACAGAGCAGCGAGCCCACATGATTGAGGGCCCCCGAGGGTCGCTGGCCACGAGCCCTGGAGTCCTCGCAGCCCCCGATACCGTGGCCCCAGGAGGCAGCGCCCGTCCTGCAGTCCTGGGCGGGGGGACAAGGGGAGCAGCTCCAGGGGTCCGGTGGGGAGGGCATGGCTCGGGCCACCTGCCCTGCACGGAGGGTCTTGTGCTCTGGGCCCCGCGCACGTCCCTGTGTGGCAGGTCCCTGTCGAGGAGCCGGAGGGGCCCCCCAGCAGCCTCGGGCCGGCCTCCTTCCCTCCCCGTCCTCAGGCTGCCCGGCGCCTCCCCCTCTCCCAGGCACCGGAGGCTCCAGGAGAGCGGCTGTGACCCGGGGCCCAGCGGCCGGGCTGGGTTTCGGCACCTGCCACGTGGCCTGGGGACGCTCTCCTGGCCCTGAGTCGCTACTTGAGCAGACGGCGACCTTGCCCTCGTCCCCTCTGCCCCGGCGGGCTCTGGCCCAGGCCCTCCAGGCGGCCATCCAAGGACCCACGGCCCGTAGCCAGCTGCGGGACGGGCCCCGGGAGGCGGGCGTTCAAGGCCCAGCCCCGACACGCTCGCTCTGAGCGAGGCCAGTCGCCGCCCACTCCACGGCGCCGTCCCCGGGGCAGGCTGGGGGGAGGCCGCAGGGGCAGCGTTGACCCGGGAAGGCCCGGGGGAGCTGGACGAGGGGCTCCGTTTGCTCCCTGCCCTTCTGTTTAGACGACTCACGCCAGGAGCACGGGGCTGCGGGGGCCGGGCGGTGGTCAGAGCCCCAGGTGGGCCCAGGTGGACGGGACACGTGCTCGGGGACCACGGGTGTGGCATCGTGTCCGACCCTCTGGGCCGCCAGTGTTTCCAGGGGCGCCCGGCGTGGCGGGATGGCTCACCTGCCAGGATTTCGGCCCCTGAGGAGCCGTGACTGAGGCGAGACCACACGAGTCAATGAACGTTCTTTTTATTGTGACGGCAGAGCCTGGGCAGGGGTCCCGTCACTTGCCAGGAGGGGTCCTAACAGAGAACGCTGCTTTCCCGGGCACGGGGACGGATGAGGGCAGGACTGAGGGGGGCCAGAGCCCTGGACGCCCGGGCAGGGGCGAGATGGGGCCGGAGGCTGGGCCCCACGGCTGGAGGGCAGGCTCTGGGCCGGCGAGGGGCCAGCCAGGCGGGCACGGGCACCGCAAGGGGCGGGGGCCCACCCGGTCTCCAAGGCCCCGGCCCTCCCGCGGGTGTGTGCGTCTGGGAGGCAGGCGCAGGGCTGCAGGGCCTCAGCGGCCCCCTCCCGTCCCGTCTTCCCTCTGGTCCTGGAAGGTGCTGGCGTTGTCTGGCTCCAGGGGTCACCTGGGGCCGCAGGTGAGAAAAGGCACGAGTTCCCAGGAGGCCAAGGCGAAAGGGAATCCCCCGAGGCGCCAGAGGAGGGTGCCCGTGCCCGGCACAAAGGCCCCGGGGCCGATCCCAGCGCCCCGCCGCCGTCTCGGGGCACCCGGGGGCCCGCCTGGCGGCCGCTCAGCCATGAAAGGCTGACCAGGACACGCCCGAGGCGTAGAACTCCACGCGGCTGGGCCAGTCGCCGTCCCCTCCGCCCTCCTTGTCCTCGTCGGAGTCCTCGTCGTCCCCACTGGAGGCCCCGCACTCGGCCCCCCCCAGGTAGGCCCGCGGCTGCCCCGGGGCGCCCCCGCCGCCCGGCCCGCCCCCCTCCTCCTCCTCCTCGCGCTTCCGCGCCGCCAGCTCGCGGTAGCAGAGGCTGCACACCCGCAGGGGCTTGGGCGACAGGCGCGGCAGCAGGAAGCGCTCCCGGGAGCACTCGGCGCAGACCACGAAGCCGCACTTGCGGCAGTGGTGGCGCCGCGTGAGGGCGGAGAAGCGCGTCTGCGTGCAGCGCATGCAGATGTCCGTGGCCTTGTCGGGGATCCAGGGCGCCGCGTGCTCCGTGCTGGGCGGGCGGCCCGTGGCCAGCAGCTGCCGCCGCACGCACTCCTCGATGTGGCTGATCCACTCCTGGCGCTCCGTGGTGGAGGCGGCCGACACCACGAACGACTTCTTGGCCGTCTTGATCATCCAGCGGTTCTTGGCCTGCAGGGTCTCGGGCAGCGGCTCGAGCGTCACCTCCTCCAGCGGGATGATGTGCTGGCCGCGGTACTTGCGCTTGCTGAGCACGATGCTGCCGTACACCAGGATGTCGTTGAAGAGGAAGAAGATGCGCGGCTTGGCCTTCTTGCGGCACTCCTTGGTGAGCACGCCCTCGCCCAGCAGCACGCGGCCCGGCAGCGCCAGCGGCTGCCCCGACGCCCCGAAGCAGCTCTCCACCGCGGCGATGCGCTGGCTGTTGATCTCCGTGTTGGCCAGGTAATCCACCATCGTCGCCGGCGGCCTGGCGGGGGCCGGGGGGTCAGCGGGGGGCTCGGGCCCACACCCCGCCCGGGCCCCCCGCGCGCTGACCCGCCGCGCGTCACCCCCGGCGGCCACCCAACCGCACACGCGCCGCCCTGGAGGCCACAGGCCAACCTGGGGGACCACGGGGAAGCCCCTGGAGGCCGGGGGGGTGGGGCTTGGCGCCCCACGGGGCCTGGGAGCCCGGCGAGGACACGACTGCACGCTGCCCGCCCAAGGGCAGGGGTTTGGAGGGCCTCCCCGGGCAGGAGGCTGCGGGCGCGCGTGCGGGACGGTGAGGGCCAGGCAACAGGTGTTGCACCCCTCGGCCACCGCGGACTGCGCCACCCTCACAGGCCTGCAAGCCGCTCCCTCGGCCTGGGGCTCAGGGGTCACCCCTGCCGGCGCCCCAGGCACCCCGCGCCGAGCGACTACCTTATGGATCCTCACACCAGCCCTCGGAGGCAGAGCCGCCTGCTGCCGGGGGAAACTGAGGCTCTGTGGGTAAGCAGGGGGCTCGGGGCCTTCCTCCATGGACTGTGAGGCCCCCTCCGTCCCCCTCTGCCAAGCACGAAAACTTGGTGGCCCAGATCTCACCCAGGCCCCTCTGCTCCGGCCACACACCCTCCCGGTGACCCCCCAGACTCACACCCGCCCCCCAAATACCCTGACTCCCCAGTCCAGGCCTCCAGCCCTGGCCTCTCTGCACCGACGTCCACCTGCCCACACGACCTCCCACCTGCTCATGGGAGAAGCTCCTCAAATTCAACAAGCCCAACACAAAGCCCGCCTTTCCCTCCAGCTCTTCTTTTCCATGAACAGAACCACTGCTCACCTGTTGGTTCAAGCCCCAAATCCAGGAACATCCTTGAACCTCCTCCTTCCTGTACCCCCAACACTCAACCCATGAGCAAGCTGCACCATTTTTTTTTTTTAATATTTAATTTATTTGCTCATGAGAGACTCAGGCTCCCTGCAGGGAGCCCAATGCGGGACTCGATCCCAGGACCCCGGGGTCGCACCCTGAGCCGAAGGCGGACGCTCACCCGCTGAGCCCCCAGGCGCCCCAGCTCCACAGTTTTATCCCCCACACCCCGTCTCACCAGGCAGCTACACACTGAAGCAACAGCAAGGTGCCATCACGTCGTCCCTCGCCGGCTCCTTCCTGTGACTGGGCTCTGGGTTCTCATCGCCCCCCAGAAAGGCCCTGCGACAGCCCCAGCTCAGGGAGCCTCCCCTAACCCTGCACAGGGTCAGCAAACTGGGGCCCGAGGGCCGCATCTGGCCCACAGCCTATTTTTGTAAATAAAGTTTTATTGCAACACAGCCGTACCCTTTCAGCTACCCGGGTCCCTGGCGGCGTTCGTGCTGCCGCGGCGGACACAGCCCCGGCCGCGAAGCCTAGGATGCCCCCTGGCCTCTACGGAAAACGCTTGCCGGCGTCGTTCTCCAAGACGTTACCCTACTTTGTGTTTCTCTCCACGGGACTTCGGAGGGCCGAGCGTCTTCTTGTCTCTCTGGGGTTCCTATCTCCCGCCCCGGGTTCCAAGCTCCGGGAGACCAGGGGCCCTTTCTCGGTCACTAGAGCAGCCCCGGTGCTGGGACGGGGCGAGCACAGGCGTCCCGGGAGTCGGGAGTCGCTAGTGAGCGGAGGAGCCTTTGCAAAGCTGCCCGAGGGCGCGCTGTGCATGAGTCAGCTCGGACTCCTGAAGAGGAAGCAGGTGAGAGCTGAGCTCACCGCCGCCTCCGTGCGCCCGGCCACGCAGATCACACATTTCTGGGTCACCACGCTGCAGTTCTCTAAGTCAGACGGCTTGTGGGAAGCCAGAGCGGGGCCCAGGGTGCAGGCTGCATGCATTCATTGCACAAGAGGGGTGCTGGGGGCCCCCCGAGTCACATGCCACTTGCCCCCTTCAGACCACAGGCATCCTGAGGAGTGCTGCCCCTGCTGCCTTATGTAAGAACCACTACTTTTAGGTTGCTGATCTTGGCCGTGTGTTGCAAACCTAGCTGATTATTGGCCCCTGGGCTGGGGGCTGGGGGCTGGGACGGGCCGGCTGAGGGCTCCCTGGGGGGGAGGGGGGCTCAGGGCGCAGCACAGGGACGCAGCCAAGAGCAGGGGATTGGCGACCTGCAGCCCAGCTGAGAGACGCCTAGCACGGGGCGGGGGATGGGACGGGGCACCCGGCCGGGCGGCTCGCACCCGGGGCGGCCGTCGGCACCTACGACCACTCACCCAGTCCACGCGGCTCAAGACGGAGTGAGCACAGACGTCACAGGCCGAGCGGAAAAAGCAACCTGCCAAACGGTATGTGACAGCGTCCGTGTCGACATCACACGTCTCAAGTGTTCAAGAACTCGACCTACGAGTGAAGACGGAAAGGATGGAACTTCACACTCATGAGGGTGGCGACCATCAAAAAAAAGAAAAAAAACACCCAAAAACCCCAAATAACAAAAACCCCAGGCAGTAATAACAGGTGTTGGGGAGGATGCGGAGAAGTCGAAGCCCCGTGGGCTCCCGGTGGGAACTACAAGGGGTGCGGTGCAGGGTGCAGAGGCTCCGCGGGAGGGGATGAGCACAG
Source organism: Canis lupus dingo (assembly GCF_003254725.2). Lineage (NCBI taxonomy): Eukaryota > Metazoa > Chordata > Mammalia > Carnivora > Canidae > Canis > Canis lupus. Next base: position 121,947,010 of record NC_064243.1, read on the forward strand.
AAACCATGCGGCCCCGGGATTCCAATCCTGGGGGTCTCCCCACAGGACCAAAAGCAGGGCCTCCAGGCCGGGGGGCACATTGTGTTCACGGGGCAATCGCCGCAGCAGCCGAGCCGTACCAGGAACCCACACGTCCATCGGCGGACGGAAGGCTGAGCAAAATGTGCAAACGGAGGAGTAATCAGCCCTAAAAGGAAGGCGGCTCTGACCCCTCCTGTCACCACACGGAGGAACCCCGAAGACGCTGACGCTCAGTGGGATAAGCCGGCCGCAGTGGGACAGGTTGGGTCCCCTCCCCTGCGGCATCACACGCAGCCAAAGGCAGGGGCACAGGTAGAAAGGTGGCTGCAGGCCTCGGGGGGATGGGGAAGAAGGGCTGTGACGTCATAGGGCAGAGGCGTCCTACGCCCAGGCCGAGGACTCGCGGGATGTCTCACTGGGTGACACACACTTCACCCCCTACGAACGGTGAAGGCCACTGGACCCCAATGATGGACCCAGCACAGTCGGGAGAGGCTGGCCGGGGAGGGCACCTGGAGGGCACCAGCCACGGGCAGGGGCGCGTGCGACTCCACCTTCATCTACCACGTTCTGTTGCTTTTCTTTAAAACAAGCAGCAGCAAAGGGACAGATTCCCAGGACGGCAACTCCAGGAGGCGGGAACGCGGGCTTGGGCGACTCCCTCTCCTCGTAGGAGGAAGGTGTCCGCCGCCGGCTGGGGCTCCACCCGTGAGACTTGCACTGGGTCGCTCGGCGGGGCCCCCCGGACCGCGGTGTCCGGGCACAGGGACACAGGAGATGCCGGGAGGGGGCCCCGAGGACGGATGCCGCTTGTTCCCTCCGGGCGCACCTGCGGGGCCAGCTGCCTGGCGGAACCGGCCGGAAACCCAATCTTGGGGCTACAGGCCGAGGCTTGACACATCTGGCACGGAGGCGGGCGGGCTCTGCGCCGAGGGAGACGGCCCCCCATCCGGCCTGCGGGGTCCGGTGAGCAAGAGAGGCCAGCCCGCCCAGGTCCCCGCTCGGATCCGAGGGGCCCAGGTGGGCGGCACGGAGGACGCGCACAGCAGCACCCGGGGAGCGGAGAGGTTTAGGCAAGAGAGGGCCCACAACACCGCCTCCTTGTCCCTTGTGGGGGGCCGGGACCCCCGCGCCAGGGGCCCTGCTACCTGGCCCCAGTGGCAGCGTTGAGACCCTCTGCAGGCCCCAAGGGTCCCAGGCCAGCTGCTGGCCCGGGAAGGCCGGGATCTGTGCAGGGGAGCTGGGCTCTGAGCCGATCGCATATGCGGATTGGGGTACCCAGAGGCTCTGCTGCCCCTCTCCCCCCCAGGAGCCTCGGGCGGGTCCCCACTGGGGGGAGAGCTGCCCCCGCCCCCGTGTGCCCACCCTTCCCACGCCCGTCACTTCACCCTGGTTGATGCGGCCTGGTGATTCGTCTTGTAAATGCAGCAGCCCCGCGCCCAAGCAGATGGGGAGTCCTGCTTTTGTTGCTCTCCCCAAAGAGGTGAGCCTCCCTCCTTGGGGACACAGGCTGATCCCACTGTCCCTGGGGCGGCCTGCCTCGGGTGCCTGCGGTGCGGTGCCCCGCCCGGGGCTGGCGGGGGGCGGACTTTGCGGAAGGGTCGGTGTGTGGCGCAGGGAAATGAATACACCTGCTTTCTGGGGGAGGGCTTGGGAGGCTGCCAGGCTCCTGGGTGGACCCCAGACACAGGGGATCCCCCCGAGGGGGCTGACGGTGCCCCGCGAACACTGGGTCTCGGAGCCGTGCCCCAAGCACTGCGGGGTGGCTTCGGTCCTGGGCCTCGCGGCGGAGGCTTCGCACGCCAGCTACAGCGGGGCCGGCAGGTGCGCGTCCAGTCTGACCCCTGCCCACTTTTCTAAATCCAGTTCCCTGGGACACGGCAACAGAGACTGGCTGGCAAAGCCTAAAATATTTACCACTGGGCCCCTTACAGGAAAGGTTTGCAGATCCCCGGTCTACACCCCCGAGGCGGCAAATGGGAGAGGGCCCGGGGATGCGCCCCGGGGGACCCTGTTCTCTCCTGTCCTCCGCTCAGAAGCAGCCTGTGTGGTTCAGAGCGATGTCTGCCCCGCCCCCGCCCCCGCCCCCGCCCCCGGGAACCCTGGAGAGCAGGACCTCGGCGGGGCACCCAGGGCCACCCTCTGTTAGACCTACAGCTGGGGACACTGCTTATCGAGAGGGGGCTCCCCAGCCGGGGTCAGAAGCCTGGAGTCAGGACGCGGCCCCTGTACCGTCCTTTGGCCTCTCTGCTTGGGGCCAGGCTGACGCACGGCCTCCCCCCTTCCCTGCAGCCCCAGGCCCCACCGAGCTCCCACACCTGCCGGGTTTCGCCTTCCTAATATGGCCTGGAAGCCCCGTCGTGCGCCCCCCACGGTCCTACCGGGCTGGCACCAGCTTAGGGCAAAGCAGCAGAGCCCAGCCCCCAGCCGTCCTGCAGACTTCCCCGCAGGACAGGCCACTTCTGAGCGAGTGCGGGAGGCCGAGGGCGGGTCAGCTGGCCGGCGGGGAGGGGGGGGTCAGGCAAGGCCGCCAGGAAGTAACCTTACACCAACCTGGCGGAACGGGAAGAGCCAGTCCTGCAAAGCCCGGAGAGGGGGGGAGAATGTTTTGGGCCTTGGGAACAGCTCCAGAGCCGTGGCGCGGCCACAGAGGAAGGAGCGAGGTGCAGGAGGTAACACGGAAGGGGCCAGCAGAGGCCACGCTTGAGGGGCCTTGGGCCCAGGCGGGGATCTGGGTTTCTGTCCAAGGGCAGTCGGAGGGCGCCACGACCCAAGGGCCCCTCCTTCCAGAGGCATCGACCCCGTGTCCCCCCCTCCCCGCCGCGCTTCCCGGAGGCCCTTCTCCACGAAGAAGCTGGGAGTGAGGAAAGTGAGCCACAGGTGCTCTTGGCCCGGAGCGGGAAGGAGGCGAGGCTGCGCCCGGCAGAAGCCCCCCAGGGGAGGTTCCACCTCCCTCATCAAAATTGCTGCCCGAGGGCCCAGCTCCAGGAGGGCTGCTCCCGACCCAAGACAGAATCCGGAATCCTCAGGACACCCGGGGGCTCCGTGGTGGAGCGTCTGCCTTTGGCCCAGGGTGTGACCCCGGGGTCCCAGGACCGAGTCCCGCCTCGGGCTCCCTGCATGGAGCCTGCTCCTCCCTCTGCCTGTCTCTGCTCCTCTCTCTGTGTGTCTCATGAATAAATAAAATCTTAAAAAAAGAAAAAAGAATCGGAAATCCTCTAGTCCAGAGGGCAGCTCCCGCCCTCTGAACGCCCGACCCCTGCTGCACCCGACCCAGGGGTCCCTCGGGGGTCCGGGCAGGCCCCTAGCCCAGCCGGGCGCCTCAGGCCCTTGGCAGCCCCAGGGCTGACGTGTGCAGGACACGGGCCGAGGGCAGTCACCTCCCGCCTGCACAGACCCCAGTGGAAACTATGCGCGGAGCAGCCCGGGCTAAGGGGAAGCGGCGCCGCAGTGACCCCGGCAGGGCCCGGCCTCCCCCGCCCCCGGCTCCCCCCCGCGGGGCTGACAGCCTTGCTCGGAGGCACCAGCGTCCCCCTGGCCCCGCGGAGGTCGGGTCCGGGCGCCTCCCAACTTTGGGGTCTCGGAGCCCTCCTCTTCCCACCAGCGGCCCGGCTGAGGGCACCGCTGCCCTGCGTAACCCGTCGGGGTTCGGGGGCACCTGCGGCCTCGGGCCCGGAGAGGGGTCCCGCCGGCCCCCACGCCCCCCCCGGTTGGCACAAGCCCGAGGCCGCGGGGCCAGGATGCTCCCCCCAAGCCCCACACGGTCCCGCGCCCCCGCGCCCCGGGGCGGAGCCCAGAGCCGGGCCGAGGACCCAGGCCCCGGGGCCGCGTCAGCCCGGGACCCCCCGCCCCCGCCCCCTCCCGCCCGCCCGCCCGGCCCTACCTCCGCCGCGGGGCCCTGCGCGCCGAGCCAGCCGCGCTCCGCTCCGGGTCTGCGCCCCGCCCGCCCCGGCCGCCTCCCCGCGGACACGCCCCGGACACGCCCCGGACACGCCCCCGCCGGCCCAGCCAATCGGGCTCCCGGACCGCGGGGGCGGGGCCTGGGCGCGACCTCGAGCCCGCGGCGGGACGTGCGCGCAGCCCCAGCGCCCCAGGCCGGGCCCCCCCGGACCCGGACGCACTGACCCTGCGGGAGACCCCGGGCTGCCCCAGGGCGACCCCGAGAGGCCCCCCCGCTGCGCCCCCCGCACCCCGGCTGCTCCCCGGGGCTGCTGCTCCAGGGTGACTCCCCCGGGTGCCCCCCTGCACCCCCTCACCCTGGCTGCTCCCAGGGCTGCTGCTCCAGGGTGACCCCGAGAGGCCCCTCCACTGCGTCCCCCGCACCCCGGCTGCTCCCAGGGCTGCTGCTCCAGGGTGACCCCGAGAGGCCCCTCCACTGCGTCCCCCGCACCCCGGCTGCTCCCAGGGCTGCTGCTCCAGGGAGACCCCGAGAGGCCCCCCCACTGCGTCCCCCGCACCCCGGCTGCTCCCAGGGCTGCTGCTCCAGGGTGACTCCCCCGGGTCCCCCCTGCCCCCTGGTCCCCTGCTGTACGCACCCCACACCCAGGCTGCTCGCCCTGCGCTGGAGAGGGTGCTCACGGGACCCCGAGGGCAGCGGGGGTGTCACCGCCGGCGCGACTGCCTGGGGGGCTCCCTGCTGCCGGCTGCCAGTCTTCCCTCAGCAACTACTGTAGGTTTCCGCGTGTGACAAACCGACAAACCGGCAGCGTTTAATCCTTTTTACATTTTAACCTTATCACGGGACCTTTGAAACCTGAGCGGAGCCTGAAGGAGAATCGGGTTTGGTGGACGAGGCTCCTCATGTGCTGCGTCCCCACCCAGGCCCTCCCGCCTCCTGGGACAGGGAAGGAAGTTCAAGTCCTCGCCCCTCCAGGAGGCCTGCCCAGCCTCCCTCTGGTCACCCCACTCCCCGCACTTCATCTCCCACGTCCTCTTCCTCTTCCTCAAAACCCCAAGGCGGTCCCACCTCTGGGCCTTTGCACGTCCCTCCCCCCTACACCTTCCTGGGATGGCTACACCTTTGGCTCTGGGGTCCCGGCCCTCGCTCCCCGGCCCTCGGGCAGCTCCGCACCCCGACCCCCACCCCGCGCGACCTCACCCAGGTGTACAGTGTGTACATCTTACCCGCTCACTTGCTTAGTGCCCAGGGCTTGTCCCCCCAGCTGGGCAGGGAGCCCCCGGCCGCCCTGTACTCCTCTCCCTCCGTGCGTCCAGCGCTAGAGCGAGGCCAGGCTCCCTAGACGCGTGCAGAAGGGCAGGCCCCGGGCGCTTCGGAGAGGAGCCGGCTGGGCCACGCGGTGTCCACGGGCGGGGAGGCAGGAGCCAGAGATGCTCTGGGCTGGAGGCTGGAGGCTGGAGCCAGGGGGCCTGAGCCCGGCAGCGGTGGGGGTGCGGCCGGCGGGCACAGCCCGTGAGGAGGGGATGGAGGGGATGTGCCCCTCCAGGCCTGGGGTACAGCCAGGGGTGCGGCCGGCAGGCGGACTAAGGAGGGAAGGGGATGAGGCAGGGGAGGAGAAGGGCCGGCGGGAGAGGCCGGAGAGGGAAGGGGTGGAGGTGGCCGGCGGGGAGGGCCGCTCCCACCCTCCCTGCGGTTAGCTCCGCACGGGGACAGGCCGTGGCCTCACAGAGCCCCCCGACTCTCAGGGAGAGCTTTCACGTTTGGATCAGGATTTTCACCTTCTGGTAAATCAGAGGATCAGAAAACACGGTCCCCGGTCTCCGGGTGGAACTGTCCCCTTCAGATTGGGCACGTGACCCCATCCGCGACAGTCCCCACCCTGTCCGTGGGTCCCTCTGCCCCACTTTACCCTCTTAGGTGCTTCCGGATGAATAAGCACCCGCAGTGCTGAGTCCCGATGGGGCAGCCGGGCCTCTGTACCTGCAGAGGGGAGACCAGGCCCAAGGACCAGGGGCCGACTCAGACCCAGGGAGGCCGGTGGGGACCCTGACACCCCGGGAAACGTCGCCCCGAGGGTACACACTGCCTGTTGCCAGGGGCCAGGGGCTAGGGGCCGGGGGCCAGGGGGTGGCACTGGAGGGGGACAGTGTTCCGCGACCGCCTCCATGCCAGGTCCCCCACTTCCCTGGCAAGAGGGACTTCGGGGGAAGGAAGGCCCTGGCTGCGGTGCAGTGGCTTCGGGAGGAGGGCCGTCCCGTGTGCGACTGCACCCCGCCACCGAGCCCTGCGCCTGGCACGGAGCAGGTGGCCAGAGGGAGGACGCGTACCCGTCGGCCCTGGAGCTGAGAGGGGTCAGTACCCCCGGGGGCTGGTCTCCCCGCTGGCCCAGGACCCTCCGGGGCCTCAGTGTCCTCCTGGTCCCTGGTTCCAGCGCCGCCATCCCCGTCGCCTCCGGCTGGAGCTCTGGGAAGTGCCCTGCGGCTGTGGGGAGGCTGCTGGTCCGCCTGTCCTGTCTGTCAGTCCATCCGCCCCTTCCCAGCAGGGACCAGCTGTGGGCGGACAGACCTGGGCGGAGGCCCGCGCTCCTGCAAGTACGAGGAAAAACTCGTGACTCCGGGAAAGGCAGAGGGTGACTCAGCCAAGCCACAAGCTGTGGAAAAAATGAGCTCTCCCCGAGGGTTTGGTTTTGTTTTGTTTTTTTAAATTTGCACTTCGGGTAAGAAGAACTTTCGGAGGGAAGCTGCCTTCCAGACTTCAGGGAGCAGGTTTTCTTCGGGGGGCTGCCGAGGCTCGGGATGTTAGGTTGGGAGTTCGGGCAATCACCCCGGTGGAAAATGCCAGAAATGCGTGTTGGATCTTCCTCTTAAGTTTGGTCTAAGCGCCAAGCGCTGTGGCTGCGTCGTCCGTAGTAGCTGATCTCTGCTCGGACTAGGCCGGACTAGGCCCGTCGTTCCCCGCATTGAGCTTGGGAAAGGGAGGCGGACTCGGACTCGAAGCATTTGGGGCAAAGGATCAAGACCAAGGGAAATGTGGCAGCAGGAGGGCGGGGAGGCAAATGGGGCAGAGTAGTGACAGGTGACGACTCCAGGTCAGGGGTCGGCAGATTTTGTCCTGAACAGGGTCAAATAGCCCAGACCTGGCAAGCAAGCGGCGCTGCGGTGCACAGAGCAGCCTGGCTGGGGCGGCGGCCCGTGGGCAAGCTTCCCTCAGCGCCGCCGACGTGACCGCCCGTGTGTTGTGAAACATTATTTTCCTTTTTTTCCAGCCGCTTAAAAATATAAAAGCCATTGTTCGCTGACGGGTCACGCGAAAACAGGCCACCGGCTGGGGTTGGCCCACCCCCGACTTGACATGTCCCTCGGACGGTTCTTCCGACCCTTGTGCTCTCCTGAGAGTGTTCAAAACGGAAGGTTGGGGGAACAAATAAAGAAAAAAAGCGAAACAGCGGTTGTCCTACTTATCACGGGCAGGTCGTGGACTCGACCTCAAATTGGGTCGCTGGCCACCACTCTGCACGCGGCTTGCTTTATCAAGGACGCGCCTGAGGCTAAGTGTGCAAGCCGTGGAGGCGGGGGACGCCGGGGACGATTCCTCCTGGAATGGCTCTGAGATTGGCTTTGCAGGAGGAGCCCCTGAGAGGTTTGGAAACTGATGTCACAGGAAGATCTCTCAAGATTGCAATTTTTTTTTTTAATGGGAAGGATTGTTGGAGTTTGGGTTGCTGCAGGATCGGATTGAAACCGAGAGGGAACCTCCGGTCTCCCGTGGGCAGGACAGCCGTGGCCCCCTCCTCCACGCCCCGGCCCGGCCCCGCAGTGTCAATATTTGCTGGGTGTGCGCTTGCCCGTGTTTGTCCTTCCGAGTCTGCACATCCTTGTCGTGTTTGCGGGCGCCGTCCTGCCTGTTTCCCATCCCGGGTGTCCCCGTGAGGCTCTGACCAGGCCAAAGGGGAAAACGAGAACCGTGAGAAAGGCTGCCCTTCGACAAAGGCTTCAGATGCAGGAAATGAATGTCGCCCCTGAAGAGAATCTTCAGGATGGCCAAGGCTCACCGACGCCCTCGGAGACGTGAGGCCGCGCGGCCCCGGCAGCCCCGGGTGACAAGGCTCCCTCTCGGGCGTTCATTCCTTCGGCAGCTCCCGGGCGCCGCGGCCGAGCGGGGTGTGCAGAGGCGCCCGCGTCGGGAGGCTCCCTGGAGCAGGGCAGACCTGGGCAAGCCTCGCGATTCCCCAGGAGCGGGGCCGCTCGCCCAGAGCACAGGGCACAGGGCGTCCCGGGTGACAACTGTCTGTGTTGGATGACATGTCTGGGAGCAGAGTTTTGGCGCCAGAAAGTCAGCCTTTGGGGCCTGGCAGGCAGGGAACTCTTGCTCTGCTGCATTTACGTCAAGAACAGGAAGTTTAGGGACCAGGAGCCTCCGAGAAACTTATCCTTGGACATTATTGTGTTTGTGCAAAGGGATATACGCTCACACTGATTCGTCATGGCTCCGCTTACAACAGGGAAGTCATGGCCCAACCCCAATCCCCAGCGCAGGCGGCTACCTAGGTCAGGGCACGTGCACACGGTGGCCGGGCTGCCCCGGCGACAGGGAAGGAGGCAGGTCTCCACGGGCTGAGGTGGAAGGATTTCCAAGACCTACGGAGCAGGAGAAGTTTAAGATGCAAAAGCGTGCACGCACGTGTGACCTCCTGTGCGGGTGTGAAAACTATTGCAGGCACAGCTCACGGGCAACTGGTCCCAGCGGTGGCCTCCGGAAGGGCAAAGGGAGGTGCGGACCGACGCTGGGGGGACCCACACTCGTACCCTTGTCTGCCTCCCCTGCACCCTCGCGGCTGAGCCTGCGTGATCAGCGGAGACCGTGGAAACGCCCGTGCGTGACTTCCCAGGCGCCTGCCTTGCTCTCGTGATCACTGGCACGAGGGGGAGACACCCCTTGGTGCCGAGGCTGCCCAGCAGCCCCATGGAGGACGCGAGGCCTCCCGCCGGCGCCAGCACCACGCGGGGGCTTGTCCGGGCCCAGGGAGGCCGCGGGGCCCCACCACATGGGGTCTTGCCTGCAGCCCCCTGGGCGGCCTTGGGGCAGAAGGATCCAGCTGAGCTCCCCCAGCTCCCGACCCGCAGATGCCCCATGACCTGCCTATTATCTCAAGCCACCAAATTTTGAGATAATTTCTTATGTGAACAGATAACTTCCCATCCTTTTATTTCCTTTAGCCTTTGTGCCTGTGCGTCTGTGCACGTCCAAATGGTGGTGGTGGTGGTGGTGATGCTCGTCGTCGTAATCTTGGTCGTAATCCAGTGCACACCATGGACTGTGCATTCAGGGATAATCTCCGGCGGGTCGAAGCGGGTTGCAGAGGTGGGAGCCAGTGCAGGGCAATGAGACCTGGCCCAAGGGGGCTCCACGTGAGTGCTCAGCGAAGGGGAGGAGGACTCGAGTGACTTCCAGGGGTGCTGGGGGGGGGAGGGCGGCCCACGTGCAGAGCTTGAGCAGCGCTTGGGTGCAGAAGTTTCACACTAGCTGCCTGCAGGCTCACAGACCCTCTCTGTTTGGCCAGCACGCTGAATTTTAAAATCTGAACTTGAAAAAAATAAAAAATAAAATAATAAAATGAACTCGACACCCACCAGAATTGCCAAAATCACAAATGTTGACGATGTCAAGTGTTGCATATGTGGCTGGAGGGAGCGTAAACGGATGCAACTATTTCAGAAAACCATTTGGCAGAGTCTCCTGGGCTCAACCTCTGCGACCCTGTGGCCCAGACGTTCTACTCCTCAGTGTTTATCTCCGAGAGGAATGAGAGCACGGGCCCACCAAGGTAAGTGTGCAAGAATGCTACACGCTTGTCATTCATAACAGTAATTAATCCAAGCCAAAGAGGGATGCGTTGAAACAGGTGACAGGGAGGGAGTCCGTCTTGTGGGACTGAGTCCCTGACCCGTGGGATCTGATGCCGTCTCCAGGTAGGTTGTGGCAGAATAGAGTAGGATCGTAGGACGCCCAGCTGGTGGCCGAGAACCGCTTGGATGTGGGGGGAAGCCCCATCCATTGCAACCTGACGCACACACCTGATGCCCCCCGACCCCCCCCACCGGCTGCACGGGGGTGGGTGGCCCAGGCGGATGGCTCGGCTCCCTCCCTCCGTGCCGACACCCTGCTGCGTCCACGTGCTCCCGCCAACGGCTGAGCATCCAGGGTGCTGGTACGGGTCTAATCCCGTGAGAAGTGGGCCTCTCGGGCCAGGTCTTACTTTGGGCTGTTTTCACAAGTGATAGACGGGGAGGTTAGAAAGGAAACAGTGACTTGTGACCCCCCTGGAGGCTGGAAGTCTGAGATCAGGGTGCTAGCGTGGTGGGGTTCCGGTGAGAGCCCTCTTCCGGGTTCTAGACCGTCATCGGTTCCTTGAACCCTCCCATGAGGGAGAGGGCGCAGGCTGGCTCTCTGGCCTGTTCTCATGAGGGCCCTAATCCCGTTCCTATGAGGGCCCCACCTTCAGGACCTTGTCCCTCCCGAAGGACCAAACCTTATCACCTTGGGATTAGGCCTCCATGCACGCATTTTGGAGGGGACACACTCAGTTCATGTCGGGCTCCGCGGGCTCAGGGATTCCCCGTTGGCCCGGCCGAAGCGTTCCTGGAGCTGCTCTGCAGCTTGAGACTCTTTCTCCCCCAATCTTCCGTCTCCCCCTCTTTCTGGGTGTCCCACCGCAGAGCCGTCTGCAGGCTCTCCCCTACCTTTCCTGGAAACCTCTTCTTTATCCTTCACGGGTCTTCCCTCCAACTCAGGCGCCCCCCGTCTTGGTGTCTGCTTCTTGGAAGACCCCAAGTAGACACGGATACGCCGGTAGTACTCCCGCCACCCAAGGCCGCAACCTCCAGACACCTTTAATGTCTCCAGACTCCCTGCCTCTGCACTTTCCCAAACCCTCATCTCTCTCCTCCTCTCCAACTGAAGAAATGGAAGAGCTCTAATTCACCTAGCAAAATTTTCTTTTTCCTTTTTTGATTAAAAATTTAATTTTCTTTTTTAGTTTTCCATTTTATTTTTTAATTTTTTAAAAAAGATTTTATTTACTTATTCATGAAAGACACAGAGAGGCAGAGACACAGGCAGAGGGAGAAGCAGGGTCCATGCAGGGAGCCCGACGTGGGACTCGATCCCGGGACTCCAGGATCACGCCCTGGGCCAAAGGCGGCGCTAAACCGCTGAGCCACCCAGGGATCCCCAAATTTTTCATTTTATTGTTTAATTATCATTGACATATAACATTGTTAGCTTCAGGTGTCCAACATAATGATTCGATATTTATATATGTCGTGATCCCCGCACTAAGCCGCCCTTGTTTATTTTTGCTTTTGTTGCCTTCGTTTTTGGCATCAGATACAAAAAAAAAAAAAATCAACAAAACTGATATCAAGGAGCTCAGCACCCGTGTTTCCTTCAGGACTCTCATGGTTTCAGGATTTACAGTCAAGTCCTTAATCCATTTTGAGTTAATTGCTGTTGATAGTGTGAGGTCACGGTCCAGTTTCCTTCTCTCGCACGTGCCCGTCCGGTTTCCAACCCCATTTATTAAAGAGGCTGTCTTTTCCCCGTCGTATTTCTCGGCTTCTTTGTTGTAAAATAACTGATCATGTACGTGTGGGTTCATTTCTGCGCTCTCGATTCCGTTCCACCCAGCTGCGTGTCTCTTTTTAGGCCGGCACCATACTCTTTTGGTGACTGTGGTTCCGTAATGTAGTTTGAAATCAGGGAGTATGATGCCCCAGCTCTGTTCCTCCTTCCCGAGATTGCTTTGGCTATTGGAAGTTTTCTTGAAAACAAAAATCGTCACCTCCTTCATGATGTGCTCTATTCCTGTTTCTTGAGACAAACTCTGGCAGCATCTTCAAAAGCCATCTCATCGAACTTCTCTGCTTAGACTCCATAAAGAGGATGTGGAAGGAAAAAAAAAAAAAGAGGATGAAGAAGGACAGTGTTCCTAACAAATGGTGCTGGAATAATTAGATGTCCGAATGCAAAATAAAAAATAAAAAAAAAAAAAGAACTTCCAGCCACTTCCAGCTATATCTCATATCTTATGTAGACATTTACTAACAGTGGATTGGTGATTTAAACATAAGCCATCAAACTCATCAAACTGTTAGGAGAAAACATTGGGGAATATCTCTGAGCTTGGGTGAAGCAAGGAGTCCTCAGATAGATACCAGAAGCATGATCCAGAAAGGAAAAAAAAAATGAAAAATTGGACTTTACCAAAATCAAGTTCTTGTTCTGTGAGATACACTTTTAAATAAAGAGAAAAGCAAAAAAAAAAAAAAAAAAAAAAAAGAGAAAAGCCACAGGCCAGGGGTGTGTAGTTGCAAATCACACATCTGACAAAGGGATAAATATTCAGTGTATATAAAGAACTCCCAAAACTGGACCGAAAGAGAACTGTCCGATTTTTAAAAGGTCAAAATAGTTCAGTAGATGCTTTACCAAAGGAGGTTTAGGGACGGCAAGTAAGCAGTGAGAAATGCTCCATGCCGTTAGGCAGTAGGGAAAGCAAATGGAAACCATCCTGAGAAGCCACTAGGCCCCCCTCTGAATGGCTTTGGGGACCAGACCCAACAGACGGCAATACCGGGTGCTGGCGAGGTTGTCATGACCGAAGCGTTCACACTTGGCTCCGAGGAGTGCAAAATGGCCCAACCGTGGGACGGACAGGTCCACAGTGTCTGGGGAAGTTAAGCGTGCTCCCACCGTACGGCCCGGCAAGCTCACGGGCGCGTCCTCGGAGAAATAGAGACTTTCGTCCACACCAGACCTGTTAACAGGACCGCACAGAGGAAGGCCTGACCGGCCCTGTAGCTGGTCAGGTGTGGGGTTGACTGCACCGGAGCAACATGAGGCCGACTTAGGGGTGATGGGTGTGCTTTTGTGAAACTAGAAGTCAATTAAAAAATAACCACGAGTCTTAGTAAAATACACAGCTATGTCATCTGTGATTTAGGATCTCCGAGCACACAGAGCACTTCCCACATTTGTTCTTTGCACGATTGCCAATTATTTTCGAATTTGTGTGTGTGTGTGTGTTTCAAAAGTTTAATGTATTAGATTTAAAAAAAAAAAAGGTAAAGTCTGGGAGTTGGGAATTAGTGGCCATCTAGGTACTAAAGAAAATCACGCTGGCAACACCTGGGGGCTCAGCCGTTGAGTGTCTAACTTCGGCTCAGGGCGTGACCCCGGGTCCCGGGATCGAGTCTCGCATCAGTTCCCCACGGGGAGCCTGCTTCTCCCTCTGCCTGTGTCTCTGCCTCTCTGTGTGTCTCTCATGAATAAATAAATAAAATCTTTAAAAAAAGAAAAGAAAAGAAAATCATGCTGGAAAACTTCCAAGTTACCTATTGTTAGTGAGGAGGAAAAAAAAAAGCGGGCTCAGTCTTCCGTTGTGGCCAGAGGCCTTAGGGAAAGGGCCCCCTTCCATTCTGCTAGGAATTCTTCAGTCATTTCCTGACTGGGAAGCGGGGTAGGAACTTCCCTTCCCCTGGGGAAGCCACTGGGGGGCATTTCCCAGGTACAGAGCCGCGGCCTCCGTCCCCAACCCCAGCAAGCAGGACTCGGAATAAATAAAAACGAGTCAGCAAGAATGAAAGACACGTGCCATCAACCACAGCAGCAGCAACGCACAGCTCCGCCGCGCCAAGTGCAATCAAGTACAACTAGAAAGATCCAGAACAGAACAATTCAAACCCCAGCTAGGCCCGGAGACCTTCGCTCCCACGCTCCGGAATCCTGGGGGAAAGGAGCAGTGCCTGAGGCTGCGGAGCCCCCGCCCCAAGCCCCAGCCTGTAAGGGGGGCCGGGGTCGGGGACCGCGGGACGTAACCCCGCATCCCAGGCGGACAGGCCGGGTCCTGAGCGGCTTGGGGGAGAGATGGGCCCCCGCGCCCCCACGGTCCCCTGGAGGTACGGGACAATCACGTCACAGCGCTCCCACTTCCTGCCCCGGGTCCCCTGACACCTGCCACATCTGCCCGGCTAGCTCCCGGATTTCCTTTGCTTGCAACGAAATACATGTCTAGGCCCCAGAGGCAGAAACTGTGCTGACCCCAGAAGGTGAGCACCCCGCTGCGCCCGGGACTGGGTGCCCCCGCCTGCCTGGGCCTCCCAGCACCCCTGCTCCCCATCCTGGGAGGGCAGCGCCTCTTTGGAACCCAGGGCTCTTGCCTGGAGTCTGTGGCCAGGCCCCTGCGGGGACGGCGGGGCGACCGATGTCCACCAAACGGCGGACACTGCCCCCCCCACCCCCCCCCGAGCCCCCTCACCAGGCTGGGGCAGCTCAGGCGGCCGGAGAGCTTCCCACCACCGAGGTCAGGGTTGTGAGGAGCCTGTGGGCGAGTGTGTGCGGGAACAGAACTGGAAAATACTGACCGTAAAACCAACAGACCAAAAATAATGGCAACAAAACGTCCCAAACGCTTCATCAAATTAAATCTCAAGGTTTAAAAAAAACAAGCAGAGCAGCCCCCAGAGGCCTACCTTGAAGTGCCTCCCTCATCCCCTCTCCTCCCCCAGCCAGACACCTGCAGCTCTTCCCTGATTGGCCTCCGCCGTGCAGGCTTTTAAGTCTTAAAATTTTTTGATTTTTAATTTTATTTTAAAAAATATTTATTTACTTATTTATATTTAAATTCGATTTGCCAACATGTAACACCCAGTGCTCATCCCATCAAGTGCCCTCCTCGGTGCCCGTCCCCGATCACCCCAACCCCCCACCCACCTCCCCTTCTGCAGCCCTTTGTTTCCCAGAGTCAGGAGTCTCTCGTGGTCTGTCTCCCTCTCTAATTTTTCCCACTCAGTTCCCCTCTTTTCCCCTATAATCCCTTTCACTCTTTCTTATATTCCCCAGATGAGTGAGACCATATAATGTTTGTCCTTCTCTGACTGACTCACTTCACTCAGCATCATACCCTCCAGGTCCATCCACGTCGAAGCAAATGGTGGGTATTTGTCGTTCCTAATGGCTGAGGAATATCCCACTGTCTACACAGACCACAGCTTCTCTATCCATCACCTGTCGATGGACACCGAGGCCCCTTCCACAGTTTGGCTATTGTGGACATTGCTGCTGTGAACATCGGGGTGCGGGTGTCCCGGCGTCTCCCTGCATCTGTATCTTTGGGGTAAGTCCCCAGCAGTGCAATTGCTGGGTCGTAGGGCAGGTCTATTTTTAACTCTTTGAGGAACCTCCACACAGTCCTCCAGAGTGGCTGCCCCAGGTCACATTCCCACCGACAGTGCAGAGGGTTCCCCTTTCCCCGCATCCTCTCCAACATGTGTGGTTTCCTGTCCTGTTAAGTGTCGCCCTTCTCACCGGTGTGAGGCGGGGTCTCATTGTGCGATGTCTCCCCTACCCAGAGCAGCTTCCGCACTCATGCAACCCCCCCAAACACCATGCAGCCCGAAAGCCTGTAGCCTCAGCCGGAGCTGGGCGTCCTGAGCGCCTGGAGCTCAGGGGACTGAGTGCGACCTTACAGACTGAACTTGCAGCTTCCTGGAGGAAGGGATCTGCCCCCTCAGGCTGTGGGCGTTAGTGCAGCTGAGCCTAGGGGGCCGCTGAGCGTCATGGGGGCAGCGGAGGGTCAGGGGGGCAGGGGAGGTTCAGGGGGGCAGGGGAGCCTCAGGGGGCAGGGGAGGGTCAGGGGGCAGCGGAGCTCAGAGCACAAAGGCAGCCGCGCTGCGTCCTGAGCGCGAGGACTGGGGAACACGTATGCCCCGTGGAGAACCTGGGGGCTCGGTTTCCCTCCTGCGGTGCGGAAGCTGCAGAGCCCTGAGCCCTCCCCTCCGCACCCCTCCCTGGCGCCAGCAAGGGTCGCACAGGTCGCACGGCCCCGCTGCAGTCCGCGTCCACTAGGGCCGGGCTCCCCCGGCCAGAGGGTGTCGGACCATCTAGAGCCCAAGCGTCCGGCTGTGTCACCCGCTCCCCGACTTCACCATGGCCTGTGACCCCGCAGTGCCGCCGCTGACCCCCGCGGCAGGTGTGCCCCCGAGCCGGGGCGTCCCTCCAACATCGCAGCACACGCCGAGCGGCCTGCTCACCGCCCGAGTAGCACAGCAGAGGCGAGGGACAGCCGGGCCGCAGAGTGCCGGCAGCACAGGCCCCCCCGACGGGATGCGGCCGGCCCACGCGTGGGCTGCTGCTGGGAGGCCGCGTCCCCCTGCCTGGCCCTCGGGAAGGCCTCCCCCAGGGTCGGAGCCCCCGTGTCCTGTCTGGGTGGCGGGCCCAGCGGCCTCTGCGGGGCGGGTGTCCCCCCTGCGGCCTCCTTCCTGGGTGGGGGTGGCCCTGCCTGCGGCTCCTTCCAGGGCCTCCGGGGCCTCACAGCGCCTCTGGGTCCCGTGTCCATGCCTGGCCGGCGGCCTCCTCGCACGTCTGGATTCTGGCTGCTTTCTGGAACTCTCTTCCGTGGGAGTTCCACCTGGGAGAGGCAGCCTCCGGCCTCGGGGGACTGGCCGCCCAGCACGAGGCGCCCCTGATGCCCGGGCGGCCTGGGTCGCTGCTCCGCAGCTCAGCCTCCTGACCTGGGACAAAGGCCCCGAGGACCTCGTGTGTGCTCACACGTGTGGTCGCCGTGGGTGTGTCTTGAAGCGCGGGGAGCTCGAGGCAGCCGCCTCCCGTGCAGCCACGCACACGGGAGCTGGTTTCTGCGGGAGGAGCCCCGGGACTCCAGAGCCTGGTGTGGGGCTGCCATTTACGGGGCCGTTTCCCTGCGAGTCTCGTGCCGCAGGAGGGAGCCCCACGGCCCCACCCGGGTCTGTGGCGCGTGCAGGGCCTTCTGATCTGGGGCGGGGGGGGGGGTGGATCCCGTAACGGGAGTCACTCTTCATCAGAGAGAAATTTTAAAAAGGGAAAGTGACGTGTCCTGCAGGAGTGGGGTCAAGCTCCGTGAGCGCTCGTGTCCCATCGAAGCCGACGCATGTTCTTGGGGCCGACGCAGCCCGGGTCACGGCGGTCGGGCGGCCGCGTCCCTGGTCAAGCACCGTGTGGTCGCGCGGTGGGACACCCTCTGCGTAACGGGCGCCTCTTGTTTCTGGGTCGCAAGAGTCTGCTTTGCAAAAATATGCAACTGTGTTATCAATTTTCTGAACCCACTGAAATTCAAGTCGTTCTCTCCCGAAACGCCTGGCGTGTCGTTATCCTGGTTGATGTTCTTCGACTGTTGTCTGGTCTGTCCCAGGTTTTCTTGATGATTTGTTCATTTTATCAAAAAGAGACACCATTTATTTATTTATTAAAGATTTTACTTATTTATTCATCAGAGATGCACAGAGAGAGAGGCAGAGACGCAGGCAGGGGGAGAAGCAGGACCCTGCAGGAAGCCCGACGCGGGACTCGATCCTGGGACTCTAGAACCACGCCCTGGGCTGAAGGCAGATGCTTAACCACTGAGCCACCCCGGGATCCAAAATGAGACTTTTTTTTTTATATTTTTATTTATTCATGATAGTCACACAGAGAGAGAGAGAGAGAGAGAGAGAGAGACAGGCAGAGGGAGAAGCAGGCTCCATGCACCGGGAGCCCGACGTGGGATTCGATCCCGGGTCTCCAGGATCGCGCCCTGGGCCAAAGGCAGGCACCAAACCGCTGCGCCACCCAGGATCCCAAAATGAGACATTTTTTAAAACGTATGTTACCTTGAGTTCTATTCCTTGATGCTAATATCATTACCCCCCCCCCCCACACACACACACAGTGTCAGTGTTTGCTAAACAATCCTCGGGCACACGAATGTGGCCCAAACAGTCTGTTCCATGACGTGAAATTGCGTGTCATCTGCGGCGTGCGCGTAGGTGCCTTTCTCACCTAAAAGCACCGCCTTCCTGCCGCTCTCCCCCGGGGCTCCACAGAACCCAGAGCCCGGGAGAAAAGTCTCCCGAAAGCGCCCGTCTCGGGGGCGACCCGAACAGACCCCACGGCGTCCGAGCCGCACACGCGTGACTGACGAGCGGCCGGAGCCTGGGGCCTTGGTCGGGACAGTTGGCCAGGGGGGGTGCCCCGGGCCCCGGCAGGAGGTGCAGGCGGCCCGCGTCCCCGTGGAGGTGGCACCGTGACACGGGGAGGGGGGCTCGTCCTGCTAGACGGAGGCTGACGCAGGCCACCTGCATGCAAACCTCGGCCGGCCACCTGCCCCACGAGCCCTGAGCCCCGCCTTACCTGCGGCGGCTTCCTCGGTTCCCCTCTGAGTCTGTCCCTGCCGGGGTGCAAGTCCCAGCCGCCACCCTCAGGCTCCCGGGGCCACCTTCAAACCTGTTGGGGGACCCGAGGTACCGGGGCCCACGGGGAACCGCAGTCTGGATACCTGAGAGGACGGCTCCGGGCCTGGGGGGGCGAGGCTCCGAGGAAACGCCCGGGAGGCACGCGGGGCGGTGGAGCCAGGCTTCCACACTCCCCTCTGTCCGTCTGTCCGGGGCCTTAGCAGGGGTGGGGGGTGGGGGCGGACCTTCTCCCCACCCCTGTCTCCCGGCGCTGGGCTCCTCCCTCCTCCCCCTCCCACCTCTGTGTGTCCAGGTTTCTGTTTTCCGACCGTCCAGATCCAGCACACGTGGTGACGGGTCACTGCGTGACTCAGACAGAGAAGCCTTCCCCCGGGAGCTGTGGGGAGAGGGAGGGAGAGACGGGGTGGGGGGGAGAGCCTGGGGGGAGGGGGAGCGGGGGAGGGGAGGGAACAGTCGGGGGAGGGGGAGAGCCTGGGGGGAGGGGGAGAGATGGGGGAAGGGGAGCAGGGGAGGGGAGGGAACAGTCGGGGGAGGGGGAGAGACGGGGAGGGGGAGAGATGGGGAGGGGGAGAGATGGGGAGGGGGAGCGGGGGAGGGGAGGGAAGAGTCGGGGGAGGGGGAGAGCCTGGGGGGGAGGGGGAGAGATGGGGAGGGGGAGAGACAGGGAGGGGGAGAGATGGGGGAGGGGGAGCGGGGGAGGGGAGGGAAGAGTCGGGGGAGTGGGGAGATGGGAGGAGGGGAAGAGAAGGGGCGAGGGGGAGAGACAGGGTGGGGTGGGGAGGGGGAGAGGGATTTGGGAAGAGGCTTTTCCCTCCTGGGTCCTGGGAGCGCGGACGCAGGGAGCCGGCCTGGGAGCGAGGCCGCTGTCACACAGGAGAGGCAAACGTGGCGGAGTCCGAGCCCTGCACCTCTGCCCTCGCTCGACCGCCGAGTGGCCTAGTCCCGGCTCGGGCCATGGGTTCTGAGCGATGCGGCAGGCGCCGCCCGGGGCCACCCACAGACCCGCGTGAGCAGGTGCGGCGGCGTGGGCGCTCGGCCGGGCTGCCCTGACTCGTGGCCGCTTCCCTCCGGCCTGCGGACTGTGTGGCGGCAACAGGACCCCTGGGGACGCGTCTCGCGGGATCTGGGGGGCAGCACCTGAGCGCTCCGGGCTGATGTGGGGCTCGCGCCTGGACCCAAGGCCTCCGCACCCGGGAGCGGCTTCCTGAGGCCGCGGCCAGGCCCCATCCAGCCTTCTTGCTTAATGAAAAACAAATTCCTGAGTAATTTATTTTTCTGTGTGTGTGTGTGTTTTTTTTTTTAATTTTTATTTATTTATGATAGTCACACAGAGAGAGAGAGAGAGAGAGAGGCAGAGACACAGGCAGAGGGAGAAGCAGGCTCCATGCAGGGAGCCCGACGTGGGATTCGATCCCGGGTCTCCAGGATCGTGCCCTGGGCCAAAGGCAGGCGCTAAACCGCTGCGCCACCCAGGGATCCCTGTGTGTTTTTTTTAATTTTATTGTTACTGTTTTTTGTCCCCCCATAAAACCGCAGGAAGGCGAGGGGGAAGCCCAGGAGCGGGGAGGCAGCTGAGGCTCGTGCTCCCGCCCGGGGTTGACATTCGGGGAATCCTTGCGGTGGGGCCGGGCCCTGCGGGGTCCCGAGGGTGAGGGGGCACAGCAGGCGGCCCGAGGGCGGGACCGGGGTCCCTGGGCCCCTGCCCCGCGCTGCTGCTCCCTGCAAAGGTACAGTCTGCGCCCCAGGCACCCCCGCTGACGTCTCCCAAGGGGACCCTGGCCTCGGCGCCCTCGCCTGGACCTGAGGGACAGATCCCAGCTGCATCTCAAGGTCACCAGGGCCCCGGACTGGACGTGGAGCCGGAGAAGCTGGCGCTTCCTCCCACTCGCCAGGACGAGGAGGGCCGTTCTGGCGCCGTTGGGGTTTTACACGTGGAGCCTAGAGCCTCAGCTCCGAGAGGCTGCGACAAGGGAGACTGTCGGCGGGTGCAGAGCCTCGGGGAGGGCCAGCGGCCCGGAGGCTCCTGTGCCGGCGTATTTGTCCCATACTCTGGGGCCAAGCTGCAGGGCTTCAGCTCCCAGCTCGCTCCGGCCCCTGACTTCACTCCTCTGGGCCTCCATGTCCTCATCTGCAAAATGGGAACAAGACAGCACTGACCTCATCAGGTAGCTGGGAGGACAAAGCGTGCCAAACGCTCAGAATAGCGCCTGGCAGGTGCTTCCTAAGTGTTCACGCGCCAAGGAGCTTGTGCGCTCCACTTGTTAAAAATTACGTATATACGAACTTCACCAACTCAATTCACATTTTCCCGGAGACTTTAATTTCGAAAATGAGGGATGAGACGTCCAGAAGTAATTTTGTCGCCGTGATAAACCCAAATCACCAAGAAATGGGGGCCAAGCTCTCCGTGGCGAGTCAGGCCGTGTGCAGGTCAGCGTGGCTTATGCTCGGCACCGACCCCGGTGCACCGCGCTCAGAAGCGACGAGAACATAGAGCTCCCCCGTCTGTTGCCTGTTGCGACTGGATCCGCAGCTCTGGCCCTGGACTCAGGGCTCCGCAGGGAGCTGAGCCCCAGGTGGCCCTTCTCACTCTCCTCCCCCCACGTCCCCCAACACCGCGGACGCAGGAGCCCCGTGGCCAGAGTCCGCCCTGGGCCGACTGCAACCGGAGCGGAGACCTGGGGCCTCTCCAGGAACGGGGGCTTCCCTGTGCAGAGGGGGCCCAGAGGGTGACCTGAGGCAGAGGCAGGCCGCGGCGGGAGCAAGACGACGGGTGGGAGACGCTCCCGTCGGGATGCTGGGCAGGTGCCCACGTTGCGGACTCGGGCTCCTCTGCTCACCCACGTTTCCAGTAGGAATAAGACACGCAGAGAAACAGCGGGAACCTGGGCTTCCCCGACGAGCCAGGGGACCCTTCCGTGCCCTGCGGGAGGCCGCGGAGGTGGGCTCCCCGGGCTGGAACCCGGTCCCTGCCTCCTGCACCCGGGGCTGGCGGGTCCCTGGGGACGAGCCCACGCCCAGCACGCCGACCCTCCCAGAGGCAGGAGGAGGTGTGACCCTGCGCTCCTGGGCCGGCAGCGTGACCGGAACAGCGTTAGGGTCAGACGTCCTGGGGAGACAAAGAGCCAGGAGGGTGCTTTCCATCTCAGCTCACACTGGGGAATGGGGAGGGGGGGAGGGGGGAAGGGGGGCTGCACCCCCTGCAGGGCTCAGCTCCTGCAGGTTAAATGCATCAAATGCATGGGTCACCACCACCACACTCCCCGAATCACGTCATTCGGGGCTGAAAATGGAGGTCAGGGGTCAGGGGGGCCTTGAGCTCGGGTTTCCTGAGGCAGGTCAACCTCCCAGGCAGGTCGCCCGCACCGGGCCCACGGGTGAAGCTGGAGGGGATGGAGGGGACAGGGAGGGCAGGCCGCTGTGGTCGCTGTAACTCAGGAGGGTGGGTCTGGGGGGCGGGACCCTGGGGGGGCCATGACCCGGGTCAGACCCACGTGTGGGCTTGGAGCAGGACGGTGACAAAGGCCCCGGGCTGTGCTGTGGCCGTGGGGTGGGGGGCGGGGGACACAGACGCCTCAGGACGGAGCGAAGGCTTAGCCACGGCAGGTGCCCCGAGAGGCCACAGGAGATGTGCCCACGGGGAGCGAGCGCTGGCTCTGGGACAGCAACGCACCGGCTCCGTGCAGGGTGGGGGCAACGCGGTGCGCCCCCACTAAGGCACGTCCGCCGGCCCCCCGCCCCCCCCCAGCCCTCCGGCTCCGCGGTGGCAGGTGCACCAAGGGGAGGCCAGGCCACGGGGGTTGGGCCCCTCGGGGGGGCCTGGTCGGTTCCGGACCCTGCTGGGGACCCGGCCCCACACCGCCCTGTGCGCCCGCCTCTGCGGGTCTACTTAGCACCGCGCGTCCTTCACGGCTCAGGAAAAATTACCAAGAATGTTATTGACTCTAATTCTAATTTGTCTAGCACTCGTGTTAATGACGCCTATTTAAGACATCCATTAGGGGCCCGTGAGGTTAATTAAACGGACAATTCCAGAACAGTTCTATTAGGAACCCCCCCCCATTAAATTAATATTATAGACATTTAACAGATGTCCTAATTAGGCATTATGGCGAAGAAATGCAAACTAAATTAAAACAAAAGCCATTGTCCAGAAAGAAAGCTCTTTACCGTAATTTATGGCTTTTTTGGGGAATGTGACTGTTTCCTCCTCAGAACCTGAGATGAGCCCTTCTGACCATCTTTCCCAGCATCTGGAACCCGTCACCCCGAGCCCCAATCTTCCGTCACAGGCAGGTGTCGCGGCCGGACCCCATCTGGAGTCCACGGGCCTCACCCGCGTGACGGAGCAGAGCAGCGCGGGCTGCAGGAAGGCCCAGGCTCCCGCGGCAGGAGGGGACCGAGCCCGGCCCGCTGGCGGGGGCACGGAGGGGCTCGGTGGTCTGGGGACGCGGGAGCGGGGCTGGCGACGGCGGGCGGCAGCAGCTCGGCTCCTGAGCGGTGCTGACCCAGCGCTGGGGGGAGCCGGCCGGGCTCGTGGGACGGCGTCCTGCAGGCGGCGGAGGGGCTCCAGCAGGGGCCCCGGCACGTGCACTCGACGACGTCCCACGAGTTCCCTGCAGGCCTCCTGCCCCGGGTGCCGGAGGTGGAGGGAGGCCCTAAAGGTGGCGCCGTAACCCGCAGGGCCGCTGTCCTAACAAGAGTTAGAGACGCCAGACGGCGCTCCCCGCAGCTGCAGAGGCCAGGTGGGGACACGGCAACAAGGCGGCCAGGGAGACGGCCCTCAGCGGGCCCAGCCTGCGGCCCACCCGAGTCCTGGGCGTCCAGCCGTGGGGCAGCAGGTGAAGAATTTTCTGGTGTCCACGCAGCCGACGGCAGAGCGGTTAGGCGGCCCGAGCCAGCGCCGCGGCGACGACCGTGCCGGCCCCACCGTCCTGCACCATCCCTGGAGAGGCTCCGGCCTGTCCTGTGGGCCCCGCAGTTGGCCGCTCGGCCCACTCGCATTTGGGAGAACAGAGGGTCCCGGGCTGATGCCCCCCGGCCCACAGCTCCCGAGTCTCGCCCTGAGGTGACCGCTCTGCTGCCGTGCGGCCCTCCGGGGTCTCCGGTGCCCGACGGTGGGCGCAGGAGGCCGACACGGCCTCGGCCCTGCTCGGTCCTGCTCCAGCCGTGGAGGAGGGGCCTGGGCTGCAAACGACCACACGCCCTCCACGAGCGGCCCCGTCCACCTCCCTGGGCCTCGGCCTCCCGGGGCGCTCCCTGAGAGCCAGTGTCCGCCTGGGCTGGGCCCTTGGAGGATGGCCGGTCCTCAGGGCACAGGACCCCAGGGCATCCTAGAAAGAGGCAGGCGCCTTCTCCGCAAGCGTCCTTGGGGGAAGGGGACGGAAGCC
The DNA here is from genome assembly GCF_003254725.2 of Canis lupus dingo. Classification (NCBI taxonomy): domain Eukaryota; kingdom Metazoa; phylum Chordata; class Mammalia; order Carnivora; family Canidae; genus Canis; species Canis lupus. The sequence continues at coordinate 121,970,583 of NC_064243.1, forward strand.
CACAGAGGAAACAGCCGTTCACCGCAGACGTGAGTCTGCACCAAACAAGAGCGGGTTTCACGAGGCAAGTGGCACCACCACGTTTCTGGAAAGCAGCCGCATGTGCACCCAGGGGCGCCCTCCCCAGCTGAGGGCTGGCACGCGCAGTGCGGTTAGGGAGTCACGGCGCCCCGGCCGTGGGCACCGGGCACAGGCAGGCGTCGCAAACGCCCCCGGCCCCAGCGGGAGCGCAGGTGCTAAAGGCCCGCGTGACGCCGCAGAGCAGCCTCCTTATCCCTGCGCTCAGACCCCGGCTCGGCAGCCAGTCCGCGGTGCCGCAAGGCTGTGGGCGCACAGGGCTCAGGCGGTGCCGGGGGCCGAGAGCTGCGGCCCAGGCAGCGACCACCCCTGGGGCAAGGCCCCGTGGGCACGGACACGGCGACCCCGAGCCCTGGGAGGCGCCGAGGCAGGCCTTCCTGCCCGGCCAGTCCCAGTTCACGTTTCCCGTCCCAGGGGGTTTGTCCTCCCGGGCGGAGGCCCCGCGGGACCCAGGGACCACGCGTCCGGCCCTGCTGCTGCTCCTGGAGCCAAGGGAACAGCAGCCCGTGCTCTGCTGCGGGTTTGCGGCCAGGAATGTTTCTGGCCTCGCCCGGTCGGGGGCACAACAACTTCTCCCCGAAAGGGGCCGTAGGTCCTGAGCGCGCGGCGCTCCGAGCAAGGCACACGGAAGCCGGCCCAACCCCGTCCCCACCCGGGCCTGCCCCGCGGGGCCGCGCTCGTGGGCTATAGGTGCCCGCCACACGGGCCTAGCCTGACCCCAGAGCCCGGGCCTCCGGCCGCAGAAGGCGAGGGCTCCGCTGAGCAGGGAGTGCTGGGGACGCCCCTGGGGTCAGCCTCGGGGGCGCTGCGGTCCTGCCCCCGTCCGCCAACCCCTGTCCCGGAGTCCAGGAGCCCAAGAGCCACGGGAAGGTGGATCCCTGTGGACCGAGCTCCCGGGCTCCCGGTGAAGGGCCACCAGGAGCACCGCCGACCTGGCTCCCTGCCCCCGGGCCGTCCCAGCTCTCCCTCCCAGAGCCCACGAGCCCCAGCCCCTCGGCAACGTCGCGGTCGCTCATCTGCTTTCCCGGAATAGCAAAGGAAACGGCAGTCGGCCAGAGGTCGAGGGCGGGCGTGAGCTAAAGCAGCCACTGTCCTCGGGAACGGGCGCCTGAGGGCAACTGTCTGCACCTGAAGCGGCGCTGCCAGCAGGCACCACCTTTCACCAACAGCCTCTCAGCGCCTACGTGGATGTTTTACTGTGACGTCAATGACGGGTTCATCGCAGAGCATTCACGAGACACAGAAAAGGATGAAAAAGAAGTAAAACCCAACTATTGCCACCAGGCAGGTCACGGTGTGCGGGTCCTGCCAGGCTCTTCTCCCCCGGGGGCGGGACCGACTCGACGCCATCCAGACACACGCAGCCCCGCGTTCCCTGCTCCGCAGCTCAGGGCAGGGTTTCTTTCCAGATGATGAATGGTTCTTTTCTGTTTTTTAAAGATTTTATTTATTTATTCATGATAGACACACACAGAGAGAGGCAGAGGGAGCAGCAGGCTCCATGCCGGGAGCCCGACGTGGGACTCGATCCCGGGACTCCAGGATCACGCCTGGACCAAAGGCAGGCGCCAAACCGCTGCGCCACCCAGGGACCCCCCGATGAATGGTTCCTAACTCTGGTGGTGACGCGCCGCGCTGGTCGAGAACCACAGCCGGCCCGGCCACCTCTTCGTGCAAGGAGGGCACGCAGGCGGTCCCAGTCCTCAGGGCACACACAGTCGCCTCCGCAGCAAAGACCTCACAGGTCCACTGTTCCCTTTGCTTTGAATTTCTTTGCTGATCGTTCACTTGACCGAAGCTGGAATTTGCTTCCATAAATGTAGGAAATGAAGCCATCGATTTCCACTGTGAACACGCAGTTCAGCTTGGGGATAACTGGAAGAAAAGGAGGAAAAAGGACAAAAAAATCCCGACAGTGAAGGTCACGTTGGCACATAACGTCATCCCTAAAACATCTCGTGAGAAGGCAAGCTCGAGAAGTGGGGACCCACAGAGCTTGGCAGCACCGGGACGACAGGCGCTCTTGGCCGTTATTCAGATTTAAACACAATTCGATACCCAGCTTCTAGGGTCAAAGGCCCAAGCTCCAGAAGGAACAGCTCCCGGGGTGGTGCTGGTCTCAGGCCCGTGGGCAAGGGGCGTGGACGTGCCAACACACTGGAGCGAGAGCCTGCACTCGCTTCCGGAGCCCCAGGGTCGCCAGCGGGCCCAGGTCTTGCAACTCCAGGGGCAGGCGCTAGCTAAGCTCCACCCTCCGGGGCAGCAGCCTCTGGGCAGGGACGCCCCAGCCATGGACACGGACCCCCGTGGCTGCAAGCACACCAGGCGGCCCCTCCTGCGATCCCATCTGGCCGAGGCTGCTGGCCGCGCTCCCGGACGCCTGAGGGAGAGGCACAGGGCAGGGTCAGGGGCGCCCTCCGCAGCCGGGCACGCAGTCAGCAGCGACCTGCAATCTGTGCTGACGTGGGAGGCCAAACTGCCCCGAGGGGCCACGAGGACAGGGCTGACGGAGCCGGGTGGCCGCGGGCCACGTCACCGAGACACACGCACTTACCTTTCAGGCGGTCTTCTTTGGTGATGATTTTGAAAACGTGCTTCGTTTCCTGTAGGAGGATTCCCGTGACACCCACATAGGAGGGGCATTTGGATTTTGTGACTGCGGAGAGAAGCACATTCAAGGCCTGAGCGTCGCTGGTGCTGGGGGAGCCACAACCAGCGGGGTGGGGGCGGCTGGGGAAGGGTCGTCAGCGGGACGGGGCCCAAACGATGAGAAGCAAGGTCCCAACCCCCCCGCCTGTGGCTCCGCAGCCTCTGGGCTGCCCTGACGCGGCGTCCCCTGGAGGGCCTGCGGCCACGGGGCCTGGGAGGGCCGTGGAGCCAAGAGGTCACGGGGTCCAGCAGCACCGAGACCCAGAGGCAGCCTGGCGGGACCTGAAAGCGCACCTGTCCGTCGTGGCCTTCCCACCACCTCCCGAGCTCTGGCCACAACGGAATCCTGCCACAGGCTGTGGAGCAGCGAGGTGAACAGGCAGCCGGCCCCTCGCCTCTCCTGACCCGCGCCCCCGTAGCCGGCGGACGTTCACGGAGCAGCAGCTATGGGCCTGGCACTGCGGGAGGACGGCGCCTGCGCAGCAGGGACCAAGGCTGTTCTGGGCTCTGCTCTCAAGGAGCAGGAGGGGAACGTGGACCAAATCAGACAACCGATTTTTTCTGATCACGTAACTGCCACAGTAATGGAGACGAAGGTCAGCTTTAGCGATGGCAGGCCCTCGGGGACCTGAACACCGAGAAGCGGTCAGTCTGTGAACGCACAACCCTGGCACAGGGAGAGGACAAGTGCAAAGGCCCCGAGGCGGGGCCAACCCTGGTGTGTGAGCAGCAGAAAGCAGGCGGCTGTGCTTAGACCGGGTGCCTTTCAGACGCAGCAAGGAGAGAAACACGGCCTGAGCTTTGGGACAAGACCTTCCCTCTGGCTGCCGGTTGGGGGTGAAGCGGCGTGCCCGCAGGGAGGGGTTAGGCTCGAGGCATGCAGAGGAGATGGTGTGGGCTCAGCTTCGGTGAGGACACGGGAGGGCTTGGTGCTGAGGCTCAGGAAAGAGAAAACGCAATCCCGCCTGGGGTTTGGGCCTGAACAGCCAGGGTACGCACCGGTACCGAGAGCGGACATGGGAACGCCAGGGGCTGACGTGAGGAGGGGCGGAGTTGTTGTGGGATTGGAGGTTGTGGCGCCCTCTGGACCTGTGGGTGGCTGTGGGGGGAGGGGGCAGCTGGAGGAGTGAAGAGGCGAGGGAAGGGCTGCCCTGCGGAGGGGACTGTGAGCGGATCCTCGAAACTGCAGGGCAACGGACCAAAGGGACGTTGTGTTCTGTTCAGGGCTGGGGGCAGTGCCGGCAGCTGCTGTGCCCTCGGGAGGCAGGAGGGTCCCGTGCGGAAGGGCGCACAAAGACCATTAGAGGATCTACAGAGTGGCCAGAACTGCTCACCTCCCACCCTCAATGCGGGTGATCACGCGACAAGGGGCGTGCCTGACTCCGAGCAGAGCCGCGCGGCCCCCGAGTGACGGCACGGGCGTGCGGGGGACCACGCGCTCTCAGGCCAGTTACCTGAAATGAGAGCCCCGTGAAGGTCTGCCTTTAACAGCTTGGCCTGAATCATCTGTGGCTGCCTGGGAGGTAAACAGAGGCCTCAGTATACGACCATCAGGAGTCCCGAAGGGAGCACACAGTCCGCAAACTTGTGCGGCCAGCTGGCCCCGAGGCCATTCACTGTGGTCGTAGGACTGGGGCTGTGCAAAGGGCAAGGCTTCGGAAGAGCAACTCACGTGTCCGGCTTGAGACCGCCGCACAAGTCCCGGATGTACTGCTTCCAGAGCTCATGCAGAGGGAGAAAAAGATTGTACCTGCGGCAAAGTTACAGAGAAGCAGAGTCAGGCGACGTGAGCTTGGGACGGAACATCGGAAGAGCCAGCGCGTAGCCTGAGGCCAAGGACTGCGAGCTGGGTCGGATCCCGGTGGTACCGTGGGGAACCTGACTACAATCAGGACTTCGGGCCCTGAACCTCTAGCGGTCCCACTGCCAGAGCCCTCTCGAGGCCACGGCGGGAGGAAGCTGCTGGCCTCCTTGGCCCCGCCGTCCTTCCTGCCGGCCGGCTGCAGCCTGGACAGCTGGCGCCCAAGTGGATCCCGCAGACCACGAGGCAACACGCAGACGCGGAGCAGCCAGGATGCACCCAGGGCGACACACCAGCCCGCGGGGGTGCTCACCCACACTTCCGTTCATGAGGGTTGTCTCGCTTAAGCGCTGCTGTGAGGTCGTGTGCTAAGAGCTGACCCCGGGGGGAGGCGGGGGGTACACAGGAGTTGCTGGCTGTCGTGCACGTCCCCACATAAGGTAACGGGTCCGTCTGGAAGGTGAGTGAGCAAGGGGCAGGCCCGAGGGGAGGGACCAGGTGAGGGCACCTCAAAGGCTTTGTCTGGGGTCATGATGACGGTCCCGGCGCCTCATGGGGAACCTGTTTCAGGAAACTGTGGTCAGACAAACGGGAACCTCAGGCTCTAACTCCAAGTGGGCTCTACTGGTGCAGACACCAGCCAGGAAAACGTGGGCAGCAGTGGCCCCTTCCTCCTTCTCCACCCGAAGCCCAGCTCTTTCTGCAAGAAGGGCCACGGACAAAGTGACTGACTTGGTCCCGAGGGACGTGGGCGGCTTTCTGGCTACTGACTTGGAGCCAAGTCTACACAGTCTGAAGACACGCGCACGCAGAACCACGGCCAAGGAGGGATGTAGCGTGGGCTGGAGGGAGGAACCCCCCCCCCCCGCAGAGGGACGCATCCTGCCCAGAAAGTTCTGGCTCGCGTGGGCAGCACGTTCTCCGGCAGCAGAACCCCAGTGAAGGGCTCCGTCTAGGGCCACTGAAAGCTGTAAGAGTAACGTGCAGATGCATCAGGTCCTCTTTCTCTAGGAAAGCTGACAGACAGACGGCCTGCTGCCAGGGGTGCCAGGCTCACGTATGGTTGGGGCCTCAGCTACGGCGCGGACAGACGGACAGACGCCAGACAGGCTTTCAAAGCCAAGTGAAGGCCGGCTGCCCCCTCGTGGCCGACGCAGGAGGAGCGCCCCAGGCCCAGCAGGACCCGGAAGGCGGGCATACCTCTGCTGCTCTGCCGTGATGTCAAAGAGGTGCAGCTCCCTCCTCTGCCGGGCGGACAGGCCTTTGGATCTTTTTCTCTTCTCCTTCCGTTTGCGGCGGGTGAAGTACTCCAGGACCACAGCCTTGCGTTGCAGCTGGTCCTCGCAAGCCTGCTGGCTCATGCGGGGCATGCTGCGCTTCAGGAAGGCTCTCACGAAGGCCTCGGCCTGCTGCGCTCCCGGAAGCTGCACGGGGACAAGGCGGCTCGCTGTCCACCGCTCTGGTTGGGGCAGCCCCAGATCCCGGGCCCCACTACACCCCGCAGACGGGGTGCCTTCCTGACCACCCGCCTCCCCGCCGGGCCTCACACAGCCTCTCATCTGCTCCAGGTCAGCTACCCACAGCTGTCCAGATGCAAAAGTCACGTTCAGGTACAGACTCGTGACCGCCCCACAAAACAGCCTCGTCAAAATTCAACTTCCTACCCTATTTCTCTGAGGCATACTTTGGTATGGATTGAAAAACAAAACAAAAAAACACCCTGATAACAACCGACCCTTTATACTTGGAATAAAACGCTTCTCTGACTCTTGGCAGGGAGGAAAGGCTGAGAAACGTACGACAACGGTATTCATTCACTCACAGCGCGACAAACGCAAGCTCAGAGTAGAACCCAGCTATGCCCTGGAGGGTGAGATGATCCCAACACTTGGGAACAGGGCACCACGTGGTGCCCCGGAGTGGGCCGGGCCTCGGGGGGTAGGAATCGGGACGCTGCGTCCCTGTCGCAATCCTCCTGTCCGCCTGCGCGGGTCCCTGTGGACGGACGCATCACGGCTGCTCGCTCAGTCGGCTCGCACATCACCGGCAAAAAGGGGGTGCCAGGGCATCCCAGCCTCCTGTGCTCACTCTCCCCACAGAGGGCACAGTGTCATCTGGTCTTGACCTAGCACAGGCTCTTCGGACTTGTGGGCAACAGAACTGCCACAGCTGTGCGCGACCCCCGAGAGAACTCCTAACATCACCGCCTCTCGGGGTGGGAGTTCCACTGGTCGCCCGTCCTTCAGGCGCGTGTGTCCTGGGTCGGCCCCAGCCCCGGGGAGCACCGTCTTCCCGAGTCCTGCCTCTTGGCCGAGCCATTCCCTGAAGCCCTGACGTGCTAACCAGGCTGTACACACATGAGGCCGATGTGTCGGGCATCAAGCTCTCCGTAATGGAGAAGCAGAGGTGACGGGGCTATGAAGATGGGATCCACTTAACCCTCAGGGTGCTCACAGCTCAAGCAAGGCAGCCGGCTTTAGACTCTACCTAGGTTCACTATCACCGTTATTATCACAGCGACAGGACAATGATTTGCTTCCTTTAGGTACTCAAGCTGCCTTCCTTCATGAAGAAACCAAGTGAAGGTCTATCGGTCCCGTAGGACCTTGTGGTCACGTTGGGTCCCTCATTACGAGTCACCAGTGGAGCTTCGGCCAAACCGACAAAGAAGGTGTGCGGGATCCAGGTGTCCCCGTAAACTGCACTCGCGAGGTGCCAGCGCTCAGCAGCAGGATTAGGGGGGCACAGCCCAGTGTCCCTACACGGCGGGAGACGACACCGGGTCCGGGCGTCCCAGTTCACCCGACAGGGGGGCAAAGAGGCCAGCGCGGGCAGGGCCATGGGAACAGCAGGCCTCGACTGGGCCCGACACGCGCGCTGGAGACGAGGAGGAAGGCTCCGAAGGACACCAGCCCCGCGGCGCCGAGCCCGGCCGCGCCCTACCTGAACCTCCAGCTCCTTCGCCTCTTTCTGGGAAAACGCACGGTAGGTGGCACCTGCGGGATCCAAGCAGACGAGAGAACGAGAAGTGATCAGTTCTGGCTGCAGGGCCGAGACCCGCGGCTTTTCTTTCTTTCTTTCTTTCTTTTTTTTAAAGAGCTTGTTTATTCACGAGAGACACCGAGAGAGGCAGGGCCTCGGGCCGGGGGAGTAGGAGGCTCCCCGCGGGGACCCGACGCGGGCCTGGATCCCGGGACCCCGGGGTCACGCCCCTCCCCCCCCCCCGCGCCCCCACATCTACGCGTTTCACGTCGTTCTGCTTCCGAGCAACCCTCGAGGGTCGCCGTTACCCCAGCGCGCCCCCGAGACCCCGTCCGAGATGCTGACGCCAGCGCCTGGGCGGGGCCGGGTGGAGGAGGGGCCGCAGCCCCGCGCAGCCCGCCCCTCCCCCCCGCGCAGCCCCGGCCCCTCCCCCCCGCGCAGCCCCGCCCCTCCCCCCGCGCAGCCCCCGCCCCTCCCCCCGCGCAGCCCCGCCCCTCCCCCCGCGCAGCCCCGCCCCTCCCCCGCCCCTCCCCTCCCCCCGCAGCGCCGCGCCAGCACGTCCCTTACCCTTCATCCTCGGGTCCTCCCGGGCCGGGGCGGCCCCGCGTCTCGGCCTCCGCGTCCCTCCGACCGCCGGGGGCTCCGCGGGCCTCCCCGTCCCCGTCCCCGTCCCCGTCGCCGCGCCCCTCGGACGCCGCACCCGCAGGCTCCAGCCGGCAGCCGGGCTCGGGGCGCGGGGCTCTGACGCGCCGCCTGTGACGTCACTGACGCGCGACCCCGCGGCCGCGCCTGCGCAGGAGGCCGGCCCCGCCCCCGAGGGGGCTCCGCGGGTCAGGGCGTGGGAGGCGGGGTCTGCGCGCGGGGGCTCGGGGGGCGGGGCTCCGGGGGCGGCGTGGGGCGCGCGTGGGCTCCTTGCCCCTGGCCCTGGCCCTGGCGACTGGTTCCGAGGAGCGACCCCGCGGCCAGGCCAGGCCGAAGCAGGCGCCGCCGCAGCGCGTGGGGTCCGGTGCCCGCGTCCCCGGCTCAGCGCCGCCCGCCCCTGCCCGTGCGTCGGGGACCCGGGGTGCCCCGGCCTGAGCCGCGCCAGGCCAGCGCCATCGGCCGTCTTCGGCTTCCGCCGCCTCGGGGGGCCGCCTCCTGTCCCCAGGGCCCGCCGCCGCGTCGTGGACCTCGGGGTGCACCTCCCCGTGGAGCCTCCTGCCTCCGTGCGGCCGGAGAAGCACGTCCTTGGGGTCTCGTCTGTGCCGCGCCGCGTGGGGAGCCCAGGGGGCCGGACCGCGGCCTTGGGCCCCAGCACAGACGCCCGCGGCTCCTGCGTGATGGGGCGTCCTGCGCGGCTGCAGGGCAGGGCTCGGAGGTGCGGTCCTGCGCGCTGCACACACCTGGGCGCTGCGCACACCTGGGCGCTGCACACACCGCGCTGCGCACACCTGGGCGCTGCACACACCTGCGCGCTGCACACACCTGCGCGGCCTGCTTCCGGGCGGTCGCGGTGAACCGAGCAGCGCGGGGGCTGCAGACCTGCTCGTGCTCCAATCTGCAGCCTTCCTCCCGGGCGCTCCTTCCTCCCTCCCGCCCAGGGCCAAGCCCCCACCTCCGGGACCGGCTCCAGGTCATCCGCCTTCTGCCATAGGTCAGGCTCGCCCCGTCCGGGCCTTTCCTTGCTCAGACCGCGCACGGACGAAGACTTGCATACTGAGCAGAAGGCGTCCCTTCCCCACCCAGCCTCTTGGTCCTGCCTGCCCTGGCTCCCCGTTCCTCCCCTTCTCTGCCAAGCTTCTCAAAGTCTGGCCTGTGCCACTTCTGCCCGACTCATTCACTCGCCCCCCTCGAGTCTTCTCTGGTGAAGGGGACCAGTTTTCCATGTTGGCAAAACCAGTGAAACAAGCATGTAGGGCATATAGAAGGTCACAGCCCAGGATGTGCCCATGGCACGGGTGGCATTGTGCCCGTAAGCCCCTCTGGCGCTGAACCCAGGGCCTCTGGGGCAAGGACACTCGGAGCCCTTTAGTTTCTTAAGACTCTCCCTGCCCTGGTTTCCAGAACTTCATTCTCCGACGAGCTTCCTTCTACTGGTGTCTTTCTTCTCCTCCTACATCACAGTCTCTTTTGTGTGTACTTTGTCGTTGTGGGTTTTATATTGAAGACACCGTCCTGCCTCCACCACAAGCTCTTTCCAGTTGCCCTTGAGGTTTTATTTACTAGATCTGTGTACTTGCTTCCAAATATTTATTTCTGGTCCCAACCTCCCCCATGAGGTAAGTGAGTTTCCAGGAAGAGAGAGGTCCATACAGAGCCCAGGGTTCTCCTCAAGATGAGGAGACGGAGTTGGAAAATCAGGGAGGCCAAAGTGACTGGCATTTTCAGGCAACCTACCAGAGGAGGGGCGGGGGTGGGGGGGTGAAGCGAGAGAGCTAGGAAGGGAAGGAGGGAGAGGGAGCACCCGGAGTCCTCACGTTCCACTCAAGTCAGTCACGCATGGGAGGAAAATTCTTTTTTTTTTTTAAATTTTTATTTATTTATGATAGTCACACACAGAGAGAGAGAGAGAGAGAGAGAGAGAGAGGCAGAGACACAGGCAGAGGGAGAAGCAGGCTCCATGCACCGGGAGCCCGACGTGGGATTCGATCCCGGGTCTCCAGGATCGTGCCCTGGGCCAAAGGCAGGCGCCAAACCGCTGCGCCACCCAGGGATCCCGAAAATTCTTGAGGCATCTGAAAGTACTTCTGAAAAGAAGCAGGTAGAAAAAAGTCTCTGGACTCCTATGGGCTGGAATAAGTCTTGCTCCCAACAGCAAACATGGAAAACCTTGTAATGCCCTGTGTACTAAAATACTCAGGACTCCACAATTTACATGAAATGGACTGATTTCCTGAAAGACACAAACTACTAATGCCTAGTCATGAAAAAAAGTAGATAACCCAAATGTCCCAATATCTATTAAAGAAGATAAATGTATAATTTAAAACCTCTGCCCAGGGTACCTGCCTGGTTCAGTCAGTAAAGTGTGTGACTCTTGATCCTGGGGGCATGAGGTCAAGCCGTATGCTGGGTGTGGAGCCTACTCAAAATGAAACACAATGAACAGACAACCACCACCCCCACCAACAACTTCTCATTAAAAATATTCTATGCCCTGGTGTCTTTAGTACAGAAGTCTACCGATCACTGAAGAAGAAATAGAGTCAATTCAATCCAAACTCTGCTAGAAACATGAAGATGAGGGAAGAGTTCCTAATTTATTCTGAGGCCAGCATTACCTTTAATTTGAAACCAGAAAAGACAAAAGAATGGAGGAAGGCACATTAAAATTTCTCATGCACATTAGATGTGAACATTCTTCTTTAAAAAAGATTTTATTTATTTATTAATGAGAGGCACAGTAGAGAGAGAGAGAGAGAGAGAGAGAGAGGCAGAGACACAGGCAGAGGGAGAAGCAGGCCCCATGCAGGGAACCCGATGTAGGACTCGATCCCGGGTCTCCAGGATCACACCCTGGGCCGAAGGCAGGCGCTAAACCACTGAGCTACCCGGGCTGCCCAGATGTGAACGTTCTTAAGATTTTAGCAACTTGTATCCAACAAAACATAAAGAATATATCACAGCCAAGTGGCATTTATTGTAGGAAGGAACACAAGCACAGTTTAACATTTGAATATAAACCAATGTAGTCATTTTTAAGAAAAAGGAAAATCCTATAATCTCAGTAGATGTAGAAACTAATTTGACAAAACCCAACATCCAAACATGGCAAACTTGTAAAAAAAAAATAGTATTCATAGTAAAAATCCATGGTGATCTAGGAATAGAATACAATTTTGTCATGGTGATAGAGAGTTTCTGTGAAAAACCTGCTAACATCATCCTTAATGGTGAAAGAGGAAGCACTTTTCCCATAAGATCAGGAACAAGACAAGTACATTCATTCTTACCACTTTCATTCACTTCTATGCTGGAGGTGGTAGTTGGTGCAATAAGACATGAAAAGAAAAAACAATAAGCCAGCGTATATTTCATAAAGGGAAAAGCTAAACTGTATGAATTTGCTGACAGTATCCACCTAAGTAAAAATTATAAGGAATCTACAAGAAAACAGCTATTGAACTTATACAGGAGGTTAATAGGGTTGCAAGAAAAAGATCAACGTGAACGAGCACACTGCATTTCCTTAAACTAGCAATAGTGAGAAATTTAAAGTTAAAACCACTCACTTTATGATAGCATCAGAAGTTCTAACCACCGACAGATAAATTTGGTGAAAGATGTGCAAGTCCTGTAGACTGACACCTAGAAGACACTGCTGAGAGAAATCGGGGACTCGCAGAAACGAGGGGACGTACGCCACGTTCATGGGTCAGAAGACTCAATGTTGTTAAGCTGTCAATTCTCTTCAACTTGATCTATGCATTTCACGTTATGTCCATGAAAATCCTAGATGTGTTTTGTAGAAACGGACATGTTAATTAAAAATGTATACGTAAGTGCGAAGGTCCTAGGGTCGCCTACATGATTTGGAAAGGAAGAATCCAGTTGGAAAACCTGCACTAAGTAGAAAGGGAGCAGGTGCGTTGCCAGTTGCGCTTGGAGCTTTATGGCCTGGAGCTTTATGGCCAGGTGTGGAGCCAGTCGTCCACCCGTATCTCATTGCCAAGGTGAGTCCGTCTGTGCACACACTGGGTGTTGGCCAGCTGATCTCCTGGGGTCCCTTTCTTCTACCACACCCCCCTCTCCCCAACCATCTGGGATTTGGCTCACAGACCACACCCACAGCCTTCTGTGGGATGTGCTGGAGCCCCAGAGCCTCCTCCTTGTGAGGGGAGAGTATCTTCTCACTTGGAGCAGCCCATAGACAGGAGTGCCCGCTGTAGGGGAAGAAACCCTTTCCATCTCTGCCTTGAGGCAGGTCAAACTCTGGGGTGTAAGGGATCCTTCGGAGCCTCCCAAGGGTCCGCCCCAATGTGCCGCTCACTGGGAATCACGCCCTTGCCGTCTTCTCCCTTCTCCTCCTGCTTCCCTGCCGCCCCTCACTGGCTTCTTCAGAAGCTCGTTCTCAACAAGTCGGTCACACCCAAGGGAAGCAAGTGCTGGCGGGGACCTAGTGGCCTCGCTGCCCCTTTCCTTTCCTCCCGCCCCGTCCTTTAGGGATTCGGGGCTAGGCTTCCTGTTTTGGAAGAAACCTCCTCCAGGTGTCTCCATCAACGAGTTCTGCTGACACACGGGCCTCCTTCAGGAGACCAGCTGCCTTGTGTTCAGAAAGGAGCCTCGTTCACCTGTGTGTCCCTGCCGCTCATGCACCTGGCGACAGACACGGTAGCTGCTGGATGACCCAGCATTCCTGGACTTGCATCTCCTCGTGAGGTTCTGCTCTAAGGGAGCATAAGGCGCCACCTGAGGACGTTGTGTTCTCTGCTGCCTCCCTGACGTGGACGGTTGGGATATCCCAGAGGGCAGCTGGGGGGAAGCTGGATCCTTGCTGCTGTTCTTGGTCCAGTTTCCTGAACCCTGGGCTTTGCGTGAAAACCTTCCTTCCCCCGTGTCCCGCCTGATGGCAGCTCCCACGTTACACACTCCGGTGCTCTGCGATTAGGCAATAATGCAATTGGAACTAATGCCGCAGAGATGATGGTCTGCGGGCCTGTTCATAAAACTGCTTCTACAACATTAAGCTCAATGTGGAGAAAGAGTAAACAGACCTATTTCTTTTTTCCCCTTTTCTTCTGTTTTACATAAAAAGGGAGTTGGTCTCAAAGCAGTTGTGGGTTTTAGGAGTCCTCACGTCTGCTCAGCCTGTCGCTTTCGGGCCGAGACGCATCAGAGGAGCCTTCCCCTGGGATCCGTGTCTGCCGTGCAGCTGGGCAGGCTCTGCAGGCAGATCACGTCCTCGCACCTTGGGCAGCCCCTCGGATGCTTTGCCAAGCTGGTTCCCGGGGACCTGGTGACAGCGGCCTCGTACCCTCCTCCCTTCCCCCTCCTGGGTCGCGTGTGGGTGGGGAGGCAGCGCAGCGTAGGAGGGTCCCTCAGAGCAGCTTAGCTCTCAAACTTCTTTGCTTCAGCCCCTTTACGAGAGTTCTGAGGGCGGCCATCCCTTTTCGGCCTGCAAGGCCTAGAGCTTTCACACAGCTGTCAGAGGCTGCGGAGGGCAGAGGCAGGATCAAATCCTAAATGGGTATAAAAAGTCTGGATTGCATCTCCCAGGAAATTAAAGTATTCAAAAAATTCATGGAATCATTTGAAAATCTGGACCGCAAAGGTATTCCTAAGAGGCAATTACATAGCAATATAAGGCTTTCTTAGGAATGAGGAAAGTCTCACATATACATCCTAACCTTACATCTAAGGGAGCTGGAGAAGGAACAGCAAACACAACAGGAGAAGAGAATAAAGATTAGCGCAGAAACAATGATATAGACAGTGAAGGAAGGTGGAACAGATCAAGCGTTCCACCGTTCAGAGAAGAGACGGCTTCCCAGGGGAATTGTACCAAACATTTAAAGAAGAACAAGTGCATATTCTTCTGAAGCTGTTTCAAAGAATAAAAATGGAAGGAAAACTTCCAAACTTGTTTTATGAGGCCAGCATGACCTCGATCCCCAAACCAAAGGCCCCACCAAAATGGAGAATTACACACCAGTATCCCTGATGAACAAGGATGTCAAAATTCTCAGCAAGACACTGACCAAGGAACTAACAATACCTTGGATGGATTATTCATCACAACCAAGTGGGATGTATTCCTGGGCTGCAAAGGTGGTTCAATCGATCAACGCGACAGATCACATTAATAAAGGAAAAGACAAGAACCATAGGATCTTCCCAATTGATGCAGAAAAAGCATTTTATAAAATAAGGCAACCTTTCTTGATGAAAACACTCCACAGTGTGGGGTTAGAGGGAACATATCTCAATATCACCCAAACCATTTATAAAAACCCCACAGTGAACATCGTTCTCAATGGGCAAGAACTGAGAGTCCCTCCCCTAAGATCAGGAACACGAGGGATGTTGATTCTCACCTCTGTTGTTCAACACAGTAGTAGAAGTCCCAGCCTCTGCAATCAGGCCAACAGAAAAGAAAGAAAAGGCATCCAAATTGTCAAAGAAGAGCTCACTCTCACTCCTCCCAGATGACATGATTCTCTAGGTGGAAAACCCAAAAGACTCCACCCCAGAATTGCTAGAAGTCATACAGGAATTCAGCAATGTGGCAGGATATGACATCAATGCGTGATCTGGCTCAGAGGACTGAAGGGCTCTGGCCCGGAGGACACCTTCCCTTTGCCCCCCACCCCATCCGCGCAGATCCACACACATGAGGGTCCGAGGGGGCTTCCTGCAGGCCCGGCGCACTCTGGCCAGGCTGCGCCCCGGGGATCCGTGCTTGCTGGGGGCGGGGGGCAGAGCAGCGCCCTCCCCTGCGCGCAGCAGAGGCCCCGGGGCCTTTGTCCCGGGGAAGCAGCGGGGTCCCCGCCCGGTGCTGGGAGTGGGGCACGGGTTGCCCGCCGCCTCCGAGCTCCCTGCGCCGCGGCCTTGCCCGGGGCTCCCCAGGGTCACTGGAAGCGGCTTTGCTCCCACCGCGTGGCCTGTCGTCTGCGAGGTTCCTGGAGATGTTCTGAGGAGCTCTCGAGGGAAATGCCTGGCTCCCGCGAGCCACCCCGCCCCCGCCCCCCAGGCAGATGCCCCCGGGCCTGCGGGCCTCGCCCCGGGCTGGCTCCCCCGTGGGCTCCGCGGCCAAGCCTGAGGGCAGCTGCCAAGGGAACCCCCGTGGCGGGTCCGGCGTAGGCAGGGGGACGGGGGAGCGGCCGTGGCCGGAGCAGGGCCTGGGGGACACGGCGCCCCTCGCATCGCTGACGACCCGACCCACGGAAGCCGCACAGACGCCGCCTGTTTATCCGCCCAGGCCTCCCCCCGGAGTCCTCCTGCTCAGGGCCGCGCGTGGGGGTGACGGAGCCTCGTGCACCTGAGGCCCCAGCTGGGAAGCCCTGGGGGAACACGGACGGAGTCTCTGCTGTCCCGGCAGAAAGGGGGCCCGAGAAGGGATGTGCGCCCACGGCACCCCCTTCCCCGCCGCCTTCCAGCCTCAGGTCCGGCGGGTGCCCCCCAGGGGAGCAGGGACAGCCAGCTGCCGGCGGGAAGGGGCGTGGGGGCAAGGGGAGACCCCGGGCAGCTCCCAAGGCTGCGGCGCCCCAACAGAGCTCCGGCCACTGCGGGGCGCCCCTCTCCCAGGAGCTCCCACCGTGGGGGCGTCTCCGTGCTGGAGAATTCCAGGGTCATTCTCCAGCCAGTGGCTTGGTTCATGGGGGCGGGGGGGGGGGCGTGCGTGTGTGGCTGGGGAAAGGGGGTGTTCTCCATACTCCCCGTAGTGTATTCCCTGCGTCCCTCCACACACACCTCTGCACCCTCCCTAGAGGTTCCCCAACCCCAGCTTAGTCCTGGAAGCTGGACACCCCTTCCCTTGAAACCCTAGGAGTAAAGCCCACCCTTAGCCTTTGAAGCTCTCAAACCCAGAGACAAATGCTGCCAGGACGGAAGTGGGGAGCTCGTGGAAAGCCCCTGATGTTGGACTTTGGCCAAACATTTAGCAAATATTAACTCAGCACCTTGAGCTCTCCCCAGTCCAATGAATGGAGGGAGGGGCTTCTGTGGGCCCAAGGCTCAGAGATCCCGCATCAAAGGCCAAGGAGAGAGGCCTCTTGGCCTTTCAGGAAAGTCCAAAGTAAGCTCATCTTAAGTGAGCGGAGGCTGCCGTAGAGGGCTGGGGTTGCAGGTGCCGATGGAGTGCCAGCAGGCAGGGGGTGTGGTGGACTGCCCTCAGGGAGAGCATGTGGAGGAGGAGAGCCCTCAGGCTCTAGGCCAGCCCTGGTCCGGAGGCAGAGGCTAAGGCCACCTAGAGTGAGGCCGAAGACTCCAGAGGAGCAGAGTATTAAGGAAAAGGCTCCAGAGCAGCCGAGGGTGAAGGAGGAGGCTCCAGAGCAGCACAGCATGAAGAAGGCTCCAGAGCAGCACAGGATGACCGCCTCGGTGTTGACTGTTGTGACCGTAGTGGTCACAGCGGTGGTGGCAGTGGTGTTGGCGAAGAGGACGGTGATAGCGGATGTGGGGATGGCCCAGGAGGGGTTTGTGATGGTGGCAAAGGCGGTGGCGCACAAGTGGGTGGAGGCTTTGGTGGACAGTATGGCAGCTACCAAGGAAGAGAGGATGACGGCTGCAGATGCAGAAAGGACGACGACAGTAGAGGAGAAATCGTGGGTGACAAGGGTTATGGAGATGTGCCTGGAGATGGTGATGCAGAAGACAATCGAAGGGTTGGTGCAGAAAGTGACAGCAGTGCTGGCGGAGATGACAGTGGAGCAGATAACTGTGGCATCGGCAGTGCTGCCGGTGGTGGCAGCGGTGGTGGCCATGGCACTAAGGTGATTGGAGATCAGAAAGCCGGGGCTGGAGGGGGGTGCGAGAGGGGGGACATGCTGGGAGGGTTACCTGAGGTGAGGGGAATGCAGGCCTCCATTGCCTGCAGCTGTGGCCCAGCAGGTGCAGGGCCTGGGTCTCCCCGGGTCGCAGCCCGGCAGGTGCAGGGTCTGGGCACCCATGGGAGAGGCCAGTGCCAGGGGCGCAGTGCCAGGAGACCTACGGGCTGCGGGGCCCGCCCCCGGCGCCAGGTGTCCAGGGCCTGTATGAACCACTGAGGCACGGAGAGGCCGAGTCACGGCCCAGGCAGCACAGGCGGCCTAGTGGGCTGCGACCCTGGGGGCGGGACTCAGGGCGCTGGCGCCGAGCGGGGCGTCTGCAGTGCCGGGGTGTGCGTGAGCTCCGGGTCACCAGCTGTGCGCCCCTCCTGTGTGTGCAGAGCGGCGTCCTAGGAGGATGTGGGTGCCAGCACCCCGCCCCGCCCGCCAGAAAGTCCCAGGGATGGGAGGATGGTAAAGACTCCCCGGGGCTGGAAGTTAGCCTTTATGAGAAGACACGGGGGGACGCTGAGAGGTCCCAGGGTGACCTCCCTACGCTGGGAGGGCAGGGACGGCCGCCCGGCCCGGGCCTGGGGCACAGGGAGGCGGCACCTGCTCCCCTAGGGCGAGGGGTCAGGGCGGCCCTGCGCGGCCCTGCTGGGCTCCGGGGGCCCGGGGGTGCCATTTGCACCACGAGGCCTCCCTAGCCCCTGGCGCTTCTGGGAAGTCATTCAGAGCAGCTGGGGAGCTAGGTTCCCTGAGGGACACTGGGGGGACGGGGCCTCTCCTGCCCCTTTAGCACATTTCCTTGCCCGCCACGCAGTGTGAGTGCGGGTGCATCCTCCCCACTGGTGAGGGCAGCGCCCGGGCAGCCAGCCCCGCAGCCCGTGGTGGGCTCCTTGGGAGCCTGCAGCGGGCAGCTCACCGCAGCCTCCAGAGGGCCTGCCAGGACGGCCCGCGGTCTCCCTGCTCCCCAGCACAGCGGACGGCCAGAAAGCCAGCATGAGCCGGGTGTGAACGACACAGCGGGGACCCGGGAGGACCGCTCGCTCTACCAAGGGACCTACCGTGAAATGAGACCCCTGGGTTCTCAATACTCGAAATGCGGTAGTATTTGACACGAAACTCATTTTATTGGCATAGCTGCGCAGCACCTGGGACTGGGTAAACCAAGTCACACCCTGCACCCCCTCCTCGCTCGGTGACTCGCGCCAGGTGCAGTCCAGTTGCTGTTAGGACGCTAGTGCATTACTGTGACCTGTGTGTGCACGGGGCTCACCCGTCCCGGCGGCTCGCTTCCAGGGTGGCGGATGGGCCTGGACTCTGCGCCAGGGCTGCAGTGGGGGGAAAGGAGCCGGGGCGCCACGGGTGTCCTGGCAGGTCCGGGACGCAGGGAGCCAGGGCGGGGCAGGCGCACCCGACCTCCTCCAGGCCCTGGAGCACCCTGCGCGGCCTCCACACCCCACCGGTCAAGCAGACACGTTGGGGGGATGTGGGTGGCGCTTGGTGAGCTCCAGGGCAAATGCAGCAGCTCAGCCCGCATCGTGGCTGTACATGGCAAGGCGGGCAGGGAGTCCCATGCACGGTGGGGACCCCGGGACCTCAGGAACTGCGGGGGCCAGAGCGCGGGACACTCTGACCGCTCCTAGGACTGCACAGAAACCCTGGAGCCTGCCCGTGGCCACACTGCAGACCTGCAGACTTGTGGTAAGGGCTCCGGGTTCTCTCCCAGGACCGGGAGGGTACCGTCGCCTTAGAGCCTGGTGCTGGAGGACCCTTGGGGGGAAAGATGTCAGCAGACATTACTGAGCAACAGGGTCTGCCCCCCGCTGAGTCGAGGTCCCTCAGGGATGCTTGAGGACTCGGGCGTCATGGAAGGGAGGGGCCCTTCCCGCCTGGGGTCCAGCTGAAGCCGGGGGAGAAGCAGCAGCTCCCGGCCTCTTGGGCTTTACTCCCGGGGCCCGTCAGGTGGCCCGTCAGCGCTGTGCTCCCCACGCGCCCCACCTGGGCAGAGCCCACGCGGCCCGTGCGCCGCTTGCCTGCTTGCTTCCCACCCCTGTGGCCAACAACTTCCTGACCTCAGGGAGCTCCTCAAAGCTCATCGTTGCAAAGGTCCGTCTGTCCTGACGTGCAACCCCCTGCATTTCCGCGGCTGTGTCGCCTCTCAGGTCACAGCCCTTCCCGGGTCACTTGGAACTGCCTTCGCAGCCCACATGCGGAGCCCCACTGGCGTCAGGAGGAGCTGCTCCTACAAAAGCCAGAGGCGTGTATGGGTGAGAGAACATCCTCCAGGGCCACCCTGACCCCCGCCGGGTGCCCGCCTCCGATCCCCTCGGACCCTCGGGAGCCCAGCCTGTAGCTGGTGTGTCTATACTTCACACGCGGGACTGGGCGAGTGTGCTCAGGGGCCCAGGGCGGCAATGAGCAGTCCCCGCATCCAGTGCCTTCCTCTGCCCCATCCCAGGGCCGGGATCGAGGCCAGGCTGTGTTGCCCCCGCCAGGCTCCAGGCCCCGGGGATGCGGGAGCCAGCAGAAGGCCGCGGACGCCAGGAGGGCACACTGGCCTCCGCGGGTGGCTGGGGGGAGTGCGTCCTGGCCTTGCTCCTTCCTGTCATACAGCAGAGGTTAAGCAGAGGGCAAGGAAGACCTGTCCGGTCCAATTCCATCTGCTTGTTAACTAAGTGCCACCTGCTTCATCCGAGCCAAGGAACGGCCCTCAGGGCTGGGTGCCCTCTGTATGCATACGGCCGAGCTGCTGCCGTCCACGCGAGACTCGGCCTCGACACTAGGAGGAGTAGCGTTTGGGTGGAAATACTCCGATGCTCATTAACACTCTCCCTTTGAAATGCTTCCTTTGAGGTTCATCAAGGAACCCGTCCAAGAAGAAGCCATCATGATGGTGCTCTGCTCCATCGCTGAGGAGAGGAAGAAGAGAGCTAAAAAGAAGGGCGCAAGGTTTTGGGCTTTCTTTGTAGGTCTGTTCAGAGCCCAATCCAAAGAAACTGTTGGTAAGTGCAAGCTCCGCAGGGGGCGGCCAGCCTCCAGGGTGTCGTACAAACAGCCCTTGACACCACAGAGACCCCACGGAAGGGTGACCCGTGTGCGATGCTTTGAGCTGAGGTTGCTTCTGTGACACGGTCTCCGTGTACCTAACTCATCCTATGGGAAACACGGGCTTGAGTGTGAATGTCTCAGGAATCCGGGCATCCTTGCAAATGGCACGTGTCCACGCAGACCCGGGGCGCCTCTCCCCGCAGGGACGTGTCCCAGCGTCCGACAGTGGGGCTGTGCTGGGTCCCCGCCAGCCTCCTTGCCCTGGCACCATCACGTGTCCCTGCAGAGGGAGCCGGGGGGAGGCTGGCACGGCCGAGGGGGCCCTTCTCCACTTGCTCGTGGGGAGAGACCGCCGGGTCCGGGAGCAGACGGTCCCAGGCCGGAGCAGCAACAGCCGTCCAGGTGCAGAGGAGCGCACCTGCCGCCGGCTCGAAGCATCTCTCGGGCGTCGTGGGGGACGTTCAGCAGACCTTGGGAACGACTGCTTTCCCCTCCCGGGTCCTCTTTCCTCTGCAGCCGAGGGGCAGCCTGGCCGGGGCCGCGTTCTGCCTCCGGGCCCGAGGCCGGCCTGGCTGCGTCCCGGGGAGGAGCGGGTTTCCAGCTGCGTCCACGCCGGGCCTCCTGGGAGGCTGCAGGCTCCCGCCTCCTGGTGGGGTCCACCCAGGCCCGGGCCCCTCTGGCCCCGGCGTCTCCTTTCAGAGAAACCTTCACTTGGACCGGGCCGTGGAAGCACAGAGCGGTTGGCGGACCGTGTGGGGAACCCCCCAAACCCCTCAGCCGCTTCCGTTCCCCCCACGTTCCCATCTTGTGTCCCAGACCTTCGGAGGAGAGGGGTGCCCGGCTCATGGCACCTTTTCAGGGACACGTGACTTCCATGGGGCCTCCCTGGGGATGCCTGCCGCGATCTCTGCTTAAGGGGGTCCTTGCCAGGTTTGTCCACTGTGACCCCAGCGTCTCCCTTGTCCAGGCTCTGCCCTTTCAGGGTCACTAAGTAGCTGAGCTGCATCCATTAACATCTCATCATGATGCTTAAGAATCATGGGACTTCTTATTTTTAATTAAAATATATTTAGAGATTTTTCAAAGAATGCTGGGCTTCCTCATGTATATTTTTTCATCTTAAGCATTTTTATTATGTTCGATTTAAACTGAATAACTTCCATATAGCATATTGTTAGTTGGGGATCCAGCAGCTTATATAATACCCACTGCTCATTAAATCGCAGGCCTCCTCACTATCACTGAGTACTCTCTCCCCTCAACCCTCATCGTCTGCAACTCTCAGCTTGTTTCCTATGATTAAGAGTCTTTTATGGTTTATCTCCCTCTTTGATTCCATCTGATATCATTTTTTTCTTTCTTCTCTATGACCCTTCGTTTTGCTTCTTAAATTCTACATATCAGTGAGATCATATGATAATTCTTTCTCTGAGTTACTCACTTCACTTAGCATAATACCTTCTACTTCCATCCATGTTGCTGCAAATGGTGAGATCTCATTCTTTATGAGGGGCCAGCAGTAGTCCATTGTATATACACAGCACCTCTTCTTTATCCATTCACCTGTGGATGGACATCTGGGCTTTTTCCATAATTTGGCTATTGTGAACATTGCTGCTATAAACATTGGGGTGCAGGTGCCACTGCCAATCACTACATTTGTATCTTTGGGGTAAATACCCAGTAATGGAATACCTGGGTTGGAAGATAGCTCTGTTTTCAAGATTTTGAGGAACCTCCACAGTTTTCCACGGTGGCTGCACCAGCTTGCATTGTCACCAACATTGTTGAGGGTACCCCCTTTCTCCACATCTTCACCAACATTTCCTGTTTCCTGACTTGCTAATGCTTGCTATTCTCACTGGTGTGAGGTGTTATCTCACTGCAGTTTTGATTTGTATTTCCCTCACGTGGAAATGAGGAGCATTTTTTCATGTGTCTGTTTTTCATGTGTAGGTCTTCTTTGGAGAAATGTCTGTTCATCTCTTCTGCCCATATCATGACTGAATTGTTTTTCTTGGGTGTTGAGCTTGGTAAGTTCTTGATAGATTTTGGATACTAGCCCTTTATCAATAAACATTTTCAAATATCTTCTCCCATTCTGTAAGCTTTCTTTTGGTTTTGTTGACTGTTTCCTTTGCTGTGCAGAAGCTTTTTATCTTGATGAAGTCCCAATAGCTCATTTTTGCTTTTGTTTCCCTTGTCTTTGGAGACGTGGCAAGGAAGAATTTGCTGTGGTTGAGGTTAGAGGTTGCTGCCTGTGGTCTCCTCTAGGGTTTTGATGGGTTCCTGTCACACATTGGATCTTTCATCCATTTTTAAGTTTTTGTTTTGTTTTGTTTTTGTATGTAAGAAAATGGTTCAGTTTAATTATACTGCACGTGGCTGTCCAATTGTTCCAAAACCACTTATTGAAGAGACTGTTCTTTTTCCATTTAATATTCTTTGTTAAAGATGAGTTGACCATAGAGTTGCGCGTCCACTTTTGGGTTCTGTATTCTGATCCAACATGTGTCTGCCCTTATGCCAGGAACATACTGTCTTCACGATGACTGACGGCTTTGTAATAAAGCTTGAAGTCTTGAAACAAGACAATAAAACTTGTCTCCACCTTTGTTTTTCTTTTTCAAAATTCCTGTGGTAATCTGGGGTCTTTTCTGGTTCCATGATAATTTTAGGATTATTTGTCCGGGTGTATGAAAAAAGTTGATGGTATTTTGATAGGGATTGTATTAAATGTGTCGATTGCTCAGGGCAGCATAGATATGTTAACAGTATTTGTTCTTCCAATCTATGAGCATGAAATGTTTTTCCACTTCTGCATGTCTTCCTCAGTATCCTTCATGAGTGTTTTTTTTTTAATTGAAGTTCGCCAACATATAACACCCAGTGCTCATCCCATCAAGTGCCCCCCTCAGTGACCATCACCCAGTCACCCCATCCCCCTGCCCACCTCCCATTCCGTTACCTCTTTTTTGTTTCCCAGAGTTAGAGGAGTCTCTCATGGTTTGTCTTCCCTCTAATTTTTCCCACTTAGTTCCCCTCCTTTACCCTATAATCCCTTTCACTATTTCTTATATCCCTGTATGAGTGAAAGCATATGATATGGTCCTTCTCTGAGTGACTTACTTCACTCAGCATGATACCCTCCAGTTCCATCCACGTTGAAGCAAATGGTGAGTATTCATCCCTTCTAATGGCTGGGTGATATTCCACTGTATCCATAGACCACAGCTTCTCTATCCATCATCTGTCGATGGACACCGAGGCTCCTTCCACAGTCTGGGTATTGTGGACATTGCTGCTAGAAACCTCGGGGTGCAGGTGTCCTGCCGTTTCACTCCATCTGTATCTTTGGGGTAAATCCCCAGAAGTGCAATTGCTGGGTGGTGATGTAGCCCTATTTTTAACTCTTTGAGGAACCTCCACACAGTTTTCCAGGGTGACTGCACCAGTTCACATTCCCAGCAACAGTGTAAGAGGGTTCCCTTTTCTCCACATCCTCTCCAACATTTGTGGTTTCCTGTCTTGTTAATGTTCCCCATTCTCACTGGTGTGAGGTGGGAATCTCATTGTGGTTTTGATGTGTATTTCCCTGATGGCCAGTGATGCGGAGCATTTTCTCGTGTGCTTGTTGGCTACGTCTTCTTTGGTGAAATTTCTGTCCATGTCTTCTGCCCATTTCATGATTGGATTTTTTCTTTCTTGGGTGTTGAGTTTAGTAAGTTCTTTATAGATCTTGGATACTAGCTCTTTATCTAATAGGTCATTTGGAAATATCCTCATGAGTGTTCTATAGTTTTCTAAGTACAGATCCTTTGCCTCCTCGGTTAGGTTTATTCCTAGGTATATTATGGTTTTGGTGCAATTCTTTGAGGGATCAGCTTCCTAAATTCTCTTTCTTCTGTCTCATTGTGATTGTACAGAAATGCAAAGGATTTCTGTGCATTGATTTTGTAAAATGCCACATTGCTATTCCTGTAGGAGTTCTAGCAATTTTGGGGTGGTCTTTTCGTTTTTTTCACAAACTATCATGTCAGTTTGCAGAGATAAGAGCTTGACTTCTTCATTACTAGCTGGATGCCTTTTATTTTATTTTATTTTATTTTATTTATTTTATTTTATTTATCTTATCTTATTTTATTTCTTTGTGGTCTCATTGCTGAGGCTAGGACTTCTAATACGGTGTTGAACAACATAGATAAGAATGAACATCCCTGTCATGTTCCTGACCTTGGGGGTAAAGCTATGTTTTCCCCCAAGGCGAATGACAACTGCTGTGGGGTTTTCATAAATGGAATTTATGATATTGAGGTATGTTCTATCCCCACACCACGGAAAGTTTTCAAGAAAGGATGCTGTACTTTGTCAAATTAATTTTCTGCATCTATTGAGAGGATCCTATTGTTCTGAATCTTTCTTTTATTAATGTTGTGATGCACATTGATTGATTGGCAGATGTTGAACCACCCTTGCAGCTCAGGAATAAATCCCACTTGGTTGTGGTGAATAATCCTTTCAATGTACTGTTGGATCCCACTGGTTAGTATCCTGGTGAGAATTTTTGCATCATTGTTCATCAGGGATATTGGTCTATTGGTCTCCCTTCTGGTGGGGTCTTTGGTTTGGTATCAGGTTTTGCTGGCCTCACAGAACAAGTTTGGAAGTTTTCCTTTCATTTTTACTCTTTGAAAAACTTTAGAGGAATACATATTAATTCTTTAAATGTTTGGCACAATTCCCCTAGGAAGCCATCCAGCACTGGATTCTTGTTTGTTGGGAGATTTTGTATTACTGCTTCAGTTTCCTTGCTGGTTATGGGTCTGTTCAGGTTTTCTAGCTCTTCCTGTTTCGGTTTCATTACTTTATAAGTTTTCAGGAATGCATCCATTTCTTCCAGATTGCATAATTTGTTGGCATATACTTACTCATGATATGTTCTTATAATTCTATTTCCTCGGTGTTGGTAGTGATCCCTTTCATTTGTGATTTTATCTATTTGGGTCCTTTTTTTCATTTTCAGAAAGCAGGCCTAGGGATTCATCCATGTTATCAATCCTTCAAGAACCAGCTTCTAATCGCGCTGATCTGTTTCACTGTTCTTTTGGTTTCTGTCATTGATTTCTGGTCTTATCTTTATTATTTCTCTTCTCCTGATGTATTTCCTGTTCTTTCTCCAGCTCCTTTAGATGTAAGGTTAGATTGTGTATTTGAGACTTTTCTTGTTTCTTGAGAAAGGCTTATATTGTTGTGTACTTCCTCTTCAGACCATCTTTGCTCTATCCTAGATATGTAGAACAGTTGTGTTTTCATTTTCATTTGTTTCCATTAACTTTTTAAACTCTTTATTTTTCTGGTTGACTCATTCATTCTTTAGTAGGATGCTCTTTAATCTCCAAGTATTTGAGTTCCTTCCAAATGTCCTATGGTGATTGATTTGTTTTCAGAGCATTATGGTCTGAAATTGGGATTGGGAATATTCCCAGTCTTGTGGTACCAGTTGAGACCTGCATTGTGACCCAGTATGTGATCTGTTCTGGAGAATTTTCCATGTGCTTGAGAAATGTGTATGCTGTTGCTTTAGGATGACATGCTTTGAGTATATCTGTAATGTCCACCGGGTCCAGTGTGTCATTCAAAGCTGTTGTTTCTTTGGTGATTCTGCTTAGATGATCTCTCCATTGCTGTGAGTGGGGTGTTAAGAGTACCCTACCGTTATTGTATTATCAATGTCTCTTTAATTTTGATATTAATTGGTTTCTATAATTGTCTGCTCCCATGTTACAGGCATCATTTACAATTTTTAGACCCTTTTGCTGCATAAACACTTTAATTATGACATAGTGTCTTTCTTCATTTCTTGAGTCTTTAAATTCTAATTTGTCTATAGAAGGGTTCCTACTTGAGCTTTCTTTTGACGTCCATTACCATGATAGATGGTCCTCCACTACCTTACACTCAACCTGGAGGGGTCTGGTCTTTGAGTCTAAAATGAGTCTCCAATTCCTCTACCATCTTGAAAGCCCTCTCACCGCACTTTTTAATGAAGAAAACTGGCATCCGTGTGGTAGCCATGGGCCAGCAAGGGGTAGCCACCATCCTTTAGGCAGGGACCCAGCTCCCGGTCACTCACAGGCTCCCTGAGCCACCCTCATTCCTGCCTGGCCCCAGAGGGCACCCGAGTGTGATTCCCCTGCTCCAGGGCCCCTTCCTGTAGCAAACCTGCGGCCCACCCGACCAGATACAACCGTCCCTCGACACAAGCCCTCGAGTCCCAAAGTCGTGCACCTGAAACTGGATCCTAAATTTTCCTTTAAAAATGTCGATTATGCCCCTTTGGGGTCACGGGAAGAGTAGGAGTTGGGTAACCTACATTGGATGATTATCACCATACAACTCGGGAGGGCTGGCGTAGACAACCACTGCCTCCAGTATACAGGTCTCCTCTGTCCCCAGTCCCTTAACCACGTGATTTCAATAGACATTTCCAAAGTTCAGGGACAAAGAGCGTATGATGGGGAAGACCCAGCCCCAACACTGAGATGATTCTCCTTGAAAATGCACTTGCTTCTCAGCTCTCTGCTTTCAGATGAGAGGGTTCTGTGGGAAGCAGGAAACCTCCAGGCCCTGGAGAAGATTTTATTTGGCGCAGCTGCGAGGAGCCACCTTGTGCTGCACCTGTGAGGGCAGAGCTTAATGATGGGCATGCTGGCTGTCAATTGTCTGAGCCAAATGGGCCGAAGTCCCCATAAACCTCTGCCGACTGTGGGTGGAGGGGACATAAGGCTGAGGCTGTGCTGGCCTGCTCGGGAATGTGCCCACTCGTCATGGCGCGGGCGTGCTCCCAGGAGGAACCTAGGCCTTTGTGTATGGATAAGGCCCAATTTATTCAACCTTCCTTGTTTTTAGAGGAGAAGGCTTGGAGTCCTTTAGATGCATGGATTAGCAGACTCTCGAAGTCAGTTCCTCAGGCCCTAATGGAGCTGCCAGCTGATAAGAAGCAAAAGCTCTTGAATGAATGTAAGGGCATCATCAGGGATCTGAAGTACACAGATGACAAGATGCTGAACAGACTGGTCATGGGTAGTGAGGACCTGAAGCAGCAGCTGATGTGGAAGCTGAAAAAGTACCTCAACGAATAAACTTCAGTACGTTGACTAGATGATTCTCCTGACCTATAGCACAGTAGGCCAATCAGATGGTTCTCCTAATTCATAGAAGGTGATTGGGAAGTTGGGGTAAGCCTCACCCATTCATTATTCATGTGTTGGGCTCAACTCTCTGAACCCATGAGATATGAGAGTCCTGGTTCAGAGGTCCCACACTGATGTCCCCGGGAGCCTCTCCCACCCCCTGGCCTGCCTGCCTTTATTCCTGGGAAAGACACTGACCCAACTCCTGACCAGAGTTGAAGCAGATGGAGCAGCCCTTCCTGAGTGAAGTCACCCGGGACCAGCGGGGTCCTGGGGTGCCCTGGGATGGGCTTTGGGCCCAAGAGGGCAGAGCAGACCTCCAGTCCTAACCTGGGAGGAGAAAGCACTTTCCTGGCTCTCCCTCCGGCTCTCCCCTCGCCTCCTGTGCTTTAGTGTTTCCTTCTGTGTCTCCTTTGCAAAATCTTCCTTTATTTATTCTTTTAACAGGTAATAAGAGCCTGGTGCAAAACTCGGAAGACTCCAGAGAGGACCGATGGAAAGGCGAGGCTTCCCCCAGCATGCAGGCCTACCCCAGCCCCCTCCCCAGGGGCAGCCACCGTGCCCGGTCTTGGGTATTCCCTTACTCCCCTTGAAATGGTCTTTGGAAACCATAATCATTTCCTTGCGCTTGTGTTTATTGATGAAAGCTTAGAAAAATGCAGAAAAGGATCAGGAGACCACTATCAGTGTCACCACCCAGAAAATCACCCTTAACACATGCCCCCAGCTCAGCCCACCCTCTAACACCTCGTGTCGGCATCTGGCATCTCCAACATACTCACATTCTTCCCGCTCAGACTCCTCTGAACATTGTTACCAATTAACACTGACATCTGTGACGTCGTCCTTTAAAATGTCTCGTAAATATGCGTCATGGCCGTGGAGCATCCCGGCACTGAGCCAGGTCCCCGGTGTGGTTTTCCCTGCTGCAGCGAACATTTTGTGTTAACCTCCTTCCTTCACATCTTGGTGCCCTCCCCGCCTCAGGGTCTGGGGTACACATCTCACTGCATCTGCACCAAGACACAGGAGGATGGTGCATCAAAATTCCTTATTAGATGGGTGATTATGGACATCCTGGTGGGATTCGGTTTTCTTTGCTAGTGGGGGTGACAAGGCCGGGGTGGCCTCCTGCTGGCCCTCTCCCCAGGTGGTGTTGACGCCCCCCCCCCAGGCCCAGTGGCTGACTCCCAGCAGGGGGTGAGGGGGTCCCAGCCTGAGCAGAGGGCTGGCTGTGGGCTGGCCCCTACGCTGGCAGGGTGGTGGCCAGGTGGGCAGTGACAACGGGGTGGCCGGAAACAGCAGGGGGCTGCCAGCAGGGCAAAGAGGCAGCCGAGGAGGAGCCTTGGTGGTGGGGGGGGACCCAGTAATTATAGAAAGAAACCATCTGTTCAGGCCAGTTTTTAACCTGCTTTGGGTGTGGACATGACAGCGCCGAGCAAGGCTCTTCACAGGCAGATGGTTGTATTTTTAGCTGGAATGAACTCTCTTATTTTTCCGTCTTCTGAGATGTCTGGGCTGGACGGTCCTCTCCCTGTTACCCATTGAGAGGAGCCATCCAGTGGGCAAGGCGGCGCATCCTCTCTCTTCCCTCCCGCCTCCCTGGGTCACCTGCCGGGCCAGGAGGTGGCTCCTCAAGGATGCCCTGTTAGGACTTCCCCTGGGCAGGGGGCTGGGGTCTTCCTGAGGTTTGAATAAGCCACAAACACAGCGTCACCATGTGTCCTGCAACGTGTCTGCAGAGAAACCAGAACGAGTCTCGATCCCGAACAATCAACATATGGGAATGAAGATCCGCCAGGACTGGCCTAAACCACCCCGGGAAGGGGGCTGTGGGGAGGTAAATGGCTTTACTGGCCAGAGGAGGCTTCTCGGAAGACTTGCTAACAGCGGGTCAGGAGGCGAAGCTGGGGCCCAGCCGCCTGACTCGCAGCTTCAGGGCAGCTGTGGGGACCCCAGATGCTGGCAGGCACAGGGAGCCGCAAGGGGTTTCTCTCCAGTACTGACGTGGTGGCTGTTTCTTTCATTCGTGTGCGTCTCAGGGACGGCCTTTCCCCGTTCTCCTTTGCAACGAAGCAAAAGCCTGAACGATTAATGAGTGAACGTCCATACAAATGACCAAACCCGCCTTTCTTTTTCTCTTCTGGTCCGAGGTGCTTGGGGAGCCGTGGGCTTTGGTGCAGACGTGGCCAACCCCAAGAACCATACCACGCACAAGCAGTCATGAAAATGGCACAGAAATGGCATCAAGAAACCCCAGTCACGGGGGATCCCTGGGTGGCTCAGCGGTTTAGCGCCGCCTTCAGCCCAGGGCGTGATCCTGAAGTTCTGAGATTGAGTCCCGCCTCGGGCTCCCGGCATGGAGCCTGCTTCTCCCTCTGCCTGTGTCTGTGCCTCTCTCTCTGTCTTTCGTGAGTAAATAAATAAAATCATTAAAAAAAAAAAAAAAAAAAAAGAATGGAAAGAAACCTCAATCACAAAGATACGAATCTCTTAAGGGAGTAGACCCCAAGTTCCTGAGGAACATGCGCTTTGCCAAGAAGAACAACAAGAAGGGCCTGGAGAAGATGCAGGCCCACAGTGCCAAAGCCATGACTGCACGTGCCGAGGCTAAGGCCCTTGTGAAGTCCAAGGAGATTAAGCCCAAGATCCCAAAGGGCAGCAGCCCCAAGCTCAATCGAATAGCCTACACCGCTCACCCCAAGCTTGGGGAATGTGTTCATGCCCGCATTGCCAAAGGTCTCAGGCTCTGCTGGCCAAAGGCTAAGGCCAAGGCTCAAACCAAGGCCCAGACTGCAGCTGTGACCCCAGCTCTGGCTACTGCTCCTACCTCAGCAGTGCAGGCTCCCAAAGGTGCCCAGGCCCCCACCGAGGCTCCAGTGCTGGGCTTCCGTGTACACGGGCCTGGTGTCCTCCTGTGCTGTTTGTACAAATAAACCTGCGGCAGGATCTGTCAAAAAAAAAAAAAAGAAAAAAGAAAAAAAAAAAAGACCCAACCCAAACTGGCAGGGCCGTAGGATGACGACGCACACGGAGCGACCACACGCGGGGACACCGTCCTCTGGGAGAGCGACTTGAAGAAGAAAAGGCTCAGGAACCAGGAAGCTGCACACTTTCCAGCCAACACACTGCACTTCAGGGAGACAGGACGAGACAAGAATCTCAATGGAAACAGATCAAGATGCCCAGGGCCCTGCTGTTTGGGGCTGTGGGAGAGGAGGGAGCCGCCCCAGGGCCGAGCACCAGGGAGGGAGTCAAGGTGCCTCCTGGGCAGCCTCATCACTGATTTTAACGCGGAGGAGATGGGGATCGGCCTCTGGGATTCAGATCGGCCGCCTATACCGCATCTGCCCCACAGCAACTTCACACTTACAGGCTTGGGGGGAATAAAGAGAAAGACAAACGGGAACTGGTGCCGGGGATGGCTCGGGTTCCTCTGAAGGAAGCCGCACAGGTGGACCAGGATCTCCGGGTGTGGCACCTCGAGCCCCGGGGGATTCCAGAGTGTAAACACGTGGATTATGCACCTGTCCCAAAACCAAACAAGAACTAGCCTGGCCCCCAGCTCCCGGGGCTGCCTCCAGGGACCATCCACCGCCGCCCCGACTGGCCTAGAGGCCCTCCCTCTCGGAGGCCTGGCCCCGCTGGCACGGGAACGGGTCCCGCTCATCCCCAGGCGGGTGGCACAGGCACCTAGGCTACCAGGCAGGAGGGCCTGTCGAGCCGGGGGCCCTTTGGGATGTGGGGTCTTCTCTCTGGTGTCTCTGCAACAGGATGTGACACAAGCCACAAGTGTGAGCCCGTCATAAAGGACCACACAGAGCACAATTCCACGCGTAGCCAATGTCCGAATAGGCAATCTGCAGAGATTGAAGACCGATGGATAGGGGTCAGGGGCTGGGGCAGGGGAGAATGTGCTTGGGTGCCCACGGGTGTAGGGTTTCTTTTGGGGTGTTAACAATCCCCTGGAATCAAGTAGTGGGAACGGGTACACGATTCTGTGAATACACCAGGAATCTCTGAACGGCAAACTTTAACAGATGGATGGATTTCCTGCCATGTGAGATTTATCCCAATACAGCTGTTTAAAAAGCAACTTTTACCTCTCTAGCCACTGCTCCATTTCTCTGTCCCTGTGCAGTGCAATTCCTCAAATGACTTTGCCAGTTTGGCTTCTGGGTGCTTTCCAGCAGACATTCGGTAGAAGAAATAAAAATAAAATGGTGTTTCGCAAACGCTAATTCACGTGGGAACCATCGCTGGTTCCTGCTGACATGTAGATACTTGGGCCTCACTCCCGGGTCCTGCATGTGCAACAAGTTCAGATGCTACCTCGGGTCAGTAGACGACACCAGGAGGTGACTGGTGCAGAATACGGCAAGTCAGGAGCTTGAACGGTTGCTCTAGAAATCTAAGTAACTCAGTTGAAACTTGTAGGATAGGGGTCGCTGGGAGGCCCACTTGGTGCAGCGTCTGCTTTCAGCTCAGGTCGCGATCCCAGTGTCTTAGATTGAGCGCTGCATCAGGCTCCCTGATAGGAGGAGGGGGAGGAGAGGAGGGTCTGCTTCTCCCTCCCCCCAGGTCTTGCGTTTTCTCTCTCTCTGAAATAAACTCGTAAAACTTAAAAAAAAATAAGTCACGTGCTAGAGCTTCCTGGGACGCGGAGGGTTGGAAGTATTACGTTTTGTTAACAGTAAGATGTTCGGAAACAAAGGGACTTTTCACAGCGCAGGGTCAGTGACCTCGGGGATGTCATACAGCAGACGGTCTGATAAAGCACGGAAGGTCTTTGTTCACGCTCAAAACCTAGTCTCAATGTGGTTTCCACGCCTAAAGCTTGCACGCTCCCGTGTCTTACGTAATTTGTCTGAAGAAGAGCAACACGGCTCGGGGGACGAGCGTGGGTGTCAGTGTAGTGCGTATAAGGGAGAGGCCCGGTTTCAGGGCCCAACACTGGCCCACGCGGCTGACGTGGCCCGCGGGAGCTCCGCTAGCCCCGAGCTCCCCGGTGAGCTGAGCAGGCCGAGCTCCTGCGGTGCAGCACACGGAGGCTGCTGTACTGGAGGGGTCGCAGGGCCTGGTTCTCCCTCCACGGGACGGAGGCAAGGAGGCCTGTGTTCAAGAGCTACCCCAGCGAGGACGCGCTGCGAGGGTCCCAGGCGCGGAGCAAAGGCCGGGAAGTGGTGCCGCAACGTCAGCACCCACGGTCCTTGAGCACCTGCCCCGGCCCACGCCCCGGCCCAGCCTCCACGTGCGTCATTGCTTTAGACGCTTTATCCCTGACAGTCAGACTCGGGCCGGGGGAGTAGGAGGCTCCCCGCGGGGACCCGACGCGGGCCTGGATCCCGGGACCCCGGGGTCACGCCCCTCCCCCCCCCGCGCCCCCACATCTACGCGTTTCACGTCGTTCTGCTTCCGAGCAACCCTCGAGGGTCGCCGTTACCCCAGCGCGCCCCCGAGACCCCGTCCGAGATGCTGACGCCAGCGCCTGGGCGGGGCCGGGTGGAGGAGGGGCCGCAGCCCCGCGCAGCCCCGCCCCTCCCCCCCGCGCAGCCCCGCCCCTCCCCTCCCCCCGACCCCCCCCCCGCAGCGCCGCGCCAGCACGTCCCTTACCCTTCATCCTCGGGTCCTCCCGGGCCGGGCCGGGGCGGCCCCGCGTCTCGGCCTCCGCGTCCCTCCGACCGCCGGGGGCTCCGCGGGCCTCCCCGTCCCCGTCCCCGTCCCCGTCGCCGCGCCCCTCGGACGCCGCACCCGCAGGTTCCAGCCGGCAGCCGGGCTCGGGGCGCGGGGTCTGACGCGCCGCCTGTGACGTCACTGACGGGCGACCCCGCGGCCGCGCCTGCGCAGGAGGCCGGCCCCGCCCCCGAGGGGCCCCGCGGGTCAGGGCGTCGGAGGCGGGGTCTGCGCGCGGGGGCTCGGGGGGCGGGTCGAGGGCGGGGCGTGGGCGGGGCTCCGGGGGCGGGGCCTGGGCGGGGCGGGACGAGGGCGGCTCCGGGGGGGGCGGGGCGTTGGCGGGGGGCTCCGGGGGCGGGGCCTGGGTGGGCGGGGCGTTGGCGGGGGTTCCGGGGGGCGGGGCGTGGGGGCGGGGCCTGGGTGGGCGGGGCGTTGGCGGGGAGCTCCGGGGGCGGGGCGTGGGGCGCCTTAAGCCCTCAGCAGGTCCCGTGGGGGTCATGGGGGCGGTGGCAGGTGCAGCACAAAATGGAATCAGTCCTGCTCTGCTTGTCCAGGGGTTGGGGATTTTGTTACGTTTCCTGGGTCCCACATTCCCCCCGTTTTCAGAGGCTCCTATGCAGGATCCGATCAAGGGTCCAGGTTGCTCTCAGAGTGAGCCGGGGGATGATTAAACCAGGATTCTCACCAACCTTGCTGCTGGTCTCGCTCCCCTTTATATTCCAGCGAAGAAGCAACATCCTACGTTAAGGCAGCACATACCCCCCCCCCCCACCCTTTGTTGTAGGAAGACTAAGTCTAATCCCTTCTATTTTGAAGGACAACCTCAGACTAGGGAGTCTTGGAGGTGGGAAATAAGTGAGAA
This sequence comes from Canis lupus dingo, assembly GCF_003254725.2. Lineage (NCBI taxonomy): Eukaryota > Metazoa > Chordata > Mammalia > Carnivora > Canidae > Canis > Canis lupus. Next base: position 122,004,318 of record NC_064243.1, read on the forward strand.
TGGCACAGTCTTAGCTTTAGGGGATTGTCCTTGTCCGGGTGGCCTTTCCATTCTGGAACAAAGTCCTTGAGAACGGCGTGTGGGTCAGCTGGCCGGACGCGGGTGCAGTGGACCAGGGAGTACTCCCGTCGGCCTTGAGAGCGGTGAGAGTGGTCAGGATCACGGTGTAGGTCCCTTCCAGCGAGGTGGAAGTGTCCGGTGTTGGTATCTCCACACGTACACCCAGTCACCTGGCCGATATCGAAGGGGATCCGGGGGTGGCCCAGTCTCGTAGAGGGCCCTCGGCTTAGGCCACACCTGCTCATGGGTTCATGACATTTGGAGGGAGAAAAGAAGTTGGTGATCATCAAATTCACAAGCACCTCAAGTTTTAAAATGGGGATGACAGGTGGAGGAAGACCGAACATGATCTCGTAGGGAGTCAGTCCCATCTTACATGGGGAGTTCCTCACCCTATATAGGGCGAAGGGGAGGAGAGTCACCCAGTCCCCGCCAGTCTCCAGGGCTGATTTAGTTCAGGTCTCCTTTAATGTTCTGTCCATCCTCTCTACCTGTCCTGAGCTCTGGGGCCTATATGCACAATCTAATTTCCAATCTGCCCCAAGTACTAGGGCCACTCCCTGTGTTACCTTAGAGAAGAATCCTGGGCCCTTGTCTGACCCAATCTTAACAGGAAAACCATACCTCGGTACGATGTCTTCCAGCAGTCTCTTGGTCACGGTCTGTGCCGTTTCAGGTTTGGTGGGAAATGCCTCTGTGCATCCTGAAAAAAGTATCTACAAACACTAATAAATACCTGTATCTGTATTTTCCAGGTTTTACCTCAGTGAAGTCCACTTCCCAGTAGGCTCCTGGGCGGTCCCCCCGGAGCCGGGTGCCCAGGTTAGATCCATGGCGGAGGCATTAGTTAACTGGCATGAGTGGCAGCTTGCCACGATCTGCTCGATCTCTGCTCGAGAGTCTTTAATAGTGATCTTTGCATGTCGTAGGAGGTCTTCCATCTTCCTTGTTCCCGTGTGAGTACTCCGATGTGTTTTGGATAGGACTCGCCGTCCCAGTTCCTCTGGCAAGATGATGCTGGAGTCTGCGGCCCTCCCCCAGCCACACAAGCACTGGGTCACAGGCAAGCGTTTGATCCAGTGTAAGTCAGCATCAGCATAGTTGGGGGTGTCCGGCAGGGTCCGCTCCCCCGGATCAGGTAGCGTGGTTGCTAAGACCTGGGTCACCAAAAGGGCCGCCTCCTTTGCTTTTCAATCGGCTAGCCGGTTTCCCCTGGCTACTGGCGTGTCTGCCTTTAGGTGCCCCGGACAGTGGATGATGGCTAGGGCCTTGGGCAGCCAGAGGGTCCTCAGGAGTTCAAGGATCTCCATTTGGTTTGGAACAGTCTTTCCCTCTGCTGTCAGGAGCCCTCTCTCTCTCTGTAAAGGGCTCCGTGGGTGCGAGTGGTGGCAAAGGCGTACCTGCTGTCGGTGTAGATGTTGATTCGTTTACCTTCCCCCATGGTCAGCGCCTTGGCCAGGGGGATCAGTTCTGCCCGTTGAGCCGACGTCCGGCTGCCAGTGGCCCCACCCAGACGGTCTCCATTTCTGTGGTTACGGCTGCCCCCGCATACCTGACTCCTTCTCGGACAAAACTGCTGCCATCCGTGTACCAGGTGGCATCGGCATCTGGCAGTGGCTGGTCCTGGAGATCAGCTCTGACTCCGTGCACCTGTGCCAAAATTTCTTGACAGTCATGCAGAGGGGGTCCCAGTCTGGGTTAGGGAGTAGCGTTGCCGGATTCAGGGTTGTCGGTGGCTTAAATAAGATTCTGGTGGGGTTTAGCAGTAGGCTCTGATAGTGGGTCAGACGGGCATTGCTGATCCAGCGGGCTGGGGGCTGTTTGAGTTCCCCTTTAATAGCGTGTGGGGTGGTAACATGCAGTTCTTGCCCCATGGCCAGTTTGTCTGCATCCTTGACCATAGTGGCCACCGCAGCAATAATTTTTAAGCCTGGGGGCCATCCAGCAGCCACTGTGTCCAGCTTTTTGGAGAGATCGGCTATGGGTCTCTTCCAGGGACCTGAGTACTGGGCAAGGACCCCTTTTGCCACCCTGTCTTTCTCGTCCACATACAGGTAGAAGGGCTTGGCTAGATCGGGCAACCCAAGAGCCGGGGCAGACAGTAAGGCCTGTTTAAGGTCATTAAAGGCTCTGTTCATGGCCTCTGTCCCTTCAAACTTTTGCTGGTGCCTGGTGGCCCCTTGCACCCATGAAGTTTTGTTTGCCAATTTCCCTTGGGGTTGTAATAAAACCAAATGTTGTACCCCAGTGTCCACTAGGAATTCAACAGGTTGCCCCTCCACTTTAAGAGTTACCCTGGGCTCGGGGAGGGGTGCCGAACCCTGACTCCCCTAATTGTCCAGGTCCTCCATTTCCAAGATCTTGGCAGGGGCCTTAGATCTTTTGTTAGGGCAGCTTTTTACCCAGTGGCCCTCCTCTTTGCAATAGGTTTTTGTTCATCTTAGGGCACTCCCAAGGGGGACCAGGGCCATCCTCCTTACCGGTCCCTGAAGCCAGCTTCTTGAGGTGCCTCCGTCTTTCCTGTGGGTCGTCCATGGTTGTGGCCAGCAGGATCTTGGCCAGATTTCGGGTCTGCCGGTCACTTAGTTTGGTTTATTGTTCTTCCGGACTTTCTCTATTATTATAGACTCGTTCTGCCACTATCACTAAGTCCCGCAAGCTCTTCTCTCCCAGTCTCTCTACCCTTTGCAATTTCTTTTTTTTTTTTTTTTAATTTTTATTTATTTATGATAGTCACACACAGAGAGAGAGAGAGAGAGGCAGAGACATAGGCAGAAGGAGAAGCAGGCTCCATGCACCGGGAGCCCGACGTGGGATTCGATCCCGGGTCTCCAGGATCGCGCCCTGGGCCAAAGGCAGGCGCCAAACCGCTGCGCCACCCAGGGATCCCTGCAATTTCTTTTTAATGTCCGGAGCGGCCTGGTTAACAAAAGCCATGATAATTGCGGCCTTTGTTTCCGGGGCTTCTGGGTTCATAGGGGTGCACTGCCTAAAAGCCTCTATGACTCCCTCTAAGAAGGCTGCTGGACTCTCATCCTTGCCCTGTCTCACATCATAGACCTTGGCCAGATTGGTGGGCTTGCGCGCGGCAGCCTTGGGACCTGCCACTAGAGTCTGGCGGTGGACCCGGAGTCTCTCCTTACCTTCAGCTGAGTTGTAGTCCCAGGTGGGGCGGGATAAAGGGAAGGCAGCATTTATGAGGTCTGGGTTTTGAGTCGGCTGTCTGTCCTCTCCCAGGACAGACTTCCGGGCTTCCACCTGAATTCGTTCTCTCTCCTCGGTGGTGAAGAGAACCTGCAAGAGCTGTCGGCATCATCCCAAGTAGGCTGGTGGGTAAGGAGAACAGTATCTAAAAGCCCGATTAGACCTCTCAGATTATCAGAGAACTTTGCATTTTGGGTTTTCCAAGTATATAAATCACTGGTGGAGAATGGCCAATATAACATTAGCTGCTCGCCAGTCTCGTCGTGGGGGCCCCATGGCGTGGAGAGGAAGGGCGGTGGAGTCGGCTGGCCCCGCATTCAGAGGTGGGGCCCTCCGCTGGGTCCGACCGCGTGTCCCCGCTGCTGGCCCGCGCACAGGGCCTCCCTCGTCAGGGAGGGGGGACGCCCCTTCTGCAGCCCCCGGTGTCTCCAATGGAGGGGCGGAAGGGGGAGGGGGTGCCCGGTAGGGCGGCGGGAGAATCAGGTCCTCCGGGGAGGAATCCTGGCAGACCGGATAAAGGGGCGCTTGGGGCGTGGAGTCAGTCTCCTTCTCCGCTTTCCGCAGGGCTAGAATCTCGGTGGGTCCTGCTTTGGGGGGTAAAAATGGTTTTAGCCAAGGAGGGGGATTCTCGATCATGTCCTGCCAGATCAGGATGTAGGGCACCTGGTCAGAGTGGCCGTCCGGTTTGTCCCTGAAGATCACGGTCTTAACCTGTAAGATAATAGGTAGGTGGGAAGTTCCTTCTCGGGGCCATCCCACGCCAAAGGTTGGCCATTCTGACATGCAGTAAATTCGGAATCTCTCTCTCCGTATGTCTATGCTCAGAATACGAGCTCTTTCCCTAACATCCGAGAAGTGGGAGAGCATAAGAGACAGGGGAGTGGTTTCTGTCTCCCCCATTATGTCCCTAATCCACACCAAGACACACAGTAAAGACAATTAACAAGGACACAACAACCCAGACAAATGCAAAAAAAGTTAACAAGGACATAGTAACACAGACCAACGTTCCAGTGCGGCCGCAGAGACAAAACAGAAAGCAACCCGAAGGGCTGGCAGCCGACCTCCTTACAGATGAGGACCTCCGTCACCTACAGATGAGGGCCTCAGTCCCCCAGGCAGGGGCAAGGGACGTCTCCTCAAGACCCCCGGTCGACGGCCCGCCAGCGCGTCCGCCTAAGCCAATGCCGACCCAATACAGATCGGAATTCCTACAGGTACGGTACAGTTCAGAGCTCTCAGAAAATATGCGTGCAAAAGGTGGAAAAAGCTGAGTGCACTTACCACGCGTGAAACCCTCCCGATGGGGTCCTGGAGGTTTCTTGGATCCCGGACGAGCCCCCAAATGTTGTGCCCAAGATTGCGAATCCGAGAAACCACCGAGGAGCCGACACCGATGCAAACACCCGAGGGTTTATTTACAAGCTCGGGCTTAGGTCCAAGTGCACCCGACACAGCGGAGCGGGACTTGGACCCCGAGACTAAGAGGCGTAGCAGCTTTATCGGGGCCAGTGGCCCATGGGATACGCAGAAAGTTGCACGGTCGTGTCGGTCCACACGCAGGCGGCCGACTGAATTACCCCTTCCCCTATAGGATCCACTTGAGCTGGCCTATTACTTTGGTCAGAATGGGCGCGCAGTTTTGGGGGGCACAAAGCAGGGTTACATTGTTATGAGCCGATTTCCGATTAGGGTGTGCCCAGCGGCTCACCTAGGGTGGGGCAGCGCCTTAAGCAACAAGCAGGTCATGTGGGGGTCATAGGGGAGGTGGCGGGGGTAGCACAAAATGGAATCAGTCCTGCTCTGCTTGCCCAGGGGTAGGGGATTGTTGTTAAATTTCCTGGGTCCCACACTTGGTCCAGTTTCCTGAACCCTGGGCTTTGGAGAAAACCTTCCTTCCCCCGTGTCCCGCCTGATGGCAGCTCCCGCGTTACACACTCAGGTGCTCTGCGATTAGGCAATAATGCGATTGGAACTAATGCTGCAGAGATGATGGTCTGTGGGCCTGTTCATAAAACTGCTTCTACAACATTAAGCTCAATGTGGAGAAAGAGTAAACAGACCTATTTCTTTTTTCCCCTTTTCTTCTGTTTTACATAAAAAGGGAGTTGGTCTCAAAGCAGTTGTGGGTTTTAGGAGTCCTCACGTCTGCTCAGCCTGTCGCTTTCGGGCCGAGACGCATCAGAGGAGCCTTCCCCTGGGATCCGTGTCTGCCGTGCAGCTGGGCAGGCTCTGCAGGCAGATCACGTCCTCGCACCTTGGGCAGCCGCTCGGATGCTTTCCCAAGCTGGTTCCCGGGGACCTGGTGACAGCGGCCTCGTACCCTCCTCCCTTCCCCCTCCCGGGTCGCGTGTGGGTGGGGAGGCAGCGCAGCGTAGGAGGGCCCCTCAGAGCAGAGCTCTATCCTTGGAGCAGAGGATTGCGGTGGCAGTGGCCCCAGACGGGCTTCCCTGGCATTTCTCTGTCAGACAGGGACAGCGGACTGACACACTCCCTGGCTCCCAGGGTGGGTCCAGGGGACACAGCACAGACAGCAGGGCACGTGCTTCACAAAAGCACTACGTCTCCGTTGTGAGATTGTGACCCTCCCCCCTTTTTGATTAAAATAGTCTTCCTACTTGAGATGGTGGTTCCAACGGATTTCTGATATTCTCACTCACTAGAATCAGGCTCCAAAGGGCTTTGTGTTAGGTTGAACCGTGTGAAATTGATAATACTCGGGTTTGACCTCTTTGATACACGAAAGTGGCAAATTTGCTGTAATTTGATCTCTTTGACCAATGAAAACGGCATCTCAGGTGGCATGAACTAAGTTTCAAGGTGCGAGGGAAGCCAGCCATCCGGGCCCAGTGGTGTGGTGGGAAGTCTTCATGCTGCGGTTTAGAGTCCAGCTTGCTTTCCACCTTCTCCATCAACCTTGGAAGCACCTCTCACCTGGATGAAGTTCAGGCCATGTGTGGAGGGGAACCTGTGGTCTGTGTCCTTCAGGTCTCCCAGGGTCCCATGAGCTGATGGGCATTGAGTCACCTCTTAGAGGGGTAAGGAGCCGGGTGCACGTGGGGTTACTGGTCTGCAGTTGGGATGATTCTTGTGTGTGACCATCAAACCTTTGCCTTAGGCTCTCTGAGAACAACGTGTCCCTTCTGGGCATCAGCTCTGGGGATGCGACGAGGCAGTTTGTGGGAAGCTACACCGTGTGTGTGCTCTAGTGGCATCTCAGCAACAGTCACAACAGTTGGGTTAAAAGTGCAGAAATCCATCAGTTAGTTTCCAGGACGGTTTGCAACCCCGTTTGGATCTTGTAAAGAAAGAAATTGACTTTAAGGAAAAAAAAAACCTTGGAATTCAGTTTTCTTTTCTCAGGGTGGCTTAGAGACCATGGTATTTATAAGATGTGTTGACATTCCGAGTAAGAGTTATATCAAAGAGGAAAAGGATCGTTCTTCAAGAAGACATTTCTAACTTTTGAACCTCATTAAGTGACTTAACATTCCACCTACAAAAATCTCTATTAACTGTAGCTTGTAAAGGGCTCGATACGCTGGTACGTGGTTCTGCTGCGATAGAGACGGAGGAATCACGAGAGTCTCAAATGGCTCTAGGGCCTCCCCGAGCACATAGCTCGGTCTAGTGTCTTTGGAGTCTGTTGGGTGCCGGCCCCCCTCCTCTCCCTTCCCACCTCGGGTATGCCAGCCCCAATCCCACAACCAGCACCTGCAAATCTCTGCCTCAGGGCTGCATTGTCAGGGGGCACAGCCAGCCAGAAGCTGTGGGATCGAGCAGGAGGGGGTGCGTAAATACCCCAGCTCCCTCGGCCCCATGTGGGATGCTCTGGAGTGTCTTGCCATGTCCCAGCATCTCCTGGTGGGATTGATTTCCCCCACTATTGTTCCCCATAGTGGCAGTGAGCCTGATAACACCCCCTGTTTGTCTGTCTCACTCTCTGCCTCCCCGACAGTGATCTCATGACCTCCCAACAGACTGCTGCTGTCTCCTCTCAGGATCTGCACCTGGGGCAACGCACGACATTCCGTGAGCTGGGGATGGTCTTTGTGTGATCCCGTCCTATTAATCTGAAAGATAGGTTTATGTTGGATAACAGCTTAGTGTTATTATATTATAGTTAGTGACTGAAATTATGAGAAGTTATGTATTGTCCCCAGAATTTAGATGTTTTGGGACAATTGCAATTTGTTCCTTCTGTTAGCAGCATTCAACTTCCTGGTGGGGAACACAGTTGTTCTGCCTCAGTTCCTAGCTCTGGAACTGAGAGGTTATGACATCCCCAGCCCATGAGAGCGTCACACCTCTGTGGCCACTGGGACGGGTTTGCAGTTTGGCATATGACCCAAGGCAGACCACTGAGAGGGAACCCCAGGAGCTCCAGGGAGTGACAGAGTCTTTTCCACTGGGTGCTAAACTAGAGGAGGTAAACCGATAGCCATGGGAGCCACCACACGGACCGGGGCCTACCTAGGACCCATGTCAGCCCCCAGGAGGGCAGAGCTGAGCGATGGAGGGAGAATCGGGACTGGCAATGAGGTGTGCACCCTTGGTCCAGCTGTTGCACTTCCCCTCACACGATCTATTCCTCCTATTACCTGTTAAGTGTGACCACAGTGCTGAACTGGAGAGGACAGAGTTCCCTTGCCATCAGTTGCCTTCTTAATGGGGGCTGTGGGCTTTCCATGAGTGTGGCTACTGAGAAGAGAACTCCTGGCTCCAGTGCCACACCCATGAGTCGGTGTGAACTCCATCAGGTCTGTGATCTCACTGTGGATCCCAACTGGAGGTGCAGCTGTGTTGGGAAACCTGCCCTGGGTGACCCTTTCCAGAAGAGAGGTGTGGAGGTGCATAGAAGCGCGGGCCACCACGGCGAGATGAGACACTAAGGTTGCACCGTCCTGCAGGCCCAGCCTTGGACCTTCGTGCCACGTGGCTCCCCCTGGTCCCTTTGAAGCCTCATACACAGACTCTGCCGCATCAGTTCGGAGGGTGTCCACTGGGATTGGGTGGCTCCCCCAATAGGACACTGCCCCACAGCACATGGGTGTCGGGGCCTGAGACCTTGATCATCTCCTGACTGGCCGGGAGGAAGATGGGCCCGTGTAGGACCACGTGACCACCGCCATGCGGAGTAGCTGAAGTAGCTGCTGAGGCTGTGGACTGGACTGGCGTGACACAGGTGGAGACCAGGGCTTGGGAGGGACAGTGGAAGGCACACGAGTTGGTCTCTGCCGGCTGGGAGCCCTCACTGTTCAAGCCCGAAGATGTGGGAGCTGTAGAGCAATGAGATTTACAAGGGGAAGGACAGGCGAGGACACTCCAGGGGCCGGGCCATGTGGGCAAGTGAGGCCACTGACAGTTTCACTTGTCCAGTTGAGGCCACTGTGCTGCAACGAGATGCAGAGTCACTGTTTTTAGTGAATCAATGATGTTCCTGTCACAATCCCTGGCCGATGATGGGAGGGTGAGGCGCAGGGCTGGGGTCTGATTTCATCTGATTTGATCATCACTTGGTGAAAGTAATTACTGGACTGACAGTTTAATGGTGCGGCTCGTAGGCCGTGTTAAAGTCCTTATGGGGAAAAAAGCGCCCTGAAAATGTCACTGACATCTCCGTCCCTATCATCCCTCCGCCATCGAGAAGTCCTCCTTATAATCTTTGCTGGGTAGTCCAGTGGTCTCTCTGGTTGGTTTTGGGGAGGGAGGGATGCTTACTGGGTGAGGCTGGAGAGGGTCCTCCTTGGCGGATACCGTAGTACCTAGGCCTCAAAGTACGGAGCGTGCCCGGCAACAGCAGCGCCACTGTTAGAAATGCAGACGCTCAGGCCCCTCTCTGCACCTGCACTTTAACCAGACCCTCCAGTGATTGGTGTGAGCAGCCCTGACGTAATGGACACGTTATAGGATCTTCCCGGATCACAACGGCTCCCCGTTCGCTCAGCAGCAGAAGGAGGTGGAGCAGGAAACTACCTGGGATAACTGAACCCCATCTCCTTGTCACATTTGATGGGACTGGGGCTAATCATCTGACCCAAGCTGGGCCAATCACTGCCCTTCTCTAGGAATTTGGATAGGACTGTGTGTACGTGTGTGTGTGTGTGTGTGTGTGAGGTGCACACCTTCTCCTTGGGGCACCAGATGTAGAACTTACACACCTGAGAGCGGGTCATCTTTAACCAGCTGCAGGGCCCTGAGCAGGTGGATGTGTTAGGCAATGGATAGCGCCGGCCTTTAGGGTTCTGTTGCAGCCCCATCCTGAAGCACAAGCTCCTCTTCCACCCTGGGGTTCCGTGAGGTACCCTCATCCCGGGAACGTCCCCGTCAGCCTCGTCTGGCTTGAGTTGGCTAGCTGTGTCAGCTGGGACTTGTGGTGGCAGCAAGGGAGCCCGGACTCTGGCTATCTTCCTCTGGAGAGAACGTCTTGGTTGCTGAGGGCTTTCAGGGGCTCACGGGAGGCAGGTGGCCCCAAAGGAGCCGGGTGGATGGGCAGCGGAAGACCAAGGCAGGGCGCTGCAGGGCGGACAGGCCTGTAAACATAAGCCACGGCCACGGGGAATGGCCCAGGCCATTCTCACCCTGGGTGTCCCTCCCGGGGCCCAGGCCCCGAGGCTGTCCAGGGCCGGGGAAGGGGCCGACGGAGCTGCCCTGGCTCGCGGGCCCCTCTCAGATCCCCTGCCACGGATCTGCACACAGCGAGGGCGTAGTCAGTCCCCAAGGGAATATGATGATGAAGGAAGAACGGCTGCTGGACAGCCCCGACGTGCACGGCTCTGAGTCCCGGTCGGAGGCAACTAGTTTGAGGGTGAGCTGGCAGGAGGGAGCGGAGAGCGAGCCCAGAAGGAGGAAAAGACAGTAAAGGGTGCTCTGTCTAGGTCACCTGTGTGGGCGACGGGACTCGGTGTCCCGAGGCAGGCTGAGCATCTTTGACAATGACCCACCGGGGATGGGAGAGGCATGCCCAGGGGACCCCCGGGCCTCACCCGAACTCCTGCGCCGCCCCTGTCCCTGAGCCACACTGAACAGGCTCTGAGGCTTAGCGGAGGCCCTGGAGGAAGAGCAGAGGACATGGACTGGGCCCCTGGGACGGGTCCTTGGGTGTCACCTGGGAGCGGAGGACACGGACCGGGCCCCTGGGACGGGTCCTTGGGTGTCACCTGGGAGCGCCCGCCGGCACTGGGTCAGCCCGAGAAGGCCGAGGGGAGGGCCTGCGTGGTGCAGAGCATCTTTCCGGTCACAACGCACCGATCGTGTTTAAATGCCCCCAGTAGCCTAGATGCGGGGACGGAGTCGATGCCCCCAAACGGGAATGATGCAGTGAGTACCTCAAAACACGCCACGCCAACCATGTCGTGAAAATTTCCCTTTCAGTCTTGACCAATGGCATGAGTCGGGCACTTGGGAACCTTACTCGTAGGACCGAGCAAGGACAAAGGCTCTGGTCTTCCTCTCCGGCCTATGGGCGCCTTTGCACGGCCTCTTCTGCCGAGCACGCACCGGTAGGAGGCCAAACGCCTACGTCTGTTCAATAAATAAAAACCAATTGCTGACATATCTGCTGTGTTTAGGGCATTTTTCTTCGTCCCTGCCTCATATAACGGAGGGGGAAACGGCAAGTTCCTCATTTATTTGACTGATTTTAGTTTTTAACAGGCCAACCAGCGCAGGGCTTTGACCCGGGTCTGCCTTTTGCTCATCGAGCCGCCCTGGCCCTGGTTCCGTCGTCCCGGGCGTCTGTGCGCAGAACCCCGGCTCTGCAAAGGTCGGGGCGGACGGGCTGGCGCTTCTTTCCTTCTGCGGGACTGCAGTTCTCCTCGTTAGGTTTGCTTTGCCGTGTGCGTGCCGTGTTCCCCCCACGTCGTCTCCATCGTGACAGGTGCCCTGACTGCCCACGCCGTGCGTGGAATGGCTCAGCCCTCCCTCCCCCCTGCGGCTGGCTCAGCCTCCGTCGCCGTGCATCCCGGGCCCGTGCAGAGACCTCTCCGTGTTCCCGAGGGGCCTCTGAGACCCCCGCGAGGGCCGCCTTTGCTCAGCCGCCCCGAGACCCGCTGCTTCCTGTTTCCACACCTCAACCCATCTGGGAAGGAGTCGCAGTGAGGCCTCCACCTCTGGGGACGCCGCTGTGGAAAAGCGCTGAGTTTCGCTGCAAGGGGACCGCTGCAGTCCTGGTTGGGGACATCCCGCTGCGTCCGCGTCACAGGCCTGTCCCGTGGCAGGGAGGCAGGGAGGCTCCTAAGGCCCGGCCTAAACGCTGCTTCAGTTCAAACCACGAACGGGGAGCCCGTGCTTCCCTCCTGCACCTCATCGCAATTCATGGTTTCTCTCCCTGGGCCCCTTCCCACCCCATGACTGTGCTGATCTTGGTCCACGTGGAATTCCAGTTCGCTGTGGGTGTGCTCCCCCCTCCTGCGGGGCCACCAGCTCCTTCGCCGAGTGGGGGCCGGGAATCCTCCCACCGTCAGCTCTTTCTCCAACTCGGAGCTGCGTGTGTCTGAGTGACTGACAGGAGCTAATGGCCCCGCTGCAGACCGCAGGGCCCGTGGCACACGGACACCCGTGTCTCCAGCCTCCCCTTCCTCTGAGTCCCGCTGGCCACCTCTCCCGCGCTTGGGCCACACAGCTTTCCCTTTTGGGGTGACGGTCTGTGGTAGATCCCCACCTCGGGGGAACCCCAAGCTCCCACCTAAGTGACCTGCTGATGCTCGGCCACGGGGTAACCGGGTGTGAAAATCACCATGTTCCAGGAGAGCCCTTCCCAGAGCAAATGTTCTGCTGAAAACTGGGAAGTTACAGTTTACACATTGAATCTTCCTTGTGTGTGAGAATTGCTTTAATTAAAGATATTTTATTGCTTTTATTTTATTACAGAAGTAGTGTTCATCGTGGCAACGTTGAGCCTTGCAGTCAGCCACCAACGCACACACCATCCCACCCACCATGGTGACGTCAACCCTTAACACCTTGGGGTATAACCATCTAAACCTGTGTGTGTGCGCACGTGCGTGTGCACCAGTGCTTCTATTCTCTGTGTAATAAAATCAAGATTCAATCCTTATTTTAAACATGCTGCAGGAACTTGCTATTTAAAGGAATTCTAAAGTAATTCCTTTCAGGATATGAATAATTCCTCTAGGATTTATTGGTCCCATGGGGTCAGGGGAAATCTGAAGTTATAAACTGTTTATGGTTGGGGGTGTCTAGGTTTGAAAATCTTTGAAAATTTCTATTTCTGTCCTGCCTCCATATCCATGCATCCATGTAGACTTCCATCCATCCATCCTTCCATCCAACCTTCCATCCATCCATCCTTCCATCCATCCTTCCATCCAACCTTCCATCCTTCCACCCGTCCATCCATCCCTCCATCCATCCATCCATCCCTCCATCCATCCATCCATCCCTCCATCCATCCTTCCACCCATCCTTCTGTTCATTCATCCATCCTTCCATCCACCCAATCTTCCTTCCTTCCTTCCTTCCTTCCTTCCTTCCTTCCTTCCTTCCCTCCATCCATCCTTCCATCCACCCAACTTTCCATCCATCCATCCATCCATCATCTATTAGCCTGTTATATACATATATATTTTTTTAAATTTTTATTTATTTATGATAGTCACAGAGAGAGAGAGAGAGAGAGGCAGAGACACAGGCAGAGGGAGAAGCAGGCTCCATGCACCGGGAGCCCGACGTGGGATTCGATTCCGGGTCTCCAGGATCGTGCCCTGGGCCAAAGGCAGGCGCTAAACCACTGTGCCACCCAGGGATCCCCTGTTATATATTTTTTAATTGAGTGTTGAGAGACTGACATGAAGAGACAGGCCGGGAACAGGGCTGGGCTGACGGGAGTGCCCTCTGCAGGGAGCCTCGCACACTCAGTGCCACATATTTATGGTGTTCCCCAAGGACTGGATTACACCAGGAGAGATGGACAAATTAAAAATACTCCGCAGTGTGGAGCGGACTAGCTGAAGATGAGCATCTTCTCTCTTTTATTCTTTATTTTTTAAAAAGATTTTATTTATTTACTCATGAGAAACAGAGAGAGAGAGAGGTAGAGACACAGGCAGAGGGAGGAGCAGGCTCCATGCAGGGAGACTCGACCCTGGGTCTCCAGGATCACACCCTGGGCCGAAGGCAGCGCTAAACCGCTGAGCCACCGGGGTCGCCCTCACTATAGGTTTTTAAAGAGTCCGTCCGTCCATCCATCCGCCCACCCTCTCTCTATCTTTTGGCTTTCATTGGGTTTTGTAACTGTATAAAAATATTATACTGTGCGTAATCTTTTGGGACTTACCTTTTTCAACCAATAGGTGATAAGATGAAGTTCATTTGTTTTATGTGAATGTCCAACCTGAGAGTCCGTGGCAAAGTGTTTCCGGCGAGGTTGTGCCAGTTTACGTGGAGCGTGTGATCCACATCCTAACACCTGGTATCGTCAGACGTTCACCTCGTTGGTCGTGATCATTATGGACTCGGTCTGCCCTCCCGTTATCACTCGTGACGCCGAACATGTCGCCAGTGTTTACCGGCCACATTTTTTGTGGTTCTTGTCTTCTGTCCTTTTTCCCATCATATCACCTGTGCTTTCCCTACTGATTTCTACGAGTTCCTTGTACGTGCTCGATATTAATCCCTTAATGGAGGCATTTTCCGAGCCTCTTTTCACTTTCTTTATAGGGCTCTTGATAAACAAAGGCTCTTTATCATACTTGGTCACAATCCTCCATCTGCTCTCTCATCGTTACCATTCTTGGAGGGTCATTTAAGAAATCCTTCCCGACTTCACAATCTGAACGATGTCATCCTTATTTTCTAGGGCTATCACTTATTGATAAGAATATTACTTGTCACTCACCCTCTTAAAAAAAAAAAATCAAGTGCAGGGAACAAATCTGATTTTTGTTGGGTCTCTGCTGGTTGGTGGCATATTAGACCCGGCGTCGAGTCATGTTCTGTGACTCGACAGACATTTTCATGCTCCGCCGCTCTTTGTCATCTCAAAGGGGTCACTGCTGGTGTTGTTTTGAGACTTGAAAGACTCATGTTGTGTCTGCAGGCACAAGAGGGGGCAGGTCTTTCCTAAGGGTCCTGGGTTATCCATGCATTTCAGGGCCCTGGCAAAGGCTCTTCCCGGCAAAGGCAGGCAGGGGGGCCTGGGGGCAGCAGCCCCACCACGTGGCCAGGCTGAAGTTCCCCCAAGCGCTGGGCCGCTGCCACCGCGCCACCACTCACTGCACAGAAAGCCCAAGCGTTCTCAAGCTGGACACGCGTGTGTATACACACGGGGAACAGCGGCACCGAGCCTCTTGCCGCTTCTTATCCGGAAGAAGCAGGGTGGGGGGTGCACCCTCCGAAACGCCGGCCACCGGATGCCCGATGCCATCGGATATGGGGATGAGCCCGTGCGGGGGAAGTGGCCCCAAAACAAGCAGCAATCACAGCCCCTCAGCCACGAGCTCAGGGTGGCTCACCTTGGTACGTCCCCACCGAGGCCAGTGCCCGTCCGTCAGAGGGAGCCGTTTTCTGGGTCAGAGCAGTAGCTAGGAACGTGGGGTTGACGTAGAGCTGAGACTCTGAAGGCCACTGCCTTGGTCACGTCACCGCAGGCCTTCCCAAGAGGCCTCCCCCGAAACGCTGCCCGGAGGACATGCGTGGGCCGGTGCTCTCCGGCGTCTGGGGTGTGGCCCACCCTCCCCAACAAGGCTGCTCCCCTCACCTCCTTCCCGCCTCCTCCACCCTCCCACCCACTCTCCCCCTGCCATCCCTTCCCTCCTCCCCCCTCCTGCCTCCTCACCCTGGGTTTGGTGTTATTTGCAGTGATCTCCCCCCCACCCCCCGCCCCGCCAACCCCTTCCAGTCCACCGGGTGGTCTTCACAGCAGTCCCCCTTCTCATATCAAAACATTCAAATTTGTCCTCGTGCACGAGCCCCTGTCTGTCGTGGCCTGGGACCAAAATCCAAAGGAAAAGGTGGTTCGGTGCTGGGTCCAATGCTGCAGTTTCCATTTTGGGTGGGTGCGTGTTCCCCTGGCTTAGACACGTCCCATAAAGTTCAGTGCGGCCTGCCCCTTCTTGGTGGTCGCCCCGGGGTGCCGCAGGAGGGACCTCAGGGAGCCCGTGTGGGGGTCCGTGTCAATCTGCTCATGGGTGCACAGCTGCAACTGCACGTCTCCTTCCTTTGAGTCCAGGGCATGTGGTCCGGGGGGTCCACGGTCAGAGGGATTTGCTTCTGCCCCTCATGGACCCCACAGGGCCTTGCTCTGTCCTCCGTTGGCCTCTGTTGGGGGGTGTGAAGCGCAGCCTCACTCGTGGCTTCCTGCACGTCCTCGGTCTTGAGGGGACGACGGGGCTTGCTCCTCCGAGTGAGGGGCAGCCCTCTGTGCAAGAGCAGGCCCCGCAGAGCGGCCCCGGAGCCCGGCTGCTGGCTCTCTCCCATCACCTTCCGCCTTGATGGGTGCTGATCGGCAACAGGGGGTGTGAGCAACTTGCTGTATCTGCAGAAACAGCAGACGCGGGGTGGTCTCCCCACGGCCTCGCTGGGCATCAGCTCCTCCCTGGGGTCTCTGCATCCCACAGGGGGGACGGCAGGACCTTGGGGGCCGGGGACTGGCTGGATGGTGGGGCGCCCCCCACCGCGGCCTGAGGGCACTTCCGGCACCGCCCCACACGGGGTGCGCTGTGCACAGGACACTTGGGCCCTGCGGAGCCTCCAGGCCGCAGCCAGTCCTCCCTGGAGGACACGAGGGCGCCCAGGACCTTGCCTGGGCCTGGAAGTCACGCCAACGCCTGCTGTGCGCCACGCAGGGGCCACAGCTAGCTCCATGGCCCCACGTGCCACGGGATGCGGGGCGACGAGCAACATCCAGCACAAACACACCTGCTTAGAAACCGGCTGGGTGAGCCGAGCCAGTGGGTTCCGGCTAATGCCAGCCCGTCGCGGACTGAGGAGCGGCCCCCAGGCCACGCCGGTTTCCTTAGGACGCCTGGCACCTGCCCACCCGCGCGTCTCCTAGAGGCTCGAAGCCACCTCTCCGTGCACGATGAAGGAGCACCCCTCGCCGCCCCGAGTTCCCTTCTCAAACTAGCAGCACACCCGGGAGCAGTAAATACCCAGATGCGCGACTGTGTCCCCCAAGGGGGCAAATGCACAGCACAGTTACCCCGAGCAAAGGGGCAGCGCTCGCGACTTTAGGTCCCACCTCCTCCCGGAGCCCTTCTCTCCTCCTGAACCCGGGCTGGGGGCTCCTCTTGCTCCTGCCCGTGGGGCGCCCTGCGCTCGAGGAGGCTGGGGGGCAGCTCCCTGCGGCGTCGCACAGCGGGCACGGCGGCGCTCGCCAGGCTCCCGGGCTCGCCATCCATACATGCCCGCAGAAGCGTTACTTCAAAGTCGTTTTTTTATTCAACTGTTATCCAGCAGGTATACAATACGGTGTATAAACAAGCGTCTGACCTTGTTTCCAATCTTTATTTAAAAATAAATATTATTGACAGTGGATTTTAATTATGATAAGATGTATCTCTTTTTTTCTTTTTTTTTAAATCAAAACGTCTCAAAAGAAATAACTTACTTTAATAAAAAAAAAAGGAAAAGCCCCCAAAGGAAAAGAGTAAATAAAAAAAAAATTCCTAAACACAAATAATCTACTAAAAATAGTGTTGCTTTGTCAGAAAGACCTCTGACCCAACTTTTTTTTTTTTTTTTTTTTTTTTTTACATAGTATCCTAAAGATAACTGCTCAACAGTTCGTGCAAAATGAAGACCTGGAGGAAAAGTTTAGAAAAGAAAAAATACATTGAAGTAGAGAAATCACTGGTCCCATGCAGGCCGCATGGTCCAAACTCCATCTTATTTGGGAACTGGATGCGTGATTCTAGGTGTTGTACGTGTGTGCGACCTCCCCCAAAATGTGACTGGGTAACTGTCCCCGTGGACCTTGTCATGCTTCCCCCAGGCTCCCGGCGGCGTCCGAGGCGGCGTCCGTTGCGGGCGTGGGCGGGGCCGTGCCCGTCAGTGCCCCAGCAGCAGGCGCAGGAACTTGTGCAGAGCTAGCAGGAGCAGGGACAGGAGGGGGTCTGTGGCGGAGCTGGGGCCCGTGCCTGCAGGGGACGAGACAACGGGCGCCGTTAACACCGGATCCGCGAGCCGAGCCGCGGGGAGAAGCCGCTGGGCGCCCTGCGACGTGCCTGTAGGGGGGCCGCGGTCAGAGGCGAGGCGGCCTGGCCTGCGCGGGATTGCAGTCCTCGAGCCCAAGTTACTTGAGCAAAATGACAAGAGGACGCTCTTCCTCCCCCAACGCTCCCCTCGGCGTGTGCTGGAACGTGGCCGGGCACTGGCGGCCCAGATCCCCCTCCTCCGGGGAGCCTCCGTCCTTGCACACGACTGAAGCCCTCCAACCCCGGCCGCAACCTCACAAGTGCCGTTTGGGCATCCTGTGTTCCGGAGCCTTCCTCCTGTGGGCTGTCGGCGGGGCCTCGGGGTCAAGGTGGGGCGCTCGGAGATCTCTGGCTCAGGGAGGTGAGGGGTCAGGTCCTGGAGGATGGAGGGCCACCCCCAGCGGTGCCCTCCCCGGGCAGCCGGTCAGCAGGCCTGCGGTGCAACCTGCGGAGCCCCAGGCCTCGCCCGGGAAGCGGGTGCTCCAGGGTCCTGAAAGGAGCCGCTGGGGGACGCAGCGCCCCAGCCCCGGGGAGGTGACCGCAGTGCGCTCGGGGCCGGGCTACACGCGCGAACGCGGCCTCTGGCCCGCCCTGCCCACCTGCACCACGCGGAGGCCTCTCCCCTCTCTTGGCTCGGGCAGCTGGGCCGCGGCTCCCGGCCCGGGGGAGACACGCAGGATGCCGTCCCCCGAGCCTCGCGGATGGGACTCCCGCTGTGGCCGCCCCTATGCAGCCGCCCCGACAGGCTGGGCCCGAGCCCACGACCTCCCTGTGGCTCCCAGTCATGTGTGCAAGGGCTTTCCCCCGACCCCGAGTCCCTCAGGCTCCCGCAGCAGAGTGTCCTGGGCCCCAGGGTCCCTCCGTGCAAGGGACGCGGATAAGGATCCAGGGGCCGCTCCTGCCGCAGACTCCAGATTCCACCTGCGGGTTCTGGGAAGCTCGGGCTGCGCTCAGGTGTCTGAGTGGGAAGGGGTGGGTGGAGGCGCTTCGGTCTGCCCCCCCCCCCCCCGAACCCCGAGGCAGTGCTCTTGAGCTCACGGAGATGCAGGGAAGCACCAGGAGCGCCTCCCTCTCAGCCACTGATCCCGCGCCCACAGCCCTCCTGGCCCCCCTGCGGCCCGGATGTGCCTCTTGCGTCCCCAAGGAGGACCACGGGGGGGACGTCAGTCCAAGGGTCCGGGTCCCCCTTCGCTGCTTTTCCAGTCACACATCACAAGGGACGAAGGTGGACGCCGCTGCGTGGCCGGGTGCCTGGACTCGGGCACAGGGATCAGGGGCGCGGCTGGGTCAGCGCTGCCCCCGGGCGCCCAGGGCTCGCGTGGCCGGACGGGCCTCCAGGCCTCCAGGCCTCCTGGCTCAGGTGTGACCCTGACCCTCGTGTGGCACAGGGACAGTGTGGGAGGCGCAGGAGAGCAGGTGCCGAGCAGTGCCGCGGTGACCGAGCTGGGGACCCGCGGGCACGGGACGGGCAGGGGAATCCCAGCTGGCCTCCACGTACTGCTGCCGGCCTTGCCCGGCGTCACGCAGGGTTGTAAGATCGACCGAGACTCCGTAGAGACCCTGGGTTAGAGCCAGCCCCTGCCGCGCCGTGCTGGGCCCGGGTGAGCAGAGGGCACTGGCCGGGCACACGGTGGCCCGAGGGCCACGCTGGGGGCAGGTGCCTGGCGTCTCTGCCGACGGCATCTCGGGGGCACAGCCAGGGTTGGCTCCCGGGTGGCACCTCATCTCCCCCCTGCCCAGCCTCCCAGAGAGGGGCGGAGGGCGGGCACCGGGACGGAGGCGAGACCCCGGGCAGCACCTTGACCTCTGTGGGGCGCCCACCCTGCCCACTCCCTGCGGGGAGCACGCGCCGGGGGGTCACAGCTCGGGGGCCCGGTGAGGCCCCACCACAGTGGGAGATGGCCACAATGGCCACCACCTCCTCCCCTCGCCCCTGCGGCCCCAGCGCCCACTCCTCCTCCCCTCACCCCTGTGACCCAGGCGCCCACACCTCCTCCCCTTCCCCTCTGGCCCCGGTGCCCACACCTCCTCCCCTCACCCCTGCAACCCAGGCGCCCACACCTCCTCCCCTTCCCCTGTAGCCCCAGTGCCCACACCTCCTCCCCTCACCCCTGTGACCCAGGCACCCACACCTCCTCCCCTCACACCTGCGACCCAGGCGCCCACAGCTGCTCCCCTCGCCCCTGCGACCCCGCAGCCACACCCTCTGGCCGTGTCCCACCACACTGACTCCCGCCTTGCTCACGTGACTTGCCGAGGTCAATGAATACCATCGAGGGTCTGGCAGACAAAGGCTGGGAACCTACTGCACACAGAGCTTGCCCTTCCCCTGGGCCTCTTGGGGGCCACCGCCCGTGAACGAGCCGGGCCAGCCCGCCTGCCGCGGGACAGAAGCCACGAGACGTCCGGCAGAAGCCCCTCCAGTCCAGACGGCCGTCGGCAAGAGGGCAGCTGTCCCCAGCGGCACGCGCGAGCCCAGACGACACGGGTGACGGGCTGCCCACCCGACGGGCTGGATCGTGAGCTGAAGGAAAGCTTCCCGTACCACAGCAAAGCCACCGAGTTGGAGTCCCTGCTGCCCAATCACGGAAACGACAGTGACTCCCACGGAGTCGGCTGCTTTGCGGACAGACGTTACTGCAAAGGGTAACACGGCGACTTTTCCGAGAAGTGCTGGAGACCACGTGGGGCATTGTCGTCCTCTCAAGGAGAAAATTTCCCAAGATAGAAAAGGTGGGGAAAGTAATCTCCCCAACCGTTTTTTTTTTTTTAAAGACTTAATTTATTTATCCGAGAGGGAGGGAGGGAGCGCACAAGCGGGTGGAGGGCACAGGGAGAGGGAGAAGCAGACGCCCATGGGGCTCAATCCCAGGACCCCAAGGTTGCGACCTGAGCCAAGGGCAGATGCTTCACCGACTGAGCCCCCCAGGCGCCCCTCCCCAACCATGTCTTACGAGACAGACAGACAGACATCGCTGGGCCCCCGGTGGGAGAAGGACCTGGGTGTGGGGACGTCTGGCCAATCTCTCCCTGGCTTCCAGGCGAACCAGGTCACAGCAGGCAAGACTGACTTCAGGTGGCCCTGCAGGAAGGGGCCTTGACGCCGGAAGGGGCCCAGGGGTCTGGGAGCCCAGGGTCCCCTCCCCCAGGGCCGGCTCCTCGGAGGGACCTGCTGAGCCTGTGGCTGCTGGGCCCCTAGGCGCTGCCACCCTAGGCCCTGTCCGTGCCGAGTAACTGCAGCAGCAGGTCTGCCCCCCTGCTCCGGGGTCACCCGACCCTCCAGGGCAGGGCTGGGGGTGGGGGCGTGGGCTCAGCAGAGGTTGGACCTCCGGGCCTGGGTGCTAACGGTCCCTGTGCCCACGTCCTCCCCTCCCAACAGTGGCAGGAACGGCGCTGGCACGTGCAGCGGCTCATGCGTCGTGATTAAGCTGGCAAGTCGGGCTGAGAACCAGGCGGGAAAGCCCGAGGCGAGGGAGGCCGTCTGCCGGAAGAGAGGCTGATTCAGCCTGTCACGGTCGAGTCTCACCGCTCTGCTAATCATTCGGGAAGAAACGAAAGCTGCTCTTGCTCCGCGAATAATAGCTTTGAGCACTGAGACGGTGAGCAAGGGGAGACACCCGCTGGAGCCGCTTGAGCGGCTCCCAGGGGGCACGGCGGGCACCCAGCGCCCGGGGCGCGGCCGGAAGGCCCTTGTGCCCACTGACGCTCCACGCACGATGCCGAAGGCCGCGTGTCTGAAACAACCTGGAACCTCTGGGGCCGTTGGAGGCCTCACGATCGAAGCGGAGGAGGAGGTTTAGCTTGGGTCGCCCTCTGGGATGGTGGCCGCGTCCACGCTGTCTGGAGGCTGCCCCCTGAGTCAGGTTCCTGGGGGGTGCGTGTCTGCGGGGGATCCAGCAGGTCACCCCCGGTGAGTCCCCGACTCCCATGGGTGCAGCAGCACCGGGAGGCCGCCCCCCACTGCAGGCGCCAGGAGCAGCAGCTGTGCCGGGGGCACAGACGGCTCCGTGGCCTGGTGGGGTCCGTAGCACCCGCCCTGCTGGCCGTGGGCGGAGGGAGCTGTGGGCCCCTGGGGGCCTGGCTGCTGCAGCGGCGGAGCTGCCCTGGGTCAGGCTTGGCCAACGATGCCCCTGCGGCCCTTGCTGCCCGCACGCTTTTTGTCTTCTGCTATAGATTAAAACCTAAAATTTAATTCGGGTTTGCAAAGAGCAAATAAAATTCAGCTACGTGTGGAGCCTGACTCCTTATGCAACAGGGAACAGGCAGGTTCTGGTTCTCGGGGCCTGGGCCAAGGGGGGGTCACTCTGAGGGCTGACGGCGCAGGGCCCGGCCCCCGAGTCCCACTAGAATATTCACCGCTGAGCACAGGTGCCAGAGAGCGAGCCCAGTCTCCGTGGACAGAGCCGAGCCGCCGCTAGGCCTGGTGTCCCGACGTCAGGGCTGCGATGCGGGTCCTGAGGACAGTCCCCTCCCTCCGTCACCCAGAGCACAGCCGCATGAGTCTGTCCTGCCTTTTGTGCTGTCGTGACCCACTGCTGACACACGGGCTTCTGGGCTAGAAACGTGGGAGCCAAGAGGGTGCTGGGGACGAGGCCTTCGGGGCTGACGTGCAGAGCTGGGCCTCTCCCCTTCGGCTCTGCCTCCCCGGCCAGGGGCCCTGGCCCCCAAGAGGCAGCAGCTTGTGTGTGGCAGGTCGTGGCAGGTCGTGGCGGGCTGGCCTCCGACCTCCCCTTAGCCAGGGGACAGAGCCGTGTGGTGGGGCAGCCGGGCTGGCCTGGCCCCCACTCGTGTCCCCACCTGCAGCCTGGGCCCCAGCGCACCCTGGGCCCGTGGCACCCCTCCAGCAGGTGGGGCGCCCTTGGCTCAGCCGGCCTCGCTCACCTCCACCACCCAGCCTGGCCTTCGGTGGCACCCGAGTTGGCAGCTGGGCGGCAGCCTCCAGGAGGCCGGGCCTTGACCCTGCCTGGGACCCTGCCGGGCACTCCCGGGGCGCCCAGGGCCGCCCTCTGCCCCCGCCCCCTGGGATGCCGCACGGGCCTCCCCCGAGGGGGCAGGTGCCGCCGTGCAAGGAGGCTGCTGCCCTCGTTGGCGTTTTAACTAAAGCCTCCTCCCGGGTACTTACTCCCTGGGAGTCCACGCGGAGTCACCGGGCACCAACAGAACTGGACAGAATTAATCTTTGCCATAAAATTAACGGGGGCTGGTAACCAGGGCAAAAGCTAGGCGCCACCCGAGCCTTGGGCTTTAAAGGAAGGCGAGACCTTCGGGAGGAAGGCTGGGCGCGGAGGCCGAGGCGCAGGAGGGCGCAGGAGGGCACACTGGGTGCCCGGGGCCTGCCGACTGCCCTGCCGCCTGCCGCCCGGGCCCGGGCCAGGTCCGAACACAGGCTGCCCGGGGGCGGCCTCGGGTCCAGGCAGCGGAGGACCCAGCCCCCGAGCTGCTGGAGGCGGGCACGGTGGGCCCGAGGACCGCGGCGAGGCGGGCGGGCAGGCGGAGACGCAGCCATGGCCCGTTCGGCACGCCCTTCGGCACGGTGCCAGAGGCTGTTGTGTGTAGTCTGGGGACACGGGGATCGGAGACGTGCCACGCGTCCTCGAGGCCGAGGGCTGCCGGGGGCGACAGGGCACCAGTTCGGCTCGAATGTCAGGGAAACGACGACGACGTTAAGCCCGTGTACGTCCCAAAGACCGCGCGGGACGTACTGACACTCAGACGCCTTCACTCGTTTGCCTGAAACTCAGTGAACCGGGCGTCCCACGCCTCCTGTGCTAGACGCGGCCCTTCCGGGGCCCCGAGGGTGCACAGCAGAGCACCCCCCCCCCCCGGGCCCCCGCGCGACCTCGCAGGCCACGCCCCAGCCCCCAGCTCCCAGGGCTCCGTCCGCTCTAACCTGCGGGGCCCCTCCCAGACCTCCTGGCACCTGCAGGTGCCTCCCGGCCTTGCCAGCCGTGCCTGCCGCCTCCGACGGGCCCTCCGCGCTCAGGGCCCCCGGCTCCGCCTGGACGCTGCCCGCGCCCTCCGTTCCGGTTCTCCCCAGCTGCACTTGGGTGGCCGCGGGGGTGACCCTTCGACTCCGGCCTCCCGGCTCCCCCACCCGCACCCGGTGCAATGCTCATGAAGCACCGGCGGGGTGAACCAACGGAAGTGCCTCTCAGCCCGCGCCTCCGGGGCGCACCAGACCCCCAGCAGACGCTTCACGTTTGCAATCTCGTTTTTCATCCTCAAGCACAAGCCGGTGCCCGAGGCCCCTCGCCCTCACCCATCTGACCTTCCAGCCGCCCGACACCGAGCGCGGCCCTCGCCCAACTGCTCCTCCGGCTGACGTCACCGTTTCACGTTCACCTCCTCTCCGTTCTGATGCCCGCCGTCAAGACGTGTTTGCCTCCACTACGGTCACGTGCAGCGGCGTGGGCCGCCTGAAATGCCTCCCTCACGAGGCGGCGTCAGATTCAGACGAGAAACAGACACTTGCATCCTTCACGTAACTGGTACGTCTTCGTGTGACGTCATGGAGATATTTGGGCGATACCAGTAGCTTTTAGATCTTCGGAAGCAGTGGAACCCGCTTCTAAAGCCGATGGGGGCAACGGACGACCTCTCCGGGCCTCAAATGAGTGGACCCGGCCCTCCCTTGGGGGGCACCCTGGTCCCATTGAGTCGCACGTGTCCCCTCCACAGCCCTCCTGCCCTTGATCCGGAGCCCGCCCAGGTCCCGCTGGGCACCCAACGCCTGCTGCGCGGAGGCTGCACGGGGGCTTCCGGCCTCGGCCTCCCCGCCACGCCCGGAGGAGCCCACCTGGCCGTGGGAGGACGAGGGCGGCAGCTCCCGGGCGGCCCCGCCAGGACACGGCCGCTCGCCCGGGCCCGGACCCTTCTTTCCTGCTTTGCGCTGAAGCCTTTTCCTTAGAAACACAGTTTAACTGGAAAGGTTCACGCGTGTTAGCTGCCCAGGGGTGGCGCTCTGAAAGGTCTGCGGCGCGAGCTCCTTAAAGCCAGCGCAGGGGCGCGGCCCACGACGTGTCACGCGCTGAGATACGGCACCGTGGCCTGGGACGCCGAGGGAATCCCCGCCCCGCGTGCCCGCTGCTACGCGGTCTCCGACGCGAATACGGCCGTGACCTGCCCACGTGCTGATGGGGATTCCGAGATGCTCGGACACTGTGTCCCCGTTACCTTCCACCTGGACGGAGCCGCCGAGCCTCGGTCGGGCTGCATTCGCCGGGCGCCCGCGTCCAGAAGCCGGAGGACCCCCCACCCCGGGCCTCCACCAGCATGTGGCGGCCGAGCCCCGGAGACGCTGAGCGTCGGGGCAGCGGGAGCGGCGGGGCCACTGCTCGCCCACTCTCACTGGGGCCTGGGCCTGAGAAGCAAGGGCGGGCGGGCACCGTGGGCCACCAGGCCGAACCGGGGGCCACCCAGGGCCTCTGGCCAGGGAGGGACGATGGGCCTGCGGGGTCGGGGGGGCAGCTGCAGGGGGGCGCCCTGGGCACGGGGGCAGGTCAGCCTCCTCATCCTCAACCCACTGGAGTCCACGAGCACCCGCCTCCCCCTCCTGCCCCACCCACCCATCCACTCATCCTTCCTTCTCTCCCCCGCCACCCGCCCATTCACCTCCGTCCTTATAACCACCCTCACCTCCGCCCATCCTCCCTTCGCCCATCTGCTCCCCATGCTCCCATGCTATTGCCCTTGGGACAAAGCCCAAACTCCCGACTCTCTCATAGGCCTTATCGAGCCAGAGCTCTGAGCTACCCTTTACCTCAATTGCTCTCTGTGCCCTTTCTTGCCTGCTGCCCCAACCATAGTAACGTTTGGTCATGCCTTTGCTCTCCTCTGTTCTCTCCTGCCACAGGATCTTTGCACATGCCGTCCCTCCTTCCTGGAAGGCCTTCCCGCTCTCTTTACCGTCTGTCTTTACTCTTAGCCACCTTTCAGGCTGTGGCTCAGGTGTCATTCCCTCAGGGACCTTTTCCTGACCGGGTCAAGCCCCCCTATTCCTGGCTCCCGTAGCCCATGAGTCTCTCACATAGGGAAGTAATCTCCACTGCGCCCTGAACTCATTCTCAGAGGACTTCTTGCTCATCTGACCGCCATGGCGAGACTGTGAGCTCCTCCCCGAGACGGGGCTGGGCCTACCCGATGCTCCGGGCAGCCCCGGGCTCCTTGGCTCTGGCCACAGCAGACCTAGCTGGCCCACAACCCCCGCTCAGAGTGAGCCACGACTCGGTGTCAGCTCTCCCTCCTTTGCATTTATTTAAAGATGCTTTATCTGTGCCAAGCGGCATTTGCGTGAGAATCAACTGCAATAAAACTTGCTCTAAGGAGAAGCACACTGTAGCTGGGGTTTCCTGACTCAAGGAGAACTGACCCCCTCCTGAGAGGAGCTGCCGGGCAGGGGCCAGGGATCGGCCCAGCGTGGGGCTCCCTGTCTTTGGCGACAGCTACTAAGAGTGGGTGGGCCTCTTCGGGGTGGGCCTGCCTGGGCTCCCGTGCTGGGTGGGGGCGGCTCCCATGGGGCAGGGAGGGTGTGGCTGGGCATGAGGGGCCCGGCCTTGTGGCCCTGCAAGCAGCCTGCTCAGGCTCCCAGCACCTCCCCGCAGCGGCCACTGACCCGAGCACCACGCAGCACCCTGGTCAGCAGGCATCTGGGGGGAGCGTGAGCATGAAAGGCAGCCGCGGGCGTTCGCGTGGAAGAGCCAGGGGAGGCCAGGCCCGGGGCGGTTCCACCTCGAGGGGGACCCGGGGCACCTCCTCCTGGACCCCGGCCTGCTCCGGAGCGGGTGCTTCCTTCTGCTCCCTTCTCCCGTGAAGGGGCCCCTGCCTAGTGCTACGACCCCCAGGCTGTCCTCAGCCCTTGGCTTTGCGGCCACAAATGGGCACCTCCTCCCATCGCCCTGGCCTCCCTGCCCACGCGGCCTGCACCACAGCGAGGGACGCAGGCGTATTGCGGGTGCACAGCGCGGCCTGTAGCAGGTGCACGGACGTGGTGGGCGTGAGAAACCAGGAGGAGCTTGTCCTTGCTCACCAAGGAGCTCCTAACTCATTGAAAACAGCCGCAGCCGGGCCAGGACGAGGACGACGCGTCCCCCCATTTCCTCCCCCCACCCCCCCGAGAAAGCACGCGGGGAGAAAAGGGACAAAACTAGCAGCCGGCCGAGCCGTTCGCAATCTGAAGGCGCTTTCTGTTCTGCAGCTCGGGGCTCCCTTCTATCACGCTCCGTGGTGCTCCCGGCATGGGCAGCGGGAGAAATGTCCCGGAGCGAGGCCTCAGGTCACAGGCCACGGAACGACCCCGGACGGTCAACGGCATTCGCCCAAGATGGGGACGAGAGGCAACATCTAAGCAGCACTGTGTCGGTGCCAGGCCCCGAGCTCCGCTCTGCCCGTGGATCCTCCATGGGACGGGCCCCACCCGCACGACGGCACACGTGGACGTCGGGGTGCAGGGCTCAGGATTCGAATCCAAGCAGCTGGACTCCCATGGAAGACGGGAAGCACGGAAGTCGTGAGGGTTAGGAGGGCACGTACCGCGCCGTCGCGGAGGCCGGGGCCGAGCGGGGCCCAGACCGGGCAGGCTGAACGGTGAGGAGCACTGGAAGTGCCAGGACGCAGGCGGCGAGGAAGACGTCCTCCCGACTTGCCCTCGGCCTCTTTGGGGTTAGCGCTTTGTCTCTCCCACCGCAGGGGCAGCTCCCGGGGGAACCGGCCAGCCCACGTCCCCCGGGCTCGTCCTTGGCACACGCGGGCGTCCAGCTGGGAGCACCCAGGCAGCGCCCTGTGCGTACTCGGCCTCCACGGACCTCGGGCGTCTCTCCCCAGGTGGCAGCCCTTCCGGCAGGGCGGTCCCTCCTGAGCTGGACGGAGCAGAGCCCGCAGGGTGGCCAGTGCGCGGATGGCAGGGGGGCACAGGCTTCCGGAATCTCTGCCTGGGCCCTGCGTCGTGCAGACCGGGGCCCCCCGAAACCAGTCACAGCAGCTTTGATACTTCGGTCCAGGGGGTGGTGACGCACAACACGGCAGCCGGGAACTGCCCGCGGGTCCCGTCGCGGGGCGCACAGGGCTCATGTGACAGCCCAGCCCCTCGTTCAGATACCTGCATGGTGCGCTGCGCAGTAGCAGCCACGCCGCGGCCCGAGGAGCCCGAGCTGGTCCGGTGCCTTCCAACGCCCCCCGGGAGGGAAGTTTGTCAGCCTTGGAGGAGCAGGAGGGGACCAGCGGGTACAGGGGCCGGCCCGTCGGCCAGCCGGCGCCCTCCCCCTGCCCTTCCGTCAGACAGAGGGCAGCTTCCCAGGCCCGGGGGCGAGCTCCCGGGACGAGCCTGTGACCGTCAGCGAAGCCCGAGCGACAAAGGACAGCACCGTGTTGCTCCCCCTTCGGTGCCCCACAGACGTGTCGGGCCGGGCGGCATCTCCGGGAAGCTCAGGGGCTCAGGCCGCAGCGGGCACGGCCCATCAGCGTCGTGTTACAGAAGCGCTTGACCTCATTTATCCCCACAGACGCTCGGGGAATCCTTCGCATCCGGAGCTTTAGAAGCGTGCGCCCGGCGTCTTTGATGAGAAGCTCGTCGGTGGGCTCGGCTCCCGGTGACATTTGGAAAGGCTGGCTCTCCGCTCTCCCCGCGGGAGCTGCCGGCCCGGCTGGGGTCGGGGTCGGGGCTGGGGCCGGGGCCGGCTGTGTGATGGACAGAGGCTGGGCAGCAAGGCGGGCGACGTGTGTGTGGCACAGAAGCTGTGCTCAGTAAACTGTCGTCATTGCAGCCCGCAGGGGGGCTGATTTGTCCCTAACTTTGTCCCTTGTGGGGAGAGAGTGGCCACAGAGCCCGCCGGCTAACCACCCAGTGGGGGCGAAGGTCAGTCCCTGTGCTGTGACTTCCCCGAGGGCACAGGATGGGCCGTGGCTCCCAGCAGCTGGCCCAGGACCGACCAGAGCAGGAGGACAAAGCCCCGGGTGCCTCTTCCCGTCAGCAGCTGCACACGGCCTCCAGGAGGCCGCCTCGGATTGCTCCCGCTGGACAAGGGCTACCCCTCTGGGGCCTCCCGCCGCCGACGCAGCCCGTGGTGGAGACGCTGCAGAGCGGGGTCCGCGGGTCCCGCTCACGGCCACCACGCCCTGGCCGACGAGGGACGGCGGGCCCCACGGCCACTACTCACGCGCGGTGGCGGCCGCCGGAGAGGATGCGGGCATCCCCCGCCAGCGCTGAGGCTCAGCCGTTTTCCCTATGAAATCCCTCAACTTTCTCTTTCGGGGATGCTCAGGGGGCCTCGCCCTCTCCTCCCCGGGACACATGTTGCCAGATTTATCTTCTCTTGCGTTACAATCCCTGCATGGGGCTGCTTATGGGAGGCAATGTTGGGGTCCTCGCGGGTCTGGGGCGGTGGGAACGCCAGGGGACTGTCGCCTGGCCCCACTGGCCCCGCTGGCCGCGTTCCCAGCCCCGCGGAGCTTCTCTCAGGCCACACGGGCACCATTTCCACCAGCTTCGTCGTCCACGGGGCCCCGGGTGGGGAGTGAGCACCTGCACCTTGTCCACTGCCCCCTCCGGCCATGGTTTGCAGTCGCCGTGGCGACACCCAAGGATGCTCCCCTCCGGCCCGCCCAGGCCTTGGCTGTCATCCTCTCATTAGTCCCTGAGATACGGGGCCAGGGCTCCGCGGGCGCCAGGCAGGGCTTGGCCACATCGGGCGGCTCTCGGCAGGGCCCAGGGCGCCCCCGGAGCCGGAGCCTTGAGGCTAATTAGAGGGTCACGTGCCACAGAGCTGAGCCCCGTCCGTCCCCGTCCCTGTCCCCGCAGAGGGGGCCTCCTGCCAACCCGCAAGCCATTCAGGTGCAAACTGTTCTTGTGAGGCCCCACTTGGCTCCACCGCGGTGCCCGCCGGTGCCCTTCCCGATGAGAAGGCTTTGAGTGCAAGATGCTCTGTTTTGTTGTTTTTTTCCTCTCTCTCTCTCTCTCTTTTTTTTTTTCCTCTAGAAATGAAAATCAGCAACAAAGTGTTCATAAAAAAATAGGTCAGCGTTCAGATTAATTAGGAGCCAGATGTACAAGGACGTGGCTACGAAGGGGCCCGGTCTCCTGCGCTAGCTCCGCTGTGCTAATCCAGCCCGTGTTATTTTTAAGCACAAATATCAAAACGTCTCTTGACAAATGAGACGTGAAACGAATGAGTCTGTGCACACGAACTTTCAGCGCAAATACGGACGTGGCCGTGCTGGGCGCGTAAGGGGCGCAAGAAGGGTTTTCGGGGCTGGCCGGGCAGGAGCTGGAGGACAGGGATCCAAGTCAGTGGCCCCCTGGCCCCGGGCCTGGGCATCACCGAGGTCGCTTGCCTGACCAGTGGGGGGGGGCACAGCGTGGTCTGGGACGCCTCCGGCTCTCTTCCGGGCGCAGAGACCATGCCGGGGGCCAGGGCTGTCACTCTGAAGCGGCCACAGTGTCCACTTGCCCCAGGCCCGGAGCAGAGTGTCCCGGGGCCGGGCGGGCCGGGGTCCGTGCTCCCTCTGAGCGCTGGCTTAGCGCTTGGTGCCCCCCAGCCCCGCCGTCCAGCCGGTGCCCTTGCCCGAGGCGCTCGGGAGGGTCTGGCCAGTGACGGGCGCTGCCGGGAGCTGGGGGCAGCAGGAGAGTGAGGCCCGGGCGCCCGGCGGGCGGGGGGCGCTCAAGGCTCCCACGGCCACCCCTCTGGGGACTGGCTCCCACCCCTGGCTGGTGCCCTAGCCCTGCCCACACCCGGGGCCCTGCCTGGAAGCGCCGCCTGCCCTGCCAGGACCCTGCCTGGTGAGCGCTGACGACGCTCGTGCCGACCAGCAGCGGCGACGGTCCTTGCTGCTCCCCTGCCCTCGGGGCTGCGGGGACCCTGAGCGGGCAGGCCGGCTCCGAGGCCACTGTGTCACGCTCCCCGGCGGCTCTGGGCCCCAGGGAGGCTCAGGACTGCACGCTGCTCCCGGCACGGCCCTACGGGGTGGGGGGATGGGTGCCAGCGCCCGAAGCACCACCTCAGGCTTTGTCCCACCCGCAGTGCCAAACCCGGGTGGCCCTGGGCGGCGGGCAGCACGGGGCTTGTAGGACGGCAGGGGTCCCTCCTTGGGATCAAGGCACCATGGTGGGCTCAGGGCGCCAGGGTCCCGGCCAGGGGGCGAGGGACAGTGAAGCAGAGTGAGCTTGCGGCCTCCGTCTCATCAACATCTTCCGTGAACGCTCCCAAGTTCACCCTCAAACATCTTTTTCATGGGACCCTTCGTTGGCCTCCACTGGAAGGGCACCGCGGGCTCCCTCGGCCGACCACTCGCCCCCCCGCCTGCTCGCCCCTGGCCAGAGCGGGGCGCCGTGGCCGCCCGGACCATAACGAACACATACACAGACACCCCCACTCCGAGCGCCCCCGAGGCCCGGGATTCCCACCCCACCTCCCAGGTTCCTGTCCACCTTCCAGATGAGGACACCCGCGCAGATGCCCCCACCTGCTGGAGGCGCGCTCACCGGCCTCCTGACTGCCCTGCCCGCCGCTCTGCTCACCGGCTCCGGACGGGGTTTCCTCGCTGGGTTTGTCCGGTTTGTGTCCCCAACGCCGCCGTCCAGCCAGTGGCCTACAAGCCAACGAGCACTTGCCCAGGAGCCCGACTGTGCTAGGCAGAGGCCGCTCCCTCCCCGCAGACTCCCACTCCCCTTCCACCAAGAAGAGACAAGATGCGGGGTTGGGGTCAGCTCCGGCTCCGTTCACCCCCCTGCCTTGCATCTTTGTTGCACCACGTGACCCAGCTCCGGCCAAAAAGCGAGCGCGCAAGTAATATCTACCCCGTGTGGGCCTGGCTCTTGCTGCCTTGCCGTCCTCTACAAGGGCTTTTCTCTGAGCCGACGGACCCCCGCCCGAGTGATTCCAGGGGCCGATCTCTCAGGTTTCCAAGAACGACGCGTACAAGAGGTCAATTCATTGCACGCAACGCACGCCCTAGAGCATCAGGGCCCTGTTTCCTCGGGGAAACTGGATCAGTCACTCTTCCCGTCACTCCCGGCTGCGTGTGGTGCCCGGCGTGGCCCTGGGGGCCACTTGTTGCAGACAATAGAGTGTGGGTCAGCCTGGGTCCCTGAATGAATTCAGGGAACACAACCCCCCCCCCGCAACAGCAGCACAAGATGTGACCCAGAAATAATACATTTGCACTGTGCAGAGCCGCTGGCATTTCAGGGTTTATCTGTCACGGCAGCCGGTGCTGTCTTGCGCTCACACACTCATACGGGGAGAGAAAAGGCCGAGTCAGGTGCGGGAGGTCGGGGCTGTTAGGGGAGACGCCCTCCCCCGGTCGCAGCTCACCCACCTTCTCCCACAGCCTGGGGGGGACGCCTTGCGGGGGGGCTGCGGGGAGCCTAAGAGGGACGAGGCTGCACAGAGAGGCCCCCAGAGGGCCCTGTGACCGAGTGAGACACTGGACGGACGGGTCGGGTCTCGACTGTTGGGAGGCCTCAGACTCAGCCAGGGAGATAGGCTGGGGTGGCCGTCGCCTCACGCTCAGCAGGAGAGCCCGGGAGCCTGCATCCCGGATGAGCTCTGAACAGCTGGTGGGGAGCCTACGCTTGCAGGAGCATGAGCGTCGGGCGGGGTGCTGCGCCCCATCCCGCAGGCACGGTTACCCACGTCGCACAGTCCAGCCGTCTGGTGCTGCAAAGCCAGGAGAACCGGCCTCTCTGGGACTAAGCATCAAACCAGCCGGGGTGGGGGGCAGGGGGGAGGCTCAGAAAGGGAGTTCCCGGCCTAAAATCAGACACGGGGGGTGATGGCTAGAGGTGGCCCGAGTCTGAGGCCCACCTTCGAGTGGGCAGAGGGAGTGGGGGAGGCCTTGGGAGGAGGTCCCTCTCCGCAGTAGACCTTGGCTCCCTCCACAAAGCCCCTCCTGCCCGGAGCGCCCGGCCTGGCAGTCAGCAGGTCCCCTCCCTGCGCTCTGACCCCCTCTTGCCTGCCCCCCTACGCCCCAGCCCCTGCAGCTCCCTGGGAGAGCAGGCGCTTGCCTCGGGGTGCCCTCCTGTCCGGGACAAGGCTCTGTCCTCTCCCCACCCGCGGAGAGGCCCAGGACCACTGTGGACGCAGCGAGGGAGCAGAGGCTCCCGGCCAGGCCGGCGCCCGCAGCCTTGCGCGAGGTCTCCGCGTTCCTGCCTCAGCCAGCAGACGCACGCCGCCGCCTTCTAACCAGCTCCTCCCGCCCTGGGCGCTAGTCCTCTGCCCTCTGGGCCCTGACGTCTCCGGGAGAAAACGGGCGGGTCCTCCAAGGTCAAGACAGGGCTCCCACACCGCGGGCGCCGCTGCACCCAGGTCGGCACAGGGCGCCCCCGCCGCCTTCATAAGCGCTCGACTCCGCAAACAGCAGGAGGCAAGTGGGCCGCGCACTGCAGAAGGCCTGCCCCACGCGCACCCTGGGGCGCCAGCAACCCGCGGCCGAGCCACGCCATCCCCCCGCCAGGGCCCCCCACCTGCACCTGCCCTTACCTGAGCCGCGCCGGTGGCACAGAAGGGCCACCTGGCCCCGTAGCGGCGACGCTGAGGAGGCCGCTGCCGCGACGGTGGTGGTGGCTGCGTGGGCTGCGGAGGCGGCTGCCGCCTCGGGGACTCCCGGGCTCCGGGCGGCGGCGGGAGGACTTCCCGGGGGCGGGCTTTTGTCGCCATGGCTGGGGTCGGAGGTGGCACGGCCCGCGGCACCGGTGGCTCCCACGGTGTTGGCGTTCGCGGCGCTGGCGGGGCCGTGGCGGCGCGGGCCGCTGCTCTGCATGTGCGACACGGCCTCGGCGGCCTGCATGTTGGGCGGCGCGAAGCGTGAGAGCACGCGCAGCAGCGCCTGGGCCTTGTGCTCCTGCGTGTCGTCGTCACTGTAGTCGGACACGCGGCATTCGTACACGCCCTCGTCCTGCCGCCGCACGGCCGACAGCCGCAGCCGGTGCGAGATGTCGTTGCCCTGGACGCGCACAGTCTGCAAGAAAGCAGGGGCAGGGGTCAGAGCTGGGAGCACAGGCGCCCCGCACCCCACTGCTCCCGTCCGGCCTTGGGCCCCCGGGCGCAGCGCTCCAACACCTCCCGGCACGTGTGCCCCTGGCCACCCGGTTTCCTTTCATTCTGTGCCTCCCCAGGGGCACGGGGCGCCCAGCCCTGACTGGCCCCTGGACGGCTCTACCCGTTGCGTCGTGTCCTTGTCCTCTTAAGTGGAGCACCATGCTGCACCCCCGCCCCCCCCTTCTGCCTTGCAGAGCTGCGGAACCTGGGACCCATCCGTCCTCCCTCCCTTCTGCACCTTGGAGCAGTCCAGGCCGGCCTCCTGCAGCTAAGCACCCGCGTGTCCGCCCCGGGCCCCAGCCCAGCCGGCACATCTGCACCCTCGCTCCTTTACTCCGCGGCCACCCTGCTCCCCAGAGCACCCATCAATAAATACCTGCCCCCCAGCCCTTCGCAGCTAACCCTCTGCCCTCCTGAGACAGCGGCAGGTGGCGCTGAGGCTGCTGCTGGGTCCCCAAGGCCCCCCCACCTTGCAAGGCGCCTCCGCGGCAAGCACCTGCTTTGGAGCCCTCCCCTCTGAACTGAGGCCCGGTGGTCACTGCCACGCTCCAGCTGGGAGAGCCCGGGCGCAAATCCCCGGAGTTTGGAGCCCCGCGACCCCTGACCACCCCGTTCCCCACTCCAGCCTACAAAATCCGGCGCCGGGACCCAAAACCCAGGCCGAGGAGAGGGCTGCGGCGGAGGGCGCCTCTTGGGTGCCGGGCGGCTGTGTGCCTGGGGGTGGGGGCGGGGGGGAGGCCCCTGGGTTGGCGGACAGGTCACCGCCTGCTCGGGGGCAGCGCGCTCTAGTTGCTGGGAGATGAGCCAGCAGAGGACGGGACGCGACCGCAGGGCCCTGAGCGCTCCCACCGGACCGAGGAGAGTTTTGCAGGTGAGCACCGAACCGCACGGGGGAAGGCGACTCAAGCCCGAGACCCTTGTTTGCACAAAAGCGAACCGATTCGGCTCGCGGCGACAGATGGCGCCCCGACCCGCCAAGCAACCAGCAATGCGGGGCTGCGAGCGCGGCCCTACGAGCGGGTGCCCAGCCTAGGAGGAGGAAGGTGTGGGGCGCAAAGTGGCCAGAAGGGGTCTCCCGCGGCCCGCGCTGGGCTCCACACTTACGCTGATTTTAGTTGCATCCTTATTTGTTACCTAAAATGCAAAAAGGGAGAGAGACACATTAGGCTCTCGGCCTTCAGGCTCCGGGAACTCAGACGCGCCTCCGGCAAGGGGCCTCTCCGCGGGCGGGCTGGGGCTCCACACGGCTCGGGATGCGGCCGGGCTGAGCGGGGCATGGAGGACGTGAGGATTTCCTGGAGTTTTACCCGGAAGGAAGGAAGCAGGGCTTGGACTAGCGCGGTGCCTGGCCGAGGAGGGGCCGCCCCGGCACACCTGCCGGCCAAGAGAACAGGCTGGATTGCCACCGGGGTGGGAAAAGGCTCGTCTCCCTGCCCCGGAGCGTCCTCATTCCCCGCCGTGTGTCTCTAACCCCCCGTGGAAAGCTGGATGGAGGGTCCGGTGTATCTGGACAGGACGCAGAGGGAGACGTGAGCAGTAACTCTGGGTGGGACCCCGGGGAGAGGTTGGTGTGTGTGCGCGTGTCAGAGTGTATGTGGGACGCTGGCTTAGGAGGCGGACAGACAGTGGGGGCCTTCCCTCCCACCTCGTGGGGGCTGGGGGTGCTCCGGCGGCCTCTGGATCCCGGCCCAGGGAGCTTAACTCCTCGGCCCCGTGCCCTGGGGACGTCCGAGTAGCAGAGGGCAGGGAAGGCCTGGCCCCACGGAGCGGTCTCCCTTCCCGGCCCGGCTCCCAGCGGACTGGGGCCGCCGAGAGCAGGCTCGGGCCCGCTGGAAGAGGGAACTGCGAGGCTGCAGTTCGCGAGGTTTTAAGGGAAAGGAGAAGGGACCGGGTTGCGAGGATTTGTGCTGCCTTGAAGGTGCGGCGGGGAAGGGGAGGGTGGGAGGGGGCTGCTCCTCGGGGGCGCCCCCAGCCGGCCTGGGCGCCCCGTGCGGGCTGTGCGGGCGCGCGAGGGCTGCGGGTTACCTTGCTCCGGGCGCCGGGCACGCTGAGCGCCAGCTCGTGCAGCAGCTCCCGGGGCGGCTCCTTGAGGTACCACCACTGGATCTCCAGCGAGTACGAGGTGGCTCCGCTGGCCCGGAAGGCGCAGGGCATCTCGATGTCGTCTCCCTCCCGGACTGTCACATCTTGGGGGACTTCGGTAAACGTAGCTGCGGGCGGGGAAGAGAGGCGTGACCGGGCGCGGGGCGGGGGGCCTGGGCTGGGCGCGGCGGGGCCCGCGTGCTCGCCCCCCGCCCCCTCCCCAGGGCGGCCCGGGCGCCGGCAAAGTTGGGGAGAGGCCGGCGGGCGCCGCAGGGGCGGGGCGGGGCGGGGCGGGGACCCCCCGCGGGGCCCTCGCGCCCCCGCCCGCGACCCCCGGCGACCCCGCAGGCCGGCGCAGGCGGGGTCCGCAGCTCACCGTGGGCCGCGCAGAGCAGCAGCGCGTGCAGCAGCAGCAGCGGCGGCGGCAGGTGTCCGAGGGCGCAGGGCCGGCTCCGCTGTTCCATCTCCCGGGGGCGCGCGCTGGGCTCCCGCTCGCTCGGGCTAGGGCGCCTCGGAGCCTGCCATGCCCGCGGCCCCCGCCCCCGCCCCCGCCCCTCCCCGCCCCGCCCGGCCGCCAATCAGCCCCGCGCGCTCGCCGCTCGCCGCTCGCCCGGAGGCTCGGGGCCCGGGGGCTCGGGGCGCGGGGCGCGGGGGCCCGGGGGCGGCGGGCGGGTCCGGCCGTCCGGGGGGCGCGGGGCGCGGGGCGCGGCTCAGGCTGTGCCGGGAGGGCCGCGCGGAGGCCGGGCCGCCCCGGGACCCATGCCCCGCCGGGAGCTGCCGCCGCCCCGCCCCGCCCCCGCCCGCCCGCCGGTGCCTCCGCCGCCGCGTCCGCAGGGCGACTGGGCGCTCAGCCGCGGCGCGCACACCTGGCGGCCGACCCCGCGCGCGGGCACAGCGGACCGGCGGGGCGGGCCGGAGCCCGGGGAGGCGGGGCGGGGCGGAGGGAGCAGGGAGGAGGGAGCAGGGAGGAGGGGGGAGCAGGGAGGGGGCGGTCAGTGGCTGCGCGCCAGCCGCCTCCACGCGGCACCACCCCGCCCTCCCCGCCCCTGCGCCCTCCCCGCCCCGCCCCGAGCGCGCCCCCCTCCCCTCCCCTCCCCTCTCCGCCCCTGCCCTCCGCACCCCGCGGGGCCGCCCGGAGGGACCCGGCTCCTGCTGGAGCGCAGCCCCCCGCCCCGGCCGCGGCCCCCCAGCCCCCGCGCAGCCCTGCCCCCGCGCGCCGTCTCCGCAGACCCCCGCCCCCCCTCACCCGGCTCTGGGCCAGGAGCTGCACCGCGCTGGGTCCGCGGCCCGGGGAGGGGTGGGGGGCGGGGGCGGGGCCGCAGTGCCCGAGCGCCCGGCGAGCAGGTGCGGGTGGGGAGCGCACGAGCGGGCCGTGAGCGACGGCAGGGGCGGGGCGGGGGGGGGGGCTGCGCCTCGGTCGCGGGCCCTGCGTCCCCGGGGGTCCCGGGCGGGGGCGGGAGGCCGCTGCGCAGCCCACGCCCCGCCCCTGCATCCCGTCCCCGCAGCCTGCACCACCCCAGCCTCCCGGAGCCCTGGGCGGGGAGGGGGGGGCGGGGGGGGAGCAGCGTGACCCCCACGGACCGGCCGCGTGTGGCTCCAGCGGGCACCGGGCTGCAGGGGCGAGTCCCGCCTCGCTGGGGTCTCCCGTGCGTCCTGCCCCGTGGGAGCCCCCGACTGCGGGTTTGGGTTCTGGGTCGCTAACTTCCAGGCTCTAACCTCGGGGCCCAGTCCTGGGCAGGGGCGAGGGAGGGCGAGGCGGAGCGCCTGCTTTCCTTGCTTCACCAGAGTTTCCCCGGAGCTGGGAGTCGGAGACCCAGAGGGCAGGCACCTCCCGGCTGCCGCCCCGCTCCCCTCAGGCCCTTCCCAAGCCTTGCCCCTCCAGCGGGATGCCCCTGGACACTGAGCCCTCCGCCCTGCCTGGCCCCGCTCTCCGCACCCCCGGCTGTGACCCAGGAGTCATTGCCACCCCCCAGGCCGCTGCTGCTCGG
This sequence comes from Canis lupus dingo, assembly GCF_003254725.2. Taxonomy (NCBI): domain Eukaryota; kingdom Metazoa; phylum Chordata; class Mammalia; order Carnivora; family Canidae; genus Canis; species Canis lupus. The sequence continues at coordinate 122,041,836 of NC_064243.1, forward strand.
CTCGGGAGCCCTTGTGTGCCGAGGTCTGTGGCTGGGAAGGGACGGGCGTGCAGGGACTTCCTCTCCTACAGTTCCCCTGCGGGACTCCAACCCGAGGAGGCAGCTGCCAGCTGCCTGTCCTTCATCCCCCCAGGACCCCCTTTCCCTTAGAAATCCTACCTCGGTTGCCGAAAGGAAGACCCCGCGGGCCCCACTGCTGTCCTCGGCTTCTGAAGGGAGGGGGCAGGCTTGCGCTGTGCTGCGGAGGCTCAGGCCCTTGATGGGATTCTAGGAAAGCGGATTCCCGGGCGCCGACGGCAGGCGGGGCTCTGGTGGCCAGAGCTAGCCCGCTGGGGGACGGCAGGTGCTGCTCTGAGACCAGACCCAAGCCCCAAGCAGAGACGAATGGCCACCGTCGGGGATACGCAGCCGGAGGGCTACAGTGTGGCTCCCCCAGAGACCTGAGTGTTCCGACCCTGCAGCACCCGGTGGGGCCACGGGTATTGGTGTTACCGTCAAGGAGGGTCACAGCCGTCCTTTCACCTGCTCTTCGGGTACAATCAAGCCACACTTTCGCTCCTCTGCAGCGGCTGACAAGGCCCAGCCGGCCGCCCTCTCTGCCGCTCCACCGCGCGGTGCTCCCTTCCCTGCTCTCTCTCTGGCCGCCCGGCTTCCTTCCTCCAGCGCACCACGCCGTGCTCCCGCCCCAGGGCCTTTGCCCCAGCCGCGTCATCGGCCCGGGATGCTCCTTCCCCGTACCTGGCTCACCAAGCGTCCTGTTCCTCTGCTTTTAGCTCAGCAGCCGCCCTCTCAACAAGCCCCCTGGGCCGTCTGCAGGCCCCAGTCCCCAGCACTCCCTCACCCGCTCTCCTCTTCCTCCTTTCCTTGGTGCTGACCGCCCTCCAGCAGAGGCTCCGTGACGTCCTCATCTATCCGTATCTACCGCGCTTCTCTTCTCGTCCGTGGCCTGCAGTCTCTACGAGGCTGGGCTCCTCTGCTGGTTTGTTCACGAGGCTCCCCCGGCGCCTACACCGGGTCTGGCACAGAGTAAACCCGATAAGTACTGGGGGGACGAGCGAGCGCTCACCTGACCCGTCACTGCCCTGCGGGGGTGGAGGCCGATTTCACTGCACCTTCGAGTTGCTGTGGCTGAAGCTCAGAGCTCCGGGGTCCCCGGGCCGCGAGCTGGTGAGCGGCAGAGCCCTGCGGCCCAGCTCTGTCTTTGTCTGGGGCCCAAATTCTGAACAAAACACTCAAATGTTTGCGCTCCGGGTGCGGCTCTGGTCCCTGCACCCCGAGTGCATGTGAAGAGCAGCGCCCCTCTGTTGGTTGGGGTGGACAGGACCCTCCCTGCGGCATCCTCACGGCTGGTTGGGGGGCGCCTGTCGTTCTGATGCTCAGTCCCCCGTCGCCAACACGAGGGCAGCAGGTGCGCCTTTGGGCCCTGTGTCTCTGACCCCAGCTGGGCCAGGCCCCGCTCAGCTCAGCACGTGCCGCGGCCAGGAGTGTTAGTTGTGGCTGGAAGGGGCCGGAAGGGGCACTTTGTCTCCCCCCAATCCCGCAGGGGAGCTGGTGCCTTCTGGCTGCGTCTTGAGTCGCGTCGGGCGGCTCTAAACAGGCGCGTGGGACGGAGCACGTGTGTGGGTTCTCCTGTTCTCAGAAGGAAACGTCTCTCTGTGGACGCAGTCACCCCGCTCACCCCTGCCGCTGTCCCTTGGGCTCCCACAAAGATGCCCCGTTGGGAGGACACGTTGGTCGCGTGAAGTGAGGCTGGTTGCCCACTGACGGACTTTTGAGAGCATTTCGGAGCCGCTGCGGCCCCAGTCCTGACCGTTCATCCGTAGGCAGGGACAGACGTCCTTCGGGCTGCAGGGATTTTCCTTCCATCTCTCCATTCACGGGCCCCGAGATGCCTGCAGGGTCACTGTGAACAGGGACTGCGGGTGGACGGCCTGTGGCGTGGCCACTAGGCCCTCGGTGTCCCTGAGCCACCCTCCCCGGCCGGCGCTGCCCGTGCTCCTTGTGCCGGGGACCGAGTCGCTGGCCTCTCAGAGGCACTTCAGTTTGAAGGGACTGCCCAGCTTTCCCGAAGGCCCCTTCCGTGACAGCCCTAAGTGAATGTCTTTCTTGGAACTCGCTTTCAAAATTTATTTTAACGCTCAGATTCTCTCGGAGTTTTGGTTTCCGTGTTCTTGCCTCGGCCGACCTTTCCTGTCTTCCCCGTAGCGCGTGGTACAGCAGCATTGATTCGGGGTAATGTATTTTGATTTTAAGATGCAGCCCATCCATAAACTTTGCTATCAATAATCCCGGCGCACTCTGCGTACCCGACAGCCTGAAGGAAAACGTTAGATTTATGGGGGCCTGTGTTTTTGGCCAGTTGAGTCATTCCCTGGGCTTCGCCGTCAGGGGATAAAGGCCTGAGGCCTGGGGACCACCCGGGGCCACACGAGGTCAGCTCCTGCAGATGCAGGGGGCGCGGGGTGGCCCTTGCCGTGCCCTGGACGGTGAGGAGGAGCCGATGACTGGCTCCCTTGGGGGGGTGACATGGGGGAGGTTCCTGTTGTCCTCTTCCCTTCCCGGAGGATGGCAGCGGGGCTCCAGCCGCTGCATCACGTGCAGACAGGAGGGTCCTCCGGCCACCGGGGAGGCAGGCGGGCCCCGGCCCTGCCCCTGCCCCTGTCCGCGCGCTCCCAGAAGCAGGCCTGGCTTTTGCAGCCCCGGGTCTGGCCTGTCCGTGCTGTGCTGGTGTCACTGCGCTGGGTGCCCTGCGCCTGGGGCTGTTTGTTTGCTTCACAGACAGGATTGATTGGGCTTGCGGGTTGCCTGGAGGGACGCAAGGAGGGGGGCAACTCCAGGCAGAGCCTGCTTCACCTCAAGGCCTATCTGGCCCACCTGCCTGAGAGCCCCGTCTCGGTTGAGCCGGCTCGTACCGGCAGGCGTGGACTCCGTGGCGTGCTGCCCGCGGGGGAGTCCGTAGCCTCCTGCCTGCAGGGAACCTGCATTTCAGCCCAGAAGAGGGCAGAGATACACCTGCAACGAAGAAATCAACCCTAAGGCTGATGCTCTCAGCTGCGTGCAACATGCAATTCGCCGCCCACACGCGCACGTGCACCTACACGCCCCTCGGCACACGCTTACCTGGAGGGAGCCCCGGGGGACAGAGGAGGACCCGACGCGGTCAGCCGGGCGGAGACAGGGAGAGGCAGACGGCCTGGCCAGGGTGGAGGCCCGGGGTCGGCGAGCTGGGCGGCTGGAGGGCAGCAGGCGGCCGGGGCTCCTAAGTGGAGCGTGCGCGGTGGGGCTGGCAGGACGGGGCCGGCCGGGGCGTGTGTGGCCTTCCAGCCACCTGGGCCTTTGTGTGCCCGGAGCAGTGGCACTCAGACATGGACAGGACAGCGCCCCGGTCCTGGCCTTGCAGCTTAGTGAGGTCAAGTCGGGTGCGGGTCCCGGGCAACTTCAGGGAGCTGGGGGGCTGGGTCCCCTCCGGTCCAACCCCTGAATGTGTGGCCCTTTGGCTCTGGCCTGCGAGAGGAACTTGACCGGCCGGGTCAGTGGCCCGAGGTTAGGATGCGTCAGGATCCCAGAGCCTGTGCAGGGGGGAGACCCGGGGCCCCGGGGAGCTGGGGAGGGCCAGCAGCAGAGCCCGGGGATGGCGGCGTGAGGTAGGGCTGGGAGCAGGGGCGGGAGCCCTGGGGGGACAGGCGGGGAGCCGGCAGCAGCGGAGGGTGCCTGCGCCCTGTCTGGACTCCGAGAGGGGCCTGTGCCGAGCGCCCCCGTCCCCGCTCTTCCCCCCGCTCTCGAGAGCTGCTGACGACCAACAGCGCGCTGGGCGCGGGGGCTTCAGGGTGAGCCCCTCGTTGCCCAGGTCTAGGGGCACCTTCCCCACCCCTCCCCGCGCCGTGGCGCCCCGGAGCTGCCTTGGCCCCCGAGGTCTGCCTGGAAAAGCCCCCGAGCCTCCGTGCCCCAGCTGACGATGGGATTTCGGTTCTGGCCCCCGCGGCTCTGTCCCCGGCGCCTCCGTGAACCCGCCCACGGGCGCTGGGCCGGCCTGGGCAGGAGGGTCTGGGTGCTGCCCGGGCGGCCTGGAGCTGGGGGTCCCCCGTGGGCCTCATTACAGCCCGTCCGCGTGGCGTTCGTGGGATCGTGTGCCAAAGTAAATCTTACAGACCCGTGATGACTTTGTTTTTAGATTTTTAATATTCTCCATACGCTTGGGGTTTTGTCTCCCACCAGATCTATTAGTTTAATTTAGCAGAGGACGGACCGTACACTTAGCCAAAAATTGCTTTGACGTTATGGGGAATTAAGAGGCCGGGGCCACACGGATCTGCGCAGACCGATGGGTCTGAGATAAGACCCTGTTATTTGCTCCTGTGCCTGCTTCACCTCGGTGGCGAGGCGGGCGATCAGGCCAGGGGTTGGCCCCGGGCTCGGGGTCGGGGTCTGGCTCCCGCGCTCCCTCCAGACCATGGTGAGGCTGCTGTGGGACAGTCCCAGGGCGGATGCAGCCTCGTGCACCCTGGGGATCCCTGGCCCGGGCGTGGTGTGGGAAGCCTGGCAGGTGTTGACCCCGCTCCCCCTCCGGGCACCTCGACCCCTGTGCTGCAGCTCCCGGGGCTCGTGTCCGCGAGCTGGTCCGTGCACCGTCGTGGGGAGACCCATGCGATGACTATGGGCAGAGTCCCCGGCGTTTCTGGGCCCCGGGAGCAGCTCAGGACGTGCCGCTCAGGCTGAGGGGACCCCAGGCCTCTTTCCACGCCTGGCTCAGTGCTGCTTCCCGTGGCGGCTCCGGGGGCGGGGGCACCGGCACCCTGGGGCCGTGTCTGGGCCCCGCCAGCGGTTAGTGGCGTCTGCCCTGGGTGGGGCGGAGGGGCGGGGGACTGGCTGCCTCCAGGGAAGCCCCCTGGGTGCCCGGAGCGGGAGCGCCTCTTCCCCACCTTCCGGTCGGGGCCGCAGGTCTGCGCCTGCCCTTGGCCGGCTTGGGCGTGAGCCCCGCGACCCTCCTGGTGGAGCCTTCCCGCGCGGGGCTACCTGCAGGGACAGCGCGCTGGCCTGGCCCCTCTGGACCCCGGGCGCCTCCCGCCTGTGCCGCCGGCGGCTTTCTCAGAGGCCCGTCCGTCCGTCCGTCCTGCTTCTGTCCAGATCGGTGGCTGCTCCCCGACCCGGGCCACCGCGGGAAAAGTCAAGGGTCAGAGGAACACGTGGCGGCGGCTGCGGGTTTGGCCTCGATGACTTCAGGGTGGCTGCGTGTCCGGTCTGGGGGCTCGGGGGTCGCTCATCGCCCTCGCTCGCTGCCCCCCCCAACCCCGCTGACCCAGCCCGGGAGCACCCGCCCCCCCGCCCCCGGCAGCGCCGTGACCTTCACGCGGACTTGCCCCCTTGTCCCTCCTGCCGGTGGACTGGCAGCTGCCAGAGCCGCTGTGTGTGAAATGTCAGCGGTTTAATATCAATTCTGGAGGTTTTATTGCCTTTTTCCCCCCGTGTTCCGGTGGGATTTTGATCCAATCAAGGCCGATGCCGAGTGACGGTGGATTTGTGTTCCCGTCCCAAGTTGACAAAAGGTCACCCTGCCTGGGAGCGGGGGCTGACTCCTGTCCCGTCCCGGCCGGGGCCCTGCGGCGTCGCCTCCCAGGGGGCCGGGGGGGGGGGGGCGGCCCCTGCTTCCCCTGGGCGCCGGGGCTTAAACCTGGGCGGTCGCCAGCCACAAAATGCCCTGGTTTTGCTTGCAAAGTGTCTTTGATGCTCCAGACCTAAATTAATTTTTCACAGTAATGTTTCAAAATGTCATTTTTCCCTTTGCAACAACAAAAGCGCGCCGCAGAGTAGGGTGCTCTCGTGGGAAGCGGCGTGAGGCAGGGCAGGGCCCAGGCCCCCGCTGCGCTGGTGCCCAGTCCTCCTCGGTCTGGCTCGGCGCCCTGCTGTCCCCAGACAGCGGGACACCCCGTCCTGCTCGTGTCGGCCGGGGAGCTGGCACGGGTGGCGGACGGCTGGGACGGTGTGGGTCACGCCTTGGGCTTGCCCTGCGGCACGTTGAGGGGTGGTACCCGGAGCTGCGACCCGGCCCCGCAAGCCCCCCGAGGCCCCGGTGGAGGGCCAGCCCGACAGACGAGCCGCGGCTCCCTGCTGCGTCCTCGCGGGCCTGCCCCACGGGCTCCGCGGTGCCACGGGTGCCGAGGCAGGAGGGACGCGGCGGGGCTGCTGGGACCGCAGCTGGGCGGCCTCGGGGAGGCCATGCGGCCCAGCTGAGCGGAGGCAGGGGTGGGCGGCGCCCGAGCGCAGGGCGACAGACGGGTGGACGGTGCCTGTGTGGAGACAGGCACAGCGCCCCGCGAGCAGCCCTGCCCACGCCGCACCCTCACTGGGCCTCGCCGGGCGTCTCCGCACACGTGCAGGGGGGGGGGGTGTGCACACGTGAGTGCACAGGTGTACCTGCGTGCAGACGGCCTGCCTCTCCGGGTGCACGCGGGCGCCTGTGCACGGCCAGCATGCATGGGTGTGAATGGGGCGCACCTGCCCAGCGTGTGCGTGGGGGGCGTGAGCGTGGGGGGCTGGCGAGCGGTGCAGGAAGGCAGGGGCCAAGCCCGCAGGCAGCGAGCAGGAGGCAGGAGACCAGCTCTGCCCCCACCCACTCCCGGCTTCTCCTCGCCCCCATCCCTCTCTCTCCTCCTGCCCCTTCCTCCTCCTCCTCCTCTGTTCCACGCTGCTCATCGCCCTGGGATGGCAAACCCCCGCTGGCCCCTGCCCTGGTGCCCTTGGCCAGTCCCCGTCGTCCTGGCTGCTCCGGGAGGCCGAGGGGCTGGGGGTCCGGGCAGGCCCTGTCCACATGCCCCGTACAGCCCCCCATGTGTGCGCCCCATATGCCTGCCTTGACCATGTGCCCCGTCTGCTTGCCCCGTCCACGTGCCCTGTCTACCTTCCCCCGTCCACCCTCCCCCATCCACCTGCCCTGTCCACCCTCCCCCGTCCATCGTGCCCCTTCTACCCTGTCCTATCCGCCTGCCCCGTCCACCTGCCCCATCCACCTGCCCTGTCCGCCAACCCCATCCACATCTGCCCATCCACCTACCCCATCTGCCCTTCCCCATCCACCCCGCCCCGTCCACCCTGCCCCGTCCACCCCATGCCTCGAGTGCTTCCCATCCCCGTGTGGCCCGCGTGGCGGGGGCTGCGGTCCCATGTCTCTCTCCTAGGCCTCTGGGGCCCAGGTGGATGTGCCAGGCGTGAGGGGCAGTGAGGGGTGCTGGGCAGCAGCGGGACGGGCCCCCCTGCTCTCCTGCCCCACCCATGTGGACCCGGGCTCGGGGCTCCAGGTGATCCAGCTTCCACGCAGGGTCTAATTTTTCCATGTTGGTCCCACCAGGAGGATAAACCTCGTGGGGTCTGTGGGCTATGCCCTGGCCCCCAGGGCCCGTCTGCCGTGTGGGTGGAGCACACCCGGGTCCCCAGGCCTCGTTCCTCGCCAGCCCCAGCTGCACCCCTGCCCCCAGCCAGAGCCCCACGGGGCCCTCTCCCTCTCCCCCGCAGGCCTCTGCCTGGAAGCCTGGGTGACCCGGCCGGAGACGGGGCCTGCGGGGACCCGTGAGCCTCGGCGCTCCTGTGACGTGTGGCACCTGCGGGTGGGGAGGCCGGTCACACGCGGGAGGAGGAGCCGGCCCACGGGTCCTGCAGCGCCTGCCCAGTCCTCTCGCCCCAGGCTGCGGAGGGTAGAGGGCCAGTCCCGGGCCTTCCTGCACAGGCGGAGGCCCCCACCTGCCTCCCTGCGCCCCCCGAGGCAGGTCTGGCCCTGTCGGCGTTGTCCGCGGCCCCTCAGCCTGGCCAGCGCCCCGTTCCTTCACCGCAGCGGCCCCGGAGAGGTCCCTTGGGGTGCCGATGTTCTCAAGCCGGAGGGACCCCTTGACCCTCGGTGCACCCGGCTCGCGTGGGCGCGCTCTTGCCCCTTCCTGCCCCCCGCTCCCTGCGGGCTGGCTGCCTCTGCGCAGCTGCTGGGCGTTGCCGTCTTTGATGCCAGGGCGTGGGCTCTCCCCCCGGCTCCAGACGGGGGTCCTCGGGATGTGTGGCGTCCGCGGGGACGGCGCACAGGAACCTGCCAGCCGGGCCCTGAGAACCTGGCGGTCACGTCCGCCTAGTGACCGGCCTGCCCTCCGGTAGCCCGCCCGGACAGATCCCAGCGCCTTCCGCCCCCTTCGCGCCCACGGACGGGGCGCTTGTGATCCGACCCTCGGGCTCTCTCAGGTCATCCGTTCCCTTCACCTCGGCTGCCACCCTGTCCTGCCCGGCCACCTGGGTGACTGCCACGGTGTTGAGTTGCCGGCGCTCTGCGCTGGGGCTGGCTCTCGCAGGGCCTCCGCCCATCCTGAGACGCGGTGACCGTCGAGGCCGGGGTGCCCGGCCAGGCCCGTCAGGGCCCCCGTGTAGCCGTCACTGCCGTGTCCTGTGCGTCCGCTGAGCGCGCAGCTGAGGGTAACCTGCCGTAGAGTCTCCTGGAGCCAACGGGCCGAAGGCACCAGTGCCCTGACGCCCTGGACGCGGCTCCAGGGTCGCTCCCGTCCTGCAGGTACAGTCTGAGCTCTGCGGCACGACAGCGGGACGGGCGCGCGGTGGAGCCGGGCCAGTCCCCCAGGACCCCCCACCCGGGCGCCCCTGGGCTCTCCCGGCTTCCTCTCCGATCCAGGGATTTCCCCTCGTAGCAGCTCAAGTGGGGGGGGGGGGGGCTGTGTAGACGCAGCTACTGGGTGACTCAGTGCAGACTCTAGTGAGCAACTGGGTAATTATTTCCAAAAATATTGACTTGTAATGTGAAGAAAGCTCTTCTCCATGCCACCCGTCAGCAGAAAATTGCCTTTGGTATTAACATTTCATCAACCGCATAATGTGAATTGATGTAAATGCATAATTAGATATAATAGCCTGGGAAAATTCACTCTTATTTATAAAATTGGGCTTGTTAAATTAGAGCGGGAGCTAACGATTTCCATCTCGCTCTTGAAACAGGTCGGAGGCCTGCGCCGGCCTCACGTTGCCGCAGCCCCGTGTCGGGGGCGCCTGGGTGTGCCCGCGGCCCCGCAGGGGGACCCGGGACAGGCCCCTGGGAGGAGGCGTGGGCACCCCATGCCCGAAAGGCGGCTCCTTCGGGTCACGAACGTGGTGGTCAACAGGCAAGGAGGCCGCTCCCCGAGGATGGTTTCCTCCGTCAGCCCTCGTTCCTCTAGGAGGATGGGGACCCCCCGCCCTGCACCCCCTGAGCCACCCGAGTCGGGGATGTCGTGGGCGGTGGGGAAGGTGCCGCACATGCAGGTGCCTCCAGTGTGCTCGCCGGGCGCCGAGGGCTCGCGGGGGCGGCGAGAAGAGTCGCCTCACTGTCCCGTCGCCCGTGATAGTCTTTCCTTCTTGGCCAAGCCCTCCGTATGCCTCTCGCCCCCGACGCCGGACCCCGTGCCGGGTGTCGGGCCCCCAGAGATGGAGAAGATGAGACTTCTGATGGTTTGGAGCTCAGCACTTCGGTGGCAGGGCAGGCATTTGGACGCATCCTCACATTGGTGGCAAGTGACAGAGAATGAATTCACAGGGCCTGGCGCAGACAAGAAAGACGTCTACGGATGCCCGGGAATCATGTGGAGGTCAGGCAGGGCTCGATCCAGGGGCTCGATGAATGGATCTGGGCACCTGTTGTCTCGGCTTCTCTCCAGGTGCTCATGCACGTCGGCCTCCTTTTCTCCCCTCACACCGCAGCCCCCCGCCCCCCCCGAGGGGACCTTCATAGGGAAGAGCTGTTTTAAGATAACCCCCCGCCCTGATGCCCTCCCCTTACGGGGTCTGCGGACCGACGCACAGGGCCCGGGCTGGACGTGACGTCGTGTCACAGTGAGGGGCCCGGCCAGGGTCACCAGGAAGGTGTCCGCATGGCGGGGCTGCCCTGGACCCTCTGGGGAGAAGCCCGAGCTGATGCACAGAAAGATAATCTTGTGACGTCTGTCACGCCCTGGGTCGGCCTGGACACTGGAGCACCCCTGCCCCTCGCTTCCGCCCGCAGTCCCCTCCTGGTCTGTTTGGACGCTGCAGGTCCCAGCCTGCTGTCGGGGACGGCCTGGTCCCTCCCTGCTCCTCGCTCAGCGGCCCTGGCTCCCTCCTCGACGCGCCCCTCAGGACGCTCCCTGCTTCCAGCCCCGGGGCCCACTGCCTGACCCTGTCCCGTAGCAGCAGCCGTGCCCTCCTGGGTCGGGGGACCCCCCCTCCCCGGCCCCTGTGCTCTGCCGCCGACCCCTGAAGGCCTGGTACGCAGGCAGGTGGGGCAGACCGTCCTTCGTCCTCAGCCAGGCCTGGAACCTGCAGGGAGGCCAGGGGACAGGCCTGCCCAGGGCTGCCCGGGGAGCGGGCGTGTGCGTGGGGGGGGCACCGGCGTCGAGACGGATTTATTTTTCAGGAATGAGGCGAACGGTGAGTGATGAGCCCCAGGACGTGGAGGCGTAAACGGGGGCCTGCCGTGTTCTCGGAGGGGGGACTGTGGAGGCCCCCATTCTGCGACGGGGCAGGGGGCGGGAGGCCTGTGCTCGCCGCCCCCCGTGGGAAGTGGTTGCCCCGTGCCCCGTGCCCCCGGGCCTGCTGGTCCACCTGCGAGGGTCCTGCAGCAGCGCCACGCGGACCCTCCTGCGTCCTCTCGGCGCCAGGAGCTCAGCCTTCTGGGAACCGTGCGGGGATCCAGGGAAAGCGCTGCAGGTCCCCTCCGTGCAGAGGACAGCGGCAGAGGGGGACGGGGAAGGGCCTGCAGGGCTCGGCGCAGAGCCGGCCACGCCTCGCAAGTGCCTGCAGGAGCCCGAGCCGCCCTCCCCGTCGCCCACCTGGCCCGCTCCCGCCCCCGGCACGGAGGGGACCCTGGCCACGGAGGGGACCCCGGGCAGGGGTGTTGTGCGCCCTGCCCAGGCCTCCCCTGGCCCCTGTCTTCCTCCTCCTCCTCCCCTCCCCGGGGACACAGGTCCCCTTTTCATGTGGGAAGAAAGCTGCCCGCTTGTCTGCAGGAACAGCTGGGCCTTGTCCCCTCAGCTGTGGCTGAGCCCCGTCGCGGCTGCACAATTCCGGCTGTGTCCCGGGGAGCCAGGGGCCAGCGGAAGCGCCTTGGCCCCGGCCCAGGAGCCGCGGGGGGCACGGCCAGGGCTGGAGGCGCAGGGAGAGGGGGGCCCGTGGCTGGGGGCGTCTGTGTTCTCCCGCAGCCCCTCCTGGGGCCCGCGCGGGGCAGCTGAGGACCTGCTCCTTCCTCGCTGGGGCGGCAGATGAAAGCAGCCTCGGGGTCGCCCCCTTGGGCCCCTCCTCTGAGCTCAAGGCGCCCCCGGGCTGGGAGCTGCTCTGCGGGGCAGAAAGGAGGAGAGCGGCGGGAGACCGCGGGGTCGGGGCGGCTTCCCTGCCCGGCTGTCCCGGGGACACTTGCTCCTGGCCCAGGGGCTGGACGGCAGACGCCCCCGGACCCCGCCACTGGCCTGCCATGAGCCCCCGTGCGGGCAGGACCCCCCGGTGGCCCCAGCTGCTCCTGCACCCGCGCTCTGCAAGCACCGCCTCACCCCCTCCGAGGGCAGCAGGCGCTGGTCGTGTCCCCGCGGTGCAGCCGGAGAGGCCCGAGGCTCGGGGGCTCAGGTAACGTGCCCAAGGCCCCAGGCCTTTGTCCCTCGGGAGCCCGGGCTCCGAACCAACAGGCTGCCCGGCTGCCCGCGCTCGCTCCGGCTGCCGCTTCTGTTTGTTCAGACGACAGCCCCGCACCGCGTCCCCACCCGCGCTTACTCGCGGGCTTAATTCCACGAGGGGAGCCGGTACCGACGTGCGCCCACGAGGGGAGAGACCAGAGTCCGGAGCCGAGCGCTGCACAGAGCGTCTGACGACAGGGGTGACACCCGGGCCTGGTGGGCCGGGGAAGGCTGCGCGGAGGACCTGCCATGGGAAGACGAGAGGGGGACAAGCTCCGTCCCAGGAGCTGGAGGAAGTGGGCTGGGCAGCCAGGCGGTGGGCAAGGCCCCGGGCGGCGGGGGGCGGGCGTGGAGGGGAGCACAGGGCCCTCCCGGGAACCAGGGCGCGCCGCCCCGAGGTACCAGGCTCCCTTTCTGGGCGTTGGGTCCACAGCGAGCCCCTGCTGTCCAGGGACCGAAGTGACAGGTGAGTCTCGGCGACAGGCTCCCCCGTCGTCCAGGGACGGCCGTGGGCCGGGGCGCCCGGAGAGCAGAGCCCGTCTGTGGAGGGGGTGGGTCCTCGGTGGCCGGGGCGGGACGAGGCCCCGGGGGCGTCCTAGGGGAGCTGCGCTGGGAGTCGGGCTGCTGGGCCGGCCTTCGGGGAGGAGCAGGCTCTGGAGTCCGGGAGCGGGGGGGGGGCTGTAGGGCTGTAGTGGCCAGGTGGGGGGGGGGTCCCGGAGTGGACTCCGAGCGCCCGAGCGTGGCCACCGGGTGGGGCCACGGACCTTCGGGTGGCTCGGCCCGAGCTTGGCCCCACGCGCCCGCTGCCTGGTAGGGTGCGTCGTGCGATGGATGCCCTCCTGGCCCCGGGGGAGCGGAGGGGAGCCTGCTTGAGTTCAGAAGGGACCCGGTTAGGACTCGATGTCTTTTCTAGCGATTAACAGGCGGTTGGGGCACAACGGGGCTTGTTTTTAAGGGAGCCCACGGCCCGCCGGTCGCTGCTGTCATCGCAGTGTCTCGCGTCAGAGCCGCCGTCACGTGGCTGCGGGGAGTCCCCGTCCTCCGCTTGGCTCCCAGGCCGGTTCGGGTCCTGCGCTTCCCCAGACCGTGGTTCCTCGCGTGGGGGCCCAGAGCGCCCGACGTTCCGAGTTCCAACCTCGGGTCCGGCGCGGGAGGCCCGAGCTCGCCCCGCGCGGCCTGGGTCGCCCTTCTCCTCTTCACCATACGAGCCTGGGGGTTGGCTTTTAGGCAAACGGACGTAAACCCCGAGGAAGCCCTTAGCGGCGCGATCCACGATCAGAGTTGTTGAAAATTAAAGTGCTCCGTTCCTGTGTGAGCGCCTGTGCTTTCTCTCTCCGCTGCAATTTCAAAACTAACACGGCTTAGCTCGTTAAAAAAGACTAGTGAGGAACATGGCTTTTCTTTAAAAAAAAAAACAAACAAAAAAGTCCCTTTATATTTTGCTGTGATGTGTCTGAATACCGTGCAGTTAGTCGCGACGCGGCCGGGACGACGGTGTGACTCCACTTAACCGGGCGGATGGTTCTGTGCCCTCCTGCCCCGGCACAGGCCCCGCAGGGGTTTACTCCTTCCTGGCACAGGGCCTCATGCCCACGAGGGCCCGGCGGAAACCCAGCGCGGGGCACCCTGCAGCCCTCGGGGCCCCTTGGTCATTCAGAGGGAGGCCAGGGCTGGGCCCCTGGGACCAGGCCCTGGTGGGGTCCCCTGTGTCTGGGCCCTTGGGGCGGCTGTCAGCCCCTGGTGTGGGGGCGGAGGGAGGAGGTGGGACGGGTGGGCTGGGGTGGGCGTGGGCCGGCCACCAGGGGAGGTCCGGGGGCTGGGAGCACAGGGCGGTGGGGACGGGCCCGCAGGGCGATGGTGATGAGGGCGACCCGAGGGCTGGCCCGGGTGCCCCTCACCCCGTGTCTCCTGCGCACACACCTGCTGCTGTGGGGCCTGTGTCAGGGCCTTGGGGGAGGGCAGGCTGCGCTCCTGTGGCCCACGGAGGCCATAGCAGGGGGGCTGCTGGCAGGGCTCAGGGGGCCTCAACGAGGGTGGGAGTGTCCGTGCTCAGGGCACCCAGACGTCCTGCTGCGGGCCCTCGAGGCTCCCTGCATGGCCGACCCGTGGGCACGGCTGTACTGCCGCAGGGAGGCGGGGAGCCCCTGGCGCTGGGGTGTCTACAGGGAGGGGGGAGGGAGGAGGGGCCCGGGGAGCCTCCCCCAGCACACCTGCTGCCCTAGGTCCCCGAGGCCCCCAGGTCCCCCCAGCATGTCAGCTGCCCCAGGTCCCCAATTCCCATCCCCTGCACGCCCGCTGCCCCAGGTCTCCGAGGCCCCCCAGCCCACCCGCCGCCCCAGGTCCCCGAGGTCCCCCCAGCACACCCGCTGCCCCAGGTCCCGAGCCCCCCCGCAGCCTGCCCACTGCCCAGGTCCCAAGCCCCCCCCCAGCCTGCCCGCTGCCCCAGGTCCCCAAGGCCCCCAGGTCCCCCCATCCTGCCTGCCGCCCGAGGTCCCCGAGCCCCCCCAGCCCGCGTCAGCCGCCTGCCCACCTCTCAGAGGCTGTGGTCTCCGCGCTCCTGGCGGCCGCCCTCTCCGTCCCCACCTGGCTGGGGCCCCTGCAGGCTACGGGGCCTTGGCTTGTCCCCGGGTCCACGCGGCTCAGGGAGGGCGTCCCCCCCACCATCCCGCCCAGGCGCGCTGCTGTGAGTCGCTCGCGCGTGGTTGCAGGCTTGAAAGAGAAGAGCGCTCCACGCGGCCGGTCGCATGTCGCATCCCCGGGGTGCCGCCGTCCTCACTCCTCTCCACCGCGAGGGCACCTCCGCCCTTGTCCCCGCAGTCGGCTGGCGGCGGCCCTCCGCGGTCCTGAACCTCCAGTGTCTCCGGGGGTCGGCCGGCCTGGGTCGGCCCCTGCTCCTCCGCCCGCCCCGGTCTCGCAGGACCAACGTGGAGAGCCTGAAAACATACGAGACAGCTTGATCGGGGGCCTCGCCACACGCTTGATGACGCGCGACAGCTGCGGCCGTTGTGAAGAAGGCACCGCTTGTCCCGCGCTGGGAGGACTCGGAGGACGCCGCGCTGTCCCCGTGTCCCCGTGTCCCCGTGTGACCTTCCTGCCTCTCCTTGCCCCTGATGTTTTGACACCTGGTGTTTCAGTAGCTTCAGCACGAGAGGCGACGCCTGACCCGCGTCTACGCAGCGGTGCCCGGGCCGGAGCGGGCCGGAGCCGCAGGGAGGCTCTGTGACCCGGTGCGAGCCACTTTCCCTGCCTGGGCCTCGGGTGCCGCATGGCTGAGCTGGGCTGCGTGATCCCTTTCCTCCCTATATCCCCGGGGCCTGGACGTCTGATTTATTTAATTTTTTAAAAAAGGATTTTATTTATTTATTCATGAGACACATGACCCAGTGCCTCAGCGGCAGCAGCCTCGGGCCTGAGCACGCGCAGTCGGGGGCTTTCCGCCGTGTGCCGACCGCTTTACTGGGCGACGAGTGCTGGGAATAAGATGCACAATGGGACTGAGCTTGCATGGAAACATCTGTAGGACACGGGGAATCCCGAATTCCAGCTAAAGGGCCTTTGGAGGCTGCTTGCAGGTGCAGGTGATGGAAGACCGCTCTACGCGTGGACGCACAGGGCAACTCTGACTCAGTAACTAAAAGGATTAGGCTTCAGGCATGGCTTGATCCAGGGCTCCAACCCCTCTATTTACACGTGTCGGTCCGCTTTTCTTTGAGGTCAGACCCCCGTGGGATGCTCCTGGCGTCCATAGGTTGTGGCCTGAACCAGCTGAGAAGCCCGGGCAACGAGAGCCGCTGCCATCCCCAGGGCTTGTGGCTAAGGTCTCAGGCGTGAGTGCCATCTACCAACCGGAGTCGTGTGTTTGTGTCTGAACGCTTCCTCCCTCCCTCCCCCTCTCCCTCCCTTTTTTTTCTCTTTCTTCCCTTTAAGGATACCAAATTTATTGATTTCATGAAAGACGTGTTCTCATAAACAATTCAAGCAAACGACAGAAGCAGCAAAGGGAAAAAAAGAAAAAGAAAAAAAAGCAAAAACGAAAGGTGTCGGTTGTTCCAGACAAATCTCTAGGGACACCGACGGGCCCATAAACAGAAGCGGTTTGACAAGCATGGGCTTACTCCACACAGCTATTCACGAATAAAATCGTCAAATTGTGCTTTTGGATTTAACAGCAGCAGCAGGAAGGGGACAGGGAAGTGTCCCTCCGAAACGCGTCCCGAGGATCCAAAAAAAAAAAAAAAAAGATTATGAAAAACAACGTGCGCGGAGAGTCGTTTTAAGGATGTCTTGACTCTCGATGGTCTCCACTGGCTCCAACCGATGCGGTTAGCGGGGTTTGCTTCTTTCTTCAGGACGCTTGTCTGTTCCGCCCGCTACATCGTTCCTCTACCTTGCCCACGTTGGTAATGTGTGGATGCTCTTCTCCCGGCTTTTTTTTTTTTTCCACTTTATTATTTTTATTATTTTTATTTTTATTTATTTTATTTTTATTTTTTATTTATTTTATATTTTATTTTTTATTTTTTATTTATTTTATATTTTTATATTTTTTATTTTTTATTTTATTTTTTTATTTTTTAATTTATTTATATTTTTTATTTTTATTTTTTATTTTTTATTTTTTTATTCTTTTAATTTTATTTATTTTAATTTTTAATTTTTAATTTTTTTTATTTCTTAAATTTATTTTATTTATTTATTTTTATTTATTTTTTATTTTTTTCCACTTTACCATATTCAGCGATTGCCATTCTTTTTTCAGCGATTGCCATTCTTTTTTTTTATTTCGAAGGCATTTTTTTTTTTTTTTTTTTTTTTTTTTTTGGTATTTTAATGTTTGGTTTTATTGCAAAATAGCTGTTTTTTCTTTCCGAGGATCATGGTTGTGTGTTGCCTGCATCCTTCATGCGGCAGATTGCCCGGCTGCCGGGTTTTAGATCCCGAGGGCAGCCGGAGTCATGCAGGTTTTGCCCTCCAGGCTGCCTCCCCGCAGGCTTTGCTTACACTTGACGGGATGAGCACTGGGTGTTATTCTGTATGTTGGTAAATTGAACACCAATAAAAATTATTTTATTAAAAAAAAAAAGAAAGTAAGGACTGAGGACCCCACCCCTGACCTCGCCATTTCCCCCCAAGGCGCTCATGGAGGCAGCTTCCTTTTCCTTTTGTTACTCTTCGCCTGGGTTCCACGGTCAATTGGACCTTAAAGAAGAGGCGGAGTTCCCTGGGTTCCTTCGTATTCCCAGACCACGTTTTCCCAGAGTCTTTTCACTCCGATGCCCAGGGGCACGGCCCTAACATTTTAGGTTCACACTTTCCCCGCAAGTGTGTGGACATTTCTCTTTCACCCACTGCTTTGAAAACTATCCACGAAAAGACTAAACCGGCCATGACTTCACGCACTTCTCTCCCCTGCCCGGAAAGTCCGTTTCTTTTTCCTCTGTGGATGCGAGATGAATTATTTTCTTCGTTAACCATGGTGTTTCTTGACAGCTATCACTTCAAATAAATAAAATGTTTTAAAAATGCATTTATTCATTCATGAGAGACAGAGAGAGGCAGAGACCCAGGCGGAGGGAGAAGCAGGCTCCATGCAGGGAGCCCGACGCAGGACTCGATCTCAGGACCTGGGGTCACGACCTGGGCCGAAGGCAGATGCTCAACTGCCGAGCCCCCCCGGGCATCCCTCATTTCAAATAATTTGTTCCTAAAGATGCTGGTGCCCTTTGGATGCAAATATGAAGTTCTTCACCTTGAGGAAAATTTCCTGCGTGCCCTGGGACACCAGGGGTCTGCAAGTCGGCCCCTCCCGTGCTGCCGGGAGCCTAACCTAACCCCGAGCCTTCAGCAAGCCCACGGCGCGGCCTCGGGAGGTGCCCGTTGAGGGTGGGCCGCGGTCCCCCTGGACGACGCAGGGGAGTGGGATCCCCCCCCTGGGTGGGGGTGGCCTCGGGGCTCTGCAGAGACCTAGAGGAGGGCTCTCCACGGAGAGCGGGAGAGCGGAGCTGGAGTCTGGCTCCGTCCCATCTAGACCTTGGGGGAAGGGATGGCTTCCGCCTTCATCTGTGTCACACGGATGGGGACTCGCGGGGCCCACTCTCCGTGTGCAAAGTGTCGCCAAAGGAGACCGAGCGGAGGTGAGAACCCTCTAACCAGGGTGGACTTGTGGATGCGGGACTTTGGGCTGGTTCCGTCCCCCCTCGGGGCCTCGGTTTCCCCAAGGAGCCTCCGCGGCCAGTGGCTGTCCAGGGGCACTTGCGGCCCGGAGGTCCTGCGCAGGTGGACGGTGGGCGGCCACGGTGAGGGCGGCGGCGGAGCTTACCGTGAACCATTTCCTTTAAGAATAACATTTGCTTTTAAGTAGGTTGTGCTTCCTGCGGCTCGGTCGCCTCCGTCTCTGCTTAGGAAGCAAACCCTTTCCTCAAAGCTAAGCTTCCTCCTAGGCCCACGGGATTAGCGCACACTCCGGATTAATGGTGTCCAAATTAATGCGATTTATCCTCCTGGCTTTCAAAAGCTGTGCTCTGTTTGTGCAGCTACGGTTTTTTTTTTTTTTATTTTTTATTTTTTTTTAATTTTCTGGACCGAAATTTAGGACACTCGGACCAACGAAAGAGACTTTCCGTCCCCGAGGCTGGTGCTCCCCAGGCTTCAGGAAGGAGAGATGCCGTGCGCCGTGCGGCGCCGCTGGATGCCCTACCCTTGCAGCTGCGTGTGAACCAAACAAAAAGCCGCTGATGAGCCCAAACCACTGAGTCTTTCCTGGTGCGTTTAGCGGGAGCCGGAGGAGAACGCGGCCCACTGAAGGGGTAGGGCCCTCGGTTCAGCCTCCACCGTCTGGGCTCCAGCAGCACCCGGGAGGGCTCCCAGACGCCCCGGCTCCCCCGAGGCGCGTGCACACCCCTGCCCCCCGCAGTCCTCGGGAAACCGCTCCCGCTCGTGGCGCAGTTTAGCTCTAAACGATTACGTCCTTACATCCGTGAGTGTGAGCCTGCGGGGCCCTACTCTAATCACAGCCCACAGGCCCTTCCAGGAGCTTTCGGAGAAAGAATCCGCAGTGAAATAGGGGCTCATCGGGCGCCAGGAGTGTCCCACACTCCCGGGCACCACAGCTGCGTCCACCTTGGAATCCACACGCCGTCTCGCTCTCCTAGGAAGGGGAGCGAAGGGCCCAGTCCCCAGAAGCCACCCCTCGGGGACGGCCCGACGTGGATCTCCAAGCGCCTTCCAGTAGTTTCTGTCCTCCCAGTAACTTTGCTCGGCTCCGAGTCGCTCCATATGCGTTCTTTAAAGGTAGTTTCAGGTGAATGTTGTGATTGATTATATAAAGGTGAGTTATGATCACGTAGGGAAATGTATGGGGCATGTAGGTAACCATCGCCGTGGGCCCAGGGCAGATCGTGGGAGCCTGGAGTGACCCGGGAAGGTCTGCAGGTGGGGACGGAGGGGTCTAGGACCGGACTAGTGGACGGGCTACGTCGTGTCTTTCCTTCTCTCCTCCCACCCCGCTTGCCCTCCTTCCTCATCTCGTCGCATCTTATTTTTCGGGCCTTGTTCATGGATAGAGGTGGAATTTTTCCAGCTGGGCCAAAAGTTCTATAGGGTTTGTTTTTTGACTCGCTTTACGGGGCCAGCGTAATAGTAGGCTTCCTGGCGGGTCCTGGGAGCCCTGATTTCCGGCATCTGCCCCCCTGGGGTCCGTACGTCGCTGGCGAGACGCCACCATCACACATGCTGAAGCTCCAAGAGGGGCCTCTCCTTCTTCAATCACTCGTGCCTGTGGTCACAGGTGTAAGGACGTCAGCCTGTCCCGCTCGCGAGGCCGTGGCTAGCGTGAGGGTGAGGTGTGCGTGCCGCACGTCGTGTTTTCTCAAAGCCCCTCCTTTTGCACTTTCCGTACGACCTGATTCAGAATTTCTGCCCTTGAGATGCCCGGGGGGGCTCAGCGGTGGAGCGTCTGTCTGCCTTCGGCTCAGGGCGTGACCGCGGGGTCTCGAGATCGAGTCCCGCGTCGGGCTCCCCGCATGGAGCCTGCTTCTCCCTCTGCCTGTGTCTCTGCCCCTCTCTGTGCGTCTCTCATGAATAGATAATTAAATCTCAAAAAAAAAAAAAAAAGGAATTTCTACCCTCATCATGGCCTTTTCCATTCACGGGCATTTGGGGAAAAAAATACAATTTTAATATTCGATCGTTACCGATCACTGGTGTGAATTCACCTGACCATCCTCCTCCTCCTCAGTCCACGTCTCAGTTAACCTGTGTTGCTTCCGCACGGCCATGGGCAGATGGCATTTCCCGTCCTGAAGCTGGAGGCCGCGAGCAGGGCTGGGGATGGGCCAGTCGGGGTCAGGTTTGCCGGGGTCTCGCCGGTCGGATTTACTCGCTGGGTCTTTCTGAACGCGGGTCGCCGGTGTCCATTCACCGGCTCTGGTCTGGCCCTGGCGCTCCAGTGCTCTGCCCGTTTCCCGGTTTACGGAGAAGACAGTTTTCATCCAAGGCCGCGTCCCACGGTGTTTATTCCAACAGACTCTGACATTAAAATGGTCTATGAAAGCATCTATACTGCGTTATTTTGTGCAAACAGCCCTTGTGCAAACAGTGGGAACCCGGACGCCCCTCCTTCGGCTAAGACAGAGGCGGTTCCTTCCTCCGACATTGTCATGCTGCACGTGACCTGCTTTTCTCTAACGTGTTTATTTTATTTATTTATTTTTTGCCTTTTTTCTCTTTTTTTTTTTCCTTTTTTTTTTTCCTAACGTGTTTAGTTGAAAATCCAGTTTGCTGCTTTTATTTCTCGTTCGGCGATGAAATCCACCAAGGCTATTAATTTTCCTCTGTGCGTACTTTTGGATGAACCCCCTAAGCTTTGATACGGGGACGTGAACGCTCCATTTTTGTTCTTTTCTAAATAGCACGTAAGTCTCTGTTTGACCCGAGGGTTTCGTGGGACAGCTTTAAATTCAAAGTTTGGAAAGCTCCAAGGGATTAGGTTTACGTTTTTATTATTCACTTCTGGGCGTGTTGTGTCGTGATGAGAAGATTGTGGCCTGTATAAGTCTACAGCATTTTGGAAATTAGAGGTTCTTGCGGTCAAAGGTATTTATTTTTGTGAGCCTATCACGGGCCCCGGAAGAGTGCGTGTATTTCCTATGGGAAATGGAATTTATTCGTGTGTAGTCAGGTTTTCTTCGTTTTTGTTCATTTTGATTTGTGCTAATATGTTCTGTCCAGGGCTGACCGGCGGCCTGGGTGGACTGGCTGGGACTACGGGCCTGTCCATCCTCCTTCCTTGTTAGACTCTGCAAAGTGGGGCTGGACACCCGTCCTGCTTCCTCGGGGTCGGTGCCCTGGCGGCTGAGGATAGACCTTGGGGGAGGTCTGGACGCCGCTGAGAGGCCGTGGGCGGAGAGGCTGCCTGCACCCGTGCGCGGCGACATCCCGGCCTCGGCCTCCCGGCTCCCGAGCGCTCTCTGAGGAAGGCCTCTTCCTCCCGGGGGTGGGCGGGGAGGGGGGTCGGGCTCTCTGCAGGTTCCCTGAGGCCGGAAGGCCTGTTCCTAGGGCGCAGTGGGGAAGATGGGCTGCAGGGAATTATCCTAGTACATTTTTAACACGCACTTTGTCTTTTTCCTGGTTTTCAAGCCGTTCCCACAAATCTGCCCTGATGCCAGGCTCTGTCCGTGCGCCTCTGCGGGTCACTGTGGCCCACGGTTTATCACGGTCCTTGTTCCGGGCCTTCCTGGAACAGTAAATCCGAGCCGGGACAGAGGTCATTCCCCGCTCTCCCCCGGGAGGCTCGGCAGCACCTGCAGGCTCCTTCCTGCCTGGAAATAAATCTGCGTTTTCCCCATTTATTGGAGGATCTGATGCTCTGCAAACCGGAGGCCCGGGCGCCCGGAGAGCATGGCTGCCCTGAGCACTCGGCCATGGGTGCTGCGCCCCGGTGGTGGACCAGCCCTCTCCTGCCCCCCGGGGGCTCCGCTCCAGCTCAGAGCGGCTGGTGTCACGTGTGCAGGTTCTTGCACGGATCTTTTAGGGTTTTCCTTCATCCCCATCCAGCCGAGTAGAGATTCTGGAAACGTTGGCTTTGAGGCTCCTTCTAACACGATGTTTTTTAAAAATAAAGGGAGTCGAGGAAGTGCCGCACGGCGAGTCTATGCAGCCTCTGGAGTCGACGGGCCCGTGCGGCTGGGGACAGGCTGTGTGACTCTGGGCCAGTCGCTAGGCCATCGGCACCTGGGTTTCCTCGACCCCCAAATCGGGGTCGCGGGCACCGCCTGGGCCCCGGGCTGCCATGATCAACACAAGTGGGGAGCGAGGGGGAGCGTCAAGATGCCGTGGTGGCGGTTGTCACGTAGGAAGCAGAGGCGGGAAGCAGGCTGCAGGCCCAGGCCCCCCCGCAGGGTGACACAGCTGACCCCGAGCCAGGCGGCGGCCCGGCCTGGGTCCCCGGGTAGGCAGGCGACAAGGAGGCTGTGACCGAGCCCCGCCAGGGGGCTGAGCCTGCCCGCCCCGAATCCACGCCTCCCGCTGGGACCCTCTGGGCTCCCTGAGGAGACGAGCAGCTCCGGGCCCAGCTCCTCCCTTCCTCCTGGGAGAGTGGGCGCTGGTGGTGGGAGGCTCCGTCCGCCCACGACGCACCTTCTGTTCATCGCGGGCCCCGTGGGGCCTCGGCAGGCGGCTCCCCCACAGGCCCTGCCTTTCCCCCCCCCCGCCCCGTGCCGGGCGCCGGGGCCCTTTGTGGCCCCCAGGGGTGCTCACGTCCCTTCAGCTCTCTCTTCCTAAGGAGGCGCAGGGTGAGTGGGCTTCCGGGGCGTCGGGGGCAGTGTCCTGAGCCCCTCTGGGGTGGGCCCCGGACCAGCGTTGCCCGGTTCCGAGTAGACACCCCTGCTCCGTGGTGGGGGGGGGCTTTCCCCCGGGCACACTGCGGGGTCCAGATTCAGGGAGGACGCCGACCAGACCCTTGTTCTGCAAGCAGGTGGCGGGCAGGGGCCAAGAGCAGGACGCGACAGCCGGCCTTTGTGCACTTGGGTCCTTGCCGAGCTGAGGGGCCCCGGGCGAGCTCCGTGACCTCTCTGAGCTCCGTGTCCTCGGCTGCAGGTCCCCTGTCTTAATTCAGGTTCCTGCGCAGGCAGCGGCCGCCTGGAGAACGTGGCTCAGAGACCTGTTTGCGGGGAGACCCGGGAGGGGGGTGGGGGCAGAGGCGGCAGGTGCACAGGGAGCGGGCGGGCTACTGCCGGGCTGAGCGGGGGCTCCCAGAGCGCCCGTCGCCGAGCTTCATGCACTGGCTCCCACCCCGCGGGGCAGGGCTGCCTCCAGGAGCCCCCGCCCCTGTGGCCCGGCTCCCACGCAGGGAGACCTCGTCCTCTAGCCCCAGAAGGAAGCTCCGGCGCAGAGAGGAGGGACCATGGGCCGCCGGGTGTCCGCCTGCGTGGACCCACCCGCCGGGAGCTCCCGACGGCCCGGAAGGGCTGCAGAGGCCCGAGCGACGCTGCCCCCAGCTGCCTGGGCCCGTGGGCATAGGCGTCTGTCCACCGCGGTGAGGCCGCTGCCTTCCGTTGCCGTGACGCGGGCGCGACGGCTGCGTGACACCGGCCAGCCGTGGGCCAGACGGCAGCCTGGGCCCAAAGCCAAGCCGTGAGCGTGCTTCGTTGGGTTCAGGGGGATACGCAGCCTCTGCTGTTTGTTAAAAACGTGAGCGCTTTCATACAAAGACTGGGAGCTCCAGTTTTCCCTGGAATAGCAGAAACCTTGCCTCGGCGACCCTGCCCCGGGTCGCTTCTGTCCTCGGCCGCTGCCGGGAAGAGCCGCTGCGTGTCGCGTGGCCCCGACGCTCGGCTGCCAGGAGCACGCGATCCCTTCAGGGCAGGACACGCTCTCCAGGCTGCTGCCCCCGTCACCCTGTCACCCGGGGGCCACGCTCATGGTCATCCTGCCTCCGCGGGACTGAGAGCTGGGGGGCGAAGCTGGGCCCGGGTCAGGAAGCCCTGACGGCCCGGGGGGAGCGGCGTCCGCTGAGAGCGGGGAGCTGGTGGCGTCCCCCAGGGTGGACGCTGTCAGCGGGTCGGGGTCCAGGAGAGGAGCCGGGAGCCTGGCCGGGGTCCTCCGTCCCTCCGGGGCTCGGGCCTTCCCGGAGCCAGCTCCGGCCTTGGGGAATCGCTGCCCCGTGGGCTGCCGCCTGCCTAGGCCTCCGAGGGCTCCCGGTGGCCGCTAAGGACTGTGGGTTTTTCCTGATTGAGGTTAAAAATGACTAGTTTGGAGCTTGGCTGTAACAGATCCCGCGCGGAGAGCGGAGTTGAGAGCAATGGAGAGACTGATGGGACAGCGCAGGGAGTGTCCCCTCATTCCCACTGCTCGAGCTCTTTCCAAGCCGCCCGAGTGTCTCCTACGGTAGCGTCAGGGGCCTGACAGTTATGCACGGGGACGGGGGCGGGCGGAGGGCGGGCGGAGGGTGGGCTCTTCCGTACGGGGCCCCCGGAGGGCAGCAGGCCTGGCGTCGGGCCGAGAAGGCTCAGACTCGCATCTCCAAATAGGCCCTCCCGGCCGCTCCGCTTGGGGCTGCTCTCCCGACGCGGCTCGGGGTCCTGGGGACGGCCCCGCCCCAATCCCAAACCCTTTACCTCCTTAGCCTTTCACTAGTGCCTTGTCTTCCACCGTGAGGGTCCCGGCTGTTGACGCCACCTTGCGAGTTGGCCGGGCCGCCCCTTCCGGGGTAACTTCTCCGACTCCCAGCCGTTCGACTCCGAAGTGGAAACCAGACAGAGCTTTCCCGGAGTCGTTTTGAGAGATAAATGCGGAAGCCACTGGGGACGGACTCTAAGTCGTTGAGCACGAGGCCCGCGTGACGCACACGGGTTCGTGCCCCTGCTGGGGGACTCAGGGGTCACAGCCGTGTGCCGAGGGCGTCGGGTGGGCCTTTCCCAGTGATGACTTGGCTGTGGGGACCGTGACCTTGGTTTTCAGGAATGGTTCTGGGATTGTCGGCGAGAACAAGAGAGCTGGCTTTCATCTCTCGCCGCAGGCCTGGTCCCCTGGGAGGCTGGCAGAGGGATGGCGACTCCTGGAGCCCCCACCCGCCCGAGGCCCAGGGGGTGGCCCCGAGAGCGAAATTTAAATTCGGTTGTGCCCTTATCAGTTCTCCCCAGAAAGCTGACGTGGAGAACTTGCTCCGGGAGCCGGGCCCGATGTCCACACGCCAGTGTCCCTCCCACGATCCAGACTTCCAAGCCACACCAGCTTGGCAAGGTGTTGGCCAGGCTGCTTTAAAGCAGCATTTATTGCTTTTTTGTTCAGATTATGAAAGTCCCACGTGCTCACCGGGGATAATTCAGAGAACATGACAAGGCGTCAAGGGAAGAACGCAGGCCTCCCGTCACGCGCCAAAGAGACGGTGGCTCTGAGCACTTTGCTGAGTTTCCGTTTGGTCTCTTCTTTCCTCTTCTCATTGTCGTCGTAGAATCGTTCAAGGAGAAAGGAGCGAAATACAAGGGAGGACAGAGCACCGGTCAGCGCGCCGTCCGTTCACTCTTCTGTGTCGTGGGCACCTGCCCCCTGATGGGGACGCCCGCCGTGGCCTCGTGCACCGCGCCCGAGAACCATCGCCCTATGCGACCCCACACCTTATGGGAACGACGTTCCGGCCATTCAGTTCCACGGAAGGCTTGTACGGGGCGGGAACGCTGCACGGCGACCTCCGTGTCCCCTGTGGGCGGGCGGGCCTCCTGCGGCGGCCTGGACCCCGGGGCCCCTTCCTGGGCGGCCCGGCCAGCCTTGAGCCCCGCGGCACGGGCGCCGTCGGCGTGACTCGGGGTTGCCGCCGTGTTTCCAGGGCACTTCTAGTGGTTCTGCTTCCCACCAACAACTCCTGGATGTTTTTGCCTCCCCCGAGCCTGGAGCACCACTCGGGGGCTCCCGACGGCTCCGCCGACCCGCCGACGTGCTCTGATGGGGCGTGATTGCCTCTCGGTGGTTTGATTCGAATTCTTTCTGAATATTAGTGAAATGAAGTGTCGCCTCCTGTGCTTCTGGGCCGTTAGGGCTTCATCTCTCACGAATTTGACCATTAAGCGATTTGTCTCTAATCGCCTTGCAGGAGTACTTCCCACGCTCTTGACGCCCTGAGGCTGGCTGTACCCGTTGAGATACATGGTCCTAGAGGGTGACTCGCTCTTTTTTTAGTTTTATTTTTTTAAGATTTTATTTATTTATTCATGAGACAGAGAGAGAGAGAGAGAGAGGCGGAGACACAGGCAGAGGGAGAAGCAGGCTCCACGCAGGGAGCTGATGCAGGACTCGATCCCGCTCAACCGCTGAGCCCCCTCGGGCTGCCCTGACTCGCGCTTTCCAGTCTGTTAATGGTGTCTTGGACACACGGACATTTAAAATTTTAACCTGGGATCCCTGGTGGCGCAGCGGTTTGGCGCCTGCCTTTGGCCCAGGGCGCGATCCTGGAGACCCGGGATCGAATCCCACGTCGGGCTCCCGGTGCGTGGAGCCTGCTTCTCCCTCTGCCTGTGTCTCTGCCTCTCTCTCTCTCTGTGTGACTATCATAAATAAAAAAAAAAAAAAAAAGAATTCTTAAAAAAAATAAAAAATAAAATTTTAACATAATCACACTTACCGTTGTATTCTTTTTGGCGGTGTGTGCTCGTGGTGCTGGGTTCAGGAAATCTGTCCCTGAGCCTTTTACGTTTTCACGTTTGTAAGTTTACAATTCCCGCAAGTGAAAGGTACGAGTATGTACGCGAATGTTCTTGTATGTGCTCACACACGCGTGCACAGTATGTGCACCGCTCCCTCTACGTTGTATGTGGATGTCATGGAGACCTGCACAGGGGCCCTTGTCCCCGCACGTTGCTGGAGCGGGTCACCTTTTCCCACCAAGGGGTGTTTTTTTTTTTTTTTTTTCTCCAAGTGGTGTTTCTACTTCTGTTTCTAGATGAGCCCGGGTCTACTCTCCCTTCCCGTGTAACACGACATTGGTTCAATGAGGTTGGCTCTGCAACTACTCGGTTTATTACCTGGTGTATTTTCCCCTCTTTACGTTTTCTTTTTGATTAATTAATTAATTTCCATATATATTTTATTTATTTATTTATTTATTTATTTATTTAATATATATATATTTTTAATTGAACGTTTTCTTTTAAAAATTGCGTTGCCTTCCCTTTTTCCACCTGTCAGTTTGAACTTTAATATCACGTCGCTAAGCTCCATAAGAAAACAGCATTCCACTGGATGCCCAGACCAGTTTGTTTATCCGTTCACCAGTTGAAGACATTTGCATTTTTTTCCAGGTTTTTTTTTTTGTGTGTGTGTGTGTGTGATTATGAATAGAGTCACTATAAACATTTATGTACAGGATTTTATGTGAACATAAGTTTTCACTGCTCTTGGTTAAATACCCGAGCCTGGAATTGCTGTATGAAATGTAAGTGCGTGTTTAATTTTAGCAGAAACTGTCAAACTGCTTTGGATGGTGGCTATCCCAATTTGCATTCCTACGAGCGACTGTGAGAGTTCCGCTTACTTTGTATCCTACACAGCATTTGGTATTGACTGTTAAAAAAAAAAAAAAAAGCCATTTTAATAGGTAGGTAACACCATCTCACTGTATTTTATTTTATTTTATTTTATTTTATTTTATTATTTTATTTTATTTTATTTTTTTCACGTTTTATTTTATTTTTTATGAATTTATTTTTTATTGGTGTTCAATTTGCCAACATATAGCATATCACCCAGTGCTCATCCCGTCAAGTGCCCACCTCGGTGCCCATCACCCAGTCACCCCCACTCCCTGCCCACCTCCCCTTCCCCCACCCCTAGTTCATTTCCCAGAGTTAGGAGTCTCTCATGTTCTGTCTCCCTCCCTGATATTTCCCACTCATTTTTCCTCCTTTCCCCTTTATTCCCTTTCACTATTATTTATATTCCCCAAATGAATGAGACCCTATAATGTCTGTCCTTCTCCGATTGACTTACTTCACTCAGCATCATACCCTCCAGGTCCATCCACATCGAAGCAAATGGTGGGTATTTGTCTTTTCTGATGGCTGAGGAATATCCCATTGTCTACTTTAGTGTCTTCTTTATCCATCATCTTTCTTCTTACTGTATTTTAAATCTGCATTTCCCTAATAACTAATGGCATTGAGAACCTTTAAGCGTGTTTACCTGCAATCCGGGCGTCCTCTTTGGCAAAGGGCCTTTTCAAATCTTTTGCCCACTTTGTACTGGTTTCCTATTGTTGAGTCTTGAAATTCTTTGTTTATTCTGGATATGGTTTTGTTGTTGTTGTCGTCCAGCGCGTAATTGGTAATTTGTAAATGTTTTCTCCCACTCCGTGGCTATCGAGTGTCTTTCACAAAGCAAAGTTTTCGATTTTGATCAAGTTCAATTTGCTTTTGTTCCCTAAGGGAGGTCAGGTCCGAAGATGTATCTAAGAACTCTTTTCCCAGCCCAAGGTCATAAAGATTTTCTCCTTCCCTTTTCTAGTTTTACATTTATGTCTACGATACATTTTGAATTGATGTTTGTATAAGGTATGAGATGTGAGTGGAAGTTCTTTTTTCCTTCTCTTTTTTTTAAAATTTTTGCTTAAATCTACCCAATTGTTTAGTTATCATTTATTCGTTGAAAATTCTTTTTTTCTCTACTTAATTGCCTTTGCCCTTTTGTAAGAAAGGACACTGGCTACATGCTCTGGGCCCATTTCTGGGCTCCGTTCTGTTCCGTAGATCTCGCTATCTTTAAAGCTTTCACGCTGTCCTTACAGAGTCACACTTTCTTCATTATTCCAACTTTCTGACACACTTTAAAATCAGGTAGTGGAAGACTTGGGGCTTTGTTGTTACGTTTCACAAATTTTTTGACTACTTTACTTTCTTTGCCTTTCCAAATCAATTTTAGAGACACTTTATCAATGTTCGTAAAATTCCCTCCTGGGATTTTGATTGGAATTGCATTGAATTTACAGATCATGCCAATATTGAGACATCAACCCTTAAACACAAATTTATCACTCTGCTTATTTAGGTCTTTTATTTTATCAGCATTTTGTAGTGTTCAGTGTATAGGTCCTACACGTTTTCTTAAATTTTTACCTAAGAATTTGATTTTTTGTAAGTGGTGTACATGCAGAATGGTGCTGTTTTAGAACTTTTTTGAATTCCCTTTGTTTGCTGCTAGTATATAGAAATACAATTGATTTTTGTATATATGTCTTATATCTCATGACCTTGCTAAGCTCCTTTATTAGTTAGGAATCATTTTTATCGATTCCTTTGGGTTTTCTGCTTAGCCCTTTGTATAAGGGCTTATTTTGCCTTATTTTGTCTGTTGGAAAAAAGGGGCTATTTACTTCTTCCTTTGCAATATGTACACCCTTTATTTCCTTTTCTTGCCTTTTTATACTAGTTGGGACTTTCCATATAATGTTGAACAAAAGCCATGAGAATAGACATCCTTGCTTTGTTTCTGACATTAAGGGGAAAGTATTCCATCTTTTATCATCAAATTTGATGTTAGCTATAGTTTTGTTTTTTTTTGTTTTTTTGTTTTTGTGGATGCTGTTTATCAGATTAAGGAAGTTCCCTTAAATTCCAGCATTGCTGAGATCTTAAAAAAAAATGACAAATGGTTGAATTTTGTCAAATGCTTCTTCTGCACCTGTGAAGATGATCACAAGCTATTTCTTTTTTTGTTCTATTAATATGACTGACAGTTATTGCAAAGTTGAACTAACCTTGTGTTCTCAGGATAAACCTCATAAGATTATGATGTGTTATTCTTTTTTTTTTTTTAAGATCCTATCCAACCCTTATTTTTACACAGTTAAAAGAGAAGTAGTGAGATTTGGCCGAATAGTTCAGTATCTATCGTGAATGGCCACACAATGGCCTCAGGCTCAAGAGCAGAGACTTCAATGTTTTAATTCGTATATCCTCAGAGTATAGCACTATATTTGCTCATTAACATTTTTTGGATGGATTATGGATCAGTATGTATTGTAGGCATTAAAAACATCTCTGAAGTTCTGCTAATATGCAAAAAACCCATGGATTCTACCAAAGACCATAGCAATCACTGTATTTATTTATTAACAGTGACAGAGGTGGTGGAAAACAGGAGGCTTAACATGACAGAAGGAAGGAACAAGGAAAATGGAATATTCTTCATGCAAAAGTATCCCAAAATAATTCTGAGTAAATAAATTGAACTATTACTGGAAGATTTTCAAATTTAGAATTCTTGCTAATTTCCTTGCCCAGATTTTGCCTTTCATATTGATTAGATGTATAAGATTTTATTTATTCATTTTTATTGGAGTTCAATTTGCCAACATATAGCATAACACCCAGTGCTCATCCCGCCAAGTGCCCCCCTCAGTGCCCGTCACCCAGTCACCCCCACTCCCACCCACCTCTCCTTCCTCTACCCCTAGTTCATTTCCCAGAGTTAGGAGTCTCTCATGTTCTGTCTCCTTTTCTCATATTTCCCACTCATTTTTTCTCCTTTCCCCTTTATTCCCTTTCACTATTTTTATATTTGTGTTATTCTTTTTCTCCTCCTCCTCTTCCTCCTCCTCCTCCCCCTCCTCCTCCTCCTTCTTCTTCTCCTTCTTTCTTCTTCTTCTTCTTCTTCTTCTTCTTCTTCTTCTTCTTCTTCTCCTTCTCCTCCTCTTCTCCTTCTCCTTCTTTCTCCTTCTCCTTCTTTCTTCTCTTTTCTTTTCTTTTCTTTTTTTTCTTTTCTTTTCTTTTCTTTTCTTTTCTTCTTCTTCTTCTTCTTCTTCTTCTTCTTCTTCTTCTCCTTCTCCTTCTCCTTCTTCTTCATAGAGAAACAGTGGAGGAAGGGACAGAAGCAGAGGGAGAGAGAGAACCTTAAGCAGGCTCCATGCCCAGCATGGAGTCCAACATGGGGCTCAATCTCACAACCCTTACGTCATGACCTGAGCTGAAATCAAGAGTCAGATGTTTAACTGCCTGAACCACCCAGGCACACCTTTGATGTATTATTTTTGACGTATTATATTTCTTTCAGAATATTATTGGAATTGATTTGCTGCCATTTTCTTGAGAATTTTGCATCTACACTTATGAAAGATATTGGTCTGTAGTTTATTATTTACTTACTTACTGATTTACTTAATTCCAGTGTAGCTAACTAACACTCAGTGTTATATTAGTTTCAGGTGCGTAATACAGTGATTCAACATTCTCTGCATTACTCAGTGCTCGTCAAGAGAACTGTACTCTTAATTCCCTTCTCCTATTGGACCCATTCCCCCGCCTACCTCCCCTCTGGCAACTGTCAGCTTGTTCTCAATAGTGAAGAGTCTGTTTTATTGTTTGTCTATTTTTCTTTGCTGATTTGCTTTGTTTCTTTTTCCTTACATTCCACATATGAATGAAATCATATGGTAGTTGTCTTTCTCTGACTGACTTGTTCCACTTAGCACTATACTTTCCAGCTCCATCCATGTTGTTGCAAATGGCAAAATTTCATTCTTTTTTATGGCTGAGTAATAATATTCCATTATACAATGATACCACATCCTTATCCATTTATCATTCGATGGACACTTGGGCTGCTTCCACATTTTGGCTATTGTAGATAATGCTGCTATAAATCATAGGGGTGCATCTATCTTTTCAAATTAGTGTTTTCATTTTCTTTGGGTAAACACCCAGTAGTGATTACTGGATCATATTGTAATTCTATTTTTAATTAAAATTTTGGATGCTGGGGATCCCTGGGTGGCTCAGTGGTTTAGTTCCTGCCTTCAGCCCAGGGCATGATCCTGGAGTCCCAGGATCGAGTCCCACGTCAGGCTCCCTGCATGGAGCCTGCTTCTCCCTCTGCCTGTGTCTCTGCTTCTCTCTCTCTATATATCTCTCATGAATAAATAAATAAAATCTTTAAAAAATTTTGGATGCTTGTCGTTTGTTGATTGATTGATTGATTTCTCTTAAAACATCTTTTGTCAGATTTAGAATAAGGTCCTGCAGGCCTCACAAAATTAGTTGCGAAATATTAAGTCATTTTCTATGTTCTGGAATAAATTGGGTAGAATTGTTATTATTTTGCCCTTAAGCGGATGTTTTTCCTCCTAAATTCAAACTAACAATCTCTGTCTTTTATTCAGTATGTTTAAATCATTTACATTTAATATAATTATTGATATATTTGGAATTGATTAAATATTTTATTGTTTGTTTTCTGTGTGTCCCTTCTACTCTTTGTCCTTCTCTCTTTCCTGTCTACTTTTAGATTATTTGGATTTTTTTTGGGGGTGGGGAGTTACACTTTGTTTTTATTAATCTGTTTGTTCTTTTGTTTTTAGTGGCTGCTCTGGAATTTTTAACTTCTCAACATAGTCATTTTGTCTAGAATTCTAGTTGTAATCAATGGAAGAGATAGGCTACGGTCGGCTTAATCAATGTTGGCTACCCAAAAATTGCCTTTTCAAAGGTGCAATTTTGCTTTTTTTGTTGTTCTAGACATCTTTCTACTCTGTTGTTCTTCTAAAATAACTGGGATTTTTGTTGTTGTTGTTGTATTAAGGATCTCTTTTAGTAGAGTTGTTTGTTCTTCTCCTAAGTAAAGCTCTGTAGAAGGCTTTGTTGGTGCCCTTACCAAATGGCTTTGCGTCATATTTACCAGCTCAGCATGCCCATCTCCCAGCTTCTGTGTGAGTTGCTGTTAAAGGTTTGTACTTGAAATCTTCAAAGGACCACTGTTGAGCACTGGAGCTGCCTGCTGGCACGGAGAGCTGGAAGTCCCTGCAGTTGACAACCCTCCCACCCTTAAGCAACCTTTAGCCAAGGACTGGCTCAAGTCCTTTGCCACAAGACCTAACAAACCTCTCCCTTCCTCATTGTGCTTTCCCACTTCTTCCTTCCTTCCTTACTGGTTTCTTCTGGGATTACTTCTCTCTAGATTATTCACATTCCAATCCCTACCTCAGATGATATTCTTACACTGACCTTTTTGAGTTTAGTCTTCTTTGAGTTGTATGGCTAAACCATTTCTTTCCACTCATCTTTATTTTTTATGTAAATGAATTTATCAAGAACTATATTGAATTTATCCCACAATTTATGGTATATAGAACCCCTGCTTCACTTAGCCCTAAATATTCTAATTTGGGACTGGGATTTTCATTTTTAACACACAAGTAGTTTAGGAATGTCATTAAAAATGTCTCATAGTTTTGTCTTAAAGTTCTTTTCATTAGCAATTTCTTTTTTTTTTAATTTTTATTTATTTATGATAGTCACATAGAGAGAGAGAGAGAGAGAGAGAGAGAGACAGAGACATAGGCAGAGGGAGAAGCAGGCTCCATGCACCGGGAGCCCGATGTGGGATTTGATCCTGGGTCTCCAGGATCACGCCCTGGGCCAAAGGCAGGTGCTAAACCGCTGCACCACCCAGGGATCCCTCATTAGCAATTTCTAATTTAATTGTACTAGGGTCTGAGAATGGTATTTGTGATATTTGATTCTCTGAAATTGAGACTTCTGCTTTGTTCCACTGTAAGTTTGTTTACTTGTAAATAAATATTTCTGCTTTTCTGTGAAATAATGCATACTTTCTATTTGTTGATTGCACGGTTCTTTATATATCTATTAGATCAAGCTTGATACAATGCTGTACAAATTTTCTATATCCAAAGTAATTTTTGTCTGCAGGACCAAGTTCGGATACAGCAAGTTAGAATCCCCCACTCTGATTATAGATTTGTCAGCTTCTTTTCGTAACTGTCAGTTTCACTTTATGTATTTTTGGGGCTACAATGCTGTAAGGTACATAGTATTCATGATTGCTATTATCTGCTGGGTGAGTCCTTTCCTTTTAAATTACATAGTGGTTTTTTTTTTTTTTATCTCTACAAAAGGCTTTTGTCTTAAATTTGATTTTATCTGCTGCAAATATTGGTATTCCTGCTTTGTTGTTTTGCCTGGAGTATTCTTTTTCCATTCCTCTATTTTTGGCTTTTCTGGGTTATTTATATTAGTGTATCTTTGTAGGAAGCACCATTACCACTAGATTAAGAAAATTGTAGTCTGTTAGACTTTGTCTTCTAATGAGTAACTTACATCTGTGTATATTTATTATGAATATTGAAGTGATCTATTTGGACTTATTTTTATTATCTTGTTTTGTGTATATTTTTTTTTGCCATGGTTATTCTTTGCTTCTCTCCAACCCCCTTTCTGCTTTACGTTTGATTACTAAAGCTCTTATCATTTTCTTCTGTTAATTTGGGAATTACAGATTTTATTTCTATTTTTAAATGATTATCCTGATTTTTTCTTAAACATATTTTTAAAGTTTAAATTGGTTAAAGTTACAAAACACAAAACAAATCAATCATCAGTGTTCTCATCATCAGAAATTAATTACTTATCTTGGCATATTTTGCTTCCAGGAAATCATTTTATTACTTTTATAAAAATGAAATATGCTTATTGCAAAGGCTTTAAACAAGACAGAAATGTACAATGAAGAAAGGTTAAAAAAGTTCACGCTAGTTACAAAACAAACCCCACTACCCTAGGAAAACATAATTCCAGACACTTGTATATGCAAATATGTGACAGAAGGCAACATGGATACAGTGACTTTTATAAAAATCTGACCATCTCTGGATGTTCTTTCAAAATGTAAAGTATTATATTATAATATTATTATGTATAATTAAATATTATATATAATTATAATATATTATATATAATATATCATATATAATTACACATTATATTTAATATCTTAATATTTCTAAAACTTAGAAATAAAAGTAACTGAAGTGAAATTAAGGGAGTTGTTAAATATTTTTTAAAGTAAACAAAATTAATTCCTGGAAGGTCTCTTACAAATAAAAAAGAAATTTTGAGAAGCATCAGGAGTCTATAGTTATTATTTTTTAAAAGTATGTTTCAAGTTTCAAGTTTGTTTCAAAGTCCTGAATTTACTCAATGAACTCCCTTTTAAAAAATTTTAAAAATATATTTTTTAATTTTTTGAGAGGGAGTGAGAGAGAGTGTGGGAAGAGCAGGGGAGGGGCAGAGGGAGAAGTAGACTCCCCTCTAAGCAGGGAGCCTGACCCAGGGCTCCATCCCAGGACCCCGGGATCATGACCTGAGCTGAAGGCAGATGCTTAACTGACCGAGCACCCCAGGCGCCCCAGACTCCCTTCTTTAAAAGAGGAGACCTTGATCAGCTTCCCTTCCATCTGTCGAGCATTATCAGTTAGTTAGGTTTTGACATTTTCCTTACCCAGGTTAATGTACTGTGTTCCATAATCCTCATTCCCTTAGTTGCTTAATATTTGTTCTATATTTAGATAAATTCTCTGCTCATCCCTAGTTCTTTTACCTTGGGTCAAAATTCCTGAGTTTATCCTTATTATTACTATTATTGTTACTGATCTGTTAATGGACTGGATTTATTTGTGAATAGGTTCTTTTTTGCTTTTTTCAAGAAAAGGGTCCATATGTTCTATATTTCTTGAAGTATTTAATGCTTTGAAATGGCTGCTTCTTGCCTTTACAGAGGAGTGACTTCAGCTAGGTGTCATATTTTTGGCTCACTTTTTCTTTCCTTCAGAACTCTGAGATATGAACATCTTTTTTTTCTGGTTGAATGTTACTGCAGAGAAGTCAGATTCTGGCCTGATTTTCCTATTGTATATGATTTTGCTCTTTCTGCTAGAATGTGGGAGGTTTTCTCTCTTAACCTTGGATTTCACTAACTTAATTAGGATGGGACATGTCTTTGTGTGAGATTTCTGTATCAAAATTTCCTGAAATACACAGTACTCTTTTGATTTTGTTTGTTATGTTTTGTTTTTGGCAGATTCAGTTATTTTTTGTTTCAATACAAGGAAAATTTCTTGCATTATATCTTTGAGTATGTATTTTGTTTCATTTGTTGGGTCTTTTCCTTCAGGGAATCCAACTTTTCCTAAAATAATCTTTTTTTTTTAATAGTCAGTGTCTGTCTCTGTAATGGTTTTGATTTGATTTCTTCTTCTTTTTTTATTTCTTTAGGCTTTTCTTCCTCCTTCTCTCTTTCCTTCCTTCCTTCCTTCCTTCCTTCCTTCCTTCCTTCCTTCCTTCCTTCTTTCATTTCCTTCCTCCCTTCTTGGTTCCCTCCTTTCTTTCCTTCTTTCACATTCATTTTTATTATCCTAAGTTTTCCTTCTATGTCAATAATTAGATGATCAGCAGTGTCCTTTCTGTTCTTCTATAATGACGTCTTTTGGTCTCTAATTTTGTTTTCCAAGGTTTTCAATCTCTTTTTCCATCCCATTTCTGTAGTTCTATCATCTCATCTTTGAGTTTTAGTTTTACTAAATTCATATTTCTATTAAAAATTTCTCTAATTTCAAGCAGTGGTGGACTTTTATCTTCTGGTGCTGGAGTGATGCATTTGTCTAGCTTGTCTAGTTGTGTGGTTGTCTTATCTCCATTGTGTTGTGTTCCCACCTCCCTTCTTTCTGTTTTGTGCTTGCATGGCTTCCACACGGAGGCATTTTGTCTTGTTCACACATAGCATCTGCCTGGGCATCCTCTCTGCTCCGATCACTGTTCTTGAGCCCCCTGAGTCTTTCCCTCTGAGCTGCGGGTGGTGGCTGCATACCTGCTGCCTAGTCACTGTCTGAAGTGATGGTGTGTGGGGTGGAGAATGAGATCATCTTGGGGTGGTATGCAAGAGTAGCTGGCCCTGCAACCTCTTTGGAGGTGTTGTTAAATGTTCTTGGGCTTAGTACACCTGCATGGGAACATTGTCATTCTGTGAGAGATCCTTTAGGGCTTTGGGACATTTCCCTACCCACTGTGTTGCCCTGGAGCTTTCCCTCACCTCCAAGTGTCTGTCCTGGTGTTGGCTTCAACAATCCCCCAATTCTCCTCAGAAACAATTTTCACTTCTCCAGGATGAGGAGAAAAAGGGCAGAGATACCTTCTTGGCCAGGTCTGTGGAAACAGCCTCTGAGATGGGGATGGGTGTGCTAATGGTTGGTGAAGGCAGCATCTAAGGACCTGGGAGAAAAGGAGGACAGGAAAGTGGAAGCTGGTGAGGTCTGGGCTCAGGCTCAGGCCCTCAGAGAGTGGTGTCAGCCTGCTCACACAGGGGGTTCTGGACTGGCAGGTATGCTTTAGAGTTACCCAGATTGTGATCCAGGAGATGGGTGAAGGGTGCCCAAGGATAGCCGAAGGGGTTTGGGGGGAGTACTGCATTATCCTGCCTTGTATTTCACTCTGTCCAGTCAGAGTTCCTGGGGTGAGTGATGGCTGATAACTTTTGGGGAAATATAGCTTAGACTAAGAGGGTAAGAAGGATAAACTACGACCTTCACTGCTCCAGTTAGTTCTGAGTCTGTAACTGATACTCAGCGGGTCCTTCCTCAACAACCACCCATTTTAGATTCCTCTAAGCTGGTCTGGGTGGCTCACCTGGTGGGTGGGCCCGGCCTTCATTCCCCGAGGGGTCTGCACTCTGTCCTCCGATTACCCTAATTACCATTGGTAATGAACATTCATAAGCCCCGAGAGATGATCATCAGATCCTCTGCATCCCAAACGTGATTTTCCTTTCTCTATCCCGTATCCTTAACCCCATCTTCTCCGGTAATTCTGCCGATATGACGATCCCTTTCTTTTCCTGCTGGCCTAACGGTGTGAGGAGCCCCAAGTGACTAGGTGGCAGCTTTGCTTTTTAAGTTTAATGAGACTGTACTGTGTTTCCTGGTGAAACTTCTTCAGGGGATCGAGAAGAGTGGAAGAGGTCATTGGGAGTGATGGATAGCAGGGCTGAGCCCTCTTCAACCTCTTATTTCTTAGATTAAAATATTCCATCTATTGAAGAGAGAACACTATAACATGGCCTTCGCTAGTCTACACCTTGAGGACAATATGCCAACCCTGCAGGGTGTCTTCTCCAAGTTAGTGCCTCGGGCTGGTGGCTCTGGGGTGGTACAACATGTGGCAGGCCCAATGAGCCCTGTGTATGTCCCATCCCCTTTCTCGTGGAGTGGGTCACTTGAGGCAAGGTGATGTTGTGTGGCGTTCAGTGACAATGAATCATGCACTGTTTGCTTTGGACAGTGATGCTATGGGCATGGAAGGCAAACCTACCAGAAATATGTATTAATCCCCCACAGGATGAGTCACCGCTTTTCCAGGGAGGAAGAAGTTGGATATAATTTACTCACCGCTGGTGTTTTGCTGGTGTCCTTGAGGATGACACTGTGTGGAAAGCTTTGCTGAGTGGCTGAATGTGTGTTGTGGTGAAGGCGTTGTGGTGGCTGATGATGCCAGTTGACCCCCTGGTTAAGAGCACCTGTCCGGGGATCCCTGGTGGTTCAGTGGTTTAGCACCTGCCTTCAACCCAAGGCATGGTCCTGGAGCCCCGGGATCAAGTCCCAGGTCGAGCTCCCTGCATGGAGCCTGCGTCTCCCTCTGTCTGTGTCTCTGCCTCTCTCTCTCTGTGTCTTTCATTAATAAATAAATAAAAATCTTAAAAAAAAGAGCATCTGTCTGCCTGATTGTTAAATGACCCCCTTGCAGTGGGTGCTCCCTGTGCACAGATACAAGATCTCCCTGTTTTTTGAATCTTTTTCTTTCTAGACCCTGACAATCAGCCAAACAATTCACCTGCCCTGGAATCTACGTATAGCCTCACCTCAGGCCATTTGTCTATGCAGAGTGGATGACCAGATGCTCCGCTGGAGCTCACAGGGCTCCCTCTGTGTGCAGCTGTACGTGGAAGAGGACCTTCATCTGCATCACCATCCTGAGTGGACCCAAACCATGAACCAGGTCCAGGTTTCCCCCTCCTCTGCTGGCTGCTTATAGAGATCACCCCACGCCCCCAATAAAGCCATAAGTGAGAATTGGCACAACATAGACTGGCGATATGAGGGGTTGTGTCTTTGGTTTATAAAGCTTCCTTGTGTTTCTGGACCTGCTTGTGCCTGATTTTGGATGTATGACTCTCACAGAATGATGCATTGCTAACACTCATCACTGTGGAGAGCACTCAGCCTCATATGGACAGCTCTGGTTGCAGTCACTTGATGCGTCATGGTTAGAAGCCCAGTCTCTACGTGGCATTCACATTCCAGGGGCTGATTTTTGAATAAGGTATATTTGTGGGCGGCGGATAGCATGACTTGGTCCAAAATCTTAGAACTCTGTGCTGTAACTGTCCTACTGGGGAGATTTCACGCTGCACCTTTATATACCATAGATCTTGCCAGCACCACAGGATCTGCTGAATCATATGGCCCAAGCGTTAGATCTGCTGGCATTGCATTCTAGACCTGTGGCAGAGCTTTCTCTTGCTCTGGGTCCTACTCAAAATTAGATGAGTCAGAGATGTATTCACGCCTTTCCTCGGTGGTTGGAGGTATAATGTGCACAAGCGTACCTGAGCCTCCTGGGCCAATGTAACAGGCCCTAGGGCCTCTGCCGGTTATCCTCCAACTTCTGTAGGGCAATTGTGGACTAGTGTGATGTTCTGCGAAATGTCCAGATGTTCAAGGTCACCTTGGGCTGCACTGTGACAGAGAATAGGAGAGTTAACATAGCTCTGGGGAAAGACCACAGATATGTATTATTGTCTATCCTATGTGAGTGGAAACTGCTTCTGGTTCTTTTTTTCTGATGGGGATTAAAAAAAAATCACTAGATGACTAGCTGCATTGTAGGTAGCAGAGGCTCTTGATCTGTCCTAGGTACGGATACCATATCTGGTAAAGGACCTGTGCCTGGGACAAAGTTCTGTTAAGTCTGAGGTGGTTCACTGTTATCCACTGTCATCCACTGTGGATTTTGCAGGCCCCAGACTTATAAGTTAAACAGGGGTCATAAACAGGACCCTTGCTACCATATTATTTAAGTTTTTGAAAATACCACTCCTTTTTGCCTTTACCCTTGTGATGTTGTATTGATTTTGATTGGTTTGGTGAGTGGGTCAGGGCCGATTTCAGGGCTGGCATTTGGCCTTTCCTACCATGCTGATGGCTAAGTATGTCCATCCTGACTGTGCATATTCAGGAACTGAGGAGATGACTTATTTGGGGTCTGTGGACCTACTGGACACACTGTGGGAAAGATTTTGTTCATTCTTTGCACCTATGCACTTTTCCTGTAATGAGGGGTGGGGGGTGATGGTGCTTGGAGTCCCCAAGTATCAATGTCAGCTCAGATGCTCTGTTCAGTACTAGAGGCAGAGGATTTCCTCTTTCTCCAATGTGCTGTTACTCAGAACTGGAGTAATTGCTGCTGTTCATGCATTTAGTTGCCCTGCAGGGTCTTTCCTCAGTTGATGGGCTCAGACCCAGAGCACTGGGACTGGGCAGCACTGGGCCTGCCCACTGGTGAGCTTTATCTCTAGTTTCTGCTCATTTCCATCCATTCTTGAGCAATACTGTTCCAACCACCTGTATATCTTGCCTCTAGATGTGCCGTGGTCTGCCGGGAATCACTACACATCTCTGTAGGTCAAAGTCCCCAGGTTGCCATCTTGACCTTGCTTTCTACCCTGTCCCTGATGATCGAGCGCTGCCGCATGGCCTCCGCTGCTCTAGAACCCTCCCGTCCTTAGTGACTCTAGGGAGCCAGCTCTGTAAGATCTATTGTCAGCACAGCGTGTAGAAGATAGCAGACACGGAGCTTCTCGATGATGCCTATCCCTCTCCCCCTTCCCCCTCCCAGCTCCTTCCCTGCTCCTTAGTTAGGGACACTTCTTATGGATTCCCTCTAGCAACATAGTCATATGGTAAGAACTTGGATCTTATATAATGGATGCATTCTAACATGCCAACTATGCTGAGATCAAAAGATCTGAAGCCCTTATTTAACACTCTAATGAGGCTGATCTCATATTTTCATATATTATTTTAGGTGAGACATTTTTTTTCCAAGATTCTAGGAGCCATTCCAGAAGTTATTAGGATGGGCTCCCAGAACCTGACAAAGTTCTTTATAGCCTGATATTCTGTGCCCCTTTCCCACCTACCCTTGGTTTGACACCCCTGAGATCCACTTCCAGGCAAGCTTTCCAGGCTCCTATGGGTTTGTGACTTCCAGGTCCTCCCAGTCCCTGGGTGAATAATCCTTCTCTTCTCTTGGAAGGACCAGCATTTCCACGGTTGGGCCCTGCTGAGATGCAACCTGGTCATCCTTCTAGTGGCCAGTAGGGGAAGTGGAGGCAGATCTTGAGGAGGGAAGATTGTATCATCTTTCAAAGGACTTGTCATCATGGGGGCCTCTGGATATATTTCAGGCAAGGAGATCTGCTGTCTTCTAGAAAGGGGTAGAGGACGACTTCTGAAG
Organism: Canis lupus dingo; assembly: GCF_003254725.2. Classification (NCBI taxonomy): domain Eukaryota; kingdom Metazoa; phylum Chordata; class Mammalia; order Carnivora; family Canidae; genus Canis; species Canis lupus. The sequence goes on from NC_064243.1 coordinate 122,082,826, forward strand.
GCAGAGGGTTTGGGGAGTCTGGGGGTTCAGTGTCCTCAAGCACGCACTCAGATGTCACTATCACAACTCCCAGGGACCCAATTTTTTTTCCATCAAGGCCTTGACTTGGGCATGGGAGGCATCAGTCCTTCTGAAGTGTTGCCCTTGCGGTCTGATCCTACAGTTCCTCTTAGGCCTGGTCTGCTCACCCCCTGTATGGGGGCTACGTGTTCCAGCGCGACCGCAGAGGCCTTCTGTCTGTCAGATCAGACCTTAAGTTAGTTATCATGGGCTGACCTGAGTCTGTCGGTTTTCCCTTCAATGCATCAATAGCATTTAGCAGCACCCAGCTGATTCTACAGATCTTACCGCTGAGATTTCCTCCACGTATCTCAGATTCTGGACTTGAGTCACCTGCACAGCCCCACCTCCCTGGGTGGTCCCACTCTCTCCTAACCACCTTTTGTAAATTAGCTCTTGTCTGCTGGCTCATGCAGTGGCTCCCCACCTCCTGGGGGGTTGTCTCGGTCCCCACGACCCCTGTAGGGTGCTCCCCGGGGCTTCCAACACTGGAGTCCTGGCATTTTGTGATCTGCATGTGACAGTTGACTGCCCTTTTGTGTTTTTAATTCGTCCCTCATGATTGCGATGCTTATCTTGTTTTTGAAGACAGCTTTGTGATTTACAAGTTTTTGAATTATATTCTATCTATTATGACGGCATGAATTTGAAGCAGGGCAGGCTCCAAACAGGAATTTATAACCCGGTCCTGAGCGGAGTCCCAGCCAGTCTTTTCCTATGTCTGCATTTTTGAGTGGTCGATGTCTCTGAGTACATACATCCGAATTGTGCTTTTTTTGGTATGTGGCTGGGTTATTACCATGGTGGGTGGTTTGTTAGAGTAGTTTTTGAGGCTCTACTACGTGTCAGGTGCTGTGCTGTGTGTGTGTCCTTTACCAAGATTCTTTCATTTAATCCTTCTCACATATAATCTTCATTTCATTTTCCAGGTGAGGAATCAGAGACTCAGAGGGTAAGCCAGAGAATAGCAGACAGCGGGTGGCCGGGCGAGATCGTCTCCCGGCTGTGACTCCCGGTCTGGCCTTCCTGCCACCCTATTGTCTGTCCTTTCATTCCCTCCCTTGCTCACTGAATCCGAGAGCGTGCTGGGCCCCGTGCCTTGTATTTCCAGGCGTCTTGGTGCCGATTCACCGTCAGGAGAGTGGAGTCCTTGAGTCAGTGAGAATGCCGGGGCAGATCCTGGGTTCCCCAAAATGCAAGAGGGGTCAGGAGATGCCTTTCGCCCCATGGACTCTTGTGCAGATTAATTGAATGTTCCCTCTCGTGAGCCTGGGTCATGCTTTCCTGGAGTTTAGCACAGTGTTTGCACTAAATCATAACAAGGTCTGTATTTGATTTTCGGCAAATATTGACTAAGGCCCCACAGAGAGCTCTCAGAGTGAAATTAGAGGGGGCTACATCACTAATAACGGGATTTGTATACACAATTTCTCAAGCGAGACTCATGGAGGTTTACCTGAAGCTGTTGCTGCCGGAGCGCCTGGCACAGTGGTGGGACTTCTCGCCCACGCCAGGGAGACCTTTCCCTCCCACTGTCTGGCAAGTGGGTGCTCACCAAGCAGCTTACCTCATTCCCTGGGGGTGGGGGGCCGCCTGCAAGCACCCCCACCTTACGCAGAAGGAAAGCAAGGCTCAGCAACGATGTGAGCTTTATCCCAAGTCATAGAGTCAGGTGCTGCCCGGCTGATCCTTGCCTTTTGTCACTGATCTCTTGGCGAGTGACTATTTGTGACTATGCTGAGCAGACGGCTTGGATACGAGAGGGTTCTCAGCCTAGGGGCCCGCCTGTCTTCAGGGCGGGGCCGGGGCTCCGGGTCGGCCGGGGCAGCGTTGGGCCCAACCTGAAATCTAGTACCTCAAGGGCGCTGTTGGGAGTGAGGGTAGGAGGAGGGCTGTCGGGGCCTGTGTGAGAGCCCCGACCTCATTGGCTTCAAGGGGGGAGACCGGAAGGGCAATTCCATCTTTGGCTTCTGAAATAGAGTGTGAGGCCAAGGCAGGTTTTGAGGTTAACCCAAGTGTGATCATTGTCATCAATGACAGGAAGGAAGATTCCTCGGCTGAATGGACTCTTCCCTCTGGGCAGGTGGCAAAGATGGTGCTTTCGTGGATGTCCAGGTACTCGTGCCTCAGGACGTCGGGGCGGCCCTAAAGATTCCATCACGAAGCTGGCTTGGGTCTTGGTGATGACGGTGCCTCCAGGATTGATCATAAGGCGCTTGAGCACGTGGCCAGTCTGCTGTGCCAGAGCCTCCTGGGTGGGGAAACGTCTGCCACGAGGTTTATTAGACGTCTGGATCAGGAGACGGTGGGTGTGTCCATGCTGGCCTGTCCGGCGGCCACCTCTACGCCTGGGTGCAAGGGGATTCCAGAGGCAGCTGCGTCTGCTGAGGACACGGGGAGCGCGGTGCAATCCGTCCTCAAATTCCCAGGGAAGAACGGGTCCTTGGATCCTCACGTCCGACCGCTGCCCCGTGTCTGCCGAGGAAGACCAGGAGGTGGCTTCTGAGGGGCCCGCCTGCCGTCCCCGTGTCCCTCCGCGCGGTGAGGGGCTGGGTGTACGTGGATGGCCTGTCTGTCCGTCTGTGGCTCCTTCTTTCCCAGGGCAGCTGCTCCCGAGACAAGTCCATTCCTCGAGTTTGAGGGAGAAGGTGCTGTGGACGGCGGTGGCACCTCAGCAGACGAGGGCACGTAAGCCAGCGCAGGCCGAGGAGACATCAGCCACAGGAATGCTTCTCCTGGTCACTGTGGAATAGGAGTCCATGGATCGCTGGTGAGAGGAGCGGCGCCTGCAGGCAGGGCCCCCCACAGCAGGCCGCGCCCCGCCCCTCCCGCACCCCGTCCCAGCCAGGGGAGGGAGTGGCTGTGTTGCTGGGGGGACTCCGGCGGCCTGGGCGCACAGCCGGTGGACCGAGGACCTGCTCCGCGATGCTCGTTCATCGGAGCCGGGATTAGGCACCAACCTGCCCTCCTGGGGTTGGCCGAGTAGTGAGGAGCTCCTGAACCCTAAAGGGCACACAGGCTTTCACTCTGCTGCTACTTTCTGGGGGTGGCGGCTGTTCCATCATATCGGCTAAACGCCGGGGCTGCACTTGCTGCCAGCAGGTAGCCGGAGCCGTCAGTGACATGGGACCAGAGTAAACGAGCACGAGGACCCATCTGGGCAGGGATGGGACAGAAATGCTGTCTGGGAGAAGGGTGGCCTGGTGGCTGGGGCTGCAGGGACGGCCAGAGCCCCGCGCAGGCTTGGTGGGTGTAACGAGGAGCTCCGGGGTGCAGGGTGAGGCCTCGAGGCAGGGCGGCCGGGCCTGGTGCTCCCTCCACCCAGACCCTCCTCCACCTCCCTGTGGGGCTGCAGGGCACCTGCGAGCAGACTGGTCAGGGGCCCCTGGCGGGAAACGCCCAGCCCTGTGGAGACGGACGGGCCACATGCCGTGTCACAGGTAAGCCGCGCTGCCTACCATCCCCAGAGCACCGCTGTTTGCCAGGCCAAGCCCTCCACGTGCATTGTCCCATTTAATGCTTTCGGCGACCCTAGGAGGTCGACACGGTCGCCGTCCCCATTTCACCGACGAGGGCACCGAGACATAAGGGGGTTTAGGAGGGGCAGAGCCAGAGGCCCTCAGTGCACATCCCTTGACTCTGCAAACTGTGTGCGGAACCCGGGACATTCTGCAGCCCGGAGCGGCCCATGGTCTCCCTCCCTCCCCCTTACAGAGCGGAGGCCCGGGGAGGGGGCGGCCTCAGCAGGGAACTCAGCACTCTGGGGCGTTCGAGCTGTCGCACCTTTGTGTGGGCGCGGCCGCCGGGGACCCCTCACCCGCCGTCCCCAGGTCCACGGACTTGCTCAGAATGGGGGCTCATCCGGTGCCTCGCCTTCCCTCCCGCGACTCAGCGGGGTCCTCAAAGCAGAGGCAGCAGATCCTGGGGCGGGAGCCTGGGTAAAGTCACCTTAACCGGAGTCTCCAGGGGGCCGGGGGGGCGGGGGGAGCACGCAAGGAAGCAGCTTCAACAAACTCAGGTGCGAGGCGATGCTCACGAAGCATCTACGGGACGGAAGACGAGCCGTCAGGAATATATAAAGAACACCCGCCAACCAAGGAAAGAAAGGGAATTCCGTGAGATGCGGGAGGGATTTGGATAGGCGAGATATGCCCAAGGCCCGTAAGTACCTGAGAAGGTGCTCGCGTCATCCGTCATTAGAGAAATGTGAATAGGACTACCAGGAGGTGTCCTTCGCGGCCACCACGGTGGCCAAAATTAAAGACGGACGTTAGGAAGCAGTAGCGAAGTCATGCATCGCGAGGGGAAATGCAACGGGACACGATCATTTGGGAAACCGTTAGCATCTTCTTTTATTTTATTTTATTTTATTTTATTTTATTATTTATTTTATTTTATTTTATTTTATTTTATTTATTTCATTTATTTATTTACTTATTCATTCGTTCGTTTATTTTTATTTATTTTATTTTATTTATTTATTTTTTAAATAATGAGTTTATTTTTCGTTGGTGTTCAATTTGCCAACATACAGAATTATTTATTTATTTATTTTAGCATCTTCTTTTAAAGCTGAACACACGCGGGCCTCCTGACCCACCGTCGCTCGCGCCCCCGGGGTCCAAATCCGGGAAAAGGGACGACTCGTGTGCATCAAAGGACAGAAATGAACGTGTTCGTAGGAGCGTTGCTCGTAATTGCCCCAAACTTGGAGAAAAGCGCACAGGCTGCCGGCCAACAGCCACACGACGCGGCGCCGCTCAGCAACAGAACCTATATGGCAGCTAATGGATGTTCAATTAAAAAGAAAGGAGAAAAAAAAAAAAAAGAAGGAGGAGGGAAGGAAGGACTAAAGCAGAGCAGGGCGGCTGGCGCGTGTACCGTGCAGGTGTCTCCGAGACACGACGCTGGACACACGCACGGGAAACCTGGTGAAGGAAGTTCAAGCGCTGAGGGTGCCAGCGGCCGGCGTGCTGGTAGCCTCGGGCTCGGGTAGCAGGCGGGACAGAAATCCCGGGGCTCTGCCTGACGTTCGAGATGCTTCACTGGACGTATGCCCTGCTTCAAAAAAAAAAAACAACAACAAAAAACAAAAACAAAAAAAACCCAAACTCTAGTCCCAGACGTGGTCTTATCATCTCTCCCTCAAAGCGGGGGGTCATCCTGCATCCCTGTGGAGGTCCCTGACCCCGCGCTGAGGCCCCGGCCCTGTCTTCTGAGATCCCGGGGGCCTGCCCCCTGCCACCCCCACGCGGAGTCCCCGGGAGCCCCTCACGGTCTCAGGCTTGGCTAATGGGCTGACAGTGCGGCTTGGGGTCCTTCACGGACGAGACAGCCGTGTCCCAAGCCATCATCCTGGGAACGCCTGTGTCCAGCTAAGGGTACTGGCCAGGGTCCCAGGCGTCAGGCTCCCGGCCGTGCTGTTCGGAGTGGGGAGCCGATCCCCCGGCATTAGTCGCTCGAGTCCTACAGGCTCCCTGGGGGTCCTTCTACTCCCCGCAGAGGGCAGCAGGCCGCGGTGGGAGCACCCGAGGCCGCGGGCCCTTCCCGCCTGTGCTCATTTTCTTCCGGGCATCGGGGCAGCTGCAGGTGCACCCCCAGAGCCGGGACGTCACCTCCGCATGCTGAGCTCCCCACGAGGGGCGGGGACAGCCCAGGGCGGACAGCTGTTTAGTGACGGCAGAGGGAACCGGGGTGCGGCTCCCGGGCAGGGGAGCCCCGTCTCCTGCAGGAGCGTCGCCCACGGGTGCCGTCCACGGTCAGGAAGGAGGATGTCCCGGCCCCGCCCCGGGGTCACCCGGAGGCCCCAGTGGGAGCCTGATGCTGCGCAGGGCCGGGAACCCGTGGACCGTGAGCCCTCGGAGCGTGGGAGCTAGCTCGGGAGCTGCAGGGAGCCCTGCAGGGAGGGGAGGGCGAGGGGACCCAGAGCAGTCCCGATGGCCTCCTGCCGGGGAAGTCTGGCCTCAAAGGGGCCCTCACCCCAGGCGCAGAGCCCCGGGGCCGCCGACAGCGTGGGGCGTGGTGCTGCTGCAGGGCCCAGGCCCCGGGTGGGGTCCACGCGGTGCCCGAGGCCTGGGCCCCAACGTCACCCCCGGGCCAGCTCCACCGTGGATGCGCACTCGGCTGGGAAACATCCACGTGGTTTCAGGACAAGTCCAGGAGCGGGGATCTGCCCCCACCCCGCAGGCGTACAGCCCCCCCGTCCCCCCCCGCCCCGCGGCCTCTCACGGACCCTCCTGCGGCTTACAGCTGTCTGCCCTCAAGGCTGATGGGGGTGCCGCGGGTGCCGCAGGCCGCAGCCCAGCTGAGGGAGGGTCCCCCGTCTGCCACCTCCCCACGCACTCCGGGATCCAGCTCGTCCCCCTGAACCTGAGCTGGGGGCTGAGCGACCATTGTCAGACCCTCACGTGGGGCATGAGCCGGGGCGCTGGAGCTCACTGCCTCCTGCCTGGGGGCCGCGGGGGGCGGGGGCTCCGCAGTAGCTGGGGAGGCTGTGGCGGGCGGTGACCCGAGGTCGTCGGAGCCCCAGTCCCTGCCCCAAGAGCTCCCTGTGGTGCCCGGGCTCTGCAGTGCAGACACCCTAGGCCTCCCCACTCCTCTCTAGACACCGACCCCCCCTAAGAGCCACCGGCCGGGCCCCGAGCTGGACGGTCACTCGCTGTGGCCCCGGGTCATGGACGTGGGGCGCGTGTGCTCAGCAAATACGCGCGGGGAGAAGGCATTGCTCCTCGGGTCAGTCTCTGCTCCCGCTGAGCTGCTGACCCCCCATTCTGCAGATGGGGAAACTGAGGCTCAGAAAGGCTCAGTGACGGCCCAAAGTCTCGGCTGCTTTCCCTCCCTGGACGCTCGTCACGGGGCCGTGGGGCCGCGGGGGCAACGGAGCGTGAACGAGGGGTCGCAGGCCCACAGACAGTAACTCCGCTCCCACGGGAGGCCACGAAGGGACCATCGGGCCGTGTGCGACACGGAACGGCAGTAGTGCGAGGGCTCGTTCGCACGAGGAGGGTGGAACCTGCCTTTCGGGGACAACGTCTCGTCTCAGCCGAGACCTCACTGATGGGAGAAGCTTGGGGAGAAAGTTCCGAGTAGACGCAGAGCCCACGTCAAGGTCCTGGGGTAGGCTGAGCGGGGAGGCGGGCAGGGAGGACGGGGAGGTGCGGGCCGGGGTCACGCAGGCTCGTGGGTCACCGTGGGGAGAAGACGGTTCATTCTCACGGTGGTGGAAACCCGCCGGAGGGGGCGGCGCAGGGTCTGAGCCGACTTTGCAACCCCCCTGGCCGCTGTGTGGCGGATGTGCTAGGAGGGCGCAGGGGCCTGGACGTCCCTTCGGCCCCTTTCCTCCCCTGCACCCCCACCCCGGCCCGGGGCCGACATCCTGCCGCTCAGGCCACGGTGTGTGGGGCCCCGCGGCGGCCCCGGCCCTGGTGACAGCCCCCCGGTCGGCGTCGAGGTCCAGGGCGCGTGGGCTCAGCTGGGCAGCGGCTTCCTGAGCGCCTCCCCCGCTGCATTAATTCCAGGCCCCATCGCCGCGCCCTCCCTCCCCGTCAGGAGCAACCTCATTAATTCAGGCTGTGGGGCCGCCCCCAACCCCGGACTCTCTCCCTCTCCCTTTTGGGCTGCGCTTGACTTATAATCAAATACGAAATTCATGCATTTTTTAGTAAGTTCTCGGCTGTTTTTGCCACTGAAAAATTCATGGCCCTGCGCAGTCCCTTTAAGTAATGTTTATTCATGTGCGTTCCTCCCGCGCACGTCGGGTGCCGGGTGCCGGGTGCTGGGTGCTGCGCCCACCAGACCGGCCGTGGAGGCGAAGGCCTGCCCGAGCCCGGCCTCCGTGCGTGCCGCTCACCCCGCGGCCGTGGCCTGCGGCCTCCGCTCCCCTCACCTCCCCCCACCTGCTGGGCCGCGAGCCACCCGTCTAGGCCGACCCTTCCAGGAGGCCCTCCGCGCCTGCAGCCTGGTGCGAGCCCTGCTGTCCCCCGGCTGTGCGTGCTGGCGGCGAGGCTGTCCGCGGTGTCACCCCGACTCTAGGCCCAGAGGGAGCCCGTCAGGGCAGCGGAGTCAGGGCAGCGTCCTGGGTCTGGTGCCACCTCCTCCCCTCCCCCACCCCAGCCCTCCCTCCACCTCCAGACCTGCAGTCACAACCGGCACGCGGACGGGGGACACCCGCGGCCCAGGTGCCCCGCTTTCCAGGAAACACCAATGATCGCCAGTGTCCCCGGATGACCTGCGTTTCTGAGTCATGAAAGCCCCGCCGGGGTCACCTGCTCAGGCCTCGGCGACTCTGCACACTGAGCACGTGCCCCTGCTAAGGGCTCGCACCCGTTGGGTCACTCGCTCCTTCAGAAGCAGTTCACTGTGTGGAGGTGGCCCGGGGTGTCCGAGGTGGCCGGGGGTGGCCGGGGTGTCCAGGGTGGCCGGGGTGGCCGGGGACTGCTCACCAGAGCCGGCCTCCAGGGCTCGCCCGGCACCTGCAGGTTAGCGGGGCCACTCGGTGGACCTCGCCTGTGAAGGGTCCCACATCTGGGCCCCCAGCTGGGACCCCGGGGCTGACCTGGGTGTGCTCCACGGGCCTCCTCCTGACACAAGGGAGCAGGAGACAGTGGGGACCTGTCACTTGCACGGCGTATGCCATTGGCCGAAGTCCCGAGGGCAGGCGGGACAGGGAGCGTTGGGCTGCGTGGGTCACGGGGCAGGGCCTGTGGGCAGGGCCGGCGGGGGAGAGGTGGCCACTCCCGCATTCAGTCCCCACGGGGCCCTGCTTGGGGCAGAACACGGTCCTGAGGGACAGTCGTCACCGTGGACGCGTGGCCTTCCATTTGAGGCATCCTCCATCCATCCCTCTGTGCATGACGCCGGTGCACGCAGACACGCAGAGCCGGGCTCCCCGCGAGCCTACCCAGAGCCGGAGTCTCCCGAGGGGGGTGCGGGCAGGAGCAGTGTGCACCCACCCCCTGTCCCCACCTGGCCGCGGGGCCGACCCTGCCGCCCTCCCAGGCCTCCGGGAGCCACCTGGCGGGAAGGCCTTGCACACCTGCCGCAGCAGGGCTGTGTGTGGCGCCCGTTCCCCGCGTCGGTGCTCTGGGCGACCTGGGGCGCCCCCCTCCTCAGCCCCTTGCTCCAGGAGGAACCCCCCTGAGGCCGAGGGCAGCCCCGCAGGGAGAGGCGGAGCAGGAGTCCAGGCCCCGTCGCCGGGCCGTGCACTCGGCCCCATTTCCAGCCCCGTCCCCCAGACTGGAAGACCGAGGCCCTTGGGGATGAGCGACACCCCCTCTCCGCCCAGGCAGCGGGCTGGCAGACGAAATGCTACAGTTTATTTTATTTTATTTATTTATTTTTTTACTTTTTCCTTCGAGTTTCCATCTGTTCATGCAGCAACCGAATTTATGCATGTTCGGGCACCATCTGTGGCTGCAACCTCATCTCCAAACCCGAAAGCATTTTCCTTTTCGTCCTTAACATGCACGGCGGCGAGGTGGTCCTGCATAAATAGCTCGTTCTGCGCTGCCAGACTTCCAGGGCCCTCCACGGGATTAAAAAAATTTTTTTTTAAATTTTTTTCTCTCTGAAGAGGGAGGAAGGAGGAAGGATTTTGCTAGGCTGGAATTTTGTCTCCCTGACGCGGGCTGTGCCTCCGGCTGACACTTCAGCGGGCTCGGCTGCTGGCTGCGGCCGCCACGTCCCGATTGACGGCGGACGCCGCCCGGCGTGCTGTGTGGCTGCAGAGCCGCGGCCCTCTCCTCGGGGCTCCTCGGCGACACGGCCCCGGGGTCACGGCCCGCACCCCGGGACTCGGGTACAGAGCTGCAGGACGCAGTGGGCGGCGTGGGAGCAGCCCCCTTCCACGCCATGGCCCCGGAGGATGGATTTCAGTTCAGGGTCCAGGGGTTGAACTTAGACGTCTGCTTCCCGATCCCTTCCCAGGCGACCGGGTGACTGCAGGAGCCGCCTCATCTTCTAGCTCTTTCCCGTCCTGTCCTGTTCCTGACCGTCCCCGGGGCCCCGGGGCACACCCACCACGGGCTTCCGCTCGGGGTCGTCCTCTGGGCCGGGGCTGCAGGCCTTCGGGGTCGTCCTGGTGCCTCTGCGCCCCCACCCCACTCGCCTCCGCTCCTCGGTTCCCAGGAGCCCGGCCTGTGGTCGTGGCCACGGGCTGGCCCTGGAGGCTGATGCGCCCTGGTGTCTGGAGGACCCTGGGGATGCGGGGCCCGGTCCCATGGCGGTGAGCGCGCCTCTCCCGGGAGATGGGGCCACACCAGGGACCAGACCCCGATGCACGGTCCCCATGGGGAGCTCAGCCTGGGCCAGGCCCGCCGGTGGCCCCGCGGCCCTTGGTCCTTGGTGCTGTTCTCTGGGGCGGCGGGGGGGCGGGACACAGGAGCCAGAGAGAGCCGGGCGGAGGCTCCGGGAGGTGGCGCGGCCGACCGTCAGCTGCGCAGGGCCCCGGGGATGGCCGTCCCTCTGCGGCCAGGCCACACCTCGCTGTCCCCAGCTGCTCCCGGCGCCTGTCGGGGAGCAGAGCTTCCCTACGACACTTACTCACATCGTATGACGTTGTAGACGCTATTTTTAAATTATTAAATATCATAAATATGACTTATCGTCTCAGTGACAGAGTAGGACACATCGCCACACCCGCCAAACCCTCTTTCCCGACACGACTCCTCTGCCACTTGGATGCGCCTTCCGGCAGACGCCGCGGGTTTTTATGGGGCGCACATGCTTTCCCGTGAGGGGGCCTCCATGCGGGGTCACCCCGTGCCAGACCCCGGCTGACCTGGCCACGGCCGCCGTCCAGCCTGGTGACCCGCCCGAGGGCACGGTGCTCAGACGGCCGGGCCGGCGCCCCCAGGTCCTTCTGCTCCTCCCGGGGCCCGGTGGGGGCGGGGGGAGCAGGGGTATCCCCGAGGCCCCCCTACGTGAAAGTGGAAACGCAGGCTTAGAAACAGAGGGTAAGCGACTCCCCAGTCTCCCTTTCCACCCAGAATATTCTCAGCAGAGCTTTCCTGCACGCACATGCCTCCCGTCCCCGCCCTTCCTTGGCCTTGACGCAGCACTCGAGGCTCCTCACACGGCTGTGCCCCTGCCCCCCCAACCCCCATGCACGTGCCCCAGGATCACCCTCTCCGGGTCCTGAGTGTGCCCCAGTGCTGCCCCGGGGGCCCCAGGAGAGGATGTCCCCAGCGGCCGGGTACCGCGAGGCAGCCCGTGCCCCGGGCACGGGTCCTTTCCTGGGGCCTGGCGTTGCGGGCCCGGAGGCCCTTCTCTACCCGGGGCCCACGGGGACTGCGCACAAACGCAGGGAGTCCTGCTGGTCAGTGGCCCCGGCCCCTCCCGCCCTCATGCTCCGCGAGGGTCCCAGAAACCTGGCGTCTTTTCTTTTTTTTAAAGATTTATTTATTCCTGGGGGTCGTACAGGGTGGCCATATACCTGGGGGGTTGTATACCTGGGGGGTCATACACCTGGGGGACTGTACACCTGGGGGGTCATACACCTAGGGGTCATAACACCTGTGGGGTCGTACACCTGGGGGACTGTACACCTGGGGGGTCATAAACCTAGGGGTCATAACACCTGGGGGGGCGTACACCTGGGGGTTGTAACATCTGGGGGCTCATACACCTGGGAGCTCGTACACCTGGGAAGTCGTACATCTGGGGGGTCTTATACCTGGAGGTCATAACACCTGGGGCTCGTACAACTGGGGATCCTACACCTGAGAGGTCATACATCTGGGGGGTTGTTGTACACCTGGGGCTCTTACACTTGGGGGTTGTACACCTGGGGCTTGTACACCTAGCACGTCCTGCTTGCAAGCCTGGAGAAGCCGAGCTGGAGCAGGTGGCCAGGATCTGGGGCCCAGGGCCTGAAGCTGGGCCAGCAGCCCCCGGGGGTGATCCCACGTAGGCAGAGCCCTGGGGTGTGGGAGTGTGGCCTGGGCACATTCAGGCTTCTGGAGCCTGCTGCTCACTGTCCTGGCCCCACACCCCCCGTGCCCCCCGCACCCTCCGTGTCCCCGCACTGGGACAGCCCTGGAAGCCTCATGGCCAGAGCTTGAGGATGGCTGCTAACGCCTGCGTCCCAGCCTCACTGCGCTTGGCCCGTGGTAGGTGCTCAGCAAGTCCTGTACAAGGGAGACCCTTCCCAGGTTCCCTGTTTCCAGGACGGGAGTCTCTCCCAGGTGAGACAGTGCCCCTCCGATGCGCAGCTCTGGGCTCCACGGCAGGTGTGCACCTCAACAGCCTAAAGGGCTGGGACTCACCACCCCGCCAGCAGGGCCTGTGGAGTCTGGTACATCTGGTTCCCCTGCACCCCTGGGGCCCAGTGAAGACAGGCCCCGGGAGGACTCCCCCCTTGACGTGCCACGTAGCTGACTTGCAGCCTCCTAAAAGCCTCTTGTAAATTTGTGGCTGATGGGGCCACCCTGCTGAGATCACACCCGCCTGATTCAGGAACGTCTTTTGAGGTAGGAACTCTGAATCCCTATTTACAGATGAGAATTTAAAGCCTAAAGAGGCAAAGCAATGACAAGGGGGTAATAGTAGATGAATCACTGTAACAAATCTCTGTGGCTTTAACCATAAAAGCTTACTCGGAACTACTGACGTGAACCAACACGGGAGTTCCTGGTCAGGCGGCCCTCCCGGGCCCTGTCCTCCATGCGGTGATGCAGGGACCCAGGCTCCGTCCACATTGTGGCTCTGCCACCACGTTGGGCCAGGATCTGTGCCGACAAAGAAAGACTGGAGGGCTGTGTGGGAGGTTTGAACGGGCTGGGCCTGGGAGGGAGCCAGTCCCTTCTCCCGTGCTCCGTTGGCCGGAATTCAGATGTTAGCTGCACCGGAACCTGGGAAGTGGAGGCTACTCTTGCGCCCAGGGCGGAAAGAGAAGCGGTTTTGTGAGCAACCAGCTAGGCTCTCCCACATGAAGCTGTGGTCCGTGTTTCCACTCTCATCTGTGACTTCTTGGCCACCATCCGTTCAGAAGATTGTATTATTTATTCACAATTTTCCCTTCCCAGCCCGTCCTTGCCATGCCTCTTCCTGAGCAGAGTCCCACTGACCCGGTCTCAGCCAGGTGACTTGCTGTAACCCGTGGAATGTGAGCAGATGTAAGGTCACAACTGACCTGAGGCTTTAAATGTGGTTGTGTGGTTTGGCTTGGCCTTTTGCCCCTTGAGAAGCGTCTGCCTTCCGTAGCAGTTCCTTCTTCAGCCTGCGTCCTGGCATGAGAGACACGCGAGCAGAACTTGGCTCAAAGGCCACGGTAGCGGTGCTTCAGCCAACTTGCCAACCTGCGAGCAGCAAATGCTTGTTGTTGGCCGTTGCCACCTTGTTGTTCTTTGTTGCACATCATTACTGGGTCACGAGCTGACCTGCGGGGTCATTGCCGCGATAGGGCGATGCCCGCACATGCTGGGCGCGCCCTGCTCTCCCACATGGTGACATCTGCCATGGGCCTTCCTTCATAGTCCTTCTTCATGATATCCTCAGAGCCCAGGCCAAGGGTGGGCCCTTCCAGAGAACCTCTGCCAACATCCCTAGTTGTTGGGTGCTCCAAAGGGCAGAAGCCGCTGGTCCCTCGGCTCGGGTCTTATCCATATTTTTCCTGGTTACCCTGTATTTCTGCACTCACTGGACAGTGGTGCCTTGGAAGGCAGGAGCTACAATCTCTCCTCTTCCCTCTAGCCACTCCTCCTGCGCCCCACAGGCATTAGCTGGTCAGACAATGTTTGCTAAACTGGATTGACCTGAATGTCTGTCCCTTATAATGGGAGGCTCATAGGGCACATCGAATGCTGGCAGGCATCCCTGGCAGTGCCGGGCCCTATGCTGAGCGCTCAGATGATGGATCTGACATTGTCTGTGGGGACGAGAGGCTGGGCTGCCTCCAGCACACTTGGCTAGAGGCCTAGGTTCAGCGCGAATGTGATCCCTCTCACGCTCAGCGAGATCTTGGCATCCAGAGCCTGTGTCAGGAGGGAATGATGCAGCCTCACACACCTTGGCCTGGACAGGCCTTGGGGAAGCCAGCGGCCTGCTTTAGCAAGAGCCTTTAGCTGCCAGCACAATCCTGCTGCGGTTCTCAGAGCAAAGCCACAGCTTGGGCCCTGGCCCTGCACTGGAGGAAACTTCATTTGTATCAAGATGCTCGGGGATGCCTCAGTGTTGGTATTTGTGGGCCTGGTGACAGGGGCATCCCTGGGATCTGTCGTGCTCCTCACGAAGTGGGTATAACCCTGAGTCTTGGATAAGCCTGTGTGTGGTGGCTGCCCAGGCCCCAGCAGGCTCTGCTCAGCTAAAGACTATGGATACATGGGGACGCCCGGGTGGCTCAGTGGTTGAGCGTCTGCCTTGGCTCAGGGCATAGCCCCGGTCCCTCTGCCTCTCTCTCCCTCTCTCTTTGGTGAATAAATAAATATATTAAAAAAAAAGACTATTTGATACATGAATGTACTTGGGCCTTGTGGACCGAAGCTGGATCATCGCGCTGGGAGACATGAGGTCACAGGGCAGCAACACAGTTCAGCCTCCTGTGCTCAGAATCCTACTAAAGTCAACTCTGCCATAAACAGAGGGGCTCTCCTGTTTTCTCTGTGCAGACAGGTGAGTGATACAAACTGAAGTGCACTAGGGGATTCGGTTTGTGATAGTCATCCAGGGTTGTGTAACCACGTACCCCAAAGTCAATGGCTCAAAACAGCAATAAACATGCAAGGAAGAAGTAAGACTTCCACTATTTGCAGACGGTGTGATCCTATATGTGGAACACCCTAACGACTCCACCGAACAACCACCAGCACTGATGAATGAATTCAGTAAAGTCACAGGGTACAAAATTAATATCCACAAATCTCGTTGCATTTCTATATACTGATAATGAAGCAGCAGAAAGAGAAATTAAGAAAGCAATCCCATTACAATTGCACCAAAAATAATAAAACATCAAGCAAAAAATTTAGCCAAGGAGGTGAAAGTACCTGTACTCTGAAAACCATACAACATCGATACAAAGAATTGAACACAGCACAAGCAAATAGAAAGATATTCCGTGCTCGTGGATTGGAAGAATCAACATTGTTAAAATGTTCAGACCAAAATACATAAAATAAAATAAAATAAAATAAAATAAAATAAAATAAAATAAAATAAAATAAAGTAAAATAAAATAAATGAAATGAAATAAAATAAAATAAAATAAATGAAATAAAATAAAATAAAATAAATAAAATAAAATAAAATAAATAAAATAAAATAAAATAAAATAAAATAAATAAAATAAAATAAAATAAAATAAAATAAAATAAAATAAAATAAAATATTCAGACCACCCAAAGCGATCAGTGAGTGCAATGCAACCCCTACCAAAATACCACCGGCAGTTTTCATAGATGCAGAACAAAATAATCGTAAAATTTATGTGAGACCCCAAAAAGCCAAAGCCATCCTGGAGAAGGAGAACAAAGCTAGAGGAATCACCTACCCGAGGTTTTAAGATATACTACTGAGCTGTCGTAATCAAAACAGTGTGGGGCTGGCAGGAAAATAGGTCAATGCTATGGAATAGTGAGCCCAGAAATAAATCGCTGTAACATAGGAGGCAAGAATACACAGTGGAAAAAAGCCTTCGACAAATGGTGTTGGGAAACTGGACAGCCATGTGCAAAAGAATGGGACTGGACCCCTTTCTTACACCACACACACACACACACACACACACACACACACACACACAAACTCAGAATGGGGTAGAGACCTACACGGGAGGCCCGAAGCCATAGAAATCCTGTAAGAAAACCGTAGGCAGCAATTTCTTCGACATTGGCTGTAGACACATTTCCCTATATATGTCTTCTCAGGGAGACAAAAGGCAAAATTGAACGATCGGGACTCACCAGAATGAAAAGGTTTTGCACATCAACAAAACAAAAAGGCCACCTATGGGAAGGCAGTGATGCCTCTGGGAAGGGGTTAATAGCCAAAATAAAGAACTTCTACAACTTGGCACCATAAAGTCACAAATAATCAGATTAAAAATGGGCAGAGACACCAGGTCACATTCCCACCAACAGTGCAGAGGGTTCCCCTTTCTCCACATCCTCTCCAACATTCGTGGTTTCCTCCCTTGTTAATTTGCCCCATTCTCACTGGTGTGAGGTGGGATCTCATTGTGGTTTTGATTTGTATTTCCCTGATGGCAAGTGATGCAGAGCAGTTTCTCATGTGCGTGTTGGCCATGTCTATGTCTTCCTCTGTGAGATTCCTGTTCATGTCTTTTGCCCATTTCATGATTGGATTGTTTGTTTCTTTGCTGCGGAGTTTAATAAGTTCTTTATAGATCTTGGACACCAGCCCTTTATCTGATACGTCATCTGCAAATATCTTCTCCCCTTCTGTAGGTTGCCTTTTAGTTTTGTTAACTGTATCCTTTGCTGTGCAAAATCTTCTTATCTTGATGAAGTCCCAATAGTTCATTTTTGCTTTTGTTTCTCTTGCCTTCATGGATGTATCTTGCAAGAAGTTACTATGGCCGAGTTCAAAAAGGGTGTTGCCTGTGTTCTCCTCTAGGATTTTGATGGCATCTTGTCTCACATTTAGATCTTTCATCCATTTTGAGTTGATCTTTGTGTCTGGTGCAAGAGAGTGGTCTAGTTTCATTCTTCTGCATGTGGCTGTCCCATGTTCCCAGCACCATCTATTGAAGAGACTGTCTTTCTTCCAATGGATAGATAGTCTTTCCTCCTTTATTGAATATTAGTTGACCATAAAGTTGAGGGTCCACTTCTGGGTTCTCTATTCTGTTCCATGGATCTATGTGTCTGTTTTTGTGCCAGGACCACACTGTCTTGATGACCACAGCTTTGTAGTACTGGAGGGTATGATGCTGAGTGAAATAAGTCAATCGGAGAAGGACAAACATTATATGGTCTCATTCATTTGGGGAATATAAATAATAATGAAAGGGAATATAAGGGAAGGGAGAAGAAATGTGTGGGAAATATCAGAAAGGGAGACAGAACATGAAGACTTCTAACTCTGGGAAACGAACTAGGGGTGATGGAAGGGGAGGAAGGCGGGGGGGTGGGGGTGAATGGGTGACGGGCACTGAGGGGGGCACT
This sequence comes from Canis lupus dingo, assembly GCF_003254725.2. Classification (NCBI taxonomy): domain Eukaryota; kingdom Metazoa; phylum Chordata; class Mammalia; order Carnivora; family Canidae; genus Canis; species Canis lupus. The sequence continues at coordinate 122,100,006 of NC_064243.1, forward strand.
TGGCGGGATGAGCACTGGGTGTTATTCTGTATGTTGACAAATCGAACACCAATAAAAAATAAATTTAGTATTAAAAAAATGAAAAAATAAAAATGGGCAGAGACAAAGCATGAAAGACTCCTGACTCTCGGAAACAAAGGGTTGAGGAAGGGGAGGGTGGTGGGGGGTCAGGGTAACTGGGTGACGGGCACTGAGGCGGGTGCGTGATGGGACGCGCACCGGGTGTGATACTATGTGTTGGCAAATTGAATTTAAATAAAAAATGTAGGGGATCCCTGGGTGGTGCAGCAGTTTGGCGCCTGCCTTTGGTCCAGGACGCGATCCTGGAGACCCGGGATCGAATCCCACGTTGGGCTCCCGGTGCATGGAGCCTGCTTCTCCCTCTGCCTGTGTCTCTGCCTCTCTCTCTCTCTCTCTCTCTCTCTCTGTGACTATCATAAATAAATAAAATTTAAAAAAATAAATAAATAAATAAAAAATGTAAATAATGAAATAAATGGGCAGCGACCCTTGAACAGACGTGTTTTCAAGGAGGACATCCGGATGGCCAACAGGCCCACGAAAAGATGCTCAACGTCACTCATCATCGGAGAAATGCAAATTAAAACCACAGCGGGTTATCGCTTCACGTCCGTCAGAAGAGCTGCAGTAAAAAAGTGCAAGAAACAGCAAGTGTTGGTGAGGATACGGAGGAGCAGGGACCTTCCTGAACTGCTGGTGGGAACACAAACTACCGCGGCCACTGTGGGTTCCTCGAGAAGCTAAGAGAAGAATTCCCCCGCCCCAATCCAGTCGTTCCACCCCGAGTATTTACCTAGAGGGAGCGAAAACACTCATCTGAGAAGACTGACGTCCCCCACGTTTATTGCCGCGTCACCTACAGGAGCCAAAGTGTGGCAGCAGCCGAGTGTCCACCCACCGGGATCGAGAAGAGGCGGCGTCCATACAGCGCACTGTCACGCAGCCCTGAAATGAGTGAAATCTTGCCCTCTGCGAGGACCCGGAGGCAGCTGGGACCCTAATGCCACGCAAAGTGGGCCAGTGGGACAGAGACGGACACCAGGATTTCACTCCTAGAGGGATTTAAGGAGCAAAACAAAGGATAAAAGGAAAAAAGAAACAAAAAAATGGGCTCTTCAATACAGAGGACAGACTGCGGGCTGCGGAGGGGAGGTGGAGGCAGCGGGGGATTAGGTGACGGGATGCAGGGCGTGGGCTCAGCGCCGAGAGCAGTAGGTGTCGGCCGTGCGTGGGCATCGCTATACTGTGCACTTGAAACTAATAAAACTGTACGGGAAGCTGTATTTCAGCCAAAAAATACGGCCTCAGCACCTGACAGCTATAATCCGCAGAGTTTCCGTGTGTCGAGAATCCAGTGTGGCCCCCGAGGCTCCTTCCTTACGGGACTGGTGGGCGCTGGGCATCGGTGGGCGGCCTTGGTTCCTCGCGTGAGGCTCCAGCTCCACGGGCCTGGTCGTGTCCTCCTGACCCGGCGGCCTCCCTCGGGCAAGTGGGAGAGAGGGACGGGCCGAGAGATCGAGGCAGAAGCTGACCCTATGACCAGGCCCCGGCAACCCTACAGCAACGTTTCTACCATGTTCCGTTCGTTAGACGTGAGAAGTGGTTCTCAGTCCGTCTCGAGGCGACATCGTCTTCCTCCCGGAGAGGGCCGACCCGAGCCCCGGGGTGACCCCGCTGCCGGCGACGGACTCCGCGTCTCCCCAGGCATGGGTTGCGCTGGAAGGAGGGAAGCGGGGAGGACGGAGAGGGTCGGGGCCGGGCGGGGATGGGGCCCGGGAGCGGCTATAACTGGAGCTGAACCGGTTCAGGAGCAGATGTGGGATATACAGACGTGGCGGGAGCGGAAGGGCCGAAGGGGAGACAGTCCCCCGGGAGTCGGTCCCCGAGCTGCAGGCAGGCCCAGGAGCCCCAGCTTCAGGAGGGCGGCGTCAGCCCTGTGACCTCCTCCCGGGGGCCTCGTTCCTGGGCCGTGGGGAGGATCAGCAAAGGGACAGGCTGGGGGAAAGGATGCGGGCCTCGGGGGACGTCGGGATGGCGGCGCTCATCCTTGCCGGACGTTCTCTGAAGCCAGTGGGCCCTCCATCCTCGTGCTGGATCCTCAGGGGGCCCTGCGGACACCCCACTCTCCGTGTGGGAAACATGGGCAGAGAAGGAAGGGACTTTGAGGTTCAAATCCACACGCTCGAAGGACGCAAGTCCTCCTCGCTTTCCGTCACAGTCTCCCTCTCCACGGGGGCCTTTCCCACGCTCTTACCAGGGAGTCTGGCTGTGGACGGGCCCTGCTCTGTGGCGACCTGTCAGGTGCTCACGCAGAGTGAACAGCTGTTTGCAGGAGACCGAGGCCTCACTGAAGTGGCTCGCGGCACCTTGCAGGGGCGGCTGCGCTGGGGTCTGTGTCTGCAGCACAGACACCGATATAAAGTGCAATAAGGCTGCACCCGAACACGTCGAGGGGACCTGAAGCTCGGCGTGCAAATGTGCTGAGGGAGCCGGCTGCCGAGCCTCTGCAGCCTCCCTGCCAGTAACCGGATTTCCGCGGACATCTGCCTCGGGGGACCGTCCACTTTGCATTTACTTTTTGTACGACGGCAGCTGCTGGGGAGTCCCACGGAGCTGTCGTGCTGCAAAGCACGAAATGGGAAATGGCGCGTGGGAGGCAACGAGGCCGCCCGGGGTAGCCTGTTTCGCACGAGGAATCGTCAACCAAATCGTGGCCAAGGATTTCAGGAAGTGGGGCCCCGTCTGCGGCTGCCGGGGGGAACCCGCCTTCCTGGCCACATACGCCCTTGTTATAAGGATCTGAGATTTTATACGACTTACCTTCATTCTGACAAATGGAAAGCGTATCTCAGGATACAGGTCAGAAGGGGGTGTTAGGGGCGGGAGGTTAAAGTTTTGGGGGCCAAGATGTCACCCCACACAGCAGCGGTGGCAGGACTGTGGGTGGGGCAGGGACTTGATAGGGCCGACATCCCAGCCTCTCCTGAAAGACCTGCAAGGCCGGGGGAACCTCTGATCTTGCCCCCAGACAACTTCCTTCACACTCACAGCCCCAATACTGCCCTGGCTCCTTCTTAGTCCAGACTGCACCAAACCTTGTCCCCACTATTCCATTTGCACCCAAACCTTCCTCTCTCTGGGGCACAGGCTGTTCCTACCCATCCTCTCTGTCTCATCACCCCTAACCCTAACCCTGACCCTAACCCTAACCCCTAACCCTAACCCTAACCCTAACCCTACCCTAACCCTAACCCTAATCCCCCCTCCTAACCCCAGCCCCAACCCTAACCCTCACCCTCACCCCAACTCCAACCCCAACCCTACCCCCACCCCTGCCATCACCCCCAAGGAGGCCCTCCCCGCCCACCTTGTCTGGAGGAGCCCCCGCCGCTCTCCCCTTTCCCTGACTCACATTTTTATTTACCTGCTCAGGGGCTTACCGTGCTCTGTTCCCGTTGGGATGTGGGCCCCGGGGGCAGCCAGGGTGTGGGCCTCCCACGCGGGTGAGGGGCTGAGGCAGCCCACCCCGGCGCTGACGACCCCGGCCCTGCGGTGCGGGACAGACACGCCGGATTGGATTGGAAACGCTCCTTTCATAGCCCGCTGGCCGCATCTAGGACGAAACACGGGAGCCCGAGAAGGGGGTGCCGCCCCCCGGCCCCGGCCCCGGCCCCGGCCCTGCCGTCGCTGCCTCGCGGAGCTGTCTGTGCCGCTCGGGCCACGTCCCAAGGTGCCAGCCGGTGCCACGGAGCTGCAGGGTCCCCCACCGGAGCCGCACCTGCCGCCACAATGACGGGCCATCCCTTAGCAGCCACGACGGGAGGCATCTGCCCAAAGGACGCGTGTTTTCCCGTTGGGGCCAGGCCTCCCCGTCGGGCGCCGGCGGCTTCCGTGCCAGGCAAACAGCAGGGGGTTAATAATGAAGGCCTTTGACTTTCCCAAGACCTTCCCTTGGCAACGTGCGCATCGGTCCCGCTGGCGCCCGGGGGGCTGGAGGGAGGAGGGGGACGGAGGCCGCGATGCCGACCCGGTCGCCGTCCCTGGCGCCTCCACTCCCTGAGGTCTGTCACCCTGCGATGCCTCCCCAGCCGCCGTCAGGAGCCCGGGCCCCGGGCTTGCAGGGCCCACGGGAGCAGACGGTGGGGTCGGCGCCCCCAGGACTCCCCGCCCAGGACCCGCGAGGTGCCTGGCCCCCCAACGGGGCTCCATGTTGCCCCACTGGTTGCCGGCCCAGAACCTGGACCCCACGGGACTCGGGAGACCTGCTGCTGGGCCCCGGGAAGCCGGCTGCGCCCCTTCCTCATCTGCCCGGAAAGGAGGGTCCCGTGGGGGCTGGCGGGCGTGAGGTCGAGCTGCGGGCGGGGGGCCTGGGGCCGACGCCACCGAGAATGAGTCCAGGCACCAGGCCCTTCGGTGTCCCCGTCCTCGGACCCAGCTCTGGCCGCCGGCTCCATCAGGCCTCGCCCCTCCCCCCCGAGCCCCGCGACGTCCTGCGGGAGCGCCCACGGCGAGCGGCCACGGCGAGCGGCCACCCACCCGACCCGACCGACGGCTCCCGCTCCAGGCTCCGGCGCCTTCGGGTCCACGCGGGGAGCACGGGGGAAACCGTCACGTCACGGGTTTCCTGGAGTAGGCTTGGCACCTTCTGTCGGCCTCCCTCCCTCGCCTCTCTTCCTCCCCCTCCTCCCTCCCTGGCCTCCCTCCTCCCCCTCTCCCTCCTCTTGGCCTCCCTCCTCCTCCGCCTTTGTCCCCATCCTCCATCCTTCCTCCCCCTCCCCTTACCTCCTCCTCCTCCTTCCTCCCCCACCTGACCTCCCCCCTCCCTCCCTGACCTTCCTCCTCTCCGTCCTCCCTCCCTGGCCTCCCTCCTCCTCCTCCATCCTTCCTCCCCCTCCCTCCTCCTCCTCTTTCCTCCCTGGCCTTCCTCCTTCTCCTCCTCCTTCCTCCCCCTCCCTCCTCCTCCATCCTTCCTCCCCCTCCTCCCTCCCTGACCTCCCCGCCCCGACCTCCCTCCTCTCCCTCCTTCCTCCCTGACCTCCCTCCCCCTCCCTCCTCCCTCCCTGACCTCCCTCCTCTCCCTCCTTCCTCCGTGGCCTACCTCCTCCCTCCTCCCTCCCCCACCTGACCGTCAGCCCCCCTCCCCGCCCCCCCACTGCACCTGCCCGCCGGCACACGGCACACAGGCGGGACCAGGGGGGAAGTGGTAAGGATCTCAGCTTGCTTTGGGGGACGGGCTTGGGGCTCACGCGGACACTAGGACGCCCCTCGTCTCCTGACCTCCTGTGATCCCTGGGGTCGGAGGTCCTGGTGACAGCGCAGCGCCCCCCCCCCCCCCCCCCGTGGAGATCGGGGCAGCGGGGCGGGGAGCAGGACTGAATGCCGCACGGTGGAGCCTGGGGCCGGAGCCCTGCAGCGGCTCAGAGCAGCGAGGGAGGCAGAGAAAGGCAGCGGGGGGCACCGTGCCACAAAGGGCCTCGACCCCACGGGGTCTGCTGGGCAGGTGACGAGCTCCGGGCCGGTCCCGTGGGTCGCCTGGGCCCGCTGTCTGCAGACTCGGGGAAGGGCCTTGCAGTGGTCGCATCCCCGGGGTCTCCCCAGGGCCCCGGTGCCTCCCGTCCTGGGCTCACCTTCTAGGTTTGCTCCATCAGAGTGGGGGTCCCGTTCCCCAGTCCCGGGTCTGTGGCCAGGGATGCGGCCTCACAGATGGGCAGTGCCGTCCGCAGCTCTGCGTCCAACCAGACGGCTGGCCCGGCCTCCGCCTCGGGGGGCCTCCGGGTAAGTCCTACTGCAGAGCTCGGAGCATCTGCGTCCCCAGTGGGCCCGGCCCGGGGTATCGGCGGCTCGCCCGCAGCAGCGCACCCCAGGCCGGAGCCCGTGGGGCGACCAGGCCGCTGTCCGGGCCGCTGTCCTGAGCCGGAGCCGCCCACCTGCCACCTCGCACAGGATGGGCTCCCCGGGACCTCCGTGGGGCCGTCGCGACCGCAGTCCACGCACCGAGCCCCCGCGGCATCGCTGGAGGCCGTCTGCACAACGGGCCGCGCCTGATTTCCTGGACACGGGGGGGGGGGGGGGGGGGCTTGTCCCGGGAAGTGTCCACGAGGCCTGGGCCCCCCCCGAAGGCGCTCTGGCTAATTTGCATGCGGTGAGGACGCGGCCCCTTCTCCGCGGGGCTGTCCCGTCGTAACGACGATAAACGGGAAACCCCGGCCGCGTGGACTTCAACGGGCGTCCGAGCGCGCTCGGAGGGATTGGATCACGTTGAGCAAAACTTCTCTCTTGCGCTTCCTAAACCCTAAGGGGCGCCTGTCGGAGATGCTGGCGCTCCACAGCCACGTGCTCGCCCCGCGTGGAAGATCGCGTGTGGGCGTCCGCGGTGCGTGGTGCTGGGCGCGGTCGGTCCCGGCGGCCAGAGCGGCCGAGGGGCCTGTTCCCCAGGGACGCGCGTGGTCCCCCGCCGCCAGCGGCTCCCGCACAGAGAGCCCTTCTATCCCTGTCTCCCCGACCTTGGGGCACGCCTGGGGCCACCCAGTACCACGACTGCTAGACACGCTCGGTGCGTGCGGGGTGGCCGCGCGGCGCCTCCCCTCCTGCTGTCCTCAGCCCCCGGAGCAAGGAAAGCGTCACTGTTGTTTGGCTTATGGGTGAAAAACGAAAGGACAGAGGCGCTCGGTCGCTTGCCGTGGGCACCGCAAAGGAAGACGGGACACGCACGGGGCCACCAGGCTCCACACCCCACATCCGCAAGTCGGACGGACGGGTGTCGGAAGGCCGGTCTCTGCAGATGCTTCCAGAGGCTGCACCACGGGTCCTTGACCCCCGCCCCCCCACGGTGACCCCAGAAGCCCCACTGTCGCTCCCTCGGTGCCCGACACCCGCAACCAGTCCTCGTCCCTTCAGTGCGGGGCCAGCGCCGTAGCTCGAGCTCTGTTCCCGACACTTCCACGGGACAGAGAGCCGGCCCCCCCGTGACCGGGCCCCCCGTGACCCGGGTCTCGTTCCCACAGGAGGCCGCCAATGCCGGCAGAGTGTGTGCAGACAACGGGGCCCCCACGGCCCTTGCGCTGTGTGAACGTGCTCCAGCACACGAGGGGGCCCCCCTTCCTCCCGGTGCACAGCCTGAGGCTCCTCAGGGTTCAGGCCTACGGACAAGCCGTCGGTCTGGGGTGCGGGGTCGCCAACGGCCGGCTCTCATCTGGACTCCCCCGCTAGTCCGGACACCCCACAGGCCGATTCGGCTCCCGGGAGTCACGTCCACACGAGGGACGGGGAGGCTCTCCTGGAGGCCGACGCTGTGCCCTCCGTTACAGGGCGCCCGTCTGCAGGCCCCGAAGCCCCACGCGGAGGTCCCAGGCCCGAGGCGCTGGCGTCAGGCGGGGGGCCCTGGCACAGCCTGGCTTCGCGGGGGTGACAGCCCCTAAGAGACCCCGGAGGCTCCGGGCGATGGAAACCCAGCCTTGGTGGGAAGGACTCCCCCCAAGGCTCCAGTGCAGCTCCTCCGCCTCCCGTCCTGCCCGGTTCACGGGATCGGGCCCCGCAGGGACCTCCCAGGTTCCCGGTCTGACGTGGTCGCATCAGCCACCCTGAACCACGTGTCTCTCCCCCGCCCGCAGTTGCGTGGCCTGGACAGTCGCCTTGGACGTTAAGCGGTCGCCGCGGGGCCAGAGCCCGGTATCAGGACGGCGCCCGTCTGCGGCCCTAACACGTCCACGCACACACACGACCGCAGACACGCGGTGCTTTTTACCGTAAAGGCGATTTCCCCGAAGCATTTTTAAGCTGCAGAGATTCCCCACAAGCTGGTGAAAAATCGCTCGCTACCGGAGACCCAGCTGATTGGCAGAAACCCCGCACCCCGGTGTGTCGGCGGCTAGCTTGGTGACGAGCCCCTTCCGTGTGCCTGGGCTCAGTATTATCCATCTTCGCCGGCTCTGGAGTGGGCCTCGGTCTGCTTCCGCACTCGGGCTCCGGGCCGGCGGGAGGTGAGCGGGGGCGTCCAGCTCCGGGGCCCCCGACACTGGGTGCTGGGACCTGATGGCTGGGGGGGGAGGGGGGAGAGGAGGAGCAGAGGAGGGGGGCCGAGGGGGGAGGGGAGGAGGGGGGAGGGGAGGAGGGGGAAGGAGGAGGGAGGAGGAGGGGGGAGGAGGAGGTGAGGAAGGGAGGGTGGGGGAGGGCGGGGGGGACAGACTGTGTGGTCAGGGCTGGAATCTAACATTCAGAGCAGAGAGGTTAGGGCCTCGGGCCTCGCGCTGCGGCGCTGCAAGAGCAGATTTGAAGAGCCCAGGAGGCACGTACACATCGTCCCGTGATTCACGGCGGTCACGGGAGCCTAGTGTGCACCGCCCGGAGGAGAGGGGGCCGATGGGAGGTGGGATCCTTGTTGGTCTATACCCGCCCAGGATGAATCAGGACGCCGTGCTGTGTGGCCACGACGGGTGTGAGCGCCGGGAGCAGCGGCTGCAGGGAGGAGCCTGGACGTTGGGCTGGAGGGTAAGACGGGCGGCGGTGTCACCGCGGGGCCCCCCATCCACCCCCGGCAGGAAGCCAAAGCGCTGTGACCCCAGAAGCCTGCGCCGAGCAGCCTGGCGAGCAGACGACAGTGTTTGCAAGGAGCAGTGGAGTCGGTGCATCCGGAGGCCTCTGGGGCTCAGTTTCCCTCCCTGGGGCCCCTTCTCGGGAGGCCCCTTAAGAAGAGGCTTCCTTGGCTTTCTTTAGATGAAACTCCCTGCACCCCAGTCCCGCGTCTCTTGGGCGCACGGAGAACCCCACCCTCACACTGGGCAAGGGGTTGCTGGGCACCTGCTACGGGCCGGGTGTGAATGGGGCTGTGCCCCGAGGTCTGAGCTAGGGGGACAGAGGCGTGACGCCGGGGGCGGGCGGGGCCTCCTCAGGACGTGGTGACCCGCGGTGACCAGCTCTAGTCCAGGGTCTGCAGAGTTTGCCCCGCATGGATGCACCCCGTTTCCCGTAGGAGCGCGGGGCTGCTCAGGGTCACCGGGGATCCTCAGCCCTGGCTGCGGCCGCAGGGACCAGTCGACTCCTGTCTGCGCTCGACTCCGCGGCGACCCACAAGCAGCGGTTCGTGCCCTCGGTCATGTTCCCGATTAATCACCCGGGAGAGGAGCGCAGGGGGCTCAGCGGTGGGGCGTCTGCCCTTGGCCCAGGGCGTGACCCCGGGGTCCCGGGATCGAGTCCTGCGTCGGGCTCCCTGCACGGAGCCTGCTTCCTCCTCTGCCTGGGTCTCTGCCTCTCTGTGTGTGTCATGAATAAATAAAATCTTTTAAAAAAATGAAATTAAAACTAAAACCCAGAGGAGGTCCCAAGGCCCAGAGCTCCACCGCCCTCTGCAAAGTCTGAGCCTTGACACCTACCCCTGCACTCATCTGGGAATGACGTGACGGCCCTCTGAGGTCTCTGACCTCCCACATCCCCTCAGTCCCCTCAGTCCCCACACGCGTCCTGCTTATACCCTCAGTTTCCCAGCCCGGCTTCAGGGGAATTGAGTGTCCCCGCTCCTAAGCTCAACGACCAGCAGCATGAGGTCCCGGCCTGCAGCCGCGGAGGCTCCAGCACAAATGCTTCCAACCGGGCATGATCCGGGATCTTAGTTTGATCAACATCTTTGCAATAATCAGTCTCCTAAAATATCATCTCTGTCCCCCCTGCGTGGCAGCGATCGCACACACGGGGACCCGGCGCCGCCTCCTTGCACCTCAGCCTCTGGACGCTCTCCCCCCTCGGGGAGGAGGCAGGAATCTGGACCAGCTGGTTTGCTCCGTCCGACGTCCAGGAGGAGCACATCACTTGCCCACTTCTTCCTTCGCCTTGGCCTCCTGGAGGCTGAGACCTCACCTGGAGGCTGAGACCTCGCCCAGAAGTGCTGGAGATCAGCTAAGGGTTCATCTCCAGGCTTGGGGCGTCTCTACCACCCCTTCCCCTAATTGACTTTTGGCCTCTATTTCTCACAGGTGAGGTTCACTACAGCAGCAGTGGACTGAAGGAACATTCCAGAATGAGGGAAGCTGGTGGTGGTTGGTCAGAGGCAGACACAAGGCAAGTGTAGACAGCTGGCCAGCGTGTGGCGAGGCAGCCGAGGGGCAGAGCCCAGGAGGGAGAGGGCACTAGCGCGGCGTGACTCATTCCTCCGTCGCACAGACGCAGGGAGGGCCCAGGCCGGGTTCCAGCCCCATGAGTCCAGGCGGGAGGGACCCGGCACGGGAGGAGGCCAGGCGCCCCCGGCAGTGTGTACCCCACACTCCTGGCCGCAGGTGCCCGCGTGTGCCCGCCCCACCCCGAGTGTGCCCGGCGGCTTCTCGGAGCCACCCAGGGCTCCTCGGCTGTCGCTGTCCCCCGACCCGGGGGCTGAGGGGAGCTGCCCCCTGAGGCGCCTGCCCCGGGTCCTCCTGGGACGGGTCCGAGGCCGACTCTCGTCTCACCTGGCCCAGGAGGCCGAGCCCCAGCGCCCACTGTTCCCGCTCAGGCCGCTCCACCAGCACCTCCGCCTGGGGTCGCGTCCGGGGCAATCCGGAGCATCCCCGGGGTGGCTCCTGAGCTAGGGGCTGTCGGGAGGCTCCGGGGCCCGGGGACGCTGGGCCTGGCCGGGCTCGGGGGGGGACACGTTCTGAGAGCAGGACAGGGAGGCCCGCGGCGTGACGGGAACAGCGCACAGAGAGCTCGTGGCTCAGGACAACTGGCGGACGATGGCACCGGGAACCGAGGGCACCTGGCTCGAGGTGGGGGGGGGGGTGAACACTGCCCGTGGAGGGGGAACGTCGCCTGCCGAGTGTGGACGTGCCGTGCTTGGGGACGGGCGCCGTGGAGGCGAGTGGGGGACCGGGGAGGTGACCCCGGCAGGCGGGCCCAGCCCAGCTCTTGTGAGCTCACGGGGCGGGGGGGGCGTTGAAGGGCCCCAAGGTCGTGTCCCGCGCCCTCCCACCCCCTGGGTGCCCCACGGCACCTGGCGGCGTCCCTCACGCTTATGCTGGGAGCAGAGCCGCCCTCCTGGCCTGACGGGTCCCTGCAGGTCCGGGAGGTCCGACTCCGCAGCCAGTAAGTGGTTTGGGAATAAAACACGTCGCAGGAGGGAAGGAGGTCAGGCGTCCGCACCTCACTTGCCCCCTTACGGTGACCGCGTCCTGGGGCCGCCGCTGCCTCGGCCCGGCCCCCCCAGCCCCGACCCCACTCACAGGGAGGCCCTGGCGTCCGAGGACGGTGCTCCTGGAGGAGCTGGGGATCGGGGCTTCACCGCCCACTTCCCGCCAGCGTGTCGCGACCCGCTGTCCCCGGCGCTGCTCCTCCTGCTTCCTGGGCCCTGTCGTCCAGTCTCCTCCGCGGCACGGGCCTCCCGGTGGATACACGGTCTTTAAAAAAAATAATGTTCCAAAGTCGCACGACGGGGTGTCCTTGCTGAGGCCGTCGGAGCCCTCGGGGCGCTCAGAGTCAGCTGCCTAGTTCGTGGGGCCCGGGGCGAATGCAGGCACGGGGGCCCCGGTCCTAAAAGCTCCAGGTCTGCAAGACGACCGCAGAGGTCACCGCGGGACGGGAGCCTCGCGAGGGGAGCTGGGTGGGCCCTTCACGTCCGGGTGGCCCCGAGACATGCCCCCAGGAGCCCAGGCCCTCCGAGAGCTCCCAGAGCACCCCTGGGGCACCCCGCACACGGGCGCTGTCCCCTCGGACCCGGGAGGGCAGTGGCTCGGGAGGACACGGCCCTGCGTCTGCTCCGCTTGTTTCTCTTTTTTTTATTTCTCATTCGTCGGCTCAGTCCCGTGTTTGTGTCTGGGTTTCTTCCCAGGTGGGGTCCACGAGTCGTCTCTGCTCACTTCGTATTTTACTCCTTCCTTTTAAATCCGACCCAGCATCCTGAACGCCCCAAGCAGATGCCCAGCAGCGACAGCAGGTGTTCGCAATGCAGGACGAAGACAACAGGGCCCCGGGGGCTCCGCGGGTGAGCAGCTGCCTTGGGCCCAGGGCATGACCCCGGGGTCCCGGGATCGAGTCCCGCGTCGGCTCCCCGCATGGATCCTGCTTCTCCCTCTGCCTGGGTCTCTGTCCCTCTCTGTGTCTCTCATGAATAAACAAAATCTTTAAACATTTTTTTAAAAAAGATGAAGATAAAGGCATTGTGCCCCTCGACGGGGCGGCCGTGATTCTGCACCGGGGATGACGCGCGGTTCAAGCCCGTCAGCCCCTCCTCTGCTCCCCCTGCGGCCCCAGGACGCGGTTGGGGGCCCAGCTTCTGTGAGCTGCTCTCCTGGGTTACCTACGGCTCAGGAGGGCGGGGGGGGGTCCCGTGCACCCCCTCTGCCCTCGGGCGGGGCATCAGCATCGTCCCTGGGCTCCCACCCTCCGGGGTCCCTGGCTGGCCCTGCCCCTGCGTCCCTCCTGCCTGCTCCCGCCCCTCCCCTGACAGGCGGCCCCTCCTGCAGGCGGCGGGTAGGGCCCTGGGCCAGCATCCCCCGAGCCCCAGAACTGGCTCAGTTCTGGGCTGTGCATTCCCCGAGGGCCCCCACCCTGTGCCCAGGTCCTTGGATGATTTCCACACGAAGTTCACAGCCCCCGTCCCTGAGACCGTGGTTGGGAGAAAGGGTCCGGTTCCCGTAGAGCCAGAGAGACGGCCGCACCCCTGCCCACGTCCCGGCCCCTCCGGCGGCCCCGTCATCCCCGAACGCTCGGCCCCTCGGGGGGCCCCTTCGAAGCCCCTGGGGACCTGGCCTGCCCACAGGCCTGCCCCGCCTTCTCCACCTGCCCCGGCCTGGGTGCAGCTGCCCCCTCCTGCAGACGCGCCCTGAGCCCTCAGGTCCCCTCAGGCCTTACCGCCTCCAGGAAGCTGCCACAATCCGCGCCCCGGCCCCAGCCAGGTGACACTGGCCACCTATTGCCACTTTTGTGCCTTCCCAGGCTGGGGGCCAGCGTGTCCTCGTCGGGAGTCCGTCTCCCTGGGGCTGCAGGCCTCGGGCAGGGCTCAGGGCGCCCCAGCTACTCAGGGAAGCGCCGTTCGGGTCCCTAGTCCCCAGGGCCCAGCCTGTCCCCCGGTGGGGGTGGGGGTCGGCGGCTTCCTCGCAGGCCCCCCCCAGCGTGGTCCCTTTGCTCCCCTGCTCCACTTTGCTTTCCCAAGGGGGACCTCAGAGTCCGCACCGGGGAGCGGGAAGGCCGAGAAGAGAAAAGGAACTTGCAACCTTAGGGGCGGGCGGCAGCCTGACAACTGCCGGGGATTCAACTTCACGTGTAGGCAGAGTAAATGCAAACACATATTCAGATCCACGTGAGTCCCGGGAGTCTCCTCCCTCACCACCTGCGCCAGGTGAGACCGGGTGAGACGGGGCCTGTCCTGCTCCTCGCCGCCTGCCCGGTGCCCCCCCGCAGCTGAGCTCCCCCCACGCAGAACAACGGCTCCCCGGGAGGAGACGCCCAAGGGAAACCTTCCGGAGACGCTGGCTGGAGTGAGGTCCTCTCGGGGGAGCCCCACGAGCGCCACGGGGGCGAGGCTTCCCACGGGGAGGAGGCGGCCCCGCAGGGCCCCTCATTTCAGAGGCCAAAGCTCCAAAGCATGAGAAAGCCAGGCGTCCCCGTCGGGGGGAGGGAATGGAGGCAGAGAAGGTTCAGGGCCGTGGCCTCCGGAGGCCTCACCGCAGATCACTCCTGACCTGGCCATTGCCCTGTTCGTGGCGGGAGGCGAGGGAAGAGCGGCACCTGGGCCGGCGGGTGTGTGGTCAGGGCACAGCATCAAGCGCATTTCGGGCCTCCAGGGCCTCCAGGTCCCTCCGACTTCACGGGCTACCCTCCTCCTTCTCTACGCTGTGGGTCCTTCCTTGAGGCTCAAGCACAAGTGATGCTCCGACCGCCCGGTGGCCCCTGCCAAGCCAGCCCTGCCTCTGCCAGCAGCTGCTCCGCCGGCCACTCCCCGGCCCTACGCTCATCTCACGTGGCTCGGGGGGTCTCACTCTGGTGTGGGCTCGCAGCAGGCGCACGGCCGAGCCCGGTCAAGGCAGGCACTGCATTTCCCTGGCCAGGCCCCCGGTTCGGGGTGGACGGGTAGCCTGAGAGCCACCAGAGCTCATGGCTTCGGCTTGCGGACGTCTAGAACCACGAGAAAAGAAAGTGCATGTCCCCTGAGCATCCAGAGGGGTGCCACACGGGCACACCTGCCGGCAAACCAAGATGGGCTGCGGAACCCAGGCCGGGACAGGCCCAGTGACACGCCCCAAGGGCCAGGATCTAAGTGTTCCCAGGCCACATCCGCTGGGCTTTGCAGGTAACGTGAACCAATACACGCCCCCTGGTTGAGGCAGCTCGAGCTCTCAGGCTGGCAAATACAGGCAAAGCACCTGCACGACTCCCTCCCCTGGCGTTCGCGTCTGCTGTCCTGGTCACTCTAAAGGTAACTTCCTAGGTGCCTAGGCCCCGTTAGTCACTGCATGGCACGTCCCCTGGGTCCTCCCTTCTCCGACCTGCTGCAGCTCCGGAAGCCAGAAGTCTGGGATCCTGCTCCACATCCCGAGGCCCGGAGCTCCCCTTCCCCACCCTGGCCCCGGCGCCCAGCCCAACGGCAGCACAGCCGGGAGCTCAAGTGCTGGGAGCTGTGGCCCCAGCCTCTGCCAGTGTCTCGCGCTCTCGCTCTCTATTAAAGCAGCATATGAAGGCCAGGAAGCGTGCCCTCAGCTTCTAGGAAATGGCACTCCTTCCAGGCTCGCCCCATCTTGCCTTCCCACCGCCTGTCCTCACAAGAGCTGCTGGTCGCCAGACACGTTGCATAGGGCACCGAGATCCACCCGCTTTGCCGGAAGAACGAGATGACAACGGAGGGGGTCTCCGCTCAGACACCCAAGCGGATGCGCTGAGAATAGCTTGTCCTCGTCCGTAAGGAACCACGATGGCCCTGGGGCTCTGCCAGCTACGGGCACTGCCGTCGAATAGGACTGCCCTCCATCGCAATAAAATACAGATACGCTCCTTTTTTTTTTTTTTTTTTTTTGCATAAATTCGAGTGAAAGGAAGATTTTAGGTAAATAACAGTAACAGCGCAGGTGGAGGGCCCGTCAGGACGCGGAGAGGAGCAGGGACCCTCATAATCAACCATTGCCTTCCCGGGTGACCCGGAGAGAGGAACGCAGGAGCCTGGGTTTCTTCATCTGTAAAAGCAGAAGAGCAAAGTACACCTTCCTCACTCACCTGTGAGTCAACGCGGTGACCTGGGCTCCGGGCAGACAGATACCAGGAGATGATTTCTGAGCCTTGGCCTTGGGCCGCTACCCAGAAGGTGAGTCTCTCACTGCACAGAACCCTTATTAGGGAGGCGTGGTGGCCTATTTCGAGTCTGTCCCAAAGGGCTGAAATTAATTAACTTCATCCAGTTTCGATTGCTTCTGAAATATCTTTAATCTATACGACTAGTTATGACCAGGCGCAAAAGTTCAAATGCCTACAGGGCTAAGCGGGACCACAAACGAGGGAAGACGCCAGGGAGCCCACGATAGGGAAGGGTGAGGACTGCGGCAAGTTGCAGAGTGCGAGCCCGTGCCCCATCAGGGGGACACCCGGCCCCCGAGCTGAGTGGCAGGCGCCATGCGGGATTACGTCCCAGTACGGACAGAAACGTTAACTTTTTTTTTTTTTAGAAGCTGAGAATGTTGATTTTTTGGTATGATTTTTTAATCTCCTATCTTTTTAAGTTGAAAACCAGTTTCTAAAACTTGTGAAATACTTTTGTGAGAACCAATATAACACGTCTTCACACAGCCCACCCATCACTGTCTAGTGATCCTGCCTTCTTCTTGCTTTGATTCTTTTTAGAAGTGTGTGTATATATATATAATATATAAATAATATAAATTTATATATATAAATTTATATGTAATATTTTATTTATAATATATTTCATTATAATTATATATTTATTATATATTATGTATATTTAATATATAATATATAATTATAATATTATAATTTAAATATATCTATTATAATATATATAATTATAATATAATCATATATACTCATTATAATAATTATAATTATATATTCATATATAATAATTATAATTAGCATAATTATATAATTATAATTTTATATTATATAATATATAATATATATAAATTTATATTATATATTATATAATATAATTATATAATAATAATATATCATAAATTATATATTATATATAATAAAAATTATAATTAATTATTATATATTATATATTATAATTATATATAATAATACATATTCATTAAAATATATTATTACATATAATATATAAAATATATTATAAATATATATAAATATATATTTATAAATATATATAAATATATAAATTTATATATATCATATTTATATATTATTATTTTTTTTTTTTTTAAAGATTTTATTTATTTATTCATGATAGTCACAGAGAGAGAGAGAGGCAGAGACACAGGCAGAGGGAGAAGCAGGCTCCATGCACCGGGAGCCCGATGTGGGACTCGATCCCGGGTCCCCAGGATCGCGCCCTGGGCCAAAGGCAGGCGCGAAACCGCTGCGCCACCCAGGGATCCCCCCATATTTATATATTATGATATAATATATATTTATATATATTTATACCAATATATAATATAAATAATATATTTTTAAATAATATAAATAATATAAATATTTATATTTATATATATATATAGGTCATACCAATTTTAAGCCCAAAATAGAAACAAATAGCCCAACAAATGCCCCCAATTCGAGAAGGACAGGATGCTTTTCTGGTTGCTCTGCACCTGTGCTGGGGAAGGCAGCGGCATTCACCGGTTTCCAGTCCGGCGACCACGGCTCCCCCTCAGGCAGCTCTACTGAATCATCCAGCCCCTTCCAGCAAAGGCCTTTAGAAATGAGGAGGAATCCTGGAATATGATTCACATGTTGTCCTGAGGTGCAATTGGATGTTTCCGTCACCTCCTGTTTCCCTGAAATCTTACACTAAGCGCAGCACACAGCATTGCTGCTGCCCGCCTCGTTCCGTGGCAAGAGAGCCAGAGGCAACGGTCCTCAATATGTCCTGGGGACAAAACCATTCCTGCCCGGGCCACGTGCATGGCTTGTCTCTAGGGCCCCCTCCGCACACACACAGTCAATGCACCTCGTTGCCACGCTTGCCGCCACCGTCAGAAACCCCTTCGTGTTCATGCTGTGCACTTAAAATGTCGCTAAAAGATAGATCTCAAGTGCTCTTTTCAGGTAGATAAGAAGGTGGGAGGAAAGTTTTGCAGGTGATGGATATAGTTACGGCATAGACTGTGGGGATGTTTCCACGGATGTCTACCTACCTGCAAACCCAGTATTGGTGCAATATATCTATGTATAGGTTTTTGTCAGTCATACCTCAAAGTGGCTTAAAAAAAAACAACCTTCATGTGATTGGGGTCCTTGAGTTTCAAAGGAATTGAAACTAAACCTTCCTCTTTTTTCCGGGACCTGTGGTCACAAGAACCACCTCGAGAGGGGAGGAAGACCCCTTTAGAGCCTCCCTGGGTGGGCTTTCAGATCCAGGGGTGCGTTCATCACCACGAAAACAGGAGGGCTACGTGTTTTTGTGGATCTTCACTCTTTTTCCGAGCGTCAATAAGCACAAGAAGCCATCTTATGGGACAAAAGGAAAAACAGCCCCTTGACACAATGCAAACACCTGGGCACAGTCCTACCGAAGCTGATGGCTCTCAGGGCAGCTGGTGGCATCGGACGGCGGTTTTCCGGAGACGGCACCTCATGCGACGTGGCACCCAGCACAGCCCAGCGCCCTAGAGGTCGGGGACCCACCGGCATCGGAGACACGACGGGTTCACGGAGCGATTGCTGAGAGCGCCTCGCCCACCTCGTCTGTCTCTCTGTAGATCGTGATTTCAAGGTTGTGTTTGAACAAGACAAGAAATGCATTAAATAGGCTTCCATGAAATTAAATTTCTTTTTTTTTTTAAATTTTATTTATTTATGATAGTCACAGAGAGAGAGAGAGAGAGAGGCAGAGACACAGGCAGAGGGAGAAGCAGGCTCCATGCACCAGGAGCCCGACGTGGGATTCGATCCTGGGTCTCCAGGATCGCGCCCTAGGCCAAAGGCAGGCGCCAAACCACTGCGCCACCCAGGGATCCCCTAGTTAAGTGAAATTAAATTTCAGGAGAGAAGATTTACCAGCCGTCAGGGCAGCAGCAGGACATTTGCTGAGACACTGGGTTGCAGAGGGCGTGGGGCCCAGGGCTCCCCACTCGCCATCAGGGCCTGGGGAAGTGGGGGTCTCTGCTGAGCGCCGCGGCCGCGAGGCCTCTTGCTCCTCCTCCGGGCCCGGGCCGGGCTGACTTGCTCTGGCCGATGCAACATAAAGGTGCCTTTTGGACAAAGACTTTAAAGCCAGTGTCACTCGGCACAGGTCCTGTTACGAGGCCTGGGCTGCGGTGACCGGAGTCCTCCAGATTGCGGCTGCGCTGTCACCCCGCACCTCGGGAGGACGAACAGAGTCCCCAGGATCCGTGGCGGACACGAGGCAGTAATGAGAAGTGACCTTTTTTAAAAAATTTTTTAAAAATCTCGAACCACAGGGATTTGCGTTGCTTTTCGCACGGCGTGACCTAGCTTACCCGGACTCGTACGAAGATCTCGCGGCGGTGCCCGTCGGAACTGAAAATATAAACGGCTTCGACTCTTCAACTCCACTTGGGTGACTTCTATTCAGATTCTCCTACACAACGCCACCTTGGCACGCGTGCACAACGGCGTACGCGCAAGGATATCTATGGCCGTTCCTGCACGTTGGCTCGTGTTTCTATCGCCAGCATTGGCAACAGTCTCAGACCGGGTCCACGGGGTTGTTCGGAGGCTTTGACGTTTAGCAGATCTTGGAATAGCCACAGTGAGGGAGAGGTGGCGCCCAACAGGGAACGTGCCAGACTTCTACAGACTGCTAAGAAACCCTTCCCAAGACATATTGCAAAGCGGAGAAAGGGGAGACGTAGAACAGTGTGTGTGGTTCTGCGGCTCTTTGGGGAGAGAAGGTGCAAATGTCACAAACGCCGGACGAGTGCATTGATGTGTGAAATCTGAAAGAAAGAAAGAAAGAAAGAAAGAAAGAAAGAAAGAAAGAAAGAAATGAAGAAACAAGCAAAAGAGGCAGGAGCAGGCCCATACGTGCAGGAGCACCCGGATGGTGGCCGGAGGAGAGGGGAGCAGGGACACGGGCGACGGGAGAGGGGGAGATACGGCGTCGGGTTGTGGGATGAGTAGGTCCCAGGGGTGGGCGGTACGGTGCGGGCAAGAGTCAGGGTCTTGTGGTGAAGTGGGTGGTGACCCATGCCTGCCTGCTGGCTTACGTGTAGACGGAGACGCGTAGATCTCCGGAGGCAGATGCAGGGCAGAGTCTCAGGTGACAGGTCCATCGTGGAAGAGGTGACGGGGCAGCGGGCCCGGGAGGGAAACCTTGGCCCCGGAGCGCCGCCTTATCTGGTGACTCGACGTTGGCTTATGCGCAGGCAGTGCTTCCTCTTACACACGTGGAGACCGGGCGCGTTCCCCGGAAGCCAACAGAAGCCGTCCCCGTAGAGGCGCGGGCTCGGGGGGCTCTGGACGCGGGAGTGGGCGCAGGCCTGCTCGATGCCGGCCTTGGACCGAGCTTTACGTCTTGAACCGTGAGAACACGTTACCTTTAGGAAATGTGTTTGGCTAAAAGAAATTTTCGAAAAAATTCTTGCACGTGAGAGTGGACTCGTGGTGGAATGCTTGAGCTCCCGAGCCGCGGACGGCCCCCCGGGAAGCTGCCCGAGGTTTCCCCGTCCCGTAGCCAACGTTGAAGCGCAGCTCCCACGAAGCCCGCCTCGCTTCCTCTAAACCCTGGAGGGCTTCGGTGAGCGAGGCCTCCCGGCTGCCGGGTCGGCCCCTCCCGCTACTCTCTAATCATGCTGACCTGGTTGGACCGGAGGTGGGCGGCTGGGGGACGTGGAGTGAAAGGTGCTGGTAAACTGAGTCTGAGGGTCAAGACCCTCGGCCCCGGAGAGTGGGGCCTGCAGAAAGGGCCTGGGCCTGTGCAGCACATCAAGGAGTCCTCCGCGGGGCCGAGGCGATATAGGACCACGTGGAGAGACGGAACAGGAGCCTTCGAGGTACAAAAGTTCCAGAAGATAAGACCGGGAGTTCCTTGGGAGCGGGATGGAACTGTACCTAGAGCCGTTGACACTCTTGGGAACGACGGGAGCGAAGGTTTCGGGTCCTCTTTGGGCTCTGCTTCTTCCAGGTGAGGCCTTGTCTGGGTCCTGAGCCACCCGGGGCCTTGCATCTCACGGGACCCTTGAGTCCCTCCTATAGGTGAGGATGCGGAGGCTCGGAATGGTTCAGAAACCCGCCCAGGGCCCCAAGCTTCTTTGCGCAGGAAGCAGAACCGAGTCCCTCCCGGGTCTGGGCGACTCCAAGGCCCCCCCACCCCCGCACACCCACGCTAGGTGCTCCCCGGCCTCCAGTGCGGTCCTCCTCTGGCTGCACAGGGCGCTTGGGGCTGCATTCGTCACCAGATGCACGCACACAATTTCTATTGGGCACCGACTGCAAACAGGGCGTGAAGACGAAGAGACGACCCGTGGTCCCTCTCGGAGAGCCGGGTCCACAGCGCAGGAAAGGCAAGAACGTGGGTAACCATAATCCAGCTGGAAGTGGGAGATTGCTTAACAAGGTTCCAGACCCTTCCATGTGGAGGTTCAGACAAATTAGAGGCAGTTTCTGCCTGGGGCAGGGAAGGATAGGTTCTGGGTGGAGGCAGCAGTTTTTACGTGAATCTTAAGGAATGGGTAGGATTGTGATCTAGGGGAAGGCCAGAGGCCTGGAGGAAGGCCTGAGAATTAATTTCAGAGAGAACGACGTGAGCAAACCCATGGATGTTGGGGTATTGAGGATGGATGGGCCTTCCTGGGACAGAGTCAGCTTTGTGGATAGAAATGTTAGAAGGAAAAAAAAAAAAAAAAAAGAAATGTTAGAAGGTAAGGCTGGGAGGGACCTGATAACTAGGGGTGTGGGATCCGAGACTCGGGACTCGGGATTTAAGCTCCTGGGTCATGGGAAGGCGTCAAAGGTTTCAAAGTAGCGTAACTGCGCTGGGTGCACACGCACGAAGTCTGACACGGAGGCAGCGTGTGCGGTCGGGACATTTGGGCCCTAGAGTCAGACGCTTGGGCTGGAACGGCTCAGGCCCATCACAGATCTGGCCCATTAGGTACGCACCTGATCTTTCTGAGGCTCCACCTCCTTATTTCTAATGTGGGAATAGTGCTAGAGCCCATCTCACAGGGTTGTGAGGAGAAATGAAATGAAGTGTATGGTGTGTAGCTCAGCCCCAGGCACAGAGGGAACTTTAAACCATTGTCAGAGATTCGTTATCATCATCACCACCAGCAGCACCGCCACGTCCACCACCAGCACCAGGACCAGTAGCAGCAGCACCACCGCCACCTCCACCACCAGCACCAGGACCAGCACCTCCACCAGCACCACTGCCACCTCTACCATCAATGCACCATCACCTCCACCACAAGCACCAGGTCCACCAGCACCACCACCAGTACCACCAGCAAAAACCAGGATCACCTCCAGCAGCAGCAGGATCAGCACCAGCATCACCTCCACCAGCACCGGCACCATCTCCACCACAAGCACCAGGACTGCCAGCAGCAGCACCAGGACCACGTCCACCACCAGCACCAGGTCCAACAGCAGCACCAGGTCCACCAGCAGCAGCACCAGGACCACGTCCACCACCAGCACCAGGTCCAACAGCAGCACCAGGTCCACCAGCAGCAGCACCAGGACCACGTCCACCACCAGCACCAGGTCCAACAGCAGCACCAGGTCCACCAGCAGCAGCACCAGGACCAGCACCTCCACCAGCACCACTGCCACCTCTACCATCAATGCATCATCACCTCCACCACAAGCACCAGGTCCACCAGCACCACCAGCAGCAGCAGCACCAGCACCACGTCCACCACCAGTACCACCAGCAAACACCAGCATCACCAGCAGCAGCAGCAGGGTCAGCAGCACCACTGCTACCACCGCCTTCTGAAAATCACTACCCACATCACCACACCACGTCCATTGTCATTGTCGTCATTGTCAACACTGTCACCTTATGTCACCAGCATCAGTTACGTGGCCCAGTGACCCGCTTGGAAACACAGCCGTTTGTTCCGAACACATTTGTTGAGCGCCGCTGTGCTGTCCTCAGGTTGCCCCCGACTCCCCCTCTCCGCCCTTTCCCCCTTGCTCTAGCGAAGCCAACCTCCGGGACGACGGTACAGGCCGCCCCACCCATGCCAACAGTCCGAACCACAATATCTCCTGACGGCTCTGGTTGGAATGTTCTGTCTGTGTTGTGCTGAGTCCTGATCGATGGATCCCTTGTGTTTAAGCTCCAGTGGTGGATGGACCCAAGGCTGCAAAGGTAAGAAAGAAACAAACGGCCACCTCACCCCCCTCGAGCTTTCCCTATCTCGGGGGGAAATGGAAATGCAACAAAAAACTGCAACACAAGTCCCCAAATGCCACATGGAAGGAACGGTGGGGGTGAGCCTGAGTCAAAGTCACCAGGGCAGGCTTCTGAGAGGAAGCGACACTCCGAGGCTTGGAGGCTGAATACAAATTCCCTGGGAGGACAAAGTGGGGAAAAAATGTCCTCCGGAAAACACATTTTCAAATGCATGAGAATACCAGAGTTTACACCAGAAAGGTGAGTAGAGCCTGGCCCCACGTTGGCGGGGAGCAGCGTTGCAGGCAACAGGACTCAAGCAACCTAGGGATTGGCCTGCATCTAGTTGCTCACTTTTTTATTTTGCTAGTCAAAGACATTTTTTTTAAGTTGCCATCTACTATCTATCACTCACCATCAGAATATAATCTTGGAATAAAGGAGAGTCTTTTTTTTTTTAAGATTTTATTTATTTATTCATGAGAGACACAGAGAGAGGGAGAGGCAGAGACACAGGCGGAGGGAGAAGCAGGCTCCACGCAGGGAGCCCGACGTGGGACTCGATCCCGGGACCCCGGGGTCACGCCCTGGGCTGAAGGCAGGCTCTGAACCGCTGAGCCACCCAGGTGCCCCTAAGGAGAGTCTTTTGCATCAAAGAAATTTAGCTTTATGTATGTGAACACTACCTATCCTTATTTTTCTCATACTGCAGTGGCCACGGGTTGGTGACTCCTCGGGCTGGCATCTAGAAACCACTGCTCTCATCTGATCCTCTTATTCTGCCCATGAAGCAGCCATGCCTTAAAAAAATAAATGCAACTTTATTTAAAAAAATTTTTTTTAAATGCAACTTTAAAACAGTCAGTTCTCTTAAGTGTTTACTGCCGGTCACGTGACTGCTCCCCACAACCAGACCCCTGAGCCCCAGGTCCTGTCAAGCACTTGGGCTCAGTCAGCTCTTGATCCTAATGCCACGGAGAAAAAGCTCTAACATTCTGAGATTATTTTCTCTGTAAGTCATTAGATAATATTTTCTGCTTCTTATGACCATTACGACAAACAGCAAATTGCTAACTGCAGCCATCTAAGAATAGGCATATTTGCAGGATCAATGGTCAAAAAAAGTTAGATTTAAGTAACAATACCAGTTTGCAGCCGTTCATGCATTTATATTTTGGTTGTATTTGTCTCTAGGGAGGGAAGAGGCAAAGGACTGCTGAGGTGGAGAAGCTCTGAGTAAATCAGACCCTCTCACTCATTTGTTATGTTGGATGTGACGTGAGTCCTTTCATCCACCTACATAACACAAGCAGGTGAGGGACCAAGGTTGAATCAAGTAACCATCATTGAGCTACACCTTACATGGCAGGTAGGAGCTAAAGTCATCACAGACAGTGAAAATTCCTATAAATATGACTTCCGAAAATTTCTGGTAGCTGTTGGAATAGATTCTGTTTTTTGGTAAAGCCCCAGAATTGTTGGTTTATGCTTAAAAGTCACTTTGTATAAAAACCACAAAGATCCAAATGCAATGGTCACTCAGCTCAGTGAAGAGCTCACGCTGTGACAGGCGCAAGCAGAGGTACAGTGATGCATAGGATGGGGAGTTTGATGCCCCCTGAGCTTACACCGAGGCCTGCCCACGCCAAGTGGGGTCACGGGACGAGTTGCTCACTCTGTGCTGCTGTCCTTCTCCATTTCGGCCCCTTCCCCAAGTGTGCGTTAAGTGCCCATCTGCAGCAACACCATTGGTCTACCCAATGTCAAAGAGGGGATTTTTCTTTCTTCTTCTTCTTCTCCAGAGAGAGTTGCTTTAATGGGGAGGCAAAGTAATGTGATTTGGGGCCAGAAAGACCCTCCGTCTTCTTGGTTTCCCAAGGACCAGGCCTCAACCAAGACTGGCTTCAGGCCAGGACAAGCCCAGCGGTTGAGCCTTCAGGGAAGTAGACTACCTCACCGCCCACCCAGGCCAATTGTAGGTGCAGCACCTGGGAGGAAAGAGCTGACCCATATTGCTCTTGAAAACTGAAACCTGTGATGCGGCTGCATGGTTGAAAATCATCACAAAGGTTGCATGAATGGCTGCAAACTGGTATTATAACTTAAATCTAACTTTTTTTGGCCATTAATCCTGCAAATATGCCTATTCTTAGATGGCTGCAGTTAGCAATTTGCTGCTTGTCGTAATGGTCATAAGAAGCAGAAAATATTATCAAATGACTTACAGAGAAAATAATCTCAGAATGTTAGAGCTTTTTCTCCGTGGCATTAGGATCAAGTGCTGGCTGAGCCCAAGTGCTTGACAGGACCTGGGGCTCAGGGGTCTGGTTGTGGGGAGCAGTCACATGACCAGCAATAAACACTTAAGAGAACTGACAGAGGCACTTTAATTTTTCTTGAAATATATTCATCTTGGAAGATTTAACTGTAGGGCAGGAGGACATTCTTTAAGAGCCAGAAGACTCGGGTTCAAGCCCAGATCTGCTCAATGTCCACACCATAACCTAAGCCTGTCTTGCTTGGGGCCAACAATATTTTGCTGACTTACAGCCTTATGCAGGGAACTTTCTCTTACCTTACCCAACTCCAGCCATTGTAAACTCTTCTGAAAGGTTCTCATTAATTAGTAAAAGCTTAATTCCAGGCCCTGACCTTTACCTAGAGTATAGTGAGAGCATCAAGAATGCTTACAATGAAAGCACACAGAGATAAGAGGATAAACATCATGATCTCATGGGGGAGACTTGGAACCCCAAAGGTCAGCAAAGGGACCAGAGATTAACTCATTATAGAGTTCTCCAAAAGTAAGGCTTGTAAGGAGTAGTTTTAGCTGTTTACTTTACAAATAAGACCATGTAGAAAACCTCACACCCATTCTCCCTTTCTGTAAGTGCTGCATGGACAAAGCTCATGACTTGGAGAACAACCCTTGGGACCCTCTCCCTCCTGCAAGAAGCCTTTCTTCCCTCTTTCAGGCTGGTCTAGATTTTTTTGGAAAAATTTCTGGGCTATTTATATCCATGCTTGCATGAGCCAACTCTCATGATTGAGTTTCACTTCTCACAATGTGAACATGTTTCACAGGTGCCCACAAGGTCCCAGTCCCTGAGTTAAGGGCAAAAAGACAAAACAAAAAGGTGCATCCTGCTCATCCCAGACTCGCTGGTTCATTCACTGTGTCTCTGATATCCCAGGCAGGTCCCTCCCTCGAGATCTTGACAAATCTGTCCAAAATGCACTCCTAGAGACATCTGCCTGGCTCCTATTATACCCCTTTTAGGTCTTTCTCAAGTCTTTTTTCTGTAGTAAGATCAAGAGGCCTCATGAAATTTTAACTTACCCTAATCCCAAATCTTGCTCTCCAGCTCAGTGCTAACCTTGAAAAATCATAACACACACTCCCAGTACAGCCTGGAAGTCACAGAAGAAAGTAAAACAGAACTAAAGCTCTCTCGTTGGCTTCCAAAAAGCTGTCGTTGTTTGGTCATTCTAGTGGTTACCTAAAGGACTCCTCTTGAAAGGCCACCTGTACTTGACTTGACTTAAAACGTTCCCAGTGTAAAAATCCTTCTCCCCAGAGAATACTTGTTGAAAACAATTTAGAGGCAAGTGTTTTAACTTTTCAGATGCCTGAGATGGTGGATTAAATTTGGAACAATTCTATTATTCTAACTGAAAAGCCTAAAAATACAAGCTTACAGGAACTTTGAACATTTCTGACATATTCCTGGAAACTAGAGAGCCACATACATATCCATGGCTGTACACATGTTCAGAAAGGAATTGAAAAGGCTCTAAGCTCTTGCTTCTGGTTGGCCCCGAGGCTCTGCACAAGTAGGAAATGAAGGCTAAGGCAGAGTTGTTAATTGCCTGGTTGAGTATTCAAGGCATGCCCCAATATACATGCAGAGCTCCTCAAAGCAGACCGGGAGGTTTACTGGTTCCAGGGGTTTAGGGAAATCTCTCTCTAATAACTAGTAAGCTCAAATAGATCCACACAATGTAATGAAACTGTCAAAAGACAAAGACAAGGAGAGAATCTTGACAGTAACAAGAGACAACGACTCATCATATACAAAGGATTCTCAATAAGATTAACAGTTGATTTTTCACACAAAACCATGGAGGTCAGAAGGCAGAGGATTGACCCATTCAGAGTGCTAAAAGAAAGACTGCTGACCTATAATTCTGTATTCAGGAAAACTATTACTTAAAATGAAGGAGAAATTAAGACATGCCCCAGAAAACTGTATACCAACAAATCAGATAACCTAGACGAAATGGAAAAATGTCTAGTAAGTCACAAGCTACTAAAACTGACTCAAAAAGGAATAAAAAGCCTAAGTGGACTTCTAAGAAGCAATCAGATTAAATTAACACAAATTTCATTAGCACCACTCCTTCAAAAACTCTTCCAAAAACAAACACTTTCTAATTTACTCTGATACCAGAGTAACTAGACAAAGATATCATAAAAAAACTACAGAAAAATATTCCTTATGAGTAGAGACACAAAATTCTCAACAAAATACTAGTGAGTGAACAAAATCCAATAGCACATAGGTTGTGAGCTAAATTGTGGCATAGACATCTCCACCACTCATTTTTCTCCCCCCTAAACATCAATTTGAACAACTGTATGTGCACAAAATACCTTCGTAAGAGCCAAGGATTGTAGGTGAGGGATTTCACGACCGCAGTAAAGCACAGAAATAAGAAAAGGCACATCCAGGCGGGTAGGAAGGAAGGCTTTGTAGACAGACATATACAAAACATTCCATCTAATGGCAACAGACTGCCATTTTTCTCGAGTGCACAAGGAATATTCTTCAGGACAGATCATATGTTAAGTCACGAAACAAGCTTTAAAAAATATAAGAAGATCGAAATCGTACCAAGTACTTTTTCAATCAAAATGGTAAGAAACGAGAAATCAATAACAGGAGGAAAACCTGCAAATTCATAAATGTGTGAAAATTAAATAACACATTTTTGAACAACTAATGGGTCAAAGAGGAAAATCAAAAAGTATCTTGGAATAATGAAAATGGATACACAAAACACCAAAACTTATGGGATGCAGCAAAAGCGTTTCTAGGAGGAACGCTTATAGGAATAAATGCCTAAATTAATAAAGAAAAAAGATCACAAGTAAACAACCTAACTTTATTCCTCAAGGAACTAGAAAAAAGGAAAATTAAGCCCAATGTTTGCAGACGGAGGAAAATAGCAAAGATCAGAACATAGATAAATGAGATAGTGACCAGAAAAACAATAGAAAATATCAAGGAAATAAGAGCTCACTCTTTGAAAAGATAAACAAAATTGAAGCTTTAAATTATACTAAGAAAAAACCAGGCAAGATTCAAATAAATAAAATAAAAAATGAAAAAAGAGACCTTATAACTGACGCAACAGAAATACAGAGACTACTGTGCCGACAAATTGGATAAACTAGAAGAAATAGATAAATTCTTAGTCTCTTCAACAATGGTGTCGGGACAATTGGACAGCCACATTCGGAAAAATGAAACTGGACTGCTTTCTTACACTATACACAAAAATAAACTCAAAAGGGATAAAAGGCCTACATGTGAGACAGGAATCCATCAAAATCATAGAGAACACAGGCAGCAGCCTCTGTGACCTCAGCCACAACAACTTCTTGCTAAACACATCTACAGAAGCAAGAGAAACAAAAGCAAAAATGAACTATTGGGACTTCATCAAGATAAAGAGCTTCTGCACAGCAAAGGAAACAGTCAATGTCACCAAAAGACACCCTACAGATGGGAGAAGATATTTGCAAATGTTTTATCAGATAAAGGGCTAGTATCCAAGATCTATAAAGAACTTCTCAAACTCAACACTCAAAAAACAAATAATCCAGTCAAAAAAATGGGCAGAAGGCATGAACAGACATTTCTCCAAAGAAGACATACACATGGCGGCCAACAGACACACGAAAAAATGAAGAAAAGAAATGGCATCCAAATCAGAAAGAAAGAAGCAAAATTGTCACCTTTTGCAGATGACAAGATCTTATACACAGAAATCCCTGAAGATTGCATAAAAAAAAAAACCTTTAGAGCTAACCAATAAATTCAATAAAGTTGCAGGATACAAAATCAACATGCGAAATCCAGTTACATTTCTATATAGTCACAACGAATCGCTTGGAAAAGAAAAAATAAAATGCTCCCATCTATACTAACATCAAAAGTAAAATACTTCACCAAGGAGGTGAAAAAGCAGTAGGCTGAAAGTTACAAAACATTGATAAAAGAAATCGAAAAAGACAAAAATAAACGGAAAGATATCCTGTTCACGGATTGGAAGAATTTGTATTGTTAAAGCGTCCATACTACCAACGCCATCTATAGATTCGGTGTAATTACTGTCAAAGTTCCGATGATATTTTTTTCATGCAAAGAGAATAAGCAATCCTAAGATTTGTTATGCAACCACAAAAGAGCCCAAATAGCCAAAATTGTGAGAAAGAAGAAAAAAGTGGGAGACCTCACGATTCCTGATTTCAAACTATATTTCAGAGCAATAGGAGTCAAAACAGTATGGGGTTAAAAAAAAAAAAAAACAAGAATAGCAACTACGACAAAACCCAGCGTGGTAGTGGCATAAAACAGACCCGCAGAATTGTGAGCCCCCAAATGAATCCTTGCATATGTATAGTCAGCTAATACCTGAGAAAGGAGCCAAAAATACTCAATGGAGAAGGGATAGTCTCTTAAATGTTGTCAGGAAAACTGGATATTCAAATAAAAAAGAATGAAGTTGGGGGATCCCTGGGTGGCGCAGCGGTTTGGCGCCTGCCTTTGGCCCAGGGCGCGATCCTGGAGACCCGGGATCGAATCCCACGTCGGGCTCCCAGTGCATGGAGCCTGCTTCTCCCTCTGCCTGTGTCTCTGCCTCTCTCTCTCTCTCTCTCTCTGTGACTATCATAAATAATAAATAAAAGAAAAAAAATTAAAAAAAAGAATGAAGTTGGACCCTTTAATTCGCTCACAAAAATTAACTTGAAATGGATTAAAGATTTAAATGGCAGATCTGAAACCATAAAAACCCTTGAATAAAGTAGGAAAAAGCCTCCTTGACCTTGTTCTTGTTGATGATTTTTTTGGGAAATGCCACCAAAAACACCAGAAATGAATAAAAACATTAACACGTTGGACTACATCAAACTAAAAAGCTTTGGCACATACAAGAAACAACAGACAAAAATAGGAAAGGTAACATATGAAACGGGAGAAGATAATTGCAAATCATAATCTTATCATGTGTTATTATGCCAAATATATGTGGAAGTCACCCAACTCAAGAGGAAAGAATCGAATAATCGGATTCAAGTAGGTGGAGAAGCTGAACGGATTTTCCGCCCCCAAAAAAGACATCTAAATGGCCATCAGGTACATGAAAAGATGCTCAGTATCGCTAATAACCGTGGAAACAGACTAGAATGGTGGTTGCCGGGGGCTGGAGGGAAGGGAAGGAAATGGGGAGATGTTGGTCAAAGGATCCAAATGTCAAGTTTTGAAATGAATAATTTCTGGATATCTGAAGCGCGGCGTGGTGACTGCAGTTCACAAGACTGTGTGATGGACGTAAAGTGTGCTAAGAGCTCGTACACACACACACACACACACACCCCATGTGAAGTGTCGGAGGCGTTAAGTCGCCTTCCCGTGGCCGTCATTTCACGATATACGTGCGTATCAGAGCCCCGGGGTGGACACCTTAAACTCCCGTGTGTTATACGTCAAGAATATCCCAATAAAGCTGGAAGGGAAATCCAACGACACACAAGGAGGATCATATCCCGCAGATAAGTGGGATTTTTTCCTCAGGACTGTGAGTCTGGTTCAATATGGGGAAAAGAAAAATCTATCAACGCGATGCGACCTATTAATGGAACAAAGGGGGAAACCGGCACGATCGTCTCAACGGAGACACAAAAAGCACTTGACAGAATTCAACCCCGTTTCAAGACGCGAAACACTCAACAAAGAGTAACAGAGGAGAACTTCCTAAACCTGATAAACCGCATCAGTGGACAACTATTCACTATTGTGCTGGAAGCTCTAGTCAGGGCAAAGCAGGCGAGAAAATGCATTGAATATACGAGACGGAAGAGGGGAATGAAAACGATACTCGTAGGGGACATGATCACGTCTATATAACCCTAAGGACCACGCGCGCGCACACACACGAGTCCATAAAGGAATCCATCAAGGTCTCAACATAGGAGACAAATATATACAAAAATCGGTTGTATGTCTGTGCTGTTATTTTGGATGACAACCCGAAAATGAAATTAGGAAGATAATTCGATTTATAATAGCATCAGAAAGGATAAAAAAATAGAATTTATTTATTTACTTATTTATCTATTATTATTATTTTTTAATAGAAATTATTTAATGTGGGGATCCCGGGTAGCTCAGCGATTGAGCATCTGCCTTCAGCCTAGGGTGTGACCCTGGGGTCCCGGGATCGAGTCCCACGTCGGGCTCCATGCATGGAGCCTGCTTCTCCCTCTCCATATGTCTCTGCCTCTCTCTGTGTGTCTCTCATGAATAAATAAATAAAATCTTAAAAAAAAATCATTTAATGAAAAAAATAGGAGTCTTGTACACTGAAAATCAAAAAACCCCAGTGAGAGAATTTAAAGACCCAAGTAAATGGAAGGACCAGTGTGCAGGGACCGGGAGACTTAATACTGTTAAAATGGCAATAGTCCCTCCAATTGACCTACAGAATAGGGCAGTTTCTGTCAAAATTCCAGCTTCATTGTTTCCCGTTTCCCCCCCTTCCCCCCTGGAAATTGGCAAGCTGCCCTAAATAAAGTCCATATGGAAAGGCAAGGGACCCCAGAGCGTGAAACATTCTCACAAAAGGACAGAACTGGAGTAGAGCAGCCCCGTGCACGCAGCTGCGGTTCCGTCACCTCAGTCGCCCACGGGCCAAAGCAGGCGAGCCCGGGCCCCTTGTGACCTCGCAGCGCCCGCCCCTTCCCCTCACTTCTCACCACACCGGCACGTGATCATCCCACACCGTCCCACAGGGAAGGGCGAGCGAGCGAGCGAGAGCCCACACTCACGTAGCTACTGTGACCGTGAATTGTTATCACTGTTTTTATTTTCTTTTCGGTTATTATCGTGTTAGGCTCGTGCTGCACCTGCACGGAGCTCACAGGTTACACTCGATCCTATGTAGGGAGAAAAACGTAGTATATATATATGGGGTTTGGGACTATTCTTGATTTCAGGGATCCCCCGGGGGCCTGGGGTGTGTCCCCCATAGATAAAGGGGGGCTGCTGTGCGCACACTTGCCAGTTTCCAAACTTACTATACAGCTACACTAATCAAGATAAAAATAGACATAAAAATACATAAAAAGCACTGAGAGTCTAAGAACAAACCCACACATGTCCAGTGAATTGGTTTTCGACCAGGGCGCCGAGATGATCTAAAGGCTTGTCCAGGAATGGTGCTTTCGGGTATACGGAGCTTATGGCACGGCGGGCGGGCTGGGGCCTGGGGACAGCGTGTCTCAGCCGAGGCCCCCGGCGTCTTGGTCTCTCCCCACGCGAGCCCCGCGCTCAAACCGCCCTCCTCCCTCGGCTGCTCGGGGGCGCCCGGCCCGCCGTCTCCCTCAAGGTGGACCCCGCCGCCCTCACGGCCTCCCCGGTCACAGAGCCTGCCCCGTGGTGACGGCGCGGACGGACCGCGCAGCCTCACACCGAGGAGACGGGCCAGACAGAGAGACACAGACATACAGGACACCACTCATATGGGGACTAAAATAAAATAAAAACAGCCAGAAGAGCAGCGGATGCCAGGCTTGGGGGCCGGGGGGACGGGAGCTGCTGGTCACAGGCCACGGACTCCCGGGTCCGGGTGGGTGACTTCGGGACAGCCCGGCGACGGAGCAGCTGGACCGTGGGCCGGGAAGTTGCGAAGGGAGCACATCTTACCTGTTCTTCCACCAAACCCCCCGAAGGGGGAGGCCTTAGCTACTGCCGAGGTCACCACGTCGCGGGGTCTGCGTGGATCGAACGCACTTGGGTGTGTGTCCGTTGCCCCCGTAAGGCTGGGCAAGAGGAAAGTCTGGACGAAATGCTGAAGATCATTAATTTAATTTTAAAAAAGCCAAGGAAGAGCGGACTTTCCGAGCCACTGGTGGGTGGAGGTGGTGGGTCTGCGGGAGGGGGTCGCGGGGCTCCGTCTTCCTTCCCGGGTGCGGCCATCTGGGTCCCCATCCGGAGTCCTCGTCCCAGCCCCTCGGGGCTCCTCCGGCCCGGCCGGGTCTCCCGTCGTGCACCTTCACTCGGGTGTGGGGCTCGCGGCCCCCCTGGGCCCGGCTCCGTCATTCTCCTAACCTAGTGGTTCCAGGCCCGGGACACAGACGTGCGGGAGGATTAGCACCCTCGGCCCTGAGCTGTCTCGGCGCCGGCGGCCCGCGGGGCGGATTTAGTCACTTGACCAGGAAGATGGCCCCAGGGTCCCCGCACAGCTCCTGCCGCGGCCCCGGAGAGTGGGCCCGGGACGCAGGCACCGCGCAGGGCCCCGGTGCAGGACGGGCGGCTCAAGGCACGGATTCCCCGGGACAAAGCTGCCGTCGTGGGGCCGGAGGCTCCCGGGCTCCCCCGCCGGCCCGGCCGCTCTCGGGGCCACACTCCCTGTGTTGACTGCAGACATCGGTCCCTCGGAGGGACTCGGCTCACATACAATACGTCACCTGGGACGACCTGCTAGGTGAGCAAGGCCCTGGGACTTCTCGTGATCAATGCCACGCGCAGTTGCTTGTTTAGGGACTTTGGACTCCGGGGGGCAGCCGGGAAGGCCGACGGGCCCGCATCACCTCTGTCCCCGGCCTCTGGGCGGCCGCTTGCCAGGCGCTGGGAGAAAAACGATTTCCACCGAATCAGTAAGAAGCAGGAGAACGAGTTAGTGGAAAACCGTTTTCCTTCATCTAATTCCAAACACGGAAAGGTCCAGAGCACACGCCAATCCCAGAGGCCTTCGGGCGGCTGGTCCCCTGAGACCAAGGCTTTGTCACCGTGATGAGACTCCCGGGTTTTAAAAGATCCAGGTTCCGTCCTTGGTCTCGTCACCCGGCCCCTGAGGACTGATATCCTCCCCATGACGAGGACGGGGGTGAGGCCCGCCCTGCGCAGCGCACCACACCTGCGTGCAGCGTGGAGCGTCCATCACGTCCCACACAGCGGCCCGGAGGCCAGTCCCTCACCCACTAGGCCGGGACGCAGCCCTCCCCCGCGCCACCCCACCAGGCCGCGCCCAGAGCGGCAGGAGCCCGGAGAGGAGACGCTCCCTGGGGAGGACAGGAGCTGGTAGCAGGGAGGCTCTTGGCGAGGCCACACAGGGTCTGTCGAGGGATCCAGTCGGGTTTGGGGCTTCCTGGGGTTTGGCCAAGTAGCAGGGACTCAGTGACATCCTCCTCCCACCCCTGGGAGGCCTCTAGGAGCCCCTGGGAGGGCCCTGGGAGGTCCTGGGAGGTTCTGGGAGGGTGTGGGAGCCTCTGGGAGGCCCTGGGGAGGTCCTGAGAGGTCCTGGGAGGCCCCTGGGAGGCCCTGGGAGGCCCTGGGAGGTTCTGGGGGAGCTGGGAGATTTTGGGATGCCCTGGGAGCTCCTGGGAGGGCCCTGGGAGGTCCTGGGAGGTTCTGGGAGGGCCTGGGAGCCTCTGGGATGCCATGGGGAGGTCCTGAGAGGTCCTGGGAGTCCCTGGAAGGTCCTGGAAGGTTCTGGGAGGGGCTGGGAGCCTTTGAGAGGCCCTGGGAGGTTCTGGGGAGGTCCTGGGAGGTCCTGGGAGCCCCTGGGAGCCCCTGGGAGGCCCTGGGAGGTCCTGAGAGGTCCTGGGAGGCCCTAGAAGGCCCTGGAAGCCCTTGAGAGGCACTGGGAGGCCCTGGAGGCCCTGGGGCTGGTGAGCAGGGAGCTGAGGTAATCCTCAGTGGCTCTGGAGGCTGATGGATTCATTCTGGGGGGGTGGGGTGGGGGTCAGACTCCAGAAGAAGGATGGAAACTATCAGCAAATGTGTGTGGGGGGCACTGACCGTAGGTGTGAGGCCAGCCTGCTAGGAGTGCCCTGCACACCCCTGCCCTTCCTGCCCCGACAGCCTCACTCCCCCCCCCCCCCGAATGGGACCCCAAATTCTCCAGGCTCGC
Organism: Canis lupus dingo; assembly: GCF_003254725.2. Taxonomy (NCBI): domain Eukaryota; kingdom Metazoa; phylum Chordata; class Mammalia; order Carnivora; family Canidae; genus Canis; species Canis lupus. The sequence continues at coordinate 122,134,684 of NC_064243.1, forward strand.
TGCCCTTGGACTCCACGTACCTCTTACTGGGAGACTGTGTGTTTATTTATTTATTATTATTTTTTTAAGATTTTATTTATTTATTCATGAGAGACACAGAGAGAGAGGCAGAGACACAGGCAGAGGGAGAAGCAGGCTCCATGCGGGGAGCCCGACGCGGGACTCATCGTGGGTCTCCAGGGTCACTCCCCAGGCTGAAGGCGGCGCTAACCCGCTGAGCCACCGGGGATCCCAAGACAGTGCATTAATCCCCACTCCACCAGTAACCCTGAGCTCGCTGCAGGTCCCCGGGAGCAGGGCCGCGGGGGGAGGTGAGGGAGCCCTGCACACGGCAAGGCACACAGTAGGTGCTCGGTGAGCACCGGATCCTCTTCGTACCCGAGCCTTTCAAACCGAGACCATTAGGTCTTTTTCTTCTTCTTCTTTTTTTTTTTTTTTTTTCATTTTGATTGAGCTTATCACCCAAAATATTTCCCTAAAAAAATAAAATCAAGACTTAGGTGATCATCAACCTAAGTGGTCGCGTCAGCCTGTCATTCTGTCCTCTTTTTCCAATAAACAGATGCTCTTCCTCCCTCTTCCCTTTCTGGGGGCGGGTCTGGATGATCCGCGATGTGCAAAGCAGGTGGATTGATCGCGTATCGACCACGAGTGAATTATGAGCCCTTTGGGTAAAAAGCTTCCCATAAACACAATTGAGGCGCTGCCGCCGCAGCCTCCGCAGGCAGGGCCGGGTGTCTGGGGGCTCCCGCCGCGGGGAATCAATACTTGGCATCAGTATCAGCAGCGCAGACGGCTCTATTGCTCAGCTCTTCGGAGGTGGGGGTGGGCTCCCCACGCGCAGAGACGCGTCAGCGTTCAGGGCCCCCCCACGAGGCTGCAGGGTGGCGGGAGGTTGAGCCACCCGGTGTGTCCCTTGCACGTCCCTCTTGGTCTCGGTTGTTCGCCTGTAAAGTGGGATTTCTACTGTTCCTTCTGCTTCCTTCTCAGGGCGTTTGGGTCCCTGGGGACAAGGATGGCTACGGGGGCGTTTCCGGAAGGCGGGGGCCCTACCCAGCTGTGCCCTCTGAGGTCAACCCCAGCCTTAGAGCGTCAGGACAGCATCTCCCAGAAGCCACCCCTGTGTCCTCTGCCCAGTGCCTGGACCTAGCGGCGCAACAGACACCGTAGCCGAGTGAAGAGGGATCCAGCTAAATGCAGAGCAGGGTTTCCTTCCCCGTATGTCAAACGGAGATAAAGACGTTCAGCCGGTCGGTGCCACCCTCCGGGAAGCACGGAGCTTGGCGGTCGAGGCAGCGGGCGAGTCCAGAAAACTCAGACGAGCCTTCGGGACGAGGCCGTCCTTGGGAAGTCGGTGGGGCTGGTGTGGAGCCTCCAGGAGCCTATTTCCGCCCCGTCCTGTGTCCCCCGTGCGTCCGGCAGGCGTCCGGCCTTCCTGCTTGCTCGGCCTCCCTTTGTCCCCCGTTGGACGACTGTCCCGGGGAGTCACAGCCCCGCTCGGTGCAGGCGGTTGGGAGGGGCCAACCCCTTTCCTTGACCAAACCCCACTTGGAGCCTCTGAACTCTCCTCTCAAGTAGGCCCGGACTTCGGATGTTCATGGTCATCTGGGTATCGTCCGATTTTAACAAAGAATCCTGCCCGGTTGGTTTACCCAGAACCTTCCATCCTTGATACCTAATCAGCCTCCTGGTCCTCCGGCCTCCCCGGGCTGCCTTCAGCAAGAATCCTGCCGGGGTAGCTTGCTTTAGCCAGAATCACCCCAACCCGAGGACCCCTTGACCTTCCCACCTCCGACCCCCACCTGCTCCTTGGCTCTAAATACCCCTTTCCCTTGTGTTTGGAGCTGAGCCCCCATCCGTCCTCACTTGCACACCTGCTGCAGGGCTCCTGGTACCTACGGCCACGGTCCCGAGCAAAGAGGATTCTCCAACAAGCGCCGCCAGCGATGCCTTGACCCCCGTGTGGCCACCAGGAGCCGACGTGCCCCGGGTCAGGGAGTGCGTGTCATACTCGGGTAGGTACGGGTTCAAGCGGAGTCGGTGCCAGCCTCGGGCTGGAGTGTCTCTCGGGAGGACATGAGCCGACACGGCTCTCATCGGGGAGAAGGACCCGGAGGCGGACGGGGTCCCACGACCCTGGGCTGCAGCGTCTCCGCTGTGCCCCAATCTACCCCAGACTTGTCAGATCCACTTGCCGATCGTCCCCCTGACCCCGTGTCCTCTGTGGAAGCCACAGGAGGCGGGTTGGCTTCAGATCCAACCAACGCTGTCTTGGCGTTGGGTTTCTCTGTAGGTGCCACGCGCCGAAGGCCTGAGGATGAGGGACAGATCGCCCGAGGCCGCCCCAGACGTAGGGCTGAGCTCAGCCGCCCACCAGGTCCTCCGACTCCCAGGCGGAGTCACCCAGACTCAGCCCCTCCGAGGCTCCTCCTACGAGGAGATGATTCACTGATGTCGGCACTCGAGGTCTCCGGTGGGTGGAAGCAGCGCCCCTTGGCCGTGCGCTTGTCCGGGGGGACAGCTCTGGTCCCGGGGGGTCATGGGGACGGCGCACATGGCGCCAGCCTTGGGCAAAGCTGTGGTCGGGGCCTCCGCTCCGAGACGCAAACCTTCACATGCTTCTGCTGAAGACTGTTCGCTTCCCGGGGAAGGAGCTCCTCCCGTGCACGTACAACATCCCTACCGCCCGCTGCTCCCGACACGTCCCCGTGGAGACGGTGGCCAAACCACGGAGCTGCTCCCGGATCCGTGCTCCTCCCAGCAGCTGGGCGACAGCGACATTCCCCATCAGACCTGCAGGTGCACCGCGGGGAGCTTTATGGTCTTTGCCAGTAGATGGGATTCATCAGCGTGCGCTGCAGGGCAAGGAGGAGGGTGGGGGGTCCCCGCTCTCTCACCTCCGCGCGTGGACTTGATCAGCAAGCAGGGAGCCCAGGGGCTCGGGCACTGCGTTTGGAAGGCCCGGTTGGTGTGGAGCCTCAGGGCCCAGCCGCTCCCGGCCTGCTGCGAGCCCTCCTTGCCATCTGCGCCCGTAACAGGGCAGGGGCCCCCCGGGAGCGGCCCTTCCCCTGGGGCAGGAGGACAGATCCAGCACAGACTCGTGGCTCAGGAACATGCTTCTGCCTAATCAGTAGGGAGAACTGGAGGGAAATCCAACAACATCCTCAACCTCTGTGTGCCTTTGTGCCTCTCCTCTCCAAGGCCTGTCGCTGAGGAGGGACTGAGGACGATGCCCTGCAGACGTCCACGTCGGCTGCTCCGGGAGGGGCCCCGTGGGGCGCAGACTGTGGATGGCGGGGGAGGGCTGTGGGGGAGCCCTGAGCAGGGTCAGGGTGGTGGGGGGAGCCCTGAGCGAGGAGGAGGGGAAGGAGGGAGGGGAGGAGGAGGAGGAGGAAGAGGGGGAGGAAGAGAGGGGAGGAGGGGGAGGAGGACTGCTCTAGGAGGAAACCTGTGGGGCAGGGAGGGAAGCAGGGTGGGGGGACCCTGGCCCGCGGTTCAGCCCGGGGCAGCGCAGGGCTTGGGGTGCTCCCCAGGGTGCACGGCCCTGCAGAGCTCTGCGCATCCAGTGGCCGCGGCTGTGAGTCACCTGGGGGGTGGCCCGGGTCCCCCAGGCATCTCTCGCAGGCCCGAGCCCTCCGGGGCAGTAGCTGGGAGCCCTGGCAGCTCCTGCTCCGAGGGGCCGGTGCAAGGTCCGCTGGGGGCAGCGGGGCACCCACAGGCCCTGCGGTGGGCTCTGCACACAGGCTGCCCGGGGTCGAATCCTCCACTCGACGTCGTGCCGCTTGTTGAAGGACCAAGTGACGCACAGGAAAACCCTTAGGAGTCCTCGTAGGGCCAACCGGGGGTCCGGTGGGTGGGATGCGCTTCCGCAGAGGGAGGGGAGCTCCCCGGGGCTGCACGAATGACAGAGCTTGGTAGGCGGATGGGGTGGCAAGGACAGAGAGCCCATGCGGCCGGCCGCCTCCCGTGGGGCGTGGCAGGGTCTGCTGCCGGCCACCTGACCGGGCCGTGGGCACCCCCGACACTGGATCAAGAGCCCACTTCTGGGAGAACTGAAACTAGGTCTTGGCTCGGCGCCCTGGGCTTTCGCAAAAGCCACTCCGTTTGGGGCCTTTCGTCTTGTTTTTAACGCGTGTGACCTTGTCTGCCTCAGTTTCCCCCGTCTGTAAACGGGGCATGCTAATGCTTCCTTCCTGGGGGTCCTGTGAAGGTCAATGAGGAAATAGGTGCAGGGGTTGGGGGGCGCCCGGCACCCAGTGGGGGCTCCATGGAGGGAGAGGCCCTGAGAACACGCGTGGCGCACCCGAGCCCCTCCGGTCCCCACTCCCTCCAGGCCCGGGTGCTGGGCGCACAGTGGGCCCGCAGGAGCCTCAGCCCCCGGGGGCGGGGGGACCTCCCGGCTCACAGCCCCCAGGACGGGGGTGGGGGGCTGCTGGGTGGACCCGACCCTTCCCGGCACTCCCGTCCCCTCCCCCGGCGGCTCCCAGGGACACAGGCTTTCCCGCACCTGGATTTTTCACGCTCACCCAAACGAGCCTATAAAAATTCAGCCCATGTGGTTTGCAGACAGAAACTTTGCTTTTAAAATCTTTGAGTTATTTCCTGCGTCCTCCCTTTCCAGGGCCAGAGTCGTTTCAAAGGAAAGGGGAGCAGGGATCGAGGCCACTCATTTGCCGGGCTATTTCCCTGAGGGTTTGTAACCACAGGGGACTTTGCTTAAACCCACAGCATTTGTCACTCTGCCGGGGGCCGTGGGCCTCCTCATCACGGTCATTAGCCAGAGCCTACGTCCCTGGGTCCCTGCTCGGCTAGCAGATCCCCGTCCTCCCTCGGGTGCTCCCCCGGGGTCAGAGGTGCCTCCTGCCGCCCCAGGGCGCAGCAGCCTGGAGCCCGGCAGTCACCGTGCGGGGCCCGAGGTCATGACACCCGGCCCTGCTGGCCCGTCCTCCCGCGGCCTGCCGAATGGGTGGCTGTGGGCTCCAGGCTGCGGCCCGCAGGGACCGGGAACGGGCCTCGGGGAACTGCACTTGCCCCGCAGAGCCTTTCCTTTTTTTTTTTTTTTTTTAAGATTTTATTTATTTATTTCTGAGACACAGAGAGAGAGAGAGAGAGAGAGGCAGAGACACAGGCAGAGGGAGAAGCAGGCTCCCTGCAGGGAGCCCGACATGGGACTCGATCCCGGGAGCCCGGGGAGATGTTCCAGAAGCAGCTTCGTGTTTCAGGAGCGCCCGTCAGGGCCTTCGTTTTGTGGCCCGAGGAGTCCGGGCCCCCTGCACACGTCTGGTGGCGCCGTCTCGGCTCGGCCTGGGCGGCGGGACGGGGTGCAGGGGGCTCCCAGGCGCGCCCCCGCCTCTCGCAGCTCGCTGGCCGTCGTGGCTGTCGGAGGGCCGGGCCCGGCCGCACCCTTGCAGGCGGCCCCACACGGCTCTGTGCCGTCGCTGCCTGAGGAGGCGAGGGCCCCGTGCCGCAGGGGACAGAGCGGGGAGGCCAGCCTGGCGGCGTCCCGGCCACGTCCCAGACCGGAGGGGACACGGGCCGCGGCGAGCACCCTCCTCATCCGCGCAGGGGGGCAGAGCAGAGCAGAGCACGGCGGGGTCGCGGGTCCCCAGCTGCAGCCCCGTCCGCAGGGCCCTGGTCACCCTTCTGCTCCCTGCTGCCCTGCCAGCCCCGGGAGGGAGCTTTGTCCCCAGGTCCTCCCCCGCCACCCCCCCGCCGGCTCCTGAGGATGTGCCCTGCCTCCCGCTCTAGGCCGCAGCCGCGGGCCCTGGACCCAGGTCCCCCGCCCGAAGGCCGCGCACTGCGGGGCCCAGTGTGTGCCTCCAGCCCCCACCCCAGGGTCAGGTTGCAGCTGGGGCTCCCCCCGCACTGGCGTCTCCTTCCTGAGAATCAGCGCCCGGCGTGGGCACGTGGCTCAGTGCACAGCTGTCAGGTGAGCCTGTGGGTGCAGCCCCGCGGGAGGCCTGCCCGGCTCCCCGGATGGAAGGCGCTGCCGCTCCTAAAACGTGGCCTGGGCGGGATGTGCACCCGCGGACTGGCTTTGCCATCGCAGCCCCCGTTTTCTGGGCACGAGCGGGCCCCCCGGTTCCCGTGGAGCTGCTGTGACCCTGGACCCCTCCCGGGCAGCCAGTACCCCTCCCGGGGACATGAGTCCCTCCCCACCTGTCGTGACCCCGCGGCGGGCGGCGTTGGGGGAGGCGGCGGCCGTGGCCCCAGGCCCCCAGCGCCCGCTCTCAGACTCGCCTGACCTCCGGCCCCCAGCGTCCCCCCGAGTGGCAGCCCCGGAGGCGCCGTGGCGCAGGGCTTGCTCCGTCTGCTTCCGGCCCCGCTCCTCACGCCTTGGGCCCACAGCAGCGCGAGTGGTGACACACGGCACGTCCCCGTGGTCCACGAGCACCCCCTGCCCCGTGGGGCAGCCCTTCGTTGACCTCTCCCCGAGGACCCCGGGTCCCTGGCCCACTTGGGGGGCCCCTGGGGACACCCTCTGCTGTCGCTGTGCCCCACGGAAGCCCTCAGGCAGGAGCGTCCTCCCCACAGGGCCTTCTCTCTCCTTTGCTCCTTCGCTTCCCTGAACCTTCGCTTTCCCCCTTGTTCCAGGGAGGGACCTTGTGTGCCCCTCAGAGCCGGGTCCCCCGTGATGGCCAGGTCGGGGCTCCCCAAGCCTCTTCCTGCCCCCCAGGCACTGCTCGGCCAGGTCAGCGGCTGGTCCCGGGACACCCGGGACCCCAAGTGACCTGAGGTCGGCCCCCCCCGCCCCGTGCTTCCCGCGTCCGGCTTGGGGCCCGGCCCAGGGAGGGCTCCGGGAGCTGAATCCAGACCGATTCGTGTCGTAACCCAGACAGTCCCGTGTTCCCCGGGGTCAAGAGTCACGGTTCTCTTTCGTTTCTAACCTTTCACCTTCCGGGAGAGGTGGGTGCTGCCCCGACGTCCCCGGGGACGCATCCCTGCTGAGCCTTGATGCCCTTTTTGTCCCCTCCCGGGGCTCTTGTCCTCTCCCTACCTTAGAGCTTCCCCACACGGTCGGTCTCCGTGCCCCAAGGCACTAGCCACGCGCGGCCGAGACGTGTCACGCTGGAGGCGCAGGGACACGGGCGGGAATGCCCGCACCCACGGGGTCACCCCTCCAGGGCTGCTTCGCCAGCGGCGCTGCCTGTGCCTCCCTGACAGCTGGGCTGCAGGACACATCTCCCGCCCCTTCCAGGGCCCCCCATTTCACCACCTTCCTGGACCTCCCCAGCCTCGTTTCTCCCCTCCCTGGGGCCCCAGGGCCTCGCCAACAAGCCAGACAGAAGGCCCGGTTACGGCAGAGCTCGGTTCCCTCCCTCCCTCCCTCCTGCTGCGCTGCACAAGGAGGCTCTGAAGCCTCTTCTAACCCAAGGCCGTCTACACCGCCTGAGGCCCGGCGTCTTTCTCAGAGAGCTCGGCCGGCCCCGTGGCGGCTTCTGCTTTCGGCACCAGCGTCTCCTCCCGTGGCTCGGTTACAACTTGAGCTGCTGGACTGGGCTCCTGGGGGCCACCGTCTGCTCCGATTCTCCGACGACCTGGTGCAGCTCCAGGCCCAGGGTGCACTGGTTTTCTCTGTCTCCTGCCCTCGGGTCACGGTAGGCGTGGTGATGGGTGCAGGGACCCTGCAGATGACCCCTGTGCCCGAGCCACAATCCCCACCCACACTGACATCAGTGCCAGTGGGCAGTCCCAGGCACAACTCCAGGGTCCCATCTCCAGGGTCCCACCTCCATGGTCCTGCCTCTAGGGTCCCATCTCCAGGGTCCCACCTCCACAGTCCCATCTCCAGGTTCCCGCCTCCAGTGTCCCATCTCCAGGGTCCCACTTCCACAGTCCCATCTCCAGGGTCCCTCCTCCAGGGTCCGTCCTCCAGGGTCCCACCTCCAGGGTCCCTCCTCCAGGGTCCCCCTCCAGGGTCCCACGGGCAGCAGGCCTCATGCAGCCTCTGCTTCTCCCTGGGCTGTGGGAGTGGCCGGCCCGCGCAGAGGCACAGCCTGCAGGGAAGGGAGGGTGAACACTCCCAGGGCCGAGCTTCTGCCCCCGAGGACAGGTGTGGAGGATAAACGTCCCACCTCCCCACCTTCAAAGGAGCAATTTCAAAATCTCATCAGTTTTGCCGAAGGTCGCAGCAGGACTGGGTGCTCATCCCAGGGCGTGAGCGGCTTGCTACGGCCCCTCCTGCCGGCTCTCCTCCTGCCCCCCGCTTCTGCTCCCTGGGGCCACCTCCCGAATCACCCACCTGCAGCCCTGTCTTTGTCTGGGGTCTGCTTTCGGGGGGACCCGGTGAGAGCAGATCGAAGGCCATGTCTCCGCTCGGTGCTCGCGGCCGAGCTGCCGTCCCCGGGCGGCCTGTGGGCTGGGAGCCACTCGGCGAGTCCTGCTAACAGATCCTTGACTTCCCTGCTCCGGCCTGTGCAGGGACAGCGGCTGGCGTGACGGATCTGCCCATACATCTCCTCTCTCATCTAACGTGCGACGTTGGACATCTCGACTCTGGACGCTTGATTCATCTGCGGAAAGTCCTTTGCCGGCCGGAAAAGCCATAAAGTTCTCCTGGTGTGATAAGGAGCAAATGAGGTGCTAAGAGGCGCGTTACTCCCGTCTGGCCTGGGGCGCGCCTGGTTAGGGGCTGCAGAGGAGTCAGTGTTTGGACAAGGAGACGGAGCCCAGAGCCAGCACGGCTGTAAAGCCTCCAACGGGCGCCCAGAGAATTCCGCGGCGCTGCGCTCGACACTTAATTTCCCCCAGAATGGGTCGCCTGGCTCAGCCACGGGCCTGCTGGACTCATAAAGTCACCAGAGGAGCAGCTCTGGGTGTGCGCACCCCGTCTCCTTCTGAAACACTGAAACTCCTCTTTGCCCAGACTCCAGGAATTCCCGTGGCACCTGGATTCCTCTTTGGAGCCCCCACACCTGGGGGACTTGCTCTACTGTCCCTCGGCTGCCTCCCTGGTACCCGAGCAATGATGGGGCGGATTCAGCGCTCTCCAGGCTGTGCACAACCTGGAGCGGGATGCTGCAGGTCCGGAGGAAGCAGTCCACTGTGTGGGACCGGACGCAACTCTGGGGTCACGCACATGTTAGGTCTCACCCTCAGGCCTATACGGGGCACTGCTAGCCCCAATGTAGAGGATCTAGCCCCAATGTAGAGGGTCTAGCCCTAATGTAAAGGGTCTAGCTCCAATGGAGAGGGTGTAGCCCCAATCTAGAGGGTCTAGCCCCAATGTAGAGAGTCTAGCCCCAATGTAGAGGGTGTAGCCCCAATGTAGAGGGTCTAGCCCCAATGTAGAGGGTCTAGCCCCAATCTAGAGGGTCTAGCCCCAATGTAGAGGGTGTAGCCCCAATGTAGAGGGTGTAGCCCCAATGTAGATGGTGTAGCCCCAATGTAGAAGGTCTAGCCCCAATGTAGAAGGTCTAGCCACAATGTAGAGGGTGTAGCCCCAATGGAGAGGGTCTAGCCCCAATCTAGAGGGTGTAGCCCCAATCTAGAGGGTCTAGCCCCAATCTAGAAGGTCTAGCCACAATGTAGAGGGTGTAGCCCCAATGGAGAGGGTCTAGCCCCAATCGAGAGGGTGTAGCCCCAATCTAGAGGGTCTAGCCACAATGTAGAGGGTGTAGCCCCAATGTAGAGGGTCTAGCCCCAATCTAGAGGGTCTAGCCCCAATCTAGAGGGTCTAGCCCCAATTTAGAGGGTCTAGCCCCAATCTAGAGGGTCTAGCCCCAAGGTAGAGGGTGTAGCCCCAACCTAGAGGGTCTAGCAGAGGACAGCGGGGCTCAGAGGGCCCGAGGGCTATATCCGAGGTCACGCAGGCATCTGCGGTAAGGTCCAGAGGCAGCCCCTACTGACTGCACGCCCAGCGTTCCACCCGTCAGGATGCAGTGCCTGGGAGGAGACGACAAGCAGGAGGTTGCGTGGCCGGGATCTGCAGGCGTCTGTTGAGAGTTTTCGGAGTAGGGAGCTGGTTTGTCCACCAGAGACGGCCTCCGGAGGGAGCAGCTCTCCCCATCTGCACGGGAGGTTGCCTGTCCGCTGGCTGCTTCCGGGCCATCTGGTCGCCTCCCCGGCCCCACGGGGCTGCCCAGCCCGCCTTAGGTTGGGCTGTTCTGGACACTGGACGGTGGTCTCAGCCTCATTCTGGTCTCAATCAGCCTCCCGCGTGCTGATCCTGGGAGAGCCAAACATTTGGAGCTTGGTGCCTCGTTGCCAGTGGATTTTAGCAGCTTGAGGACCCCCGAGACGAGAAGCAAATTTAGGTCCGGCCGTGGTGGCCCCAGCAGGGATGGGCCCTCGTTGTCCGATGCGTGACGTCGTAGCAGAGCAGCTAGTCAGCCCCTCCGTGCCCTTTGCCAGCAGCAGGATAGGCCACAAAAGGGGTGGCCTTCGTCCCCTGCCACACATGCCGCCTCTGCCGTCAGGAAGCTCGCTGCTTTCCTGATGCCGGGCCTGGGAGGAACTGGGAGGAACTGGGAGGAACTGGGAGGAGAGACACCCACTGAGGTCTCGCAGAGCCTCTCCACGCCGCTCCACGGCAGCCAGATCCTGGCTCGGAGCGCCCCCCCCCCTTCCCCCGACAACCGATGTCGCCTACCAAGAGGGGTCGACCATTTGTCTGATCACAAGTGCGTTTTGCAGATTGTCTCGGGGCAGTCGGGTCAATGCGCCCCCCCCCTTTCTCCCCCCCCCCCCCCCCCCGGGCAGCACATCCTCTTGCTCCTTAACCTCCAGCCCCGTGGCCTCTGTTCTGTTCTTCCCGCCAAGCCGGGGGTGGAGGCGGGGGCAGCGCACGTGCTCCTCCCTTCCTGGCTCCCCTCCGAGCCCCGATGCTCTGCCGCTGACCAAGCCGGTCCCTTCCAGCACTGCCGCTGTCTGAGCCCGTCTTGCTCGTTGGCTTCCCCGTCTGTCGTCCGCCTCCCTTATTGGGACACCAGCTGCCCCCTGAGGACGGCGCCTGACCCACAGCAGGTGTCCCGTAGGACACTTGTTACACGAGTGAATTCCTAACAGGAGACATGGTTGTCGCTTCCAGAAGCTCCGTCCGGAATTCCCAGCACGTTGATAACGACTGAAGCTCACGTGTGGATTGTTGCCAGCCTGGTGCCCTCCGCCTTCACCAGCCACCTCCTCGCCCTGACCCTAAATCCCGGCAGGGGACCTGCTCAGCACAGGTGATGTGTGCCGAGGGGCACCCCGAGGGCCGTGATGGTTGTTGACCCTGGACGGTTCTCGCCGGGAGGCGGGCGGCCTTCCTGCAGCGCCACGCGGTCGGGGGCTCCCGGGCAGGTGGATGGAGCTCCCGCGGCAAAGTGACACGTGACTGTCGTGACCCGAGCCCTGGCTCCGGCCTCCTGCAGCGGCAGCTGGAGGCCGGCTCGCAGCCCTTTCCCCCCTCGGGAGGCCTCCAGGTGTGCGGCCGTGCGGTCCTCAGCTGCACGGGTCGGGCCTTTTTGGTGCAAGCTCGTTCCGCGTGGGGAGCCGTGAGCACCGCGGCACGGATCCTGGAAGGCGCGCCGCGCCCCAGGCCGCGTGGAATAAATCACGGGGAAACGGAGCCCGAGGTTGCGGTAATTTTAAATTGTCAAAAGATGTAGATTGAGGCTCTGGATTTCTGGGCGGTTCCCCACCTGCGTACACGCGCACCCACCCGTAGGCGCTGGGCAGGCGCAGGTGTGCACCCCCTGCCGCGCTCACACTCACACACGCGCCTCCTGTCTCTTTCCCTCGGACTCTTCAAGCTCAGCCACCTGGGGCCTTTCCTATAAATGTCGCTTCCGCGTCTCTAAGCCAGACACCGGGGGTCCGGGTAACCGGGAAGCCCTCTGCGCAGGGTTGCCAGGTAAGATTTGAGTCAGCCACGGAAATCTGAATTTCAGATAAATAACAAGTAATATGTTAGCGGAGGTGTGACCCAAGCGTTATTTGGGGCGTACCTGTACCCCAAACTAATTTGTCTGAAATTCAAATGTGCAGATTGACTTGCTTACTCCGGCAACCTCCGACCCGTGGCCCCGCACAGGAAGGAAACGGTGCCCCCATAACCCCTCTCAGGAACTCGCGATGCCCACTCAGGCCCCGGAAGCCTGCCGGGAAATACACAGGCTTACCTTACAAAGGTGATTATTGTTCCTCTGGAATCAGATTTCACTGGGCGTCCCATATTGTGTCTGGCAACCCCACACGGGACCCCGTTTTGAGGAATCCTTCAAGGGGTTTGCTTGGAACATACCAGGTTCTATAGTGTGGGTTAGATGCCTGCAAGAAGGCTTCCTGGAGGAGGCGACCTGGGTAAGCACCTGGGAGGGCAGGAGCTGTGAGGACCGGACCCTCCAGCGGAGGTGCAGGGAGGGGGTGCAGGGAGCGGGGAGGGGGTGCAGGGACCTGCCCAGCAGAGGAGTGGGGAGTGGGGTGGGGGGAGGGGGTGCAGGGACCCATCTAGTGGAGGGGCCGGGAGGGGGTGCGGGTTGTGGGGAGGGGGTGCAGGGATCTGTCCACCAGAGGTGCAGGGAGGGGATGCAGGGACCCATCCAGTGGAGGTGCCGGGAGGGGGTATGGGTTGCAGGGAGGGGGTGCAGGGACCTGCTGAGTGTAGGTGCAGGGGACAAGGTGCAGGGAGAGGGTGCCGTGACCCATCCAGTGGAGGTGTGGGGAGGGGGTACAGGGTGCGGGGAGGGGGTGCAGGGACCCATCCAGTGGAGGTGCAGGGAACAGGGTGTGGGCAGGGGGGTGCAGGGGCCCGTCTAGCAGAGGTGCAGGGAATGGGGTGCGGGGAGGGGGTGCAGGGACCCGTCCAGTGGAGGTGCAGGGAGCTGGGTGTGGGCAGGGGGTGCAGGGGCCCGTCTAGCAGAGGTGCAGGGAATGGGGTGCGGGGAGGGGATGCAAGGACCTGTCCAGTGGAGGTGCAGGGAGCAGGGTGTGCGGAGGGGGTGCAGTACCCATCCAGTGGAGGTGTGGGGAGGGGGGTGCAGGGAGCCGTCCAGTGGAGGTGCAGGGTGTGGGGTGCAGGGGCCGTCTTGCGGCGGTGCGGGGTGCATCACGTAGAGAGCGGCGTCGGAGGGCGTGCGAGGGGTGCGGCCCAGGCCCTGCAGCAGCACCGGGGCCGCCCGGACCCCACGTCCGGCTGAAACTCCAGCAGGAGCCTTCCGTCCTCATCCCATATTCTCTCCATCCGTTCGTCAGTTAATGGTCACTTCTCGGCCACGTGCTCAGGATCCCTGCGCCCAGGACGACGCCGATGCCCGCGGGTCACGCGGACCCCCTTTCTGAGGAACCGTAATGTCTCTTAGAGGATCTGTTAGACTTGATTTTTTTAGGTTCTTTTTTGACTTTTAATTTTTCGAGGCTTTGCCCAGCTGTTTCCCGATGTGTCCCCCATTTCATCTTCTCGCTGGCGGCGTCCGAGGGCTCCCATCTCCTCCCACCCGCACCCGCCTTTGCCCCTGTTTGCCGTTTGTGGTCCAGCCGTCCTAGGGGGTGCGAAGGGACGTGGCGCTGGGGCTTTGATCTGCATTTTCCTAACGCCTAATGGCAATGAGCATCTTTCCGCCTGCTTCTAATGGCCCTTTATATGTCTGGAAGGTTCTTTCGGCGTCTGGGGGCCGAGTTGTAAAATTTGAGTTAAAGGGAGGTTCGGCTGCAGCGTGGGGGCCTCCTGCTCTTAAAGCTGCTGAGCCCATTGGGTTCTGGCCGGGAAACCAGCCCCCGGGAGCCTCAGGGTGTGGGTGAGACACGGGGCTGCGGGGGGGGGCGGGAGCAAGAAGCAAGGGGGCCCGCTCAGGCAGAGGCAGCCCACGAGCTCGGCCGCGGGGCGTCTCCGGCTCCTGATCTCCTCGTAGGTGCACCCTCGGGGTGGGGGGGGCAGCGGGGCTGCTCTCGAACGATCACGTGACCCTGGGCAAGCGTCTTCGCCCTTCACCTGCAGGCAGGGAACAGGCAAGATCACGCCCGGGGTCCCCTGGGCGCGAATGTCCTTCAATCTCCATCCCAAATCTCCGCAAGGAGCTTCCTGTGTCCGCGAGATGTTCCCCCGCACTGGTGGGAGGCCGAGCATGGCACGTGGCAGGACTGCAGCGCCTGTCCTGCAGGCAATCCCGCTGTCCTCAGGGTCCCCGTGCTCAGGTTGGCGCCTGGCTGCTGCCGTCGCGGGGCGGTTCGCGCGGCGTCCGGCTGGTGTCACAGGGCGCTCAGAGCTGGATGCCTCGGCCTCGTTTGTTGTGACAAACAGAAGCTGATGGGGTTAGGGCACGAGGGCGCCCGTGGGGAGGGCGTGCGGGAGCGCAGGGGTCTGGGGACAGGGGGCACCAGGGGCTGCCCTGGGCCGGTCCAGGCGTCCTCACGGGGTAAATGGATTCCAAAGAGAAGGACTCTCTCCACCTGCGGTCACGGTCGGGGATGCGGAGGGGACGTGCGGCGGCCGTCAGCGGTACTGAGCAGCAGCTGCGGCCCTGGCGCCCCTAGAGAGGCCTCGGGAGCCGGGGCCACTCCTCTCCCACCGTCTGCCGGCGATGCCATTAGGCCCCCTGACCTTCTGCGCGTGGGTATGGCCGGCTGTGCCCTTCCGGCCAGTGAATTCAGGTGCCAGCCTGGACCCTTTGGGCTGAGACAAGACCCTGCGGGGCTTCTCTTCTCATTGCCTTTGCTATGGTGGGAGCAGGTCTGTACACGCAGCCCGCGTCGCGGGAACTGAGGGGCCGCAGTTCGCCAAGCCTCACCCTTGACCTGGGGTGGATGCGTAGCCTGAGGAAGAAACGGACTTAGTTACACCTGAAGCCACTGAGAATCTGGGGCTGCTCGTTACCATAGCAACATCAAGGTCACCCAGGCTGACGCTGGGGCCTCTCATGTAGGGGGGACCCCCAGTATGGGTCGTGTGCTCGCCTCGAGAGCAGGGGTCCCGCCAAGTCCGGTCCGATGCGGGACTTCTAATCGCCCCCCAGGCAGTGCATGTGCTATTACCAAGCAGCACCAGGGACCTCCTTCCCCGTGGAGGTCGCGGAACTCCCAAGGAGTCAAGCCCATGACCCCGACCCCAAATGCAGATGAGCTGCTGGAATTAGCTCCTGTCTCGGGGAAGAGCCGTGTAACCCTCTACCTCCTACAGTCTGTGCACCGAATCCAAAGCCGGCTTCCGACTCCTGGCCTCTTCCAACCGTCCCAACTCGCCCCCAGGGATGCTCACATTTGATTCACTCTCACCTGCTATATTTAACTTAGCCTAAAAACACAAGATCTTTCTTGAGAAAGAGTTCAAAATCCACAGATCCTATTAAATATTAAAATACGCTTTATTGCATAGCATTAGCAGGCCGAATTAAAATACCCGATAAATCATGCTTCGTTTGTGCCATGGTTAGAACATGAATAATACATTGAGAAACTTTTATGCATTTAATGGGAGGAAAAGATCTTTTTCTAGACCTTTCTTCTCCCCATTCTGGCAGGTTTGTGCATTGTGTCACCGTTTGACACGTTCAGGCCATCGTCTGAATCACCGAGCTACCTCCAACTAGAGAGCTGGGTAATTAAAAAGAACAAGTATGTATAATAAATTCGGAAGGCTTGCTAATTATGTGCATATTGTACTATATTAATACCGCTAATAATTCAGAGGGTAACTAACGTAAAAAATCATCTAATTTGCCGCGCTGTCCCAGACCCGCGTCTTATAACACGGCCTTCGGGAGGGATGCGGATTAAATCGTTTTTCTTTCTTTAATCTGTGAAAGTCATCGGAGAGCATAAAAGGCAATAGGTCTCTGCATTGTGTAGACTTTGAGGGTCTAGATGCTCCGCGGTGGTATTTCGGTGAAGGAGGAGAAGCGGGTGGTCAATAGGAGGGACGAGGTTTGTTCATTGTTGGCGAATTTGTGCTGGTTTAGATCCCGCGGGAGGGTTGATGGAAGTCTAGAGCAGCCGCGCGCTCAAGGCTATTTGTTGCAGCGAAATGTGCCCGTGATGGCAAACGACCGGAAACGACCTCAGAGTTCACCAGTTCGGGTCAGGTTGAATGAACTGTGACCCTCCACCCAACGAGAAAGGACAGTGGCCACTTGGAAAATGTTCCAATGCATACATTTTAAGTGCACGCGAGGGTAAGTGAAGCGTGGGCTCTTATTTGAGTTAAAGATCGGGGGAAAGAGTGTACCTTGCTCCTGCATGGAAATGCATTTAAAAAAAGTCTCTACAAGGATACACAGAAAAATTAACTATTTATTTGTGGGGGGAAATAGAACTCGGGTAGATGGCAAAAAGGATGGGAGAAATACCGTTCTCTGAATAGCAGTTAGGATTGCTGATTTTCCCACTATTCAGATCATATTAGTGATTAGCTAATTGTCATTATTAATATAATTATTAATTAATAATAATTAATATTAATCCCGCCCCCAGAGGTTGAACAAAGGGAGCCAGGGATTTTTGGAAAATATAAATAATAGTGAAAGAGAATATAAGGGAAGGGAGAAGAAATGTGTGGGAAATATCAGAAAGGGAGACAGAACGTGAAGACTTGTAACTCTGGGAAACGAACTAGGGGCGGTGGAAGGGGGGGAGGGCGGAGGGTCGGGGTGACTGGGTGATGGGCACTGAGGAGGGCTCTTGACGGGATGAGCACTGGGGGTTATTCCGTATGTTGGCAAATTGAACACCAATAAAAAATAAATTTATTATTTAAAAAAATGGAAAAGTGAAGTGTCTATCCCAGTGTGGGGAGAATGTGAGACTCTCAGTCACCATCGAGCAGTCACTGGGCCAGCGGGAAACCATCAGCTGCTCCTTCCTGGGGTGGGAAACCCCTACACAGACCGTGCAGCTGGTGAGCTTCTGCCTGAAGGAGAGAGAGCGGGGTGGGGGGCAGATGCTATCCACTGTTTTATGGGAGCTATTTCCAGAAACTAGGCTCAGAAATACTCAAAAACGGTCACGAACACAGTAAACCAGAAGACGCTGGCGCACGCGGAGGCCTCCCGGGCTGGCTGGTAGGAAGCGGAGAAGAGGGCGAGGTCCTCCGTGGGCGGCCTGTCAGCCTTGCCCGGGGCCCGTGGCTCCCAAGGGACGCCGGGGCTGCGGGCTGCCGAGAAGCGGGGTCCTCCAAGGCGGCCCGGGTTTCTGGGGGTCGCCCGAGTCCTGTGCGTGAGCAAGTGATCGTTGAGAAGTTAAACGGGACGAGCTAGAGGAGCGTCTCTGTGGGCCACAGGCCGCTGCCGGGCTGAGGTTTGTGGTCGTTGCCACAGACGCCGACGCAGCCAGGAGGATCCTTAGCGCTAAGGCATGGGACGCCCCCGCGGGATGTGTATTTTGCTGAGAAGCAGAAAATGCGGAATCCCTGAGGGCGTTGGGTCGCTGACGACCAGTTACGCTCACCCACCGGGGGTTGTTCATCCACAAGTACGTCTCCCGGTGAAAGCGGCTCAAATCTGGGTCTCCAAAATGTGCAAAACACGTGTGCAAGGATATTCTCCAAAGCATGATCCATCTGGTGAAAACTGGAAAGCTCTCACCTGTTCGGCGACGAGGGGCTGCTCTGTGAGCCCCAGAAGATCCAGGTTGGGACAAGGTAGTAGAACGGGAGACACACCAACATGCGTCGTGGGGAAGAGCGAGCTGGGGAACAGTAAGCTTTCCATGATCCCGTTTTTCATGAAAACAACAAAGTGTGCGTCTACTCCTAAATTTTTATCCTAAATACACGTATATATATGAAAAATATATATATATATACATTTTCTAAAGATACTTTATTCCTTTTGTTAAACAAGTTAAGACTCTATATACTTTGAGTCTTCGTGGAACATCCCATCCCCTCTTCCTCGTCTTAGTTCTGCCTTCTCTTAGGAAAAACAGATTTTTTAAAATAGTAATGAATTAAATGAATTATATTAATTATATTAATCAGTGTTCTCCAGAGACACAGAAGCAATAGGACATCAAGACACCCATTCGCTCTGCAGCGATGTCCCACCTCAAATAATCAGTCAGAAAAGGCGTATTTTATGTTTCTCTGTTTTGTTTTGTTTTGTTTTTGTTCTTTTTGGGGCCTCAATGGACTGGAGGAGGCCCACCTGCACCGGGGACGGTGCTTCGCTTTACTCAGCCCACCTATTCAAATACTAATCTCAGTCAGAAACACCCTTGCAGATAAACCTAGAAAAAATGTTTAACCAAATACCTGCGCACCCTGTGACCCAGGCACGTTGACACACAGTTAACCATCGCACATATTCTATCAGGTTTTGTGTTCCCCGTTCCTCTCCCCTTCCCCTTCTTCCATCTAGATTCATGTTTCCTTGGGTTGAAGCACATCCTTCAGCAGTTTTTTCTTTTTTTTTTTTAAGATTTTATTTATTCATGAGAGACAGAGAGAGAGGCAGAGACCCAGGCAGAGGGAGAAGCAGGCTCCATGCAGGGAGCCCGACGTGGGACTCGATCCCGGGACCCTGGGGTCATGCCCTGGGCCAAAGGTAGACACTCAACTGTTGAGCCCCCCCAGTCGTCCCCATTTCTATTTTCATCTTTTGGCTCTCTTCTTAAGTATATTATGGAGGCTCTACACACACAAATGCACACACACACACACGCACGCACGCACTTCTTAGACAGATGACATCATTTGTACAAAATTTAAGGCCATGCGAACACCGTGATGGAGAATGAAAGCAGTTCTTCAGGGGAGGGTACGACACGGGCTTCAGGTCTACCTGGGCCATGTCATTTCCTTTAACAAATGTTCAGAAGTCAAGAGTGAAGGAAGGAAGGAAGAAGCGTTAAGCATGCCTTTTGTACTTTCTAGATTTATGATACTTTGACATTTGGGGGCCTTGCCGACCTGGAGGGAATGCCTATCCTAGAGACGGTAAACATCTCACCTGTGAGTTCGCCTTTCCTGCATGTGGGTCAAGCAGACAAGCCGGCGAGGAAGCTTCTGGAGTCATTCCAGTGAGAGGTGATTGGTGCCTGGGCCACGGCGGCAGGCGGTGCAGAGGAGGGAGGGTGCGGGTCTGATGCACTTGGGAGGTAACATCTACACGGCTTATTGTGGGAATGTAGGTCTGGAGCCTGCAGAGAAACAGGTCAAGGATGGGCTTCCAGCCTGACGACTAGATGTCTGGTGGTGCCACCTACTGAGGCGGAAAAGACGCGATGGGACCAGGACTGGGGCTCCCGGCTGGGTAACCCCCAGCAAGTCACCTAACTTTGCTGTGCTTCCGTGTTCTCATCAGCACAGTGAGGACGGAGATGGAAACTACTCATAGGGGTGGGGACTGAACAAGGTGGTAAGATACGTAGAAGAGTGCCTGGCACAGGGGTAGAGGTCGGTAGGTGTTGGTGACACTGCTGCTGCTGACAATGGCAGCCGCGGTGGTGACGATGATGATGATGATGATGACAATGACAACAATAGCACTAATGATGACGCCGACAGGGATGATGATGATAAGGACAATGATAGTGACGGTGGCAATGACTGATGATGACAAAGAGACAATGATGATGGTGATGACAATGACAATGACGACAATGACGAGAGTGATGATGACAGTGGTGATGACAGGGACAATGACAGCAATGGCAATGACTGCTGGACCGTGAGCAGAGGGGGAGGAGGTACAAGGGGCGGGTAGGGAGGAGGGTGCAGCAGGGCCATCAGTGGCGGGTCTGTAAGCCAGGAGGGCAACAGGGGACCTCTGGTGTCGTGGAGGCAGAGGCGTGACCAGGGGTGCATTCTGAAGTCCCCGTGGGGCCCTCACCCAGAGCTCGGGCTGGGGGAGGGGAAGGGCTGGGCTGCAGGGGCTGCAGGGGCTGCAGGGGGACAGCCGAGCGGCTGATGTGCAGCAGGTGTGAGCAGCAGGTGTGAGCCACAGCTCCCAGGCCCGAGCACACAGTAGGTAAAACAAATCTTGATTTTCTCTGAATCAGCCTAAACCCGACCCTGACCAGCCCCTGCCTCTACCATCTTGCTGACGGGAAAGTCAACCTCAGACATCAATTTGCTATTTCTTCTTCTTCTTCTTCATTTATTTATTTATTTATCTATCTATCTATCTATCTATCTATCTATCTATCTATCTATCTATCTATTTATTCATGAGAAGCCCAGAGAGAGAGGCAGAGACCCAGGCAGAGGGAGAAGCAGGCTCCATGCAGGGAGCCTGATGCAGGACTTGATCCCGGGACCCCGGGGTCACGCCCTGGGCTGAAGGTAGCTGCTCAGCCGCTGAGCCCCCAGACGCCCCTAATTTGCCACTTCTCGTCACCCATTCGCTCTGCAGAGTCATGACAATGTCCCTGGGGCTCACGCAGCTTTGGGGCTCAAGAGCTCACAGTGTGGCCCTGAGCCACATGCCTTGTCCCCGGGGGCCCCTTCCTGCCTGGACACCCCGCAGCTCCTCTGTGCCAGCTCTCAGGAAGAGGCCGGCGGCCCAGGGGTCCCTCCCCCAGCACCTCCGGGCTGGGAGCCTTTGGCCTTTTCCGGGCCCCCCTCTCGCTGCAAGGGGACCCCAATCAGTGGGGCGGGGAGGCTGGCTGCCGAGCAGGACGCCCTGAGTGCCCGGGAGCGGCTGGGGCGACGCAGAGCAGCCGTGGCTCGGGGCGGGGACGAGGTGCGGCCGCTGCGGGGTGGCCAGGCGTGTGCTCCGGAGGGCAGCCCCTCCCGCCCAGCTCCGTCCTGCGTGCCGCGTGGGGGAGGCGGCAGGGTGCTCGCTTCGAGGGGTGCGTGCGCCAGGCAGGAGCCGCGGGTGCCGGGGGGCTGCGTCCCCGCAAGCGGGAGCCCCGGGGAGGCAAGGCTTTCCCCAGCAGCCGGCAGGCCCGAGTGGCAGGAGGCCAGCAGCCGAGGCACGCAGGTGGGGCCCGGCACTCAGTGAGCCTTCGGGCGAGTGTGCCCCTGGAGGCTGATCCAGGGAAGGAGGCAACGGAGGCGCCCCAGGTGCGGCCGAGCTCCCGGCCCCCGTCCGCCGCACAGCACCCCGGGTGCCGCACCCTCAGGGTCACTGCCGACGGGGTGGACGGCCGCCCCTCGGCCTCAGGCAGGGCAGGGGCCCCGCTCTCCAGGGGTCCCTTGGGTCACCCTTGGAAGGCCTCTTACTTCCCGTCCCCTCCCCGCCTCCTCATGCCTCCCCCTCTAACCTCCTTATTTCTTCCCTTCCGTGTCCCCCCGAAGCTCCAGGCCCCGTGACCGAAGGCGTTTCCCTCTGCCGGTGCCTCGCCCTGCCCGGCAGTCCTGGGTCTGAGAGCCGGGCCCCCCGGGGGGCACTTACAGGGAGTCCCCGGCGGCTGCTCCACGGCCTCTACGCGAGCTCCTGGCCCTGAGGATGAGGAGGGCTTCGCTCTGCTTGGTGACTTCTAGGACGACCCCAAACCCCGCCAGCGAGGCCGTCCAGCTCCACGCGCTTTCCATCCTGGTTGCGTAGTGGGCAGCCGCCCATGGCCGCGGCGGGGGGGTCTGGCTGCAGGGGCTCCAGGGTGCTGGGGATGCTGTCCCCGCGGGGAGGCGGACGCCCACATGTCGCGTGCCCTTTAGGTCACTGCCCCCAGCCTCTGCGGCCAGCACGACGTCAGTCTCCGCTCCTCCGATCACATTGCCCTTTCGGGGAAGGCAAAGCGCCCCCCACCCCACCCCATCCTTGGAAAGAGGCAGCTTGTGTCGCTGCTCCCTCGGATGGGACTAGAAGGCTCTTCCCCGTTCCCAGCAGAGGCAGCCAGCCTGGGGTCCCCTGTTAGGACGAAGGGCAGGGATGGAGCGCAGGGGACGCCGGCGCGGGCGCAGGAATGCGGAGGCAGCAGCCGCCTCTGGGAGCAACAAGCGGGGAGGCTGCAGGGGCCGCACAGCGGGGTGTGGGTCGGGGAGCGGATGCTGAGCTGCAGGAAGCGCGAGGCCCACGAGCCCCCGGTCACGGTCCTTCGAGGAGCTGCGTGTGCCAAGCGACGCGACCACACGAACGCTCTGCTGCGCAGGAGGAGGGCCCGCATCACGAGGCCATGCTCCTAGAAACTGCCTTCCCTTCCTACCTGGAATGGTTCGTGGGGCCTGAGGGGCCAGTGCCTCCCACGTCACAGCTGGAGATGCCCGACGGGCCGTAAGGAGGCCCCACGGCGGGAGAACAGAGGTTCACGGCAACGCTGGGTCGTCCTAGCGCCAAGCTCGGGGCACACGGCGGAGGGGGGCGTCCTCCCAGGGACCCGTCTAATCCACCGCCATCGGCCTCCTCCATGGACGAGGGGACCCCCCCCCCCCAGGAAAGCAGCTGGGCCTCTGGCAAGGCTCCAGCCCGGGCCCCTGCCGGCAGGGCCTTCCCCGATGACTGACGCGGGCTCAGCGGCCTCCCGCCCACAGCCCCAAGCCCTTTGCTTGTCAGGCTGGGTGTCGCTGTCCGCCAGCCCGCAAGGGGCGGACACTGATGTTGTCATCAGGCTGCCTTTGGGAGGTCAGCTGACACCGCCGTGATCCCAGCAAATAAGACGGATGAGAATGTGCTGAATCCGAGACGCCCGCTGAACGGCTAAAAGCTATGCCGGGTCTGACGCTTCACTGGAGGGGGGGGGGGGGGCGCTGCTTCAGGTCAGAAGGTTCAAGAAGCTGGTGATTCAAGAGAGTAGAGGAAAGGTTTCGGGGCACCTGGGGGGCTCAGGGGTGGAGGGTCTACCTTGGGCTCAGGGCGTGACTCTGGGGTCCCGAGATCGAGTCCTACATCGGGTCCCGGCGTGGAGCCTGCTTCTCCCTCTGCCTGTGTCTCCGCCTCTCTCTGTGCCTCATGAATAAAAAATTAAATCTCTTTTTTTTTTTTCTGTTAAAGGAAAGGTCTCGGGGACGGGGGTGGAAGGGGTGAGGAGTGGCCCTTTCATACCAGGGATCACCCTCCTGTCAGGCGCAGCCTCCTTGAACGGGACCGAAAGCAATTTCCTATTTTTAGTCTTAAAAAGTCATGCTCCTTCTGCTCGGAGAACAGCGGTTCAGACCTTCCCTAGGCTGACCGGCTCCATCGGTTTGGCAGAGAGCTGGTGTCCCCGCCGTAGGACGGCTCCCCTCGGCACCCTCGCTGCTCTCAGGGTTTTTCACGATCCTCTCACCATCCAGAAGGTTCTCATTTGTTACTCGGCTGCCAGTGTCCTGACGCCTTGATGCTTTGTCTGCTGACTCCTACGTGCCCTCGCTGAGACATGAACCCGTGGCCACGAGATGGGCCCTCCCGGAGAAAGGACATTGTGCCCACCTGTGTGCGGAGAAGGGCGACAGGGTGACAGGGACACGGGGCAGACCTGGGATCTCGGGTCCCCGAAAGCCCCACACCTCGTGTCGGTGGGTAGGTGTGTGTTCTGGAGCAAGGGCCACAAGATGTGAGGTGGCCGCTGCCCGCCACCCTATCCTCCCTCCCCGGGGTGTGGGGCCTCCTCCTGCGGAGCTCCAGCCTCTGCACCTCCAGCCCACACCTGTGCAGTCGATGGTAAAGTGGCGGCACCAGCAGCCCCCGCGAAGCCCTCACCAGGTCACGGCGTGTGCCCTCAGTGGTGGGACATGGGACCAGGCACCTCCAGGGGGACGCGTGGGCTGAGGGTGGTGGTGCAGGACCAGCAGCCCTCGGCTCGGGCTGGAGCCTGGTGTGGCCCGAGGCTGTGGGGGCCCGGCCAGTGCACGGGGGCTCGGCGGCCTGCAGACGGCCGCCCCGGGGACAGCTGACGGTGACGTGTGACATCACGCACTCCGTCCCCGAGAACAGTCCGTGGTCCCCACCAGTTAAATCTGTCAGCCTGGACCGGCGGGAACGACCACCGGGTACCGCCCTTGGGCGGTGAAAGCCAAGTCCCCGGGGCACCCGCTTTGGGTCAAGGGGTGCAGCGAAGCTGCCACCAGGGGCAGTAAGGCCACCCGGAGCGCACTTCCCCGGTGCACGACCCCGGTCCCCTGGCTCCTCTGCGGACAGTGCTCCCTGCTGCTCGAGGGACCTCAGCCCCCAGGCCCGTGAGCCCACAGGCACCCCGCCTGCCCCGGCTGCGCCCGGGTTTGCTCCCTGCACCCACTGGCTCCCACGCCTCGTAGGGCGGCGCTCAGTCCCTTTGACGACCGTCCAAGGGCCACGGTGCCGAGCGCCCCGCTCCTCTGCCCGTGTGACGTGTTCCCCCGCACTGTCCCTGACGACCTCGTTTCTCCTCCCGCGTGGGGGCCTGGGGGTCCTCGGGGCCCGCCGTCTAGGATCCACGCCCCACGGCACAGTCACCCGCTCCTTAGATGAATGAATGCATGCGTGCGTGCGTGAATGAATGAATCATACTCTGCTTCCAAGCATCTGGCTTCTCTGAGGGTTCCACCGGGTTCTGTGTTCTCAGGATCGACTCGATTTTATTTTATTTTTATTTATTTTTATTTTTTTATTTTTGACTCTATTTTAAAACAAAGATTTAACTAACGCAGTTTTACAAAATCCATCAAACCGTTGGTTTCAATGAGCTTATTTTGAAGAGGGGAATCGGCTGTTCCAGTAAACGCGCGCAGACGCGGCTGGGGGTGAGGGGGATTAATCAGTCCACGCGCGGACACGGAGGCAGGGACCCTGGCCCGGAGGCTGCGTGTGCAGCTCCCTCGGGAACGGGCCAGGCGGGGCCTGCCTAGCGGGGGCAGGAGAGGACGCGCCAGCACGGGTCTTGCTCGCGCAGGGGCGGCGGCGTGGAGGGCTCGCCTCCGTCAAAGGAGCTCCCCCTCCAGAGGGCAGTTTCGGGGGAACACGGACAGCGTGCTCGCGGGACACCCGGCGCGGAGGGCTGACTGCGGCGCAGCCAGCTGGGGCGCGCGGACCAAGGCCGGGAGATGCAGGGCGGGCGCCCTGGCTCAGCCGCTGACCGGTGGGGCCCGTCCGGGACTACCGAGGGCCGTGGACACAGATGCGACCAGGCCCAGAGTTTCCCCTTCCGTCAGCAGGACCACGTCTGGCTCCTCCTTCCCAGCCAGGGGTCTTCGGCTGACGGAGGGCTTCAGGCCCGCGGCGTCCCAGCGTCATCCGGGGTCGTGGCCGCCTCTCCTCCACCTGGGAGCCTGGGGCAACACCGGGGCTGTCACGCCGTCACGCTGTCACGCGCGAGCAGCCGAGGGTGGCGTCGGCTGGGCCCCGTGGACGTGGACGGGAAGGGAAAGCCGTCCTCGGAGGCAGGGGCAGCGCCAAGGGCCGGCGGCAGCCCCTCCTGCTGGATTCCCCGCAGCAGGCCCGGGGTGGAGCAGCCGGGGGGCACCTGCAGCCTGCGCGGGACGCGGGGACGGGAGGCCCAGGGCGGAGGAGGGGGCCCTTCTTAGCTTTCCCCGGAGGCTTCCCGGGGACAGAAGCCTTCTTGGGTGGCTGTGGAGCCCGGACGTCCTGCAGAGCACGGAGCTGCGGGCTGGGGTCGTGCGACGGTCCGGCTGTGCGGAGCAGCCCGGCCCTCCGACAGCTGCTGGCTCCGTGCTCCTGCCGAAGTGCTCGCCCGCACCGCTTCCTCGGCCCCCCGACGGCGCTGCGGCCACAGGACCGTGGGTCGGAACGAACTGCCCCGGGAACGAGGGCCTGGATGTCACCCCCTTAGCGTCGGTGCCACCCGGGCCTCCGGGCCCCTGCGCCCTGACCGTCCCCTAAGGGAAGGCGCTGGGACTCGGGCACCAGCAGCACTGCGTCCTGCGGCATGCGGCCCGAGGACTTGGGAGAAATGGGTGTTTTCTGGTGCTTTGAACCTTAGATTAGAAAACACACACACGCACCAGGTCTGAAACCTGGTTTTGTCATTAAAATGAGGGCAGCCCTGGTGGCCCAGCGGTTAGTGCCGCGTTTGGCCCAGGGTGTGATCCTGGGGTCCCGGGATCGAGTCCCACATCGGGCTCCCTGCATGGAGCCTGCTTCTCCCTCTGCCTGTGTCTCTGCCTCCCTCTCTCTCTCTCTCTCTCATGAATAAATAGAATCTTTAAAAATAAAAAAAAAACAAAATAAAATAAAATAATAAAATAAAATAATAAAATAAAAGAAAGGGCAGGGCACTTCACATCTCTCAGCCTCAGTTTCCTCACCTGAAGACGGGAGACGATGGTAGAAACAACTCTCGTGTCCGGGTCACGTGGAGCAGCTCCCGGGCGTCGCTAAGTGCTTGTGCACCTTGTGTTGTGGCAACTGAATGAAGTCACGTACAGGGAAGCGTTTAGTACGTGTCCCGTGTATCCTACGCGCCATAGATGTGGCCTAATGTGATCCCTTACATACTCGCTGTGCATTTACCCATTGCTCTTTAAATTAAAAAAAAAAAAGTTTACTTATTTTAAAGAGAGAGAGAGAGAGAGGAGGGGCAGAGAGAGAGGGAGAGGTCCTGAAGCAGACTCTCTGCTGAGCAGGGCCTGACGCAGGGCTTGGGGCTTGATCCCAGGACCCTGAGATCATGACCTGAGCTGAAATCAAGAGTCGGCCGCTCAGTGGACTGAGCCACCCGGGGGCCGTGCTGTTTGCCTCTGTCCCTTTGTGCATCCATGTCGTGGGCACACGACTACAGGCAGTGGGGGGTGGAGGGTGGGGGTGGGGAGTGGGCGGTGGAGGGTGGGGGCTGGGGGCAGGGGGACACAGGCGGCTGCTCCCCACGTCGGGGGACATGCCTGTGAACCGGATCCCTGCTGCCCCACTTCAGTACCTGCTTCCTTCACCTTGAACCCGCTGATCCAAGTAGGAGCCCTGCAGGCCCGTGAGAGGCGGTTCCCACCAAGGGGTGCGGGGGTGTCGCCCGGGGTGCGGAGCAGGTGGTTGAGCCTCAGGAGGCCTGGACCACCCCCCCCCTCAGCCCGGGGGCACCGCCTGCCCGCCCCACAGGGAGCCCCGCTGCAGGCCCTCTGATGCACAGGGTCGGGGTCGGGGTCGGGGGCCGCGGCTGCGGCTCATCCCCTGGACCGGGCCCGGCTCCCTGTGCCGCGATGGCCCCCCGCCCGCCGGACAGAGGCACGGTCCGCCCGAAGCCCCTCAGGGCCATTACCTTCTCGACCTAACGAGATGTTCGTCTTCCGGCCACACTTGCCCCCGCGAGGCCGTGGACCTGCTCCGAGGCGGATCCCCGGCCGTGGAGGTTCGCACACCCACCCCCGTGCCCTCAGGCATCTCCCCGCTGTGCCCAGCCGCGCCCGCCGCCCCCAAACCCCGCCCGGCTCAGGGCACTGGGCTCTGGGTGCCCGGCTCTGTGGGTACCCGGCTATGGGTGCCCAATGCCTGGTGCCCGGTGCCCGGTGCCGCAGCGACCCAGCTCTGCGGACCCTCTTCCCCGCACCTCACAGTCTCCCAAGGCAGGAAGGGGTCTGGGTCTCCGGGCTCTGGGTCTCCGGGGGAAGGGGCCACTCACGGCTGCAAAGCCACTCGGGCGGCTCGGCGTCGGCGGGAAGGAAGGCTGCCTGGAAGAGGCAGCGCGGAGGCCGCAGGGCAGCAGAAGCCACACAGCGGACAGACAGACAGACAGCCCGGGGCAGCCCCGGCCTAGGAAGGAGGCAGGCGGCCTGCGGGACCAGGAGGGAAGGGGGGCGCTTGCCCCGGGGCATCCAGGTGACTCAGGGACGCTCGAGGACCTTTAGGAATGAGCGCAGCTTGCTCTCTGTCCTTCAGGCTAAGTGGCTTCTCATGTGCACTGAGTGGACGCCTCTCGGCTCCACGGAGGACAGTGCACTCAAGTGGCCCCGGTGGGTGGGACACCTAGGTCCCATGCTCGCCCCAGATCTGCCTCCAGCCCCCAGCAGCATCCTGGGGCCTGTGCAGGTGCAGGGACCCCCCCCCCCCACCCCTGAGCAGCACCCTGGGGTCTATGCAGGTTCAGGTGCACCTCCCCGCCCCCCCGGACAGCACCCTGGGGCCTGTGCAGGTGAAGCTGCCCCTACCCCACCCCGGGCAGCACCCTGGGGCCTGTGCAGGTGCAGGAGCCCCCCCACCCCAGACTGCACCCTGGGGCCTCCCCCCCCGGGCAGTATCCTGGGGCCTGTGCAGGCGCAGGCACGCTGAGCCCCTTACACACCCACGCTGTGGTCCCCCCTGCAGCCACCCTGCACCCCGCCCTCCCCGGGGGCCCTGCCCTGTGTCCCCCCTGCAGCCGCCCTGCACTCCGCACTCCCCGGGGGCCCTGCTGCTGCCTCCGACCAGCTCCCTGGGCGCTCAGTGACTCCCGGGGACGCAACACCAGTTAAGTGTCATCCAGGCCGAAGGGCCACCTTTCCCAGACCCTGGGCCTGGACTGTGTTCAAGCAAGCGGTGGCGGGGAGCGGGGAAGGCACTGCGGCCTGCCCACGCGGGTCCCCCACCACTCAGCGGGCCGCACAGCCCACAGCTTAGCGCGGGGCCGGCCCCACGCTGGGGTCTCGTGCAGAGACGAAAATGAAGGGATAAATATACAGGTTTAATACCATTCTGTCATTTTGACAGGCTCCGCGCCGTGCCTGTGATATTTTAATCCACTTTGCCTGCTTTCGACGTTAAGAGCTTCTGACGAAACTTCACCGGGAAGATAATATCTTTACGCGCCGGCCTTGCACTGTGTCTGTGATTCTAAACACAAATTTATTTGCTTTTATCACTTTGGACTAAAGAGAAAGAAAATGAACCATTAGGAGAAAGGCTCCTGTTGCCCCCCACGCATCTCCTTTAATTTTCCCCAGAAGCCGCATCTTTCCCTCTTTCCTCTTCACAGCCGCTCGTGGCCGCAGCCGGGGGTGTGCTCCGGGCCCACCCGTGGCTCGTGACTCGCGCTGGAGCCCGCCCGGGCCGAAGCCTCAGACCGGAATTAATCAGCGGCCGCCGGAGGACGGCGTCAGGTCGCCTAGAGCGGTGCCAGGCTTCCCGGGTTCCTGCCGTCCCCGTGCCCCGCACCCTGTGCTCCGATGTCGGGCTCTTCCCTCCCGCGTTCAGTCCCGCTGCGGCCGCCCCGGGAGCCTCCAGCGGGGGAGTCACCCACAGAAGTGCTGCAGACGGGCCGCGGCTGAAATGAGGTCCGTGGGGACAGAGGCAGCCCCAGGGCTCTCCGGGTCTTGGCCGGAGTTTGCGTTCCGTCCCCGTAAGTAAGAAGCCCCTGGCGACTTCAGGCAGAGCACGGCCCGACACGGGTGGCCGCCGGGTCCGCAGCGCAGAGAAGGGCCCGGGCCCCGGCTGGGCGACAGGACCAAGGGCCAGCTCTGGGGTGTGCACGGACGGGCCCAGCACTCTAGGCCCCGGGTGCGGTCTCCTTCCCCCTTCTCTGCCCCCTTCTTTCCTGCCTCTCTCTCCCGAGACAGAACCGGGTTCAGGTTTAGAGAGTCCGTTGCTGTGATGCGGGCCGCCGTCGCGGACGCTGCCCCGGAGCCCACGATGCTCCTCCCCGCAGGGGGCTCCAAGGGCTAAGCCTGCACAGGAGCCCGGCTGGCGGGAGGGACCCACGGAGTAAGGTGCACGTCTGCGGCCCTGGGCCGGTGGCATCAGGCACCCCCATCGCCCCCAGGGTCGGGGGGCACGGAAAGAGGCTGCTCTGCTCCTGACGCTTCTCCGGTCTGCAGCGTAGGGACAGGCCAGGGCACTGACCCCAGGACCCGGCCCTGTGCACCGGTGCTTGGGCCAAGGCTGGTTGGGAGCACACTATGCCTCACCTCGACTGGCCTCACCTCCTTCCTCCGCCTGCAGTTAGCCCGTCCCCTCCCCGGCTGCCGTGGCCCGTGGGGACAGAGGGCCGAGGGCTGGGTGAGGCAGCCAGGCTCCAGCACGGAGCGCCCAGGGGGAGGCCCGGCCCGCGCTGACTGGAGGAGCGGCTGAGGGGGCAGGGCTGGCTGCAGGGGCTCTCGTCCTGCCCCCCACGCCGCGGGCCCGCTCGGCCACGGGGACCCTGCAGATGCTTCGTGTCCACAACGAATTCAGAAGGGGGGGAGCTGAGTGGGAGAAATCAGAGAGCGAGACAAGCCAGGAGCGACTCCTGACTGGGAACGAACACAGGGCTGGGAAGGGGAGGTGGGGGCCCCCGGAGCTAAGTCAGGATGCCCGGAGGAGTGAGGAGCGGATGCCTCCGCCCCGGCCGTGCCGCCGGCTTAGTGTGACTCCCGAGACCTCACTTCTCTCGCCCTTGCAGCTGGGTCCCCCTGGCTCTGCCCGGAAACCCGCAGGTGCTGGCGCCCTCGTGCTTCACAAGCCTCCCCACGGCTCTCCTCGACAAAGGGACAGGGCCGAACGGTTGCAGGGCCATCCAGCGCTGAGGCCTGCGGGGCGTTGTCCGAGCGGAGCCGAGAGCAGGGCCCGCAGCTTTGAGGGGGGAGCCTGGCGTCAGCTCCGAAGCTCCCAGACCTGGCTGCCGGACCGTTCGTTAACGCTGTGCTCTGACAGCATCCCACTGTGCGCTGTGCGTGCTCTTTTGGGGGGAATTTTTGGAGCTGTCACTGGGTTAAGCTGAGAAGCGAAAAAGATGTGGAGAAAATCACACCATTAAATATTAATGTTTTTTCTTTGTTTTAATTAGAGTCTTTCCCCCATAGGCAGGTGGAAGGACAGAGCCTTCAGAGGGCGGTTTGTTGTCTTCAGAAAGAGCCTCCCGTGCAATCAGCGCAATAATTAAGGAGCGCTGTTGTTTCTTAGCAAAGGGAACTAATTATTTCAGCCTGTGCTGATTGATTCATTTTTATGAGCTATTTTATTTTATTTTACTTTATTTTATTTTATTTTATTTATTTTATTTTTTATTTTATTTTATTTTATTTTTTATTTTATTTTTTAAATTTTATTTTATTTTATTTTATTTTAATTTAATTTAATTTAATTTTTTATTTATTTTATTTTACTTTATTTTTTTATGAGCAATTTTAAACTGTTCGATGCATTTTTGTGAACCATTTATGAAGAGTCCCAGCAGTCGTGGGGCGGGTACCAGCCGTGGAGGGGCGCTCCCCAAATGGAGACCTCAGAGCTCAGTGCCCGCTTCACCCACGACCCTCTGCGGAGGACCTAACGTGCTGCAGACTTCAGCCTCTCCTTCCTGGGCCCCGTCGGCCAGACGTCCTCCCTGGGGGTGGGCAGCCTTCCTCCTCACGTCCACGTGGGCAGAGCCTGCCGTCCTTCATGCCCTGCTCGACGGCACCCTGGCCATGAGGCCTTCCAGGATTCCCAAGGGGACTGCGGTTTCTTCTCTGGGGCCCCTCAGTCCTGGGCCAAGGAAGGCCTTGTCTTTGGCACAGGGGCTGACCTGGAGGTGCACCCCCACCCTTTGCTTGTCAAGCATCACATTGGGAAGGAAGTGGGGGAGACATGGAACCTGGGGGCATGGGAGGGGGCAAGAAAGAAGGAACGCAACCCCTTAGTGCTTGGTATTTTAAAACTAGAGATATTTAGGCAGGGAAATATGAAGTATGATGTCTCGTTTCCAGAGAGGGTAGGTCTAGGGGAGGGAGGGGTGCTGCTTGCGGAGTGGGGTGCTGGGTGTGCAGATACAAATGCGGAAGGTGAAGGAGCGCTGTCTGTTCTCCCCACACAGGTTGCGGGGTGTGCAGGAGGTGTCGGGGGTGCACAAGGACATTCCAAGTGGAAGGAGAAGGGCCCAGGGCATGAGAAGATGGGTGCGTGCAACGGAGACCAGGGTGGCCGCTGGAGCGTCGGGACTTGAGAAAGAGCTGACTGGTTTCAAAATCCACGTTACGGAGTTGTTCCCATGTGTGTCACATGACCTCTGTGCCTTGAGTTCCTGCAAAATGCCCCGTCATGTGTGCTGAAGACCTGGGGTAGGGAGGGCGGAGGTCCTCTGAGCCTGCTCTCCCGGCAGGGGGTGCCAAGGCCTCCGCGCCCCGGTGTCTCCCCTCGTCCAGCTCCTTGGGTCCCTGCCGGGGGCCCACATCCCGGTGTTGCAGGTACCCTCGCTGCCTCAGCCTTCTCACCTGCAACGCAGGGGCTAAAAATAACTCCCGGTCCCCGAGGCCGACAAGGGACGAGACCTACTAAGGCGTGACGCCTTCACACAGAGCGGCGCAAAACAACGGATAGAGGTTACCGTGTCTCTCTCCCTCTTACCTGACCTGAGACACGTGTCAGAGTGGACAGGGTGTGTGCATACCTGCAGAAACCCCGGAACATTCCCACTAGGGTTGCCAGGTAAAATACGGGACTTCCAGTACAATTTGAATTTCAGATAATAAATAGTTCAGAATTAAGGTTTAACAGAACAGCCGGTGCGTAGCTGCTAGGTCTGGCGCCCCTAATCCCTACCATTTGTGACCCTATGATTGCATTTCTGGGCATCTATTCTAAGTGAATAATCTTTGATAAGAAATGTTTTATGCAATTTTGAAAAATACATGTTGAAAAATTAGGAACAAACCTGATTTTGCTCCTAACAATTTTGTATGTCCAGTGGGAGGAGAACAGCGAGGGTAGTTAGGGCAGGTCTTCGTGAGCGAGGGTGCGGCGTCGCAGAAATGCTGTTCCTGAAGAATACGCAGTAACGCGGAAGAAAGCTCATGAAATAATGAGAAAAAACTCGGGGAATGGAACTATGTGAACAGTGTTTGCAGCTCTAAAATCCATCCATCCGTCTGTCCTTCCGTCTGTCCATCCATCCATCCATCCATCCATCCATCCATCCACCAATCAATAAAGCAAGTGGGCAGGAAAGTTGGCGGAAGGTTAGCAGAGTTGCAGAGGCTGGGGAGGCCACGGCTCTCCTCTCCTTCCTACCGACACGCAGATCCCGGATTTTCTGTGACGCGCGAGGACTCCTTAGCTTGTAACACTAGGCTCCTCTAGGGCGTGGCCCGGGGACGGGAGGATGGTGGTGCCTGGGCGCCCCGAGCCCCGCCTTCCCACCCTGGTGTCTGCCACTGGTGACAGGTTCTCCACGGCTCAGGGTCTCAGGATCCTCCTCCGTAAGCGTGGGGTGCACACCGGCCAGCACAGCCCCCAGCTGCTCTGCTCTGGGAGTTGCTCCCTCTCTCCCCTTTTTTTCTTTGGCCTCATCTCATCTTTCTTTCCTTTCCCTTGGGGGGCTCCTGAGAACCCGCGTCTCCCGCTTCCCGTAGCTGAGCTGTCCTGCCCAGCTCTTGGAACTGCGCACTCGGGCGAGGGTAACTTCTCTGTCTCTCCTGTTTTCCTTTCATCGCTCTCATTCTTTTTTTCTTTTTTTTTTTCTTTCTTTTTTTTCTTTTTTTCTTTTTAAATGTCCATGTCTCCCTGATGAGACTTGGCCTAATGAAGTATTGTATAGTTTTCTCTCCTTTAAAAACCATGAGGTTTGAATGTTTATTAAATTAATTTTTGCTTTAATGCGTTTCCTCCATAGTTCATGCTGTGGACACAACTGTTTCTGCAAATGACTTTTCCCGTGATGCCCGATTTATTTTTAATTGCCTCAGCCCCTCAGTTTGGTTCCAAGCTACACTTGTTATTTCTAATTTGTTTCCTAGCGAAAGGCTGGAGATGTCACAGGTAAAGGCTATTTCTTCTGGCGAAGCAAGAGGAAGACTCAAGAGGGTGGGGACGCGCCCATCCTGGGGAGGTGTGCGAAACACAGGCTGCTTTCCTCTGGTTCCCGGGATCGAAACACAAAGGACATTCTCTCCCGTTTGTAAAACATTGTGCCGTCGAGAATGCCCGGTGACGGGCATTATTTCCAACGCTCCCCATTTTGGTGAGGCTACCCCCTGCATCTTATAAGGTCATCAAATCGGGAGCTATTTCCATTTTTAAGGCTAAAAGAAATGGTGACTCGCTCCATGTTTCCTGGCTGGCCACAGCCCCTCTGGGGTACACGCCCCTGACCGTAAAGACGAGCATCTTCCCACTACACTAGCTCTCAAAGTAAAGAATAAGAAAAGTCCAACTCCTAAATGCGTTGTCTAAGTGTTTTTGTCCTAGATATTTGTACTTCTATAGAAGATATTTATGCAAACGTAGTCTGCATTCATCGTGGAAAGAAAAGAAAACACAAAGGTGCATGGGTGTGCGCGCCCGTGCGGGCCGGTGTATACACTTTCACTCACCGCCCTCCGCCGGGAGGTGACCACTCTCCGCAAGGGCAGGAGGGCGAGTCCTGCCCTGCTGGCCTTTGTCTCCCTTCGGGACCTCTGCTCCTGTCCCACCTCCCGCCCTGCCACCTTTATCCCATCTAGTGGATGCAGGCAGAGCGGGGAGCCAGCGTGGCCCGTCCAAATTCATTCCCTCGTCTCAGCCCTAATTTTTCTCTGGGAAAGCGCAGACTCATTATTAATCCCCGCAGCGAGCATCACAGCTGAGCCAAACCCGAATATTCTAGGGTGGCCCCATGAGCTAGGCTTAGCTGGTCAGAGCCAACGATGCTGAAGGACGCCTGTGGCGCATCTTGGGAAAGAGAAGCTGCCTGGGCTGGCGGTGACCTGACGGGGGCCACGTTGCTTGTGTGGGAGCCCACCTGGAAGACAGCAGAGCGTGGGAGCCGGGGGCCACGGAGCACGTGCTCGTACTGAGACTTTGCTGTTACACGAGCTTGGAGGATGCGTTCTTTTTTTTTTTTTCTGACTCCAGTTGGAATTGCATTTTCTGCCAATAGCTCAAAGTCAGGGAACCAATGGCCACGTGCTTATCAGAGTAGAAATAGGACAGTTAAAGATAAAATTATTTTTAAGTGCCCTAGTTCGGTGCTTATGGGAAAGTTGTGGAGAAGGAGACCATTACCCAGAGTTTCCAAGGGTGCTAGGCCGTGGAAGGCTCCTGCTGCCGGGCGAACGCAGGTAGAACTTTGAATTTGCTTCCTTTGGGGCCAGTTTATGTTCTTTTGAAATTCATGGAGATCCACATTATAGCTCAGTGTATGGCCTGCTCGGTGAACATGCATTTGCTCTTGAAAAGACTGCGTGCTCTGCAGCCCTTCGGTGTGGTATTGACGTCGAGTAGGTCAAAGTGGTTGATGGTATTGTCCGGATTCTCTATTTCCTTGCCTTTTTTTTTTTTTTTTGTCTACTTCTTTTTTAGTTTCTGAAAAAGGCGTGCTATAATCTCCCACTCTGTGGCCTTGTAATTTCTGCTTTTAATTTTGTCATTTTTCGTGAGTCTATTTTGACGATCTGTTATTAGGCACCTACATGCGTAGGTAAGTGTTGGATCTCTGTGGCCCCTTCATAGTAATGGAAAGCCCCTCTTTCCCGCCAGCAACGCCCTTCGTTTTGGAGTCTACTTTGACTGATGTTATTACAACCCTTAAGCTTACACTTTGCGTCTTTTTTGTGTTTTTTAAAATCGCTTTTGCTTTCAATCCGTTTTTGTATTTGAATTTGAAGTGTGTCTATCGTAGATTGTAGAGTGCATGTACTTCGTTATTTCTTTTTATCCAGTCTTAAATCTTTGCCTTTTGACTGGAGTGCAAATTCTTTTACATTTAATGTAATTACTGACATGGTCGTATTGAGGCCTGCCGTGTTTCTGTTTGTTTCCTATTTGTCTTATCTTTTTATTTTATTTATTATTATTATTTTTTAAAGTAATTAATTAATTAACTAATTTATTGATTTATTTATTGGAGTTCAATTTGCCAACATATAGCATATCACCCAGTGCTCAATGCCGGGACACCTGCATCCCAATGTTGATAGCAGCAATGTCCACAATAGCCTTATCTTTTTATCATTGCTGTTCCTCTGTTCCTACTGCCTTGCCTTCCTTTGTGTTTTAAAATAGCTTAGTATTCCACCTAAATTCTCCTATTGGCTTTCTATTTATGTGTCCTTACATTATGTTTTTAGTGGTGTTAGAAGTTACACTATTTGCCTTTAGCTTAACCCATTCTACTTATAGTTCATACTGAGTTATTTTAAGTAAAATAGAGGAGACCTGAAACGGTAAATTTCATTTTGCTACCCTGTTCTGAGTGCTAATTGTTGTTATATACAGACCACAAACCCATTACTGCAGTATTAAAACTTTTAAAATATATTATTATGAATACATAATATATTTTTAAAGCCATATATTTTTGAAAGGAGAAAACTTTAAATATGGTCTTTTATATTTACTTACATATCTACTGTTTCCAGAATTCTGTATTTTTTTCCTTAGCATTTCTTGAAGTGCAGGTCTATTGGTGACAAATTAACCATTTTTTTGTTTTCCAAAGATGTCTTTATTTACCTTTATTTTTCAAGGATTTTTTTCTCTAGATATAATAGTCTTGGTTGACAGTTCCTTTTCCCTTCCAGTATTGTAATTATGTTGTCCCTGTTTCTTCTGGCTTCCATTGTTTTTGATAAGAAATCAGTCATTAGGGGATCCCTGGGTGGCTCAGCGGTTTACCGCCTGCCTTCAGCTCAGGTTGTGATCCTGGGGTCCTGGGATCGAGTCCCACATTGGGCTCCTGCATGGAGCCTGCTTCTCCCTCTGCCTGGGTCTCTGCTCTCTCTCTGTCTCTCATGAATAAATAAATAAATAAATAAAATCTTAAAAAAAAAAAGAAATCAGTCATTATTCTTACTGTTTTCTCTGGATGCTGCCTATCATTTTTTTCCGGTTGCCTTCAAGATTTTCTTTCTTTGGCTTTCAGAACTTCGGATTTGCTATGTCTGGGAGAGTTTTCTTTAATTCTATTATATATGTGGGGTTAACCGAGTTCTTGGTGAGTTAATATTTTCAACCAAAGCTGAGATTTTGGGGGGTATTATTTCTCTGAACATTTTCTCTTTTCTTTTATTCCAATCTTCTCATTTTAGGATTCAATTAATGTGTATGTTGGACCACATACTACTATCGTCTCATACGTCTCTGTGGTTCTTTTCATTTTCTTCAGTCTCTTTTCTCTCTCTGCTGCAGACTGAGTAATTTCTATTGATCTATCTTCATCTTTACTGGTTACTTTCTTCCATTTAAAATCTGCTATTGAGCCTATCCAGTGGATTTTCAAATTGTGTTTGTTGTTTATTAAGCTCTGGAATTTTCTTTTTTATTGTTTCCATCTTTCTGTTAAGATTCATTTTTTGTGTTCATTCATTTATACTATATTTATCTTAATTAATTCATGAGAGACACACAGAGAGAGGCAGAGACACAGGCAGAGGGAGAAGGAGGCTCCCTGTGTGGAGCCTGATGCAGGACTGGATCCCAGGATCCCAGGGTCATGCCCTGAGCCGAAGGCAGATGCTCAACACTGAGTCCCTCTTTTTAATTTTTAATCATATTTTCTTTAATTATCTGCATATATGTATAATAGTAGCTTTAAAGTATTTGTGAGTCAAACATCTGGGTTCACATGGAATCAGTTTCTCTTTTCTCTTTGTTTTAAGACAAAAATTGGGATGCCTGAGTGGCTCAGCGGTTGAGTACCTGCCCCTGGCTCAGGGCGTGATCCCACAGTCTCAGGATCGAGTCCCACATCGGGCTCCCTGCCTGGAGCCTGCTTCTCCCTCTGCCTACATCTCTGCCTTTCTCTCTCTCTCTCTCTGTGTCTTTCATGAATAAATAAATAAATAAAATCTTTAAAAATAAACTAAAAATTGTATGTTTCTGAGGTATACAACGTGATGTGTGATATACATAAATGTAGTGAAATGATCACTACAAATTAATTAACATATTCATCTCTTTATGGAATCAGTTTCTGCTGACTGCCTTTTTTCTGGAACTTTTTATGTCTAGTAATTTTTAGATGAAAACCAGGCAGTGAAGATAAATTTTAGTGGATGCGTTCTGTTGTGTTTGTCTGAAGATAATTATTTTTCTGTTTTGTTTTTGTGTAGGAATTACTTTGCTTGAACTCAAGCTTCAAACTTTGACTCCTCTGTAGTAAGCAGCAACTGATATCTCTGCTCTTTATTTTGCTCCTTACTGCTGCTTTTTAGCCTGGGACTTTTGGTCTCCTTTGTGCCTGTGTAATTTGGTGGTCATCCAGTGATTTTAGCAGATATAGGGCTAATGCTGTGCTTTCCTTGCTTAGAGGGATCACCTCCCCCCACCCTTGAAATTTTCAAAGTCTGCTGGCTTTGGATTTTGGCCTACGATACATGAAATCCATAATGCTTAATCTTTCTTCTGCTCACTGCCTGAGCTGTGCACAGTTGGGTGCTACACTCATTTAAAAAACATCAAATTCACGGATTTTTCTCTGGGTAGCTCTTTCTTCCATAAGCACATTTCTCTCTTATCTCTGCCTGCTTTTTTTTTTTTTTTTGCCAGGCTATCTGAGTTTCCCTCATGTATATGTAATTTAGCTGTCAGCAAAGGTTTGCTTCCAAGATTTCTTCTCTTTAAATTTTCTAAGCCTGAACTCTGACCCCTAGCACCTGTATCTGGTAAGATTTCATTTTCCCGTTGCCGTTTTTTGTAACCATGGCTGTCAAATTGAAGTGCAACTTCAGATCATAAAGTCACAAATTTAAAATCCTTAATTCTTTCAGGTACATTTTTTGAGAGTTAATATTTCTCAAGTTCTGTCTTCTTTTAGGTGATTTCACATACTATTAAATAATTGTTTTATCTAAATTATTTTATCAAGTTTGAATTATTGTTATCTTGGGAGGATTCATGTAACCACATAAGTCCTTTATCATTACTCAAGGTAGTTCCCGGATTTCTTTTTAAACCTCCTGGAGTTAGTCTGATGTTTACCCAGGTTTGAGAACAACAGACCAAAATACCGCTTTGTCTTAGCCACTTTGCCCTGGCTTTATTCTTACTCTATTCTTGCTTCATATGCTATATAATTAGGCTTATAAACTCCACAGTCTGGGCCCCATAAAGAGACTGAGCATGGATTCAAGAATTCCACACCAGGAGGGTTTGAATAAAAAAAAGTTAACAGTATTGGGGAAAGGATTTGTAGTGTTTCTCCCAGTTATAAAAGGCAGCTTTATCTGACCAAAGTCAGAGATCTAGGGCCCAGAGCTTGAAAGAATCCCCTAGATCTATGAACAGTTAACCCCAGAGATATTGTCAGACTTATTTTCAATCGGATGCAGTGGGCCATTCTGGCCCCAAGTGGGGAGGCCTAAGACTTTGCTGTTCTCAGAAACTGATGAAGAATAGACGTACTCTTGGTCCTGATTCTTCTTCACAAGACTGCCTCTTGATTGCACCAAAAACAATATCTAGGAATAAACTTAACCACAGAGGTGAGAGACCTGTACACTGAACATCATAAAACATTGGTGAAGGAAATTCAAGATGACTCAAAGAAATGGAAAGACATTCCATGTTAATGGGTTGGAAGCATCAATATTGTTAAAATATCTACACTACTGAAAGAAATCTGCAGATTTAATGCAATCCCTATCAAAATACTAACAGCATTTCTCACAGAACTAGGACAAATAGTCCTAAAATTAGGATGGAACCACAAAAGACCCTGAACAGCCAAAGCAATCTTGAAAAAGAAAACCAAAACTGGCGGTATCACAATTCCAGATTTTTAAGTTGTATTACAAGATATTATTATATATTAATTAAAACAGCGTGGTGCTGGATAAAAATAGACACATAGATAAACGCAACAGAAGAGAAAACCCAGAAACGCACCCACTATACGGGCAATTAATCTTTGACAAAGAAGGAATGAGTTTACAATGGGGAAAAGACTATCTCTACAACCAGTGGTTTCAGGAAACTGGAAACTTGCAAATGACACTGGACCACTTTCTTACACCATTCACAAAAATAAGCTCAAAATGGATTAAAGACTTAAATGTGGGACCTGAAACCCTAAAAAATCCTAGAAGAGGGCAGAGGCAGTAACGTCTCTGACGTTGACGGTAGCAACATTTTAATGTTGTGAGGTAAGGGAAATAAAAGCAAAAATAAACTATTGGGACTGCATCAAAATAAAAAAGCTTGTGCATAGTGAAGGAAATAATCAACGAAACTAAAGGCAGCCTTTTAGCTGGGAGGAGATACCTGCAAATGGCATATCTGAAAGAGGATTAGTATCCGCCATTAGTGGCTGTGTCCCCACTACCGGGAGTCCGGATGGCCCCGCAGCCTTTCTTCCCTCAGCCAACGCTCCCTGAGCCTCTACTCACGACTCTGGGGCTGCGGGAGGGACGAGTCAGGGTCACCGTCTACAGGGATACCAGCAGCCCCCCGCAGAGCAACACCGTGTGTTGCGAACGCTTGTCATAGTTTGACCTGGACACGTGCCTTGTTGAGTTAGAAAGGCAGTAATATGGAGGATAAAGCAGAGAACATTCTAGAAACAGGTTGCCTGGGCTTGCCTTTCAGCTCACCCACTGACCGTGATCTTGGGAAGGTCACTTAGCCCCTCCGTGCCTGGTTCCTGGCAGGTGGCGGTAATGACAGTGCCGACTTCAAGGAGCCGCTACACACACTAAACGAGGTGGTGCATGCGTATCTCTTAAGACCGTGCCTGTCGGGCCAGGTGAGCACAACCTAAGAATGTTCTCCAATCTCCTGGCAAGCGTTTGTTAGCTACCCTTGCTCTCTACGGCACTGGATTTTTTCTATTTTTTATTTTTTTATCCATTGCTAATAATGCAGTCTCCAGGGATAATGAGGCGTGCGTCAGGGTTCACTGTGAACGGGAAAGCAGAGAATGGGGCTTGAGGCCGTAACAGAAGGAAGAAGGAATGCTAAAGGGTCTCCCGGAAAAGTGGGGAAGAAGAAAAGTTGTCTTGAGAGGAAAACGTGATAGAAAATGACCGAAGAGGGAAGTTACTCCAGCGGCGAGGTGTGCAGGCTCCTGGACAAACTGTCCCAAAGAGCCCTTCCTGGGAAAAGCCAGGGGCTCTGACCTGGCAAAGGAGACTCAAAAGCCCTTGGGTGCTTGTGAAGGGGCAGGGCAGCTAATTCCTGCAGAGGCCACCCAGCGGGAGAACCCCCACCCCTGCGCCCCAACACCACGCCAGCCTTACTCTACTTTCCTTGGTTTGAAAGTCACATAGGAATCGATCCTTTACATTGTTGCTGTCCAGTTCCTGCTCTGTGGCCACCGGCGGGGGTGACACACACACACCCGTCCCGGGGATGGGGGGACTCCATCGGGTCCAAGGTCACACGATGTTCCAGGACACCAAACCCAAGGGAAGGATCCCCCCCGCCCACCCTTCGTGGGGTGGTTCTGAGCTTAAGGACCCCCGCCGCTGAGTCAGGTTTGCTGACCTCCCACCCGGTGACATGGTGGGCTCTTGCTCCCAGGTGGGTCGCTGAGCCCCCGGATGGCACTCCCTTCAGGAGGAGCGTCTCACAGCACCCTGGAGAGGTGGGTGTTGTTCTTGTTTAGAGAAGAGAAGTGGAAGCTCAGCCTCTCAAGGGCTTTGTCTCACCTGCCAGCAGGGAGATAAACCCAGGCTCCTGGGCCTGGGCCCCCAAACCCTGCCCTCTGGGCCTGCATTAGAGGAACTCAGATTAGGTTTCCAAGTTCAACTCAGACATCGTTTAATGTTGAGTCAAAACCGCATTAATGCCCTGTGCGGGGTCAGTCACTCTCATAATTAGCTGGAATTCCCACATTCATCCACCCAACGGACCCTTCCTGGGGTACCAAGTACCAGGCGCCGTCTGAGAAGTGAGGGATCGTGGAAGACGAGACAGGCTCTCGCGTCCTCACACGGTCAGTGTTTGGGAGGAGAAGGTTTCCGATCTGCTCCTCTCCCGACCAACCTGGAGATAGATCCACAGTATCCTTCGCCTTTCACCGATTCTATAAACGTTATTTCCAATCAATAGTATTAGGGCTTTCCCCCGCCTCTGGCGTTATGAGAGCTGTGTCTTGGCAGAGAAGGCCCGGGCCTGCTGTCAGACTCCTCTAGGTCAAGGCTGGGCTTTGCCCCTGACCAGTCACGTGGTTTTCAGCTGATCATTCAACTCCTCTTTGCCTTGATTTTTTTTTTTTTTTTTTTTTTTTTTTTTTACCCCTTGAAGCAAAGATCACAATGTGGGTCTTGCACTGTTGTCATGAGTACCCGAGACACTCGACTCGCGTGGATGATGGGCCCTGGGGCAGCTATGATGAGCAACACAGGTGCGAACCTGTCCCCTTAGGGAACAGCTTATCCAGGATAGGGATGCACAGTTCCTGGCACCCAGTCGGTGCTCCACAGACGGGGGCTCTAGAAGCAGGCTCGATGCAGGACTTGATCCCGGGACCCCAGCATCGCGCCCTGAGCTGGCGGAAGACGCTCCACCGCTGAGCCCCCCGGGCGTCCCCTCTGCCCTACTTTTAAGGAATCACATCACATCACATCCACTTCACTCAGTCTCCTTCTCTGGAGTGGGCAGCTGGTGGCCACTTCCACAGGGTTTCCCAAAAGTCAATGGTCTCAACATACTTATTACACCAAGAC
The DNA here is from genome assembly GCF_003254725.2 of Canis lupus dingo. NCBI lineage: Eukaryota > Metazoa > Chordata > Mammalia > Carnivora > Canidae > Canis > Canis lupus. The sequence continues at coordinate 122,176,886 of NC_064243.1, forward strand.
TCAGTACTGAGCAGCGCGCACATACATGACACGAAGACAAAGGCTCCCGACGTGATACATCTACTGTGCTGATCCTTTCACATTTTCTTTACTATTCTATCGTTTTGTTTTTTTTAAACCCTGATGGAGATCCGCAGAACTGAACCTACGACTAATAGCGGGTCCTCGTTTATAGTTTGGAAGACGCTACCGTAATGGTTGGTGCGCCTGTTGGCCCACTCTTGCCTCCCCCACCTCCCTCTTCTTCTATTTCTGTTTATCTGTGTTTGTTCTCCTAGCGTTGATCTCAGCTGCCCCACTCAACCTCCGGCGTGAAGGCACGAGTGACTGACCCGTGACATATCCCGACACAGGCAGCAGTGACCGCACAACATGAGGGTGCAAAGCTGAAACCCGAGGGCCAGACGCAAAACAAATTGGGCCCAGGCCCCTTGTGGGTTGTGGGGTAGCAGCCAGGAGGGGGGTCAGAGGGAAAGAGTCATGGAGACTGCTGGCCCGAGCCGAGCAGCAGCACAGGGGTTGGCTTGGCCTGGGCAGTGAGGCCCAGACAGGGGTCCAGGAGCTGTGTGCGAGTGTGCAAATGAGGCATGCACTCGGAGTCAGTGTGTGTGCCAGGCCGTCTTCCAGCCAGAGCCCTGGGAGGGCAGGTGCTGGCTTGGTCACGTAGCCCAGGTCGGGGGGATCACGAGCAACTGAAGCCTGGCGTCATCTATGGCTCTTCCAGTCACCAAGTCAGCCGATTTCCCTTTTATATTAAATACGAAGTTAATTCACAGATGAAGGAGGAAGAGCCAACATGACAGCAAGGGGCACAGCCATGGACTCTGACAAGTCGACCCGCCCACCGCGGCCATCTCCCGGGAACGCGGGTGCCACGCTCCTTCCCCACAGTGTGAGCGGGAGGGAGAGGGCGTCCCTGCAGGTGTGAGGACAGGGAAACGCGGGGCCTGCATGCACATGTCCCCCATCCTCCTCGTCCGTTCATCACTGACCCTTAGTGTAAAAAAATTTTGAACTTTTTTAATGCACGAGAAGAACATCTCAGAAACAGAGCAGATGCTGACTTATTAACGATGGAGCACCGTATAAAGAAGCCCCCTCCCCACCTAGTAAACAGGAATATAGTGTCAATAGGTGTGAAAGGAGGTGAAAACCTTAGGATTCAGTGCAAATCCTAAAGTTGTATATAACATTCATACACGGCCTCTTATCCCAGGGCAATGGTGTTCTCATGATGATGTATACGACGCGCATACTCCCCGGCAAGATGCTTTGGACTCAAAAGTCAAGCAAAAATGATGGAGAGGGAGTCTTGCCAATGCAAGGTGAGCCAAAAGGCGGTTACGTGGTTCCCGGGTCTTGGCCGCTCCCTCCGATGCGCTCCGGGGCGCGGGGGCCCGAAGGCTCGGCCGCTGCGTCTGGTTGAGGAGCCTTCACCCCGCCCGCGAGCCCGGCTGCCTCCCCTTCGCACCCCAGCCCACGTGGACAAGAGTTCCTTCCGCCGCACGTCCTTGCTGACTTTGTCAGCTCGACTCTTTGACAACAGGCACCCCAATAGGTGTGGGGTATTACTGTGCGTCTCCGAGGACTGGGCGTTGGGGCTTCTTCACGTGCCTGGGGCGGCCGGGAGGGCTCCTCCAGAAGCTTATCTACCTGCACCCTCTGCCCGTGTTCCATTTGGATTCTTTGTTTGCTGTTGCTGTTATTTGCTACGGAGTCAGATGAATCCCATATATATTTTCGGCATACCTCGTCGATTCTTATGGTTTGCAAATCATCCTGTCCTAAGATTTCTGTGTTGGGAGGTGTCCGATCACCAAAACCTCTTTACGCATTATGGGTCGGTTCGGATTTTCTCCTTCTCCGTGATTCAGACTCGGTAGGTCGTATGTTCCTAAAAAACGTATCCATTTCCTCCAGGTCATCCTCAGGAGAGGTTTTTAAAAAGACAGCTGTTCGGGCACGTTTGTCTTCGGGGTATTAGGGCCAAAGGTGGAGGTAGAGTCTGATGCTGCAGGAAAGCGGGGGCGAGAGGGACAGGGACCCCTCGAAAGCGCGGGAGTATGTCCACGCAGAATGTGGATACAGACGAAGGAAGCCCGTGCTCCGGTGCTGGGGAGGCGAGGGGCCTCCTCCACGCTCCCCGGCACCCGGCCTCCCCTGGCGCGGCCTCACCGCCCCCGGCTCTCCCCGCATTGCACGGATGCCGTCGGACAGCAGGTCCCCCGCTGCAGCTCTCGTTTCCGCCCCAGGATTTCTCTAGCTCCGAGGTGTTAGAGGCCCAGAAATAGCTTGACAGTTATGCATTCGAAGCCCAGAACCTCCAAGAGGTTGGTGCCTGAGGTCTTGTACACCGATGGTTCTGAGGCACGTTTGAGACAGTCCCTCCCTCACCCCCACCCCAGACCCACTCAACAATGCGTCTTCATACCGATTTTTCTCCTCTCCCTGTTTCGCTTCCCCCTCCCTCTTTCCAGCTCCCTTGGGGTCATATTCCCAAATCAAATACCTGCCCATGGATCTCCGTTTAAGCTCTGCTCTTGGGGAAATTGAAGCCGACGATGCCCTGCCTGACTCTCCAGGCCCCAGTTCATTATGCGCTTCTTATCCTGAGCCGGTCTGACAAGGCCCGTCACCCGGGCCTTCCTACAGAGCCTGTGATGTGCCGACTGTGTTCCCTCTTCAAGGCCTTTGAGCATGTGGCACCTCCTCTGGTCTCTGCCCACCCGCCACCCTCACAGACAACCCCTCACTGATCGTTCAGTGGAAGCAGACCTCACTCCCACCACCAGGCCCGTTGCATCTCATTCCCCTGCTTATTCTCCAGGAGCACTTACCGTGCTCTGAAATTCCCTTTTCCCTTATTGCTTACTTCGTGCATTGTTGGGGTGATTGGATTACCCACTGGCAGCCACAGGGCTTAGATGCGCTTTCTGATGCCGTGGAGGTGCAGGTGCAGCTCTGCTTTCTCACAAAACATCCCTGTTGCGGGAGCCAGGGGGTTTCAGATAGGTCCAGTATCAGGCGACAAATGACAACCAGCGCTCTGTCGGTTTGTGGAGGACATCGGGGACTGGTGGGGATGATGGGGAAGCCCTAGAGCTCAGGCTCTGTCCAAGCTCAGGCTCTCTCCATGCAGCTCCTTCCTGTAGTCGCCCTGCAATGTGGCTACTCCTATCTGGCTTTAGGATTTCTCAGTGTAAACCAGATATGTGAGTGCGTGTGCATGTGTGTGTGTGACACCTCCAAATTTTTTTTATTTTTTTATTTTATTTTATTTTTTAATTTATTTATGATAGGCACACAGTGAGAGAGAGAGAGAGGCAGAGACACAGGCAGAGGGAGAAGCAGGCTCCATGCACCGGGAGCCCGACGTGGGACTCGATCCCGGGTCTCCAGTATCGCGCCCTGGGCCAAAGGCAGGCGCCAAACCGTTGCACCACCCAGGGATCCCGACACCTCCAAATTTTTAAAGGTTGGCCAACAGTTCAAATTTTTAGCATTTTCTGGACCGAGGAAACTCGGAACTGATGCTCTGCTGCAGACGTGTCAGGGTTTGGGCTGGACTTGCCCTGCCTTGCTTACCTGGATCATTCTGCACTAACTCCCAGTCAAGGCAGTGGGATTTGGGTGTTCCAAGCTGCAGACAGTGATCTGCCTGAGTCAGAAACAGAGACCTGCTAACAGAGACCCCCGACACTTGCAGAACTGAAGAGGAGACGAGCCCCAGCTGGGGTGTGGAAGGGAAGGAAATCGGACCGATTAATTGTCCGCTATTTGTAAATACATAAATCCGAGATGCCACAGAAGTAGAATACGTGGCCTTTCGATAAGGTACCTTAAGCCTGTCTTGGATAATTAACCTTTTGAAGAGCAAGCATGTTCAGCGCTTAATATCTGAAAAGGTATAACACAGCAAGGATGAGCCATCAATAAAAGAGATGGAAAGCACGGCTGTGTTTCCCCAGTTCACGACGGTGGGCTGCGGCTAATTAGTCCACGATGCCACGGAATTGATGCTTCATTATTCGTGTTCGCGCGGGTTACCTCTAACTCACATTTAAAGGCGGACACGTTGAGCAAGTCGAACTCTCAAAAACGGCGGACATTAATAGGAGACAAAATGATAATGGGTCTGGTTGGTCATTCGTGCTGCTGTAGATAAGGTTACGATGTCGACGTTTCCGTGCGAGACTCTTATTTTCCACGATCTACGGCTCGCTTATGAAAAATAAATTCACAGCGCTCTACGTTAGCGCTATGGTATCCAACGGGAAAGGATTACTTTCTCTTCCCCACGTTTAAAAATAGCTTTATTTAATAAGTTAACCACTTAGGGATCCCTGGGTGGCGCAGTGGTTTAGCGCCTGCCTTTGGCCCAGGGCGTGATCCTGGAGACCCGGGATCGAATCCCACGTCAGGCTCCCAGTGCATGGAGCCTGCTTCTCCCTCTGCCTGTGTCTCTGCCTCTCTCTCTCTCTGTGACTATCATAAATAAAAATTAAAAAAAAAAATAAGTTAACCACTTAAAATTTCCCCAGGTGTGGAAAATGGCTTTGGGTGCCGGACGAACCAGGCCGTGGCCGGCGGTGGGAGCTCTGTGACCCGGCTGCCCTCGGAGCCCACGCGGGAGTGACTCCCAGCCCAGCTCAGGGCTGAGGGTTTCCTGTCACCACCACACACCTGCTATTGTTTTCACCTGCCCGTGTGCCTGAGACCCTTCCCTTCTGCGGGGCCCTCTTCCGCCATCCCTTTCCGTCCCCAACGCTTGACAGACACGCGTTCATTTGCCAATGATTTATCCAAAGTTTATCCACCGGAAAGTGCGACAAGCCGCATGCTGTGGGACACAGTGGTGAGCAAAGACGATACGGGAAAGCCGAGAAAGCAGTGGAGCTCCTGATATTAAATTATAGTATTATTTTATTTTGGGTTTCATGGAGGAGTCCACGTTTGGGCCCTTTAGACCCTAACCTGGCTGCAGCCGGCACTCACAGTAGCAAACAGGCTCTAGGTGGGCAGGTGAGGAAATAAGCATCATGAACGGGAGAAGAGGATGCGTGACTGCCAGTGACGGGGCAGGGAGGTGAAGGAGCCCACTCTAAACTGGGTACTAGTCGCAGGCTCTAGGGGGTGGTGGCATTTAGCTGTTATCTTGAGAGCATGACAAAGGGGGCCCGGCCGTGCAGAGGCCAGGGGAGTGGTGTGCACCATGAGCTGGTGCAAAGGCCCTGTGGCTGCAGTGAGTTGGCGAGTTGGCGTGTTAGAAGACAGCAAGGGGCCCAGGAAAACTGGGACCCTCAGGGCAGGTGAAGCAGGGCCTGGAAGGGAAGGTGAAGAGCCCGGCCCTCAGAACCCCAGGCCCTCATCCCTAGGATTGCTTCCTATCCGGTCTTCCTGTTCCTGAAATAGAAGCAAGTGAGAGTCTGTTGGTGGCAATGCAAGCGGGTGCAGCCGCTCTGGAAAACAGTGTGGAGGGGCCCCGAGGAGTTAAGACTAGAGCTGCCCTGCGACCCGGCAGCTGCACGGCTGGGGATTGACCCCAAAGACACCGATGCAGGAATCTGAAGGGCACCTGCACCCCAGTGTTCATAGCAGCCGTGTCTGCACTGGCCAAACTGGAAAGAGCCCAGCTGTCCAGATGGATGGATGAGGAAGATGTGGGCGCGCACAGACACACGGGAATATGACGCAGCCATCGATCGACAAGAACGAAATCTTGCCGTTTGCAACGACGTGGATGGAACTAGAGGGTATCATGCGAAGTGAAGTAAGTGAGGCAGAGAAAGACAAGCTATGATCTCACCCATATGTGGATGAACATCAGGGAAGGGAAGGAAAGATAAGATAAAAACAGGGAAGCAAGCCTCGAGACAGTCTTAACTACGGAGAACAAGCTGAGGGTTGCTGGAGGGGGTGGGGGGAGACTGGGTACCTGGGCAATGGGCACTAAGGAGGGCACGTGATGTGATGAGCACTGGGTGTCATCTGCATCTGATGACTCCCTGAACTCTACCCCCGAAGCTAATTTAAAAAAAAAAAAAAGTAGAAGAAGCAGGTGATCTTCGCTTGCACCACTTGCCGAATGAAAGCAGGCTTTCTTAAGTTATATATAAGCATATATATGATATGCTTTTTATGTATTTTATTTATTTATTTGAGAGAGAGAAAGCCAGAGACGGCACATGGGTGGAGGGGGAGGGGCAGAGGCAGAGGGAGAAGCAGACTCCCTCCCGACTCGAGGCTCGATCCCGGGACCGGGCATCACCACCCGAGCCGACGGCAGAGGCTTCACCGACTGAGCCCCCCAGGCACTCCCTTAATTTATCTTTTAATTGTAAAAACTACTATTAGAAACTCAACATAAAAAGGCAGACAAAAACAAATAAATAAATAAAATAAAATAAAATAAAATAAAATAAAATAAAATAAAAAGGCAGACAATATAGAAAAACATAAAAGAGAAAGTAAGAAATATAGAAATACAATATAAAAATACATATATTAATATGCATATTAATATATGTATTTATATCAATAAATATATTAACAAACATCAACATGTATTTATATTAATATATGTATTTTATATTATAATTAATATTCATGATATAAAAATGTAAAAATAATTCCACTATCCAAAGATAACAATAAATACCCGATGTGCATCTCACGGGACCATTTTTGTTTCAAAATAGGTATTTACGGACCCACAGGAACACACTGAATGTCATTTCCCGTGTCATTAATCATAGACCTAGAGCAGCTTGAAGCGACGGCGGCCGCCCAGGGATGCACTGAGCAAGCGACAGAGGTACAGGGAGAGGGTGCAGAGGTCCCACCGGGGCCTGGTGGACGGGGAAGGTGAGCTGCAACCTCCAGAACGTCCAGATGTTCTCCTCCTGCCCCCCGGAAGAGGGCTACTGAGCGCACCATCTCCTCTGGGCCGCCCCGGGCCCTGCCAGGGTTGGGGGCGCAGGGACCAGTGACCCCAGGGCTTGAGTGCGAAGCTTGTTTGCTCCTCTCGCCTGCAGACCGAGCAGCGACCGCGGGGAGGCTGGTCCGAGGCTCCTTCCCGCCCTGGAGAGTCTATGTCATGGGGGCAGGACATCGGGGGGACCCGCGGGGCCGCCGGTGAGCACCACGCAGGCCGGGCCAGGAGCTCGAAGACCGGCCCGTGTTCCAGGCCTTCATCTTGCCCCGCGCCTCCCAGCCCCGCGGTAGCAGGACAAGGCATCAGTTACCTGGATTCCAACGTGACAAATCAAATTGCCAAGAATTAAATAAGTCGTAGATCAATCCCGTCCGAAGGATCAATGAATCATCCCTCGTAATTAAAACTACCAACTCTTAATACCCTGCGGTTGTAGTTTATTGTGCGATTTCTCATTCAGAGCTTTCAGGCACCTGTGTTGGTGGCGGGTAGACCTACGCCTGGTGATCAAATAATTTATTAATCAGCACACGTCGTTACGGGAGATGTGGTTTAATTACCGTCACCCGGACTCGCAGGGGGACTCATCGACGTGAGCTTTTCTGAAGGTGCGGGAGGCTCAGCCTCATGGGTCCCTCCAAGTCCCTGCTTCTGGGAAGAAGGTTCATAGGCTCAGCAGGCAAGGGCGCTCACGGGCACCCACGCGGGCGGACCCCAGTGCTTCTTCACAGTCAGGTCTGGACTTTCTTCTTCTTCATGGAGGATCCTGGTCCGCTGGGGAAAGTGCTCTCAGCATTTAGGGATGAAAGGGACGTTGGGCGTACGGATGGCTGTGGCCTTCACGACGACCTTGGAATAAAAATTAGACACCAAGCACCTTGCCATCCGCTTGCCCGCACCCACCCATCTTGAAGCAAATACAAGAAACTCCTTATCTAACCCGTGAGTTTATGATCCTGCTGGGCGACGGCGGTGTGACCTCCCTTAATGTCCTGCGGGCACCAAGGCGAAGGCCGAGTCAGTGACGGTGGGTGCAGGGCCTGCGGCCGCCCTGGCTGGGCCGGAGCCTCCTTCCTGACGCAGGTTCAAGGCCTCGGGGATGCCTGCAGGGCCACCGGCCTGGTCGCCAACCAGGATCCGGGTAGGACTCGGGATCTCAGCCTCCCCCGAGCATCCCGCAAAACTTCCACAGAGGTATTGGGTCGAGTCCACGCTGAGCAGATCCAGAACTTCGTGCCAGTGGACGGGGTGATGGAGGGTCCCGGAGCTCTGAAACCCCGGGGCAGAGGGAGGCGAGGCCGGGGGGGACAGACACTAACACCTCCTCTACCCCCTCCTCGCGGCCCAAGCCTGCAGCCTAGGCCTCCACTCACCCACCTCTACTCTCTTCCCTCCAGGACACGGACGCTGGGCCCGAAGGCGGCCTATGTGGGCACGTCCATCCGCAGGGCGGGGAGGGGGCGCTCACAGGACCCAGGGCACGGGGGGCCCGCTGCCCACCTTCCCCGCTGAGCCCTCGTGGAGGCGGGAGCTCTAGGCCTGCAGGCAGGGGGGGTCTGTGCCGGCCCTGCTGCCCCTGAGGCCGGCTCCCCGCCGGGCCCGGAGCGCACAACCCCACTGGGGCCCCAGACCCCCGCCGCTGTGCACCCCTGTGTGCTCCCCCCTCCATAGCGGTGGGCCTGACCCGATCAGGGAGCCCCGGTCGAGGAGGGCACAGAGCTGGGGTGGGAGAGGCCACAGACACCCAAGACGGCAGCCTCTGGGTCTGTAGGAACAGGGGCCACGCTGGGGACAGGCTGCCTGGCGGGGAGCTGGGCTGGACCACAGACAGGGGGGCTAGCCCAGGCCCCGGGGGCCGTGGGGTCCTCTGGATCCCCTCGTGGGCTCCCCGTCCCCTGGGAGGCAGAGACAGCACCGCCCGCGGGGGTCAAGTGAGGCAGGGGGAGGGTGGCCACGGGGGTTGTCCCGGGAACCCCAGGGCGGTTAGGGCGGTGGCCTCCCCCCAGGGAAGGCGCTGAGGGAGCTGCGAGCACTGGGAGGGCTGCTGGTGGCGGGAGGCCCGGGCAGGACCTGGGCAGGTGGGGCTGCACCTGCAGGGGGGCTCGGGGGACAACCCTGCACCTGTGGCCCCCGCTCCCCGCCTGCCTCTTCTGGCTGCCTGGGCTGGCTCCGGGCTCCAGGCCTCCGGGCCCCTCACAGTCTGCCCTGGGCCCCTCCCTCTAGGCCCTGGGCCCCGCCGGGTACAGCGGTCGGTGTCTTGTCACCATGACTCATGCACCAGGACACTCAGCGTGGCTGCCTCCCCCCGAACCCAGGAGCCCCTCCCGCTGGGCACCTGAGTCCCCCGCTGCAGCCAGAGCCCGGCGTCTGGTAGCTTCCCCACGTTCATCCCCTGGACGGCTGCACTGATGCTATTTTTTCTGAGGTGACTTCAGACCCTTCGAGCTTGCGAAGCCCCGGCCCTGCCCTCCTCTCCCTCCCCTGTCCCTGGAGCACGCGCCCTTGGTGCCTGTTTGCTCCGGCTTCCTCACCCAGGATGGAAGGCCCGAAGGCCAGACACGGTGGCTTGTCTTGATGACCCGTGGCTGGCGGTGGGCACCCAGCGTCACCGGGCGTACAGCAGCCATAAAAAGATTTCGCAGGCGTTTGTTTCTTTTTTTTTTTTTAAGATTTTATTTATTTATTCATGAGAATCAGAGGCAGAGGGAGAAGCAGGCTCCACACGGGGAGCCCGGCGTGGGACTCGATCCCGTGACTACGGGGTCACACCCTGGGCTGAAGGCAGATGCTTCACCGCTGAGCCCCCCGGGGATCCCTTAGGAGGCGTTTCAATGAGGGAAGGAGACCCCATGGTGTTAACTTACTGAGCAAAGCCCCAACTTGGCCTCAGCTGGACGGCAGGCCTGTGAGAGCGGCGTCCTGATCTGCACGCTCAGGTGAGGAAACAGGTGCAGAGGGCTTCGGGCACCTCCCCAGGTGGCTCGGCAGCGAGCGGCAGCCTCACTCGGGGGCCTGGTTCCCAACCAGCGTTAACTCAATGCGGCTTTCGGGGGGAGCCTCGTACCCTCAGGTGTGAAGGGGGGGGTCCGGGGGTCCTGCAGCAGCTTCGAGAGCCGGACGTGCGGCTGATAGGAAAACCCATATGGTTTTCAACAAAGCCTGCAAATTAATCCTACTTAGTGAATGTGACTAATGTGTTACAGGAACGAGCGATTAACGTATCAGCACGTCCGGACTTCTCCCCCCGGGGGTGCCGGCTTTCAACGAGGTGGGGACAGAGAATCATGGAAACGGATCTTATGGAACAGAGGTGCCTAGCGAGGGGCTCCGGGCGGGGGCCGTGTGGGCAGTGCCCGAGGGTGCCCGTGCCCCATCTTGCCGCGCCCGCCTGCCCGTTGCCCACGTGGACGCGTCAGGACTAGGGGGGATGAGGAGTACCGCAAAACACAGTCCCGACTGGGAGGGGCCCTGGCTTCCCTGCACCCCCCTGCCTTGGCGTCAGGTCGGGTTCGTTTCTGGGGTTGTATGGACACTCGCGGGCTGCAGTGGCCTGGCAGGTAACGGACTCGGGAAAGTGGACAACAGGAGGAACAACCCAAATAGGCAGGCAGGTGCTCGCCTCGGTCTTTGGGATCTCGGACTAAACGTGCTCGGAGCAGCTTTTAGAGGAAAGACAAAGGTGCCCGTGTGTCGGTCGATTTGTGGCTGTAACGAATCACCACACATGCAGTGGCTTAAAACAACACAAACTCATCATTTTACGGTTCTGGAGGTCCCAAGTCTAAAATGGGTCTGCAGGGCTCTGTTATTTGTGGAGGCTCCAGGAGGCAATCCGTTTCCTTGCTTTCCCAGCTTCCGGAAGCTGCCCCACCCCATGTGTCCAGGCACCCTCCCTCCTCCTCCAGAGTCACTAGCACACCATCTCCCTCTAAGCTCCTGCTACGCCCTGAGGAGGACCCTGTGATTACCCTGCCCCCCTGCCCCAACAATCCAGGATAATCCCCCCATCTCAAGACCCTTAATCACTCTTGCAAAGTCCTTTTGCCACAAAAGGTGACATATTCCCACGTCCTAGGGATTTGGACACACACGCGCATCTTTAGGGGGGCGTTGTGCCACCCATTACAGCGTGTGTGTTGGAATACTCAGAACTTGTTCATGCTATTTCACCTCGTTATTTAAATTACTAAATAGTATTTGATATTTAATATTCGAGTCATTAAATATTACTTAATAAAAATATTAAAATTATATTTGAGGCTTAAATTACTGAGTACGCCATATTGTCACCAGCTGGACCCCAGGCCCGGCCCGTACGGCCCACCTGCTTGTACTCACTAACCTTTGCCTTACACTTTCCCCCAAACTCTTCTGACTTTCCTTGATTCAGGCCGAGATGAGGGTGACGGCCCTGACAAGACCTCCCTCCGGCCCAGAGCACCCAGACCCTTTGGGCTAAACATGGCTGTGCAGACGGACCGCAGAGCGACCCCCGGAGTGACCCACAATTACCTTTACCTCGTTATAACACTAAGACTGCAGCCCAAGGAGGGCCTCAGCCTCATTCACATAACACGACACACGTGCAGGCCTGTTTCTCAGGCGGATGTGTGACCTCACTCCCACCTCTACATGGGATAACAAGGCTTCCCCCTCTCGCGGGGAGTCACAGCTTCGGAAGCCATTCCCCAAGATCTCCTTATTTGCTGCAAATAGGGTTTTCTCTGTGGGACAACTCCACCTGGGGCAGCTTCTGACTCCACATTGGTTGGTTACACTATCAGGAGGTCTCTGGGAAGAGAGTCGGCCTCCGGTCTGTGACCACGACCTCTGATTTAAACAAGCCACTCGTTTGCTATGAGGAAGGCTTGCCTCATGCCTCCTCCATCCTTGCTCTTTCATACACTTTGCTCTTCAGAGTTCCTGGGAACTGACAAGCTTACCAAACATTTACATTCCCAGGTCCACGGCTATTTCCCACGCCCCTACCCCTAATCTAACACCACCCCCCCATTTATAAAAAATAACATTTATTAGGCTCTTGTGTACCAAAGACTAAGTACTTCATTGGCTTTATTTCTTTCATTCTTTTTTTTATTTTTTAAAATTATTTATTTATGATAGTCACACACACACACAGAGAGAGAGAGAGAGGCAGAGACACAGGCAGAGGGAGAAGCAGGCTCCATGCACCGGGAGCCTGACGTGGGATTCGATCCCGGGTCTCCAGGATCGCGCCCTGGGCCAAAGGCAGGCGCCAAACTGCTGCGCCACCCAGGGATCCCTATTTCTTTTATTCTTACAGCAATTTCATTTTTATCCCCGTTTTACAGATGAGGAATCGGAAGCTCACCATTGCCCAAAGTCACACAGCTGTGGGCTCTAGGAGACAACCTGTAAGGGGCAGAGCTGACATGCAAACCAGGTCGTCTGCCTCCAGATGCCTCCACCAAGATGCAGCATTCCAGGATAGAGGAGCTGGAACATGAAAGCCAACAGCTTAGTTAAAAATAAAACAAAACAAGAACCCAGCCATGGAAACCAGAATGACTTACGTAGGCCCACCTTCCAAAGTGCCTGCCACTCCTGGGTTCCGGGCTCCATCTCCCACGAGAGGACAGATATTCGGCCAGAGTTACGCTCTCCCCTGCTGCAGCTCTGGACCGGAACCTAGACCGATGGGCTCCGATGTCCTGTCTTTGCGGGAGTGATGTCATCAAAATGGCAACATGGGACACTTCAGCCTCTATCTCCCCTACGAGGTCAACAATTAAGACAGTGACCTCGAACGCAGCTCTGGAATGGGTCTGGGGTCCACTCAGGAAACTCTAGCAACGTAGTGAACACAAAGCCTGAGAAGAACTGCACAAGAAAAGAAGAAAGCAAGTTTCCTTGTACTTAAGTCAACCCATCCCGCAAGCTGGCACTGCTCGGTGCCGAGAGGAAATGTCCCAGCCCGGTGGAGTTGTCCGTGCCGGGAAAGGGAGAGCAGGGACGGCCACTGGCTCCCCCGGCCTTTCAGGGGCGCTGCACGGAGGTCCGGCTTCGGTCTCACTGCATCAGAATGGTGAAGTGGACACGTGTAGAGACGGCTACGGACACGGAAGAAAAACATCAGCAATGCAGCGGGAGCGCCGGGCTTCACAACGACCTGCCCTGCAGGCAACCGCAGCAGGTGTCTCCACTGAAGGAATAAATGGCCAGCACAGCTGCTGCGGCGCCCCTGCAGACTTCGGCAGCCTTTGACCCACAGGTATCACATTTGATGGTGCCAGCGACCCGAGTCCCTCCCAGCCCACTCCCCTCGCCCCCACTGGAGCTTAGGAACGGCACTAGGGGCAGCCAGCTCAGGCCTCTGAGGCTGCACAAGGGCAAGGTGCCAGCCTGGAACCCTGTGGATGACCGCCCACCATACCACCAGGTGTGTGCTTGCAGTTTTCCCCTCCAGCTGTGCATCCATGTGACTGGCCTGATGCCCATCACTGGCCTCTCTGCAGTGCTCATGCTTGAAGGGAGACCGCAGCCACGGGGAGTGTGCCAACAGCCAGGGCCCCACCAGCTGCCTATGAGTCCATAGTTGGCCCTGGCTCTTGCTGCCTGCCTTGACTCTCACCACTATGTTTGTGTCTGCCACTGGCCACTGCCCCCGTGTAGACACCTGTGGCTGGCCACCACAGACCAGTGTGTGCATAGCACTGATTCCGGCACCGCCACTGCCTGCCACGATGCCTGGACACTGAACACGGCAGTACCACGAAGGGTGCCAGCGGCCCTTGCAGAAGGATCACAAAGTTGTGGATGCTTTTGGACCCCTGAGCCAAGGAGATGACACGTACCACCACCACCTCCCCCCATAAACCCAGGGCTGCTGCGTGCCTCCAAGTGTGGTGTCCTGCATCACCAGACCCAGGGTCACAACAGATAAAAGTCTTCCTTTCCTGAAGTCAGTCCACAAAGTCTGGAAGAGGTGACGGCTTCTTCAAATGCACAGAACTGATTCAAGGCAGCGCGGACAACCAAGAATCGGAGACACACGGCCCCACCAGAAGAATATAGTCAACCTCCAGTAACCGGCCCCAAGGACACGGAGATCCAGGGATTGTGCAATTAGGAATTCAAAATACTTATTCCACAGACGTCCAGAGAGCTGCAAGAGAACACAGATAAACAAGTTAATGATGCAAGAAAACAATACAAGAACAAGATGAGGAGAACAAAGAGATACAAGAACACGAAGAAGAACCAAACAAATTTTGGAGCTGAAGAATAAAATGAATGGAAAAATTGAATAGAAAGCATCAACGTCAGACTCGACCAAGCGGAAGGAATCGGCTAGAAGACAGATCAGTTGAGATTCTCCAATCAGAGGAGCAGCAATTTAAAAGAAGAACGGAAAGAAGAAGGCCATAGGACTATGGGGTACCATTAGGAGAAACAGTGCGTGTGTCGTTGCACGTGGAACGTCCTTCAGCTTAGATCATATGAAAAGTCATAAAGCAGGCCTTAGCAAATTTAAGAAGATTGAAACGCAATTGAGAGTCCAGAAATAAACCCTCACATATATGGCCAACGAATATTTGGCAGGGGGTCGGGAATACTCAAAGGAGGAAAGGGTAGTAGCTTCAATAGACGGTGTCAGGAAAACAGGGTGCCCACATGGAGAAGAACAAAACTGGACCCCTATCTTACCCCGCCCACAAAAGTGAACTCAAAATGTGTGAAAGGCTTAAACACAGGAACAAAAACTATTAAACTCCCAGAAGAAAACATAGGGGAAAAGCTCCCTGACACTGGTCTTGCCAATACGTTTTTTTGGGTACGACACCAAAAGCGCAAGCAATGAAAGCAACATTAGTAAGCGAGGGTATGTCAAACTGAAAATCTTCTGCACGGCCAAGGAAAGCATTAACACAATGGAAGGGCAAACATGAGAATGGGACAAGATATTTGCAAATCATATATCTGATAAGAGATTAATAGTCAGACTATATGAAGAGCTCATACAACTGAGTAGCAACAAATAATCGGATTTTAAAAATGGGCAGGGGATTTGAATAGACATTTTCCCAAAGAAGATACACGAAGGGCAACGTGAAAATGTGCTCGACATCACGAGGAATCAGGATAATGCAAATCAAAGCCAGAATGAGATGTCACCTCACACCTGTTAGAACGGTCATTATCAAGAAGATAAGGTGTAAGAAAGGGTGGTGACGGATGTGGAGATGAGGGAACCCTTGTGCGCTGTTGGTGGGAATGTAATTTGGTGCAACTACTACGGAAAATAGCATGGAGGTTCCTCCATAAATCAAAAATAGAGCTACCGTGTGATGCAGCGGTCCTCGTGCTGGGTGTGTAGGGCGAGGAAATGAAAGCAGGATCTCAAGGAGATGACGGGCACTCCCGTGCTCATTATTCACGGAAACAACCTAACGTCTGCCAGTGGATGAACGGACAAAAAAGATACGGCACATACACCCAGGGGAGTCTTATAGGGCCCTGAGGAAGAAGGGAATCTTGCCATTTGGGACAACATGGATGAACCCCGAAGGCACTATGGTCAGTGAAATAACTCAGGTAAGGAAAGACAAATACTGTACGATCTCACCTGTATTTCGCATCCAGAGAAGAGGAACTCACAGGAACAGAGAGTAGAGTGCTGTTCCTAGGGTGGGGCTTGTGGGAGACGGGGAGAGGTCAGTCCCAGGGCACGAGCTTCCGGCTAGAAGGCGAGTAAGTCCTGGGGATCTGACACGCAGCACGGCGATGATAGTCACGATAGCGTATCCGGTCTCTGAAAATTGCCAAGAAACTGGATGGTAAGTGTCCTCACCACCAAAAGGGATGATCATTCTGTGTTCTGGCCTAGGTGTCACCTGATGCCATGCCGGTAATCGAGGTGCACTAGACGTGCCTCACGTCCACACAGCGTGCACACCTTAAACGTACACACGTCGTCAACGCTATCGCAGTAAGGCCGACGGAAATGACGCGTCCTAGGGTCGGCGGTTTGTCACCTTTGAGTCTCAGTTTCTCCCTCCACAAAATGGCAAGAGTTATTTTTATTGTTGTTAAGGACATATACGTGGCACTTACTGTGCGCCAGGCGTGGCTCTTGGCACTTTACGTATCTCAGTCCAATTCATCCTTAAAACAACCCTTTGACAATAAATGCTGTCATTTTAGGATTGTTATTGTGAGTGGAAAACTGATTTAATGCGGAGTCTGGACACTCTGGGCGAGCAAGTTCTACTCTGCCTACCCCGCGAGGAGGGCCTTGTGAAGTCTCCTTCCTCCCTTCCTCTCTTCTTCCCATCCTCGCCTCCTCTTACCCACCTCAAAGGGCCGTCGTGATATGAGGTGTGCTACTCTGTGTAGAGCACTCAAACTGTGTACAGTGTGTGGACGTGTCCGCTCGTACCTTTAGGGTTGTTGCCGGGGCGAGCCCAGGACCAGACCTATGAGGCGACCTATGAGTAGCTCCTGAGGAGGCCAGTTCCAGCACTGAGAGTACAACAGAGTCCCTGGGGCTATAAGAGTGGCCAAGCCTTAGACCCTGAGAAGGTCCAGGAGGAAGAGGTCGGTGGGCTGGGGACCGAGGGAGAGGAACGACAGCGAGGCATCAGGAATCCGAGGAAGGTTCTCGGAGGGGGCGGGTGATGTGTCGGACACAAGCAACACCAACAAACTCGGTGCTTAGCAGGTGGGGCTCCCGGTTCGTGTGTTCCACGTATCAGTACATTTACTCCTTCCGGGGGGCGGGGGGCATCGATAGCAACCCCATTTTGCAGGTGAGGAAACCAAAGCAGAGAGGGGTCAGGAAACTTGCCAAGGTCCCAGAGCCCATGCACACATGGCACAGGGAAACGTCATTTACCTAACATTTAAATCAACTCCCTGTGACCTAAATAAATGTAAAACAAACTTTATTTCGCTATAGTCATTGGGAAATCAGTATGGAGACAAAATAAATACCATGAAAAGAAATGCCATTATCACATCCTCTAACTGCTGACTCGG
This sequence comes from Canis lupus dingo, assembly GCF_003254725.2. NCBI lineage: Eukaryota > Metazoa > Chordata > Mammalia > Carnivora > Canidae > Canis > Canis lupus. The sequence continues at coordinate 122,193,840 of NC_064243.1, forward strand.
CTACCCAAGGGCTTTGAGGTCCAGGCCTATTCTCCTAAAGGAGAGACTGGCTAATAGATTAGCACCGAGCCGGGACTTGCTCGTGGCAAGATCAGAAGATTGGAAGGAGAAGGAAGAAAGTTACTTCCTTTTCGTTCAAGTCTTCTGATGGAAGTAACTTTCTTACCGTGCGATAGAAAGTGATGTAGGGACCCACCCCTGCACCCCCTAAAATCTCACTTAGGGAAACTGGTGGTGGTTGAGAGCGGAGGCTCAGAGGACAGACCAGCCCCTTCCAGCCCCTGCTGGCTCTTGTCCTGGGCACATGATCCCTCTAAACATCCGTTTCCTCATCAGTAAAGCAGCTGCTACTTCACAGGGACCTTGCCTGCCAATGAAAGAAGGTAATGCACAACATTTAACACGTAGTAAATGTTTGTATCACACACCTAAGCCATCACCATCGTCATTACCATTATTGAGCCTCGCCGGTGAGTCTTTGGCCTTTTTAAGATTCTATTTTGTAGTTCGATGGTGCTAATAACCATCACAGCGCACACGTAACGCTCACCCTATGCTGGGCTCTGACGCAGGTTTTACGAGTACGTGTGACCTAATGCACGTGCATGTGCCCTACCAGGTCTCTAGGAGAGCGCGTCTGTAATGTAATAATACACACGCGCGTGTGTGAAGAGTTGCGAGTATCCCCATCTAAACTATCACGATGACCTGTTCCCGCCCCCGGGCTCCTGCAGATGAGGCTGCTCCCGGGAGGCACGCAAGGCGGACCCACAGGGCTCTGGGCCTCCTCTGCCACTTTGTATCCAGGAGATCCCACGTTACAGACCCAGGGGCGCGCAGGTGCGGACGGTAGGGCCCCGCCCCTGGCCCCGCCCCCTCGAGACCCCGCCCCCTGCTGGCCCCGCCCGCCTGAGCGTAAGCGCTGGCCCCGCCCCTGCGGGCTCCTCCCACCGTGCGGGGGAGCGGCTGAGGCCGGCGCGCTGACGTCACGGGTGGTGCGCCTCCGGGCCGCTTGGCGCGTGCGCAGTGCGCGGAAGGTCGTCCCAGTGACCGGCCGGCGGTTGGAGCGCAGTCGCCATGTTGTCGGTGGCCGCGCGCTCGGGCCCGTTCGCGCCCGTCCTGTCGGCCACGTCCCGCGGGGTGGCGGGCGCCCTAAGGCCCCTGGTGCCGGCCTCGGTGCCCGCCGCCCCGGAGCCGCCGGTGCTGGACGCGAGGCGGCCGTTCCTGTGCCGGGAGTCGCTGAGCGGCCAGGCCGCCCGCCGCGCTCCGGTGGCCTCGGCGGGGCTCACGGGTGAGCGGGGCGGGGGCGGGGGGCCGGGGGGTCGCGCTGGGCCCCGCGGCGCAGGCCCGCTGCCTCCTCCTCGGCGCGTCCGGCCCCGCTTCCCGCGGCCGCGAGCGGGGGGCGCCCGGGCAGCTGCGCGGCGGGGTCACGGGGTCGCGCGGTCGCGGGGCGGGGCCTCGGTCCGCCTGCTTCCCCCGGCGAGGGGCCCACTCACTCCTGAGACCCGGGGACAGGCGCGTCCCTGCGGCCTCGGCCCGCCCCGGCGCCCGGGAGGTTCCCCGCGGCCTGGCCCCGCGCCGCGGGCCGCGCATACAGCTGGTGCACAATGTGTGTGGACTGCGAGCCCGTCCGCGGGCCGCGCATACAGCTGGTGCACAATGTGTGTGGACTGCGAGCCCGTCCGCGGGCCGCGCATACAGCTGGTGCACAATGTGTGCAGGCCGCGAGCCCGTCCGAGCCAGTCTGCGGGCCGCGCATACAGTTGGTGCACAATGTGTGCGGACTGCGAGCCCGTCCGAGCCCGTTCTCGGGCCGCGCATACAGCTGCTGCACAATGTGTGTGGACTGCGAGCCCGTCCGCGGGCCGCGCATACAGCTGGTGCACAATGTGTGCGGACTGCGAGCACGTCCGAGCCCGTCCGCGGGCCGCGCATACAGCTGGTGCACAATGTGTGTGGACTGCGAGCCCGTCCGCGGGCCGCGCATACAGCTGGTGCACAATGTGTGCAGGCCGCGAGCCCGTCCGAGCCAGTCTGCGGGCCGCGCATACAGTTGGTGCACAACGTGTGCGGACCGCGAGCCCGTCCGCGGGCCGCGCATACAGCTGGTGCACAATGTGTGCAGAGTGCGAGCCCATCCGCGGGCCCCCGCAGGGTGGGGAGCCGGGAGGGCTCTGCTGCCCTGTTCCCCGCGCCGCGGGCTGTGCATACAGCTGGTGCACAACGTGTGCAGCGTGAGGTCCGCGTTGGGGCCGCCCGAGCCCATCCGCGGGCCTGCGCACGGTGAGGAGCCGGAAGGACCCCGCTGCCCTGTTCCCCGCGCCGCGGGCTGTGCATACAGCTGGTGCACAGTGTGTGCAGCGAGGTCCGCGTTGGAGGAGGACACATGGACCACTTGGGGGCGGAGGGGGCCTGGACGGGGCGGTGCAGGTGCAGGTGGGGAGGCGGGGGGAAGCTTCAGGTGTCCCGTGTCCAGAAGGGCGATCCTGCCCGAGGTTAGAACCGAGCCCAGCCAGCGGGCCACGGCGGCCCGGGCGGGCAAGTCCACGAGCGCGCTGCTCCCCGCCCCCCGCCCCCGCGTCCCCCGCCCCGCGCCCCCCTCCCCCTGCCGGTGGCCGCCCGGGCCCGGCTGCGCCCCACGTGGGGGCTGGAGCTGCGGTTTGCACCTTCGGGCGCGGCCTCCGCGCGGTGAGCCCAGACGGTAGTGGAGCCCAGAGCTCGCCCCGGATCCCAGAGCCAGGCTGCACCGGCAGGTCAGGTGGGCAGCAGGTGGACGCAGAGCCGCACCCGCGCTGTCCCCGCCCTGACCTTGACCGTGACCGCGACCCTGAGCCCCGGAGCCGCGGTGCTGCGGTGCTGCGGTGCTGCCGCCTCTGCCGTGTGTCCTGCTGCAGGCGCGCCCCACGGTGCTCCCAAGGTTTTCCTTTCCCAAGCCACTTTACCGTAGGGATCCGGTAGGACGTATCTAGCGCACAAAATACGCGTTCCTGACCGTTTATGTCACTGAGCAGGCTGGCCCGGCGGTGATGTTCCGAGGGCCTCAAAAGATGACACTTCTTTGACTGCTTGTGGGGTCAGTGTGTTATGTGCTGGCACTGCCAGCCTGACAGTTTCTCAGATCGCTGCGTGCCATTTCACAGTTTTTATACCTCGATTTTTGCTTATGAACTCACAAAGGCTATTTCCTGATGTATGTCCCTTCCAGGGTACTCCTCTAATTGTGTTTTAACTTTGTGTTTATTTTGCAGTCCCTGCTTCCATTCGTTATTCCCACACAGACATCAGAGTGCCCGACTTCTCTGACTACCGACGCGCTGAAGTGTTAGATGGCACAAAGTCCTCAAAAGAGAGCAGTGAGGCTAGAAAAGGTTTCTCCTACTTGATAACAGCAACAACTAGCATAGGTGTTGCGTATGCCGCCAAGAATGTCGTCTCCCAGTTTGTTTCCAGCATGAGTGCTTCTGCGGATGTGTTGGCCATGTCGAAAATCGAAATCAAGCTATCTGATATTCCAGAAGGCAAGAACATGGCTTTCAAGTGGAGAGGAAAACCGCTGTTTGTGCGCCATAGAACCAAGAAGGAGATTGAGCAGGAGGCTGCAGTTGAAGTGTCCCAGTTGAGGGACCCACAGCACGATTTAGATCGAGTAAAGAAACCTGAATGGGTTATCCTGATAGGTGTCTGCACTCATCTCGGTTGTGTACCCATTGCAAATGCAGGAGATTTTGGTGGTTATTACTGCCCTTGCCATGGGTCACACTATGATGCTTCTGGCAGGATCAGGAAGGGGCCCGCCCCTCTCAACCTTGAGGTTCCTTCGTATGAGTTCACTGGTGATGACATGGTGATTGTGGGTTAGAGACCTGGACTCAGGTTCTAGGCTCCTTTCGGTCTTCTTGTCCCCTCAGAAGACTTAGAAGGAAGCCATCTACACTTGGGTTGATTTGAAATATTTAAGAATTGCTAATAATGTACTTGCAAACGATGTGAAGTAAATTGAGTTTAATGTTGAATACTTTCAAGCATTCACCTAATAAAGCCACTGTTAAACATTGCTAAGCTCAAAGACTTCAAAATTGCGGTGTTTTGATAGCTGATTCTAATTAAAAACTATAGAATGGTGTACAAGATATTTGTGAAGTCTGTGATCAGCGTTTTCCTTTATCTGCCTTTGTGTTTGCGACACAGATTCTGCAGAGCTAATGGTTAGACTGAGGTGCAAGTAGCAGATCATTTCCGAGTCCTGGAAGATGCTTATGGCATTGGCAGGAAATACGGTATCCAGGTTTCCCTTTTTTTTTTTTTGCACGTGGGTCCTGGCTAGGCGTGTCCGCCCCACCTTCGCACCCCTCCTCCCCGAAGCTGTGGACGGTGTCCCATGTAGTCTATGGGAGAGTCCCTACGGGGCTGAGCCTCTGCTCTAGCTGGCCGGTTTCCTGTTTGACGGGTCGGGAATTTTTATATTTCACTCAGGTGAGTAAGTAATTAGAATGCAGTTCTAAGAGGCAGTGGTGGGATATTCCCTGAGAAAAGATTTCCAGAAGGGCAGTGCTGCTGTCCCTCCTCCATCTGGTGTGGGTATTCATGTTCCCGTTGATCCTGCATCTGCCCTGTCAGGAAGCAAGAAGGGATAGCGTGCCTGAGACCTAATACTGTTAGCGTGAACGTGATGCTGCTGGTTCCTTTCTGCAGGGATTACATTTTGGGGTATTTAAGTTGGATTTGCAGTCACCGCTTTTCACCGTGAAGTGGAAGTGGGCCTGGGAGACCTCAGAATTCACACCCTCTTCCTTCCCTCCTTCCTCCCTCCCTCCCTCCTTCCCTCCTTCCCTTCTGCCTCTAGTTCCACACGTGAACCGAGCCTGGGATCTGACAGGCTCCCCGGGTCCTGGGACTGGGCTCTGCCCTTTGCCGAGAACCACAGCTACTTCGATAAGTTTGCCGTAGCTCTGTGTTTGGTGGTGAGCCAGAAACACCCCGGGTCCGTCCCTGATCACGTGCTAACTAGGTAAGTGTTAGGGCTTCCAAAGGGAACTGGCCATCCAGGGTTCCAGTCTTGAAAACAGCAGCTAAGAGTATGAAGAAACGTCACAGTTTTTACGCTTGCGAGCAGACCTTTGGTTCCTCTGTACCATTCTAGAAAGAAAATGAGGTGTGCCGAATGGGGCTTATAATAATGGTACTTAATGTTCTGGTATTTAGGTGTAAACGTAAGACAAAAAGTGCCAAGCGTTGCTAGTTGGCTAAAAGTAGTGAAATCCCATCACCACGCACGAGCAGTATGGGTACGTGTAGTCCGTGTTCATGCTGGGGCCGCAGTTTAATCAGCTGGACCAGCCTTACAACAGTAGTTCAACCAGGGGCAGCCCTCCTGCCCAGGGCGGGTGTGGCCGTTATTTGATTGTCACAATGATTGGAGGAGGATGCTGGTCCTGGGGCGGAGGGTGGGGCTGTGGGAACACAGGTCCGCGAGCTAAAAACTGCTGCCAAAATGTCCACAGCACTTCCCTTGAAGAGAAGTGCTCATACCCCATTATTACCCCCTCCCACCCTAAGGGATACCTCAAAATATTTCATCTTTTCGTGTTCGAAATGCCACAACCGCTGCCCTGGGACTACCCCTGTGGGGGACAAAGAGAGAAGGTTTGTGTCCCGGGTGTTCTATGCTGGAGTTGCTGGGCTGTTTCTGTCCTCTGTGAGAGCTTGACTAATGATGTTAAACTTAAATCCCAGTACCCCACGTAGGTTTTAAAAGAAGGCTTCGGGATCCCTGGGTGGCGCAGCGGTTTGGCGCCTGCCTTTGGCCCAGGGCATGATCCTGGAGACCCGGGATCGAATCCCACGTCGGGCTCCCGGTGCATGGAGCCTGCTTCTGTCTCTGTCTCTCTCTCTCTCTCTTTCTCTCTCTCTCTCTCTCCTCTGTGTGACTATCATAAATAAATAAAAATAAATAAAAAAATAAATAAAAGAAGGCTTCATCCCACAAGCAGCCAAGACTAGTATTACTTGATACTATGCTAAATGGGTAGAGCAGGTGTGTTAGCTTTCTGATTATTTCAGTGAAACAACATCCTAGATATTAGGGGGAAATTACTTAGGAAATTTGACCAGTTGGCCTCCTAACACCGGGTCGTTAGCAGGTGCTTCTTTTTACTGGGAGTAGAGATTGGGACAATCTTGAGGTTCTCTATTACGCTTTAAACAGAGCGTGGTTAGAGAAAATGACCCGACCCTTCCAAAAAGCTTAGCGTGGTTTTTTGATGTCGCATTCGCTTTGGTCTTTCTGAGCATCTCTTCGAAAACCTGACTCCATCTGCGTGTGGAGAGGGCGTTTGTCCTTATTTGGTTTATATGGTTGAGGATTACAATGTGCTGTTGGTGCCTTGGATTTTTCTGAACAACGGGAGCGTACTGTTTGTCAGAAGTGATTCTTCGTTCCCACAGAGCTGAAATGGCATTTTCTATATTCTCGTGTCCTCTAAATCCTGCATTTTATGTACTTCCTGGAAGTCAATGTGCACATTTGTCGGAATGAGTGTTCTTGGCCCGCTGTTCTAATGCACTTGCACCATCACCTGTTGCTAATGACTCGCCTAGATCCCCTCCCTGACCTTCCTGTTCAGCCACTTAAACTGCATCTGAGCACAGACGTTTTATTAACACCATAAACCTAAAATGTCAAAGGGCAGCCCGGGTGGCTCAGCGGTTTAGCGCCGCCTTCGGCCCAGGGCATGATCCTGGGGTCCTGGGATCAAGTCCCCCATCGGGCTTCCTGCATGGAGCCTGTGTCTCTGTCTCTCACGAATAAATAAAATCTTAAAAAAAAAAAAAAAAGCCAAAAAGGAAAGGAAGTCCTGTTTTCCATAAGACAGCTTCTTCACTACGTACCTGGCGATGAAAACCTCTAATCCCCTCTGCCTCCTTTTCCATGACCCCTTCCCCTGGGCCCAAATCCCCAAACCCTGCTAATTGTACCTACTTAATAAAACATGAAGGTCCATTACTGTCTCCGCAATCTGTAACATCCTAATAGGGGCGAACGGAGCCCCGACTCCTACTCACTAGGCTAAGTGTACTCCGTACACTCTCATTCAATCCTCAAAGAACCTGGTCAGCTGGATACTGTTGCTATTCCTGGTTTACAGATAGAGGAACTGAGGCACATAGAAGTGCCTTGCCCATAATCCTAGAGCTGGTAAGCCGGTGGAACCAGAATTTTAGTTTAACCCAGGGAGTCTTGAGTGCAGTGTGCGTAGCCCTGATCACGATCCTATATGTACATAGGACCTGCGCGTGCCCGTATATATGTACGCATACGATGTTCCTGTGCCCCTGCGTTCGTCGAGGCCTTGTCAGTTCTTACCTGGTCTTTTGCAGCAAGGTACCAAACGGGTCTTGCTTCTTTCCTCCAATTTTTTCCCCCTTAAAACTCATCTTCCACAGAGATGCCAAGTGGTGCAGAGGTCAAGAGTATGGGCTTGGTTCTTGGGTTCTAATCCCGGCTCCGCCGTTTCCTAGGCACGTGACCTGACGCCCATCACTTAGTCTCTTTGTACCTGCCTTCTCTCATCTGAAAAGTACACCGCCTCTGGGTTTCTTTGGGGATTAATGCATGGATGTAGGTCAGAGATGGCTTCCAAACTGACCGTGGAACCTCTGGGGTCCTCCTCACCTGCATCCCACCAGTTGGCCCTTTGCTCCAGTGACGCAGAACTTGGGTGTTACCTGCATTCTTTTCTCTCAGGCTCTAACCACACTCTCATTGCCCTCCCTTCCTTTTATTTTATCTGGTTTGTCCTCAGCCTGACCTTTGAGATTCCCTTTCTTTCTTTCTTTCTTTCTTTCTTTCTTTCTTTCTTTCTTTCTTTCTTTTTTTTAAGAATTATGTATTTATTTGAGAGGGAGCGAGCACAAGCGCTGTGGGGAGGGGCAGAGGGAGAGGGAAAGAGGGAATCTCAAGCAGACTCCCTGCTGAGCGCAGAGCCCAAGGTGGGGCTTGATCTCAGGACCCCGAGATCGTGACCTGAGTCAAAATCAAGAGCTGGACCCAACCGGCTGAGCCACCCAGGCACCTCCCTTCGAGATTCCTTAGGTGGGGTGTCCTGCACCTGAATTACATTCACTTTTCTACCAAGTTTCCCCAAAATAACCAGGTCATATCCATTTAGATACCTGTATTTTCCTTATTTTGAATTCGGCTCTCCTGGTCTGTCTCCCACTACTACACTGAGGTTGACTGAGGGGCCTCAGGACCAGGGCAAGTCCTCAGCCGTGGAGTTGAGGGCTGAGAGGGGGTGGCGTCGGGGGTGAATTTCTGAGAGGCATTGCTTGAAAGGAACTTTGTACTTTTCCAGGTACTCTGTACAACATTTTTGAGAACAGAGCAATCGTGTAATGTCTGTGTATCTTATTTCTCTAGGACTTTAGGTCAGAGGAGAAATGAATTAATATTATAGGGTAATTTGGATTTAAATTTACACTCCTTCCGGAAGAAAAAAATTCAACGGAATTAAAAAGGAATAAATAATTAAAAATCTTTTTTTTTTTTTAAAAACTGATTATTTTACTCTTTTTCCATTTGTTCATAATGAACAGTCTTCTCCCCGAGGAAGATTTCAATGTCAAAAGGTTCGTCCTTTAGCGTTTTATTTCCAACACTAAAATGCAGTGGACGTTATGTCATTACTTCTATCATTTCATCGCTCTTATTCACTTCGCACCCTGGAATTGAGGAAGGGAACATTTTGCTTAGAGGGGAAAAATATTAAGTAGGTGAATTGATCAATTCTTCTCTGAGGTAGGAAGGATGGAGAATTATTTTCTCTTTTTCAGTACTCAGCATTACTTATTGGAGGTTAAAAATGTCCTAAGCATCGTATTGCCAGGAATGTGAGGTTAAGATGGTTTCTGGTCTCGGTCCTTACAGGACACTTAAATACACCACAACAGACTGCTCAAGTGTTTGCTTACGTGAATGCTTATAAAAAGATGATTATAGATCTAAGATCTCTGGTCAGTGGAAAAGTTAAAAAGTTTTGCAAAGGGCTCGGCAGTGTCTTTGTAATAACTCCTCTGTGGTGATCAACATACGACTGGTCTATCGGTGAACTAAAAATCCCAAATTCAATAAACTACATTTTATACTTTCTCAGCTATTATACCAGACTTGGGCCAATTTCAGTGCAAAAGCTTCCAGTCATCTAGCTTTTGAAATCCTTATCCGATTAGAATACTTGCAAAAACACATCTTCTTTATCCATCATCTTTCGATGGACACCGAGGCTCCTTCCACAGTTTGGCTACTGTGGACATTGCTGCTAGAAACATCGGGGTGCAGGTGTCCCGGCGTTTCACTGCATCTGCATTTTTGGGGTAAATCCCCAGCAGTGCTCAGCCATTAGAAATGACAAATCCCCATCATTTGCTTCGATATGGATGGACCTGGAGGGTATGATGCTGAGTGAAGTAAGTCAATCGGAGAAGGACAAACATTATATGTTCTCATTCATTTGGGGAATATAAATAATAGTGAAAGGGAATAAAGAGGAAAGGAGTAAAAATGAGTGGGAAATATCAGAAAGGGAGACAGAACATGGAAGACTCCTAACTCTGGGAAAAAAACTAGGGGTGGTGGAAGGGGAGGAGGGCGAGGGGTGGGGGTGACTGGGTGACGGGCACTGAGGGGGGCACTTGACGGGATGAGCACTGGGTGTTATTCTATATGTTGGCAAATTGAACACCAATAAAAAATAAATTTACTATTTTTTTAAAAATATATATAGATAACTGAATCTCGATGCAATAAACATTAATCAGATTTTAGTAAAAACAAATCTTCTTAAAATGCACCAAGCAAGCATATTATTTAAGGAAGCCACTGGTGAAATCATTTTCTGGAAATTTTAATAGTCATCTAATTTATGTATTCCAAGGGATTTTTAAAATTATTACTCTTGTGTGTTTGGTATTTTAAAAATTTATTTATGGATATTAGTCTTAGAGCAAAACCCAGCTAATTTTTGAATATAATAACATCGATACATTATAGTTACAAGTTTTACATTGACTATTAAACCTAAATAGAAGGATAAAATATATTTCATCTCTTGTAAGGAAAATAATTGTGTTAACCTTCTATTTTATTCCTATATTCCTTGTGAACTGTTATTAAACATTAAATTGTATTCTAAAAAAATAAAAAGAATACTTGCAAAAGTAAGAGATGAGAGTGCATCAGTCATAACTTTTCATACAGTTTTAAAAGTGCACACACAACCTTGACTCCTTAATTGAAGGTGGAAAAAAAAAAAGCCAATGCATTTCACATAATTGTCTGCAATTTGTCATTTTCTTTTATCTGTTCATGGCTAAAATCTCAGCTCATGCCTCTCCCTTTATCTGAGGGAATACTTGCTTTCTTAGCTCTGCCCTCAATACAAGCTCTCCCTGGTTGGCCCTTTGGAGAAACAGCGATCTGAGGGCCCCAGCCGATCTCAGTATACGAAAATCAAGTTGGGAACTATTTATTCCCCTTGGTCAAGATGATCTATTATAGACCCTTTTAAACATAAATCTCAGATGAAATAAAGGGTATGAAAGGCCTTATAAACTGCAAAGCAAAATACAAATGCCCAAAACGTTATTTAGTGAACGATACCGGCGAGACCATAGCTGACATTTAGAATATGACTGGGTACGCAGCAAGGCGGTTTAGGTGGAGGTATGTCCCTGTTCACACTGCGATTCATCAATCGAAGAGAGGTATTAGGCCCCTCTCTGCCCTTCGGGTTTTAACTAAAGGATCATTACTAACTGAATCCAAAAGCTGGTTTTCTGAAAAGAACAAGAAAATAGATACAGCTTTTGTAAGCTTGATAAAAAGAAACGAGACAAAAGCAAAAATAGGTAAGAAGAGAAGAGAGCCAGCCATTGTCCCCCGATGGAAGATATTAAATAATAATAAAGTAGTATAAGAATGCAACTCTATGCGACAAAGTTGTAAAGCTCAGGGGATACAGGTGATTTATTAACAAAATACAAAATGCAAAAACAAAACAAAACAAAATACAAAATGCCAAAATTTACTCAAGAAGTAGAAACCTTAACTATACCAATTAGCATAGGTCAAAATAAGTATAAAAAGTTACCAGGACTGGTTGGCTTCATGTCCGAGTTCTATATGACACTTTAAGGAGAAGATAATTCCATTGCTGTTTAAACGACTCGAGATCAGAGCTCCTCCAATCTTTTTTTTTTTTTTTTTAAAGATTTTATTTATTTATTCATGAGAGACAGAAAGAGAGAGAGAGAAAGAGAGGCAGAGGGAGAAGCAGGCTCCATGCAGGGAGCCTGACATGGGACTCGATCCTAGGTCTCCAGGATCATGCCCTGGGCTGAAGGAGGCACTAAACCGCTGAGCCACCAAGAGCTCCTCCAATCTTAACTGCGCATACGACTCACCTGGGGACCTTGTTTCTGATGCAAAACCTAATTCCATAGGTCTGCGTCATGGCCCGAGATTTTGCATTTCTAGCAGGTTCCAGGGAATGAGCTCCACATCCGGTTGATGTCCTTGCCGCTGGTCCATGAGGTATACTTCAGGTTAGCAAAATTCTATACCATGGGGATGTAGGATAAGATGGGATATGGAAGCTCTACAGCTCATTTGATGAATTCAACATAAAATTAATATTAAAACCAGACATTAAGTATACAAAAAACTAAAATAATATCAGTCTCATTTACTGAATAAATAAAAACTTATAAATAAAATACTAGTAAATGTATGCTCTCTCCCCCTGGTTGGATAGAGATACAATGAGATACGATGGTGAAGGTTGGGGTGAATGGATTTGGCTGTATTGGGTACCCGGTTACCAAGTCTGCTTTTAATTCTGGCAAAATGGATATTGTTGCCAACAATGACCCTCTTGTTGATCTCAACTGTAGGGTCTATAAGTTCCAGTATAATCCTACCCATGACAAGCTCAGTAGAGCAGACAAGGCTGAGAATGGGAAGCTGATCATGAAGGAAAAGCCTATGTCCATCATCCAGGGGTGAGATCCCAGAACCGAATATGTTGTAGAGACAATTGGTGCCTTCCTTGCTTTAGAGAAGGCTGGGGCTCACGTGAAGGGCAGAACCAAAAATGTAATCAGTTCTGTCCCTTCTGTTAATGCCCCCAAGTTTGTGATAAGCATGGATCACAAGTATGACAACCCCCTTAAGACTGTCATCAGCGCCTCCTGAACTGCCAACGGCTTGCCTCCCCCCACACCGAGTCATCCATGACGACTTTGGCATTGGGGGTGGACTCATGAGCATGGTCCATGCCATCACTGCCGCCCAGAAGAAATAGGCAGATGGCTCCTCTGGGAAGCTGGTTACCTAGAATATCACTCCTGTTTCTCCTGGTGCTGCCAAGGCTGTGGACAAGGTCATCCCTGAGCTGAATGGGAAGCTCACTAATTGGCTTTTCACGGCCCTCTCTCCATTGTGTTGGTTATGGATCTGACCTACCACCTAGAAAAAGCTGTCAAATACGACATCAAGAAGGAGGTGAAGCAGGCATCGGAGGGCCCCTAAGGGCATCCTAGGCTACAGCGATCGGGTTGTCTCCTGCGACTTCTACAGTGATATCCACTCTTCCACCTTCGATGCATCCTCAACGACCACGTTGCCAAGCTCATTTCCTGGACAGTTGATTTGACTACAGCAATCAGACTTCATGAAAAATAAGTAAAATATAGGATTTATGAAAAACAGTCTAGATTAAGATCTAAGCAAATGGAAAGAGCATGCTCTTGAATGGAGTAACTCAGTTTCATCACGAAAACAATCTCTCCAAATTAACATGTATTTATGGTCTCTATAGTGGTTTTTGTCTGCTTGTATGTTTAGACTTTGTTTTATTTAGGATAAACAGGGCATGAAATTTATAAAGAATAAAAAATATTCAAGAAGAGCCAAGAAAAGAAGAATGTTTACTTAGAAACAAGAACCGGATATAGAATCATTGTAGTGGAGTTCACATGACATTGGCATGGGAAAAGACATGTTGGTGGAACAAAATAGACTATCAAGAACTAGATCTCAGGGTATATGAGAATTTTGTATAAGAAAAGGAGGATTCGATTCAGTGGTGAAGAGAATGGGTTGTTGCTGGTGCTGTTGAAACATATTATCCCTCTGGAAGAAAACAGAGTTGGACCTCAGCTCTCCTTATGTGTAATAATAAATTCAAGGGAGAGTAAAGATGCATGTAAGACAAATTTTAAGAAAATCTCAGAAACTATATAATCTGAAGATGGAGAAAACCTTAATCATGACAGGATATGTAAAATCTATACCAGAAAATAGAGGCCTATTTGTATACAAAAATAAAATATTTATTTAAAAGATCATTTACATTCATCAGATGGGCAAAACTTTTTTTTTTAAAGATTTTATTTATTTATTCATGAGAGACACAGAGACAGAGAGAGAGGCAGAGACACAGGCAGAGGGAGAAGCAGGCTCCCTGCGGGGAGCCCGACGTGGGACTCGATCCTGAATCACATCCTGAGCCGAAGGCAGGCGCTCAACCACTGAGCCCCCCGGGGATCCCCAGATGGGCAAAACTTTAAGGAAAAATACTTTTTTTGCTGTTGAATAAGTATTGGAAAGTGATACCCACACATAACTGGCAGATAGGAGATAGTTTTAATATATTTCTCCAGACCGCCTTCCAAAATTAAAAAAAAATACACATACCCATTAGTGCAGCAGTTATTCTCCGGAGACGCTCCCTGTAGAAATCAAAACACAACTACTGAAAAATGAAGATATAAGAATATTCGTTTTGGTGAATTTATAGTGGGCCCAAACTAGAAACAAAATGGCAATGACAGAGACAAACCAAAACCAAAAACAAACAAACAAAAAGAATGTATAAAAGTTTTGGAATGTGTTTTATGAGTGAGTGTGGAAAAAAATGTGGAAGAAAGCCGGACGCTGCTAACATGGATTATCTGGAGTTGAGGTGGATGTGAGGAGGGAAGAGTCGGGAGAGGAACGGGGTGCGTAGAAACAAGGTGAGGCAAAAGCAGGGGAATGCTGCTGGTTGCTGCCCCTGCCCAACATGAACGAGAGCCCATCTGCACAATGAGGCACGTGCAGCCACATACACGTGCGCTTAGGTGTACACATGCGTGCACGTGCGAATAGACGTGTAGATGCATCTGTGTATATGCAGAAAGGGATTAGGGAAAAACGAATTTATACAGATGTCTGTAGACCTATAAGGACGTCGTGTCATATTGGTAAGTGAAAAAAAAAGAAAGAAAGAAAATGACAAAGTAAAATGTATAATATGGCTCCTTTTGATAAGAAAAAATCCTCTATATGTGTATTGTTGCTTTGGTATATTTGCATGAACAAAGAGGAAGGTATGGATGAGCACTTCCATGCTGTTTGAAGGGGTCACACGTGTAGAGTTGAGGGGAGAGAGATGATTAGATTGTTCTCTACACAGTTTTTAGTTTTATTTTACCTGCTAAAACAAACCTATTTTGCTTTGTAATTTGAAAAATCTGAAATCATATTGTCCTGACTCTCTGGGCAGACATTTTTCCTTCCTTTTTTTTTTTTTTTCCCTGACTTATTACCTCATTTGAAATATCAGTGGGTCCCTCCAATTAATTAATATTAGACATGAAAAGTATTTGTCAGTGGTCAATTTTTTGCCATTAGACATACACTTATACACCAAAGTCATATAAAAGTACAGTTCTGGATGTATAGATAGAGTCATTTTTCGATTTAGTAATTGTTTTCTAGGAAGATTGAAAACAATAGATTTACCACGTATTGACTTGAATCACTCATTTGCAGATTCATCCTAAATCACGAATCGCTTTGGTTCATTCAAATATGGAGGGAAGAAGGATGGAGGTTAATTGCAGAAAAGTCATTTGCATCTTGCCATATAATTATAGGTTATTATGCAGACCAGAAATGTCTAATATCACAGTGAAGGGATAGGAAGGATTCCCTTCCTTTCTGCAGTGAAGGGAATGTTGTACAATCTGTGCTGCTGTGCTAATACTGTAGCCACTAGCCACACGTGGTTATTCAGAACTTGAAATATGACTAGTGTGTCTGAAGAATTTATTTATATAAATATAAATATATATAATTCATAAATTTTATATATAAATAATATATATTAAATTATATAAAATTTATATATTTATTTTAATATTTATTAAATATTTATTAATATAAAAATTATATTAAATAAAATATAAATTTATAAATTATATATATAAATTTATAAAATTTATTTAATTTTAGTTTTAATATAAATAGCCATATGTGGACAGCGCAGATCTAGAGCTACTTTCCTCACTAAAAACAAAAAATAAAAATGTCAAACCTGTTGACTGAAGTAGAAAATTTGCCTGTGTTGTTTAATAACTAGTGTGTAGGTAATATTTTCTGTGCATAATGCCTTAACCACTTTCTAAAAACATTACTATGATGAACCCTAAATTTTTAATAAAATATTTCAAACACAGAAATGTGAATAAACACTCGTGAACCCACCAGATTTAACAACATTTCATTAAATTTTGCTTCAGATTTTTTTTTTTGCTTCAGATTTTTAAAAATAAAATATGTACATATCTAGTTGAAGCCCCCTACACAATTATCCCCTGCTCCTCCCTCTTCCACACCCTGGCCAGGTAAGGATCTATATATTAGGCATGTATCTTCATCATTGGTCTCAGATATTCACCTCATGCCTACAAAGGTGGATGAGAAACAAATGTCTTCATCAGAGCATAAAATTCTCTCTAAACTATGTGTGTATCTGTTTGTGTGTCTCTGCACGTTTGCCAGAAATAATCTAAGAAAGATTAGAAGGATTTCAGGGCTGCAGAGATAAGCTGAACAATCTTGATGAGGGGTTATTTACCCCAGAAACAGAGATGGATGATGTTAAGTAGGAACCATACAACTTATAGCAAAAAAAAAAAAAAAAGAAAATAATCCAATCTTAAAATGGATAAAGGACCTGAATAGATATTTTTCCAAAGAAGACATACAAATGGCCAACATACACATGAAAAAGTGCCCACCATTCTACTAATTATCAGGGAGATGGGAATCAAAACCACAATGAGATATCAGGTCACACCTGTTAGGATATCTATTATTGCAAATACAAGAGATAACAAGTGGTGGCAAGGATGTAGAAAACAGGAACTCCTTATATCTGTTGGTGGAAATGTAAATTGATACAGCTGTTAGGGAAAAACGTTCCTAAAAATTTTAGTTCCTAAAAATTGAACTACTATATGATCCAGCAATCCCACTCCTGGCTATGTATCTGAAGGAACTGAAATCAGTATCCTAACGAAATATCTGCATTTTATTGCAGCATTATTCACAATAGCTAAGATATGGAAACAACCTAAGTGTTCACCAACAGGCGAATGGATAAATAAAATGTGATATATGTATATGATGGAATATAATTCAGCCATAGAAAAGAATCTGTGACAATGTGGATGAATCTGGAGGGCATTACGCTGGAATGAGCCAGAGGAATTATGCTAAAATAAGCCAGACAGAAAATGTCAACAAGTACCAACCATATGGTATTACTTATATTTGGAATCTTAAAAATAAAATAAAAGCCAGTTTCATAGAGAAATAGAGAGTAGAACAGTGGTTGCCTGATACTGGGTTAAGGAGGAAATAGGGTGACTTAGGCCAAAAGGTACAAATTTTCAGTTATAAGAACAAGTTCTGAGAATCGAATGCACAGCACACTGATTGTAGCTAATAATAAGATATTGTACACTTAAAATTTACTGGGAATAGGTCGTCATCAGTCTCAACACACAAAAGAGCTAACTATGTTAAGTATGTGAGGTGATGGATGTGTTAATTATCTTGATCTTGGTAATAATTTGGGAATGTGTATGTATATCAAATCATCAAGTTGTGTGCTTTAAATATAAACAATTATATTTATAAATTACTTCTCAATAAAGCTTAAAAGAGATAATTATTAGGGAAGAATTAAGTTCAGTGGATTTTATAAGAATGGACATTTGTCAATAGGTAGGAGAGTTATTTTCCTAAAGCTGGCAATTGAGGGGCATCACCATGAGGTTTCTCTATATGTTTCCTGAAGGGATTTGCCTAGACAAGTGGTTCACAAGTCTGTCCTCATTAGAATCATCTGAGAGCTTCAAAAACCCAACCCACTCCCAGAGATTGTGACTTGATGAGTCTCACATATTCCTATGAGTAATAATTTTTAAATGATCTCTGGGCAATTCCAATATGTAGTCACTACTGGAAACTATAATCCCAGATCAGTCTTTCAAACTTGATAATCACTAAAATCACATGCTGAGCTTTAAAAACTGCCTGGGCATTAATGGTTTTAAAACTAATATAAATGGTACAGAAGCAACCAAGAAAAAAAGGGAAATTCAAATAAATAAAATCAGAAATGAAAGAGGAGACATTCTGACGCTACAGAAATACAAAGGATCATAAGAAGCTACTATGAACAATTATAAGCCAACAAATTGGACAACCTAGAAGAAATGGGTAAGTTCCTAGGAACATACAACCTACCTACCAAATCTGAATTATAATGAAATATAAAATCTGAACAGAAAAATTATTACTAAGAAATTAGTAATGAAATATCTCCCAACAAACAAAAGTCTATGATCAGACGGCTTCGTTGGTGAATTTTATAAAACGTTAAAAAATAATTAGTGCCAATCTTTCTCAAAGTCTTCAAAAAATTAGAAGAGGAGGAACTCTTCCAAACTCATTTTATGAGTCTAGCATTACCCTGATACCAAAACCAAATTCAACAATACATTAAAAGGATCATACACCATGATTAAGTGGAATTTATTTCAGGGATGCAAAGATGTTTCAACATCCACAAATCCATCAATCTGATACACCACATTAACAAAATGAAAGATAAAACCCATGATTATCTCAACAGGTGCATAAAAAGCATTTGACAAAATTCAATATCCATTTATGTTAAAAACTGTCAACAAAGTGAATACAGAGGAAATGTACCTTAACATATTAAAGATCATATATGGCAAGCCCACAGCTAACATCAAACTCACCAGTTAAAAGCTGAAAGTCTTTCCTCAAAGGTTTGATCTGGAACTAGACAATGATGTCTGGTCTTGCCACTTCTATTCAACATTGAAAGTATCTGGAAGAAAAAAAAATAAAATAAAATAATAAAATAAAATAAAATAAAATAAAATAAAATAAAATAAAATAAAAAAAGGGAGAAAGTATCTGGAAGTCCTAGCCAGAGCATTTAGTCAAGAAAAAGAAATAAAAGGCATCCAAGTTGAAAAGAAAGAAGTAAAATGTACTATTTGCAGAGGACATGTTATTACTTATAGACAAACCTAAAGACTCCATCAAAAAACTCTTAGAACTAATGAATCCAGTAAAATTACAAGATACAAAATCAATACACAAAAGTCTATTGTGTTTCTATACACTAATAACAAACTATCAGAGAAGAAAACAATTCCATTTACAGTGCATCAAAAAGAATAAAATACCCATAAATATGTGTAACCATGGAGGTGAAAACGCTATACATAGCAAACTGTGAGACATTAATGAAAGGAATTAAATAAGATACAAATAAATGGAAAGATAGTCCATGTTCACCGAGTAGAAGAGTCAATATTGTTAAAATGTCCATACTACCCAAAGCAATGTACAGATTCAGTATACATATACCATATATACTATATAATTAATATATAATTAATACAATTAATATAATTATATATTAATATAATATAATCATATCATATTAATATATTAAATATAATAAATATGATATTAATATATTAAATTAATATAATATAATTATATTATATTATACATTATAATAATATAATTATATTAATACATTATATTATAATAACTAATATATTATTATATATTAATATAATATATAACATATTATTATATTATATATAATATTACTATATTATATATAATATAATAATATATACATTATATTATAATATATTATAATATAATAATATATAGTATAGTAATATATATACACACATCAGATATTACACACACACACACATATAATGGGATATAGCTCAGCCATTAAAAAGGATGAAATCTTGCCATTTGCAACAACGTGGATGGAACTAAAGGTTACTGTGTTGAGTGAAATAAGCGAGTCAGAGAAAGACAAATACCATATGGTTCCACTCACATATGGAATTTAAGAATCAAAACAGATGATCACAGGGGAAGGGAAGGAAAAACAAAATAAGATGAAAATTGAGGGGGAGGCAAACCACAAGAGACGCTGAACTCTAGGAAACAAACTGGGGGTCGCTGGAGGGGAGGGGAGTGGGGGGAGGGATAACTGGCCGATGGGCATGAAGGAGGGCGCCTGATGTAATGAGCACTGGGTGCTGTATGCAACCTGATGAATCAGTAAATCCTTCTCCTGAAACTAATTTTAAAAAATGTGTTAAAGACTTGAACCTAAGACGGGAGCAATGAAGCTCTTCATAGGCAGTCAGCAACTCAGTATCAGTCTTGGAGGTGATTTTTCTTGAATTTGAAACCAAAGTAAAAGCAACAGAAGCAAAAACGAGGAAGTGGAGCAGTGAAAAGCTCCCGCACAGCCAAGGAGACCATAGCAAAATTAAGTTAACCTAACTGAATGGGAGAGAAATATTTACAAATTACATATCTGAAGCGGGGCTAATATCTAAAATATATAAAGAACTTGTACAACTCCATAGCCAAACAAATAATTCAGTTAAAATTGGGCAGAAAGGGGATCTCTGGGTGGCTTAGCGGTTTGGCACCTGCCTTTGGCCCCGGGCCTGATCCTGGAGTCCTGGGATCGAGTCCTGCGTCGGGCTTCCTGCATGGAGCCTGCTCCTCCCTCTGCCTGTGTTTCTGCTTCTCTCTCTATCATTAAAAATAAATAAATAAATAAATAAATAAATAAATAAATTAATTAATTAATTAATTAATTAAAATAAAATTGGGCAGAAGCTCTGAATAGACGGACGTTTTCCCAAAGAAGACATCCAGGTAGCCCCAGCTACGTGAAAAGATGCTCAACAGCACTCATCATAAGAAAAATGCAAATGAGAACCACAATGTGCTATCACCCCGCTGCTGTTAGAATGACCATTACCAAAAAGACAAAGAAATTGCAGGAGTTGGCAAGCACGTGGAAGAAAAGGAACCTTGTGCATTGTTGCGGGAACGCGAACTGGTGCAGCCCTGTTGGAAAACAGTAGAGTCTCGTCAAAAAATTAAAAACAAAAAACAACAACAAAAAAAAACGGGGTACCGTGTGATACTGCAATTCCACTTTTGGGAATGTGTCTGGAAAAAAAAAAAAAAGGAAAAGAGCAACTAAACAAGATACATGCACCCTCGTGTTCGTTGCAGCGTCATTTGCAGTAGCCGAGTTCTAGAAACCAGCCAGGGGCCCGTCAGCGGGTGATGGGATGTAGGGACAGCCCAGCGCTGGACACAGGGATGGAGTCTTGCCCTGCGACAGCTGGGCCCCGGGGCATTGCGCCCTGTGAAGTCGGCAGACAAACACGTTCCCCGCACGACGTCGCTTATCTTTGGAATCTAAAACAAAAACAAGCAACGACCACGACCACGAAAGGAGCTCACAGATGCAGAGAACAGGTCGGTGGCCGCTGGAGGGGCTGGTGGGAAAGGAGAAATGGGTGAAAACATCAGAAGGGCAACAGGCAAAAAAGAAAAGAGGTGCGGTTAAGACGAAATAGACAAAGTAGATACAGACATTTTGAATCATTTTCAAAATACTGACATTTTGTCTCTCTCTATATACATGTTTATATCCATGCTAAAAATGCTTTGTTTGGATTGGTCAAAACAATAATAAGTGATAAAGAAGCGCCTTGGGATTGGGATATTTTTAAAGCCACGATGTATTTCAATGACGGGCTAGAGTTGCGGGTCTCTGGCTTGGGGGCCCAGGTTTACAGGAAAGAATCAGGCCACGAACCCCACGTGAGCGTAGAGCTCTGTTTCTGACGTTCGTGTGTGTAGGTGGCCACCCAAGGGAGCATGGGGTGCAGGAAACAGACCCGAGCAGTCTCCAGGGCCCTTTGCCTCTAGTCGGGGCCGGTACATGCAATTCAAAACACGCGATGTGTCCCCATTGGTCAGGGGGACTCTGTCTGGCTTGAGGGTTTTAGGATCTGGCCTTTCAAAGCTCAGAAGTCCCTTGGGGTCCTAAGGAAGAAACGGGTTTCAGGCTGTTAGAGGGACCCGGGACGATGGTAGTGCGGGGACGAGGAGTCGGAAGGCCCAGGGCCAGGGCCCGTTGCTTCTGCGTTCCTCAGCGCGGAGGCCCGTGGAGACCGCGGTGTGTAAGGGAAGGATGTACTTGCCCTTGCCCTCACCGTTTACTCCACTGAATGAAATGGTTGTTTCTGGAAAAGACAGCTCGCTGCCGAGTTGAATAAGTGAATAGGATGCAGCCTCCATGAGAAGCCCCAGCACCCAGCACCCAGCACCCAGCACCCGGAGGGGAGTCCGAGCTCTTCCAGGGGAGGAAGGGGAAGCCCCAGGAGGGCCGATTAACAAGCACAGGAAAAGCCCCAAGGGCGGATGCCTGGGATGCGGGATGGGGGGTGGGGGGTGGGCACTGCAGCCCTGGCGCTTCCCTTTATTGGACTCAAGGAGAAGAATGGGAAAAGTTGGTCTTGGAGTGGCTCGAGGGTGGAACAGGGAAGATCATTTAGGATCTAGTATGTTCTTTTACTGAGAATTAAACTCTTTACGGGAAGAGGGCAGCGATGGCAGCAAGTGCCCCAGGGCCGCGTGTATTACCCGAAAAGCCAAAGGCAGCATCTTATTTAAAGACTTTTTTTTCTTTTCCGAGCATTTTCTCGTCACCCGAAGGAATCTGTGTGCTTTTCTTACTCCGACTCGCATCGTCTGTACCAAGTGAGTGTGAGGCCCAAGGATACCCCCGATACACGGAGCCGGGCGACACCGCCTGCGCCGGCGAGGGGGCCCGGGCGCGGCCCGTGCTGACAGCGACCTGCCTCGAGCCTCGCACGGAGGTCCTGGCGTCAGTTATCTCAGCACAGGGACCCGCGGGCTCATGTCGCGAGGGTGTTCCATTGCTCGTGCGCTCTCTAGCTCTCTTTTTTACACACTATTTAGCATAATTGTGCTATTGTAGTGACCTCTCTAGTGGCAGCAGTTACGACATCAGCCAACAGCCTATCAGTTGGCGCTGGAGATGTCTCCTGTCGGGCGACACCCCTCCACACAGAACTACCCCTACCTCTGCTCCCGTTTTCTCCGCTGTCCCCACCACGTCAAGGCAAACGAGTCCACCAGATGGAGTGGACGTCTTCAGACGTGCGGGCCCGTCCAGGTGGCCGTGGGGAAGCTCTGAGGACCCCGCGGGCGACCCGAAGGCTGGGGTAACTCGGCCAGAGGGGACTGTGGAGTCCTCTGCTGCTAGGAGGCTGCTCCCCCGGGGCAGACGGGTGCCGCTGGGCACGAGTCCTGGCCGTGACGGCCAACGGGCACCACAGACACAAGTGCTGCTCAGGCAACAGGCCCAAGGCAGGAAGATGTGCGGCGGCTTGCCCAGGGTCTCACGGCTGCTTAGCGGTTGCACCGGGACTCTGCTCCTCCACCCCCGTCCCACCGTGGGGGCACCTTGGAGAAGACACTACGCGTGGATGAGGATCTCACGGGCCGACCGTCCCTTAGCGCCCTTGAAGGGGCCACAGGTGTACAGTCGTCTCGAGGCCTCTGTCTTCCTCTGACCTCGATGATCCCATTTCCGAGGATTCCCCATCTCCGTTGGGTTGCGCATGTTAGGAAGGGCTTGGTGTTGACCCTCCTGACCGCCCTCCAGGATTAATTAGCTCAAGATGTGTGGACCGCGAGGCGGGAAAGGCCAGAACTGCTCCCAGGCTCTAGACGCCTCACCCCACCGCGACGCGGTGAGTCTCTACCTTCTGGGTGGATCACTTACCGGGCACGTGCGCAGGTGCACCCCAAGGTAAAGACGCCTGCTTGAGAACCTGCAAGCCAACGGATGAGAATTGGGGCGCTGGCTGCTTGTTTGCCCTTGTTTTGTGAGCGGCTTGCTCCTCCACCTTCCTTTATAATGACCGTTTTTGTATAGTAAGATCGGCGCGCAGCCCCTTAGGAGGAACAAGAAGTAAGACACAACCTCAAGAGCGTTGCAGACACGTCTTTCGGAGTCGTTGGCAGTATTTTCTTCTTCTCCCACAGGTGGGCCGTTAAACTCATGCCCGAGAGGGGCGCTCGCTGGGCCAGAAACCGCACGAAGCCAGAAGTACTGACAGTAATGGTGATGCTATTATAACAACTAACACTAGTATTTTTTTCCGACGTGGTGAGCCCTGGATAAAGGTCCGAGGGCCTGAGGACCCATACACCTGGAGCAGGTAGTTTCCCCTGATGAAGAAATGGGTAGGGAGAGGTTGCGTTCTGGCTCAAGCTCAAAGAGTAAATCAATCCGACTCTGAAGCTTGTATTCTTCATCAATTAAACCCTTTTTGAAAAAAAAAATAAAATAAACCCTTTTTGATTTTCCTCTTTCCTTAATGCACAGAGGCCCAGGGCAGCTGGGCGCCAGCTGCTCCACGTCTGCACAGCCCCTGGTGTGTTGAACAGCGGGTGCGTTGGGCCCGCTTGGGAGCTTCTCTGTGCTTGGACTAGGACGGAGACCAGTGCCTTCCGGCCTCCTACACAAAGCACAATCTTCCAACATCTTCCGTTCCATCCTTGAGCCATGGTGTTCCAGGCAATCGCCCACCACAGCCCTAGGCCGCAGGCCCAGTGCACCTGTAGGATGCCACCTGTAGGGCGCTGAGGCCGGCGGCACCATCCTAAGGCAAAACTAGATCTCATTAGCCTTCGTTAAAGGAGGCACTGCCCATTTATTGATTTGGCTTTAAATAAAGAATGAGTGTGTACCAGGTGCACACACAGTGCAATTCAGCCTGGGGAAGAGTGTGTTGATTTAGGGAAACGCGAGACCTGCCTTTGCTTTAGGAGCCCTTGAAGGAAGAGAGGCGCGCTCGTGTTGTCTGTGGTCCCACGTTTGGCTTGATGGAGGAAGACAGAGGGGACGCGAGGAAGGGCTCGTAGGGGGATAAGGCCGCACGGGGATGGAATGGGCCGCCTGCCGGGCCACGAGCCCCCCTCGCTGGGTGTGAGCGTCGTCTGACGGATTCGAGCAGGAGGTGAAGGTCTCGCTGGCTCGGGGACTCGGGTGTTTACTAGAACGCGGCTCTATTTCAGGATGTGGGAAAACACTTAAAATGCTTAAAGTTGGGCGTTATACCAGCGAGGATGCTTTCTCCAGCAAGAGATAGAAAACTGGACCGAATTTACTCAAGGAACAAGGGACTATTTTGGTTTACGAAATAGCAAAATTCAGGGACAGTCAGACACGGCCGGACCCAGGGATTCAGGTAAGATCATGGTCTTGCTTCTTCCTCCCGGATTCCTGGCTCAGGTTCCGTGGCGCTGGCTCCTTCTCAGGCAGCTTCTCCCGTCAGGGTGTGGAAACGACTGCAGCTCATGCTTCCAGATTCAAAGCTGGAGAAGAGGGAGAGTCTTTGTGCCAGCTTTTCCAGCGAAAGGGCTACCGGGGAATTTAAAAATCCTTCTAACAAAAAGAGTTCCCCTCCCCACTCCCTGCCAACGGACAAGAGGGGGGGAAAGAAAAAACCTCACTTAGTCTCTTTTTCAATAGGTCTTCTGCCTATTTTTAAATTGGATTATTCCTTTGTTTTTTTTTTTTTGGTGTTGAGTTGTATAAGTGTGTTAAGTATGAGATTAACTTCTTTTTTTAATATTTTATTTATTTATTCATGAGAGACACAGGAAGAGAGAGAGGCAGAGACACAGGCAGAGGGAGAAGCAGGCTCCATGCAGGGAGCCCGACGTGGGACTCGATCTGGGGTCTCCAGGATCACGCCCTGGGCTGAAGGCAGGTGCTAAACCGCCGAGCCCCCCTGGGCTGCCCGAGATGAACTTCTTATCAAAAATAATTTGCATATACCTTCTCCCATTATTAGGTTGCATTTTTACTTTGTCGATGGTTTCATTCACTGAGCGAAAGCTTTTTATTTTGCTGTAGTCCCAATAATTTAACTTTTGCTTTTGTTTCCTTTGCCTCAGGAGACAGATCTAGAAAACTATTACTATGGCTGACACCAAAGAAATTACTGCCTATGTTTCCTTCCAGGGGTTTTATGGTTTGAGGTATCACATTTAGGCCTTTAATCCATTTTGAATCTGTTTTTGTGTATGATTAAGGACGTGGTCCGGTTTCACTCCTTTGCATGCATCTGTCCAGTTTTCTTAGCACCGATTATTGGAGAGATGGTCTTTTCCTCGCTGTATATTCTTGCTTCCTTTGTCTTTGATTAGCTGACCATATACATGTGTGCTTATTCCCGGGATTTCTATTCTGTTCCATTAATACATGTGTGTGTTTTGGTGCCAAGACCATACTGTTTTGATTAAACCTGACTTTTTCTTGACTATGCATGAACTTACATGCATTTAGGTATAGTCCATGCAAGACTACACATCTGGGCAGATTTTTGCACAGTTTACCCAGTGAAGGATAAAATAAAAATGAACGCTTCTTTTATTTCCTTGAGAAACAAGTGCATATACCTTGCGATAGCCTTCTGTACACCTTTAGGAGACTCCCGAGTCAATTTTGGGGGAATGTGTTTATAGTTCACAGAGTCAGAACCCTGTGACCTTGTACTACGGTCTAGAGACTTAGGGCTTATTTAGCTGACAAGATCTGACCTATCTATTATGTTTTTGAGGAGATATTCCAAAGGTAGGGAGAGGCAGTTGACCTTTTTTAGACAAAATACCATTGTGTTTACCTGTACAGAGCCATAATATCACCTTGGCTCCAGCTGGGTGGTGTGCTCACTGCTGAACACATTTCTGTAGCCCAAACTAGGATATAGTGATTGGCTCAGGCCTGGGTTATTGAGGGGAGAGCTCCGAGAGGGAGAGTGGAGTACAACAGGAGAAGGACGCGTGAATGCTGCAAAGAGCCTTCTAGATCCTCAGGGACCTGGAGGCTGGGGGTGGCAATATTCCTCTGGTCAAACCTAGCAGGTGACTTAGGTTGGCTGTCAGGGGTTGGTGTGTCACGGTGCTGCCCATTCTCAAACCTTTGGTGGAAGGAAGAATGAACAACTGCAGTTTTTTTTTTTTTTTTTTAAATAATTGCTATGGATTTCAGAAAACCTACCGTGAGAGAGACAAAATCCAGGCTGAGAGCCAACTCTGAGCTGAGGGCAATCATCTTGAGCGTTAAGGCCTTGCTTGGAAAGCAAATGCTCTAGGACGAAATCTGTGCGGGAAGGTTTGGAATCCACGTCTACCCCAGCTGTCCTGCAAAGGAAAACTGCCCAAACCCGAAGGGGTTTCGCCAGCCATCAAAGGAAGGGAGTGCAAGGCCGTGGTCCACTGTGCCTGCCACACGCACAGCCCAGGGTATTATGTGTGTGTAACCACATTTTATTCCAGTGACCTGGGCGGAAGGGGAGACTCCGGCCTAGGCGGAGATCGTTGGAACGCTTTGCCGGAGGAGGTCAACACCTATCTTCTTCCAAATGTATTATCTCCTTGGAATCCATATGTGATGGCCAGTTATCAACCGGACACTGGAACAAAAATGTTAAACAGAGAGGGGCGCCTGGGTGGCTCAGTTAGTCGCCTGCCTTTGGCTCAGATCGTGATCCTGGGGTCCTGGGGTCCTGGGGTCCTGGGGTCCTGGGGTCCTGGGATCAAGCCCCAGGTCGGGCTGCCTGCTTAGGGGGGGGGTCTGCTTCTCCCTCTCCCTCTGCAGCCCCCTGCTCCTGTGCCCTCTCTCTCTCTCCCAAATAAATAAAATCCTAAAAAAAAAAAAAAAAAAGCTAAACAGAGAAAAGCAGGATGGAGAAGGGGGTATATGGGCTTCGTTGGCCACAGAGCACTAAAACAGGACGTGGTCACCTCCAGCTAGAGCCCCGTTGTGTAGATTAGAAAAGGGGGCCTTGGAGATTAACTTGCCCAGGGGTATCAGACAGTTGTGGCCAAACCGCAGTTGTAGCCCTGTTAAACAATTCCACAGCCACCGACACTTTGCTTGTGATGAAAAACAATAGTTTCCTCCAGCTTCTCATGGGTGAGATTCCAAAATGCTCCTGAAGGCACCGCTCCCAAGGCCAAGGAGACGTTCCTCCGGGGACCGCCAAGGCCATCTCTTGGTGACAGGTGGCAGGAGGATGCTCTCATTCAGGATCAGAGCTTTGTACCTTCGTGTCCACGCAGGATCCAGGTCCAACGTAGGAGGCTGGAGCAGCGGGGCCAGGCAGCTGGTTCTAGTCTGAGACACCCCACATGGGCCAACCTGGGGGTCGAGGGGACCCGTCGCTGTGTGGACTGCTTGTGGTCAGCTCTGAGCTGTGGAACCCGGGTGTGCTCCGCGAGCTGCAGGACATGAGCTGGTCTCCGAAGGCAGCGCGGGCTCTGTTGGCGCGGGGGGGAGGGGGCAGCGGGGCGGTGGGGAGCAGGAGGGGTGCAGGTGCAGCCTCTCCCAGGGCACAGGTGCGAGGCCGAAGGCCGCCTTCCCTCTGGAGCTGATCCCAGCGGCCTGGGGCTTCCTCGTGTGCTGCTGCAGCCCCAGGGGTCCGCCCCGGGCCCCGAGCATCCGTGGGGAGCCCTGGTGGCGCTCGGGGGGCGCTGATGGCCTCGCTGGGCCCGAGGAACCATTGGCCCCTGGGGCACCCTTAGCGTCCTTGGCCGGCAACCTGCCTTGGCAGCCTGTGGGCCGCGGCTGGCCGTGGGCACTCCTGCCATCACCCGGGGCGCCCGTGGGCCCCCCGCTCTGTCCCCCCTGCCCTCCCCCCCCCAGGCCTCTTCACTCTCAGGCAAGTCTGCGCTCACTTATCTCAATAGGTCGTCCCCTCGGTGACAATGAGCCCCTGCCCGAATCTTATCCCAGCCCATGTGCCAGACGGTGGGGGCCCCGTCCGGCCGTCGCGGGCTCGGGGTGCCTGGGAGGCCGCGGCTGTAGCGCTGGTAGGACAGGCTAGGCTTCGGGGCAGCCGTGCAGGCCCGCGGTGGCCTGCCTCCTTGTCACACGGAGGCCCGGTCCCCAGCCTCCCGCACGGGCTGCCCCGCCTCCGCCCTCTCTGCAGCTGCACACCTTGCAGATGCTCACAGAGGGTAGAGGGGCGGTGAATGAGGGCAGCCTGGGCCGTGCAATTGGCGAAGCCCCTGACGTGATTTTGGCTCAGGCGGCGATGGCAGGGCCGTGAGCTCCAGCCCTGGGCCGGCTCCGTGCTCAGCCGGGAGTCTGCTTGACGTTCTCCCTCCCTCTCCCTTTGCCCCTGCCCGGCTCACGTGCTATTAATCAATGAGACGAATAGACGAATAAATAGTTCTTGACAAAATAATAGATGAACGCATGTGATCCACTCTGTGCGGCATTCGGCGCGACAAGGCAACGATGAAACTCAAACTCCCCTCTGGCCGGTCCCCACTGGCCTGTTGAGTTTCGCCTCCCTGGCTGGACCCTAAGACTTTACACGGCCCGTGCGGAACGGCCGGCGCTTCTCCAGCCCCACAACGGCGCTTCCCACCTCCAGGCTCCGGTGCAAGTCGTTTCGTGGGTCTGGATACTTTTCACCTCTTGCCTCAACTCGGATAGTTGGACTCCGCTCGGTGAGAACTGCTCTCCACAGTCAGTGCCCCGGGCTCTTGTGGTGCAGTGACCTATAGCCGTGGTCCTTGCCGTGTATTTGGTGACGACACGGTCCCCAGATGACTTTCCGTGTCATGAGACAGGAGAACACCACAAACTGGACCCTCTCATAGAGACTCACAGTAGCCACTGGCATTTTTTTCCAGCTTTACTGAATTATAATGGACAATTACAAACTGCATATACTTAGGATTACCAGGCGATGTTCCGATGTATGGATAAACCCTGACATGGTCAGCACAATCGAGCTAAGTAACATATCTATTGTTTTACATAGTTAGCTTTTTTTTTTTGTGGTGAGAAACACTTAGCATCTACTCTCTTAGCGAGCTTCAAGTATATGACATAGTAGTTCTGGCTACAGCCACCACGCTGTACATTAGGCCTCCAGAACTCGTTCATCCTGCATAACTGAGACTCTGCACCTCTTGACCAATATCTCCCTATTCCGCCTCCATTCCCCAGTCCTTGGCAACCACCATTCTACTCTCTGCTTTTATTTTATTTTATTTTACTTTATTTTATTTTATTTTACTTTACTTTACTTTATTTTATTTTACTTTATTTTATTTTATTTATTTTATTTTATTTTATTTTATTTTATTTTAATAATAAATTTATTTTTTATTGGTGTTCAATTTGTCAACATACAGAATATATGTTTTTTTAGATTCCACATTTAAATGAGATCACACAAGATTTGTTTTTCTTTGCCAGGCTTATTTCACTCAGCATAATGTGCTTCAGGTCCAAACACTGTATCACAGATGGTAGGATATCCTCCACTTTAAAAGCTGAATGATATTACATTATATAATATATGTGTATTAGATACACATGTCGCACTTCTTTATCCATCGTTCATTAGACTCTTTGTTGTCTCCACATCACGACTATTTGAATAAGACTGCAATTCTGAACAGGGGTGACAGCAATGTGCAGATATCTTTTGGAGACACTGACTTATTTCTTTTGGATATATATCAAAAACTGGGATTGCTGTATCGTATGGTAGTCTTATTTTTAAATTTTTAAGGAATTTTGTAATATTTTCCATAATGGCTGAACCAATTTACATTCCCACAAACAGTGCACAAGGGTTCCTTTTTATTTTTTCTTTTTTTTTTTTATTGGAGTTCAATTTGCCAACATATAGCATAACACCCAGTTCTCATCCCGTCAAGTGCCCCCCTCAGTGCCCATCACCCAGTCACCCCATCCCCCGCCCACCTCCCTTTCTACTACCCCTTGTTCGTTTCCCAGAGTTAGGAGGGTTCCTTTTTCTGCACATTCTTACCAACACTTACCTTTTGAGTTTCTCTAACAGCCTCATGTGTAGTGATATGTCATTGGTTTTGGTTTGCACTTCTATAACGACTAGTGATTTGAGCACCTTTTTGTATACTTGTTGGCCATTTGTCTTTTTTCGTGAAAAGTCTATTCATAGCCTTTGTTGTTTGATTTTTTTTTTTTTACTATGGAGTTTTTGGGTGTCTTATATATTTCAGATATTAACACCTTAGTAAATGTATAATTTACAAGTGTTTTATCCCACTCTGTAGGTCATCTCCTCACTCTGTTGATTGTTTTCTTTGCCATGTAGGACAGTTTTAGTTCGTAGTCCCACTCGTTTATTTTTGCTTTTTTTGCCTGTGTTTTGGGGATTATATCAAAAAGTCATCACCCAGACCAATGTCAATGACTTTCTCCCTAAGTGCTCTTCCAGTAGTTTTATGGTTTCAGGTCTTATTTCATATATGGCGTGAGTTAAGGGTCCAGTTTCCATTCTTCTTTATAGTCTTCCTCGAACCATTTTTTTGGATAGACTATCCTTTTCCCATTGTTTGTTCTTGGCACCTTTGCTGAAGATCAGTTAACCAAACATGAATGATTTTATATCCTGGCTTTCTATTCTGTTCCGTTGGTCTGTATGTCTGTTTTTATGCCAGCATCATACCCTTTCGATTATGTAGCTTTTTGTGTGATGCCTCTATCTTTGCTCTTCTTGCTCAAGATTGCATTAGCTTTCAGCATATTTTGTGCTTCCATATGAACTTTAGAATATTTTTTCTACTTCTGTAAACAATGGCATTGGAATTTTGATAGAGGTTGCACTGAGTCTATAGATAGTTTTGGAAGTATGGACATCTTAATAATTCTTCCAATCCATGAATATGGGATATCTTTCTATTCATTTTTGTTTTCTTTAATTTATTTTATCATTACACTATAGTTTTCATTGTACAGATTTTTCACTTCCTTGATTAAATTTATTCCTTAGTATTTTATTGTTTTAGATGCTGATGTTATAAATGGGGTTGTTCTTTAAATTTCTTTTTTCAGATGATTCATTTTTAGAAGTGCAATTGGTTTTTGTATGTTGGTTTTATATCCTGCAACTTTACAGAACAAAGAAACAGAAAAGAAAACCCTTTACTAGATATATAAAATAGAAAAAGAAAAGGAACAAAGCATGCCACTGCAAAATTTCATCAAACGACAAAATAAGACAGCAAGAGAGAAAGAAAGAGCAAAGGAACAATGAACACAATGGAAATAGTAAGTTCTTACTTATCAATAATTAATCATCAATCCTTTTAATGTAAATGGATTAAATTTTCTAATCAAAAGACATACAGTGACTGAATGAATTTTAAAAAGGTCCAAAAGTGTATTCTGTCTATAAGAGACTCACTTTAATTGTAAGGAAACACATAGATGAAAGTGAATGAATGAAAAAATACATTCCATGCAAATGGTACCCAGTAGAGCAGAAGTGGCTATACTTATATCAGACCAAATAGATTTTAAATCAGAAACTGTCACATGAGATAAAGCTGTCAATTCATTGAGAAGATATAACAATTATAAATATATCTGCACCCAATATTGAAGCATTTAAATATATAAAGCATATATTAGCAAAACTGAAGGGAGAATTCACAATACAATTGTAGTAGAGGACTTCAATGCCCCACTTTCAACAATAAATAGATCATTCAGACAGAAAATTGATAAGGAAAGAGAGTACTTGAATATCACTATAGACC
The DNA here is from genome assembly GCF_003254725.2 of Canis lupus dingo. Taxonomy (NCBI): domain Eukaryota; kingdom Metazoa; phylum Chordata; class Mammalia; order Carnivora; family Canidae; genus Canis; species Canis lupus. The sequence goes on from NC_064243.1 coordinate 122,225,770, forward strand.
AAATGAACTAACAGACATACAGACTATTCCATCCAACAGCAGCAGAATACACATTCCTCTCCTGTGTTCATGCAACATTCTCCAGCAGAAATCATATTTTAAAACACAAAACAAGTGTTAACAAATTTGAGGAGGCTGGGATGATATCAGGTATCTCTTCAGACCATAATGGTATGAAACAGAAATCAGTAATAGGACAGAGGTGCCCAGATGGCCCAGTTGGCTAGTGTCTGACTTGATTTTGGCTCAGGTCATGATCTCAGGGTTATGGAATCAAGCCTGTGAGGGTTTTTTGCATTCTCTAGATCTCAAAAAGTGAGTCAAGGTTCTGAGAGGCTTCTTAGAGTCATGCCCTGAAGTATTAACATTTCTGCACCTTCTTCCATTCCAGCAAAGTTGAGCTGCTGTCTTCATCTGCTCATGTGTAATCCTCAGAGGCTCACACATACCTCCTATGGGGCATGCATGGGACACTGGCTACTTGGTCGGGGGAGAGTCATGCAGAGTGCTGCTGGTGGTGCCCATAGGCTGTGTAAGTGGGTCTGCAAATGATACATCCTCTGAAATTTGTGGGTGGGCTTTTTGGTAGAATCTGTGAGGCAATTAGTACAAACTGTGACCCTTGGTTGAGTTCCACGTTGGGGCTCTGAATCCCTTTAAGGCCCTATCCTCCTTGCTCCTCGTTGCCCCCAGACTATTCAACTCTGCTGACCCCCTCAGTGTTCTGGGTGCGGTAAGAACAAAGTGGGCCTCATGGGCAGCAACCTGCACAGCTGGGAGAGCCAGGCACTCTCACCTTCCCCTGTGGGAGATATCACGGGCTGAGGGGACCTATCTTGGCATTGAACTATGATGCCTTAAAGGAAGGGTAACATGAGTAAAGTGAAATGGCTCTCCTCACCCTCTTCAATGCATCTGTTCTTGGATTTTTTTTGCTCCAACATGATGCTGGGACCCTTCTACTGGACTCCGAGGCTCCCACAGAAGTACTATTGTTCATGGGTGGTCAAAGCCAGTGTTTCTGTGGGGGGATAGAGTCAGAAAACTATTATTTTACCACAATGTTGATTTCTTTATCATTGTCATTTAAAAAGCTTCAGTAAATCCAAGAATAAATAAGCTTATTCAGCTTTAACTCCATTTTTCTGAAAAATTAAACACAGAGCCCTTTTTCATTAAAAGCTACTGGTATCCTTGAAGTAACCTTGACAATGCTACTTTATTTGCATTCCATTTTCTTCTCAGGGTGGAAGTTTGGGGATGGCGGGGACTTTTTATCCCATCCTTGACACCTCACAAGGGCACAGAAGGAATACGTTGACTTGAATTGGTTTGAGCTGACAAGATGAGCAGGGCACCTCCAAGAATTCATGAAAAACTCTTTCCATGATTCTCCAGCAATATCTGGTTGTCAGAAATCTCATTTTTTAAGGCTATGTTCTCTACTGACTGACACCAATAATTCTCACTCATGACCCCTGATAATGCTTCCTCTGCCATCACTTGTGAGCAGCAACACCAAATGAAGATGAGCAGCAATGAGAGAGGGAGGACATGTGTGCCTTGTGGGAAACTAATGCCTGACTGGAGAGAGGAGATAGAAGTGTTTCTCAAAGGCTGTCAGATGGGAGGAAACTCGTGATCAGAAAGGGATGCTGGAGCTACCAAGGGTGGGAAGAAAATATAGCATGGTCAGGAGGAAGAAGCAAAGGATAAAGTGTACTCACTTATTCAGGAAGCATCAGCCCATATGCCGACATGTGTGCTAGCTGTGCTAGAGCATGACATGTGCTCTGGTGGTATAGCAGACACCTAAAGAGGAAGATGCAATGAAGTTTCTCTAGGACTGATGATAACCTGCGGCAGCCTACCCTTAGGGAAGAGCCCACCCTTCAGCTCCTCAGGTGGACAGGGGAGGAAAGGCTTTCTTGGGAAAAGTCACCATGTGCGCACATTATGATGGTATGAAACAACTGGTTGTGCAACAGGAGCTGAAGAGGTCTTGGGGTGTCTTGGGATAGTGGGTGGAGAGTAGCATGAGGAACAGGTAGGAAAAGGTCATGGAAACCTCATAGGTCATGACATGAAATCTGCCTTGAGCACAATGAGAAGCTGTTGAGGGGTTTTAGACAGAAAATGGAATCATTGCTCATCTGTGGAAGGCCAACTTGGCAGAAGCAGAGGATGGAGAAAGTAGGAAGTGAACAAGAAACAAGAACAGGAAAATCATGTAGGAAGGTGTGGCGTTCAGAGATCTAGGGGCTGGACAGTGGCAGAAGGGATGGAGAGAGAGGGAGGAATCTGTAGATATGTGGAAAGAAAGAAGTATTTTATATTTACCAATATCGCTAGGACTTGGCATTTGATGTGACGTAGGAAATGTCAGGAGGGTATCAGATAGCTTCCGGTTTCTGCTGTGGGCTCCCGGATTTGTCTACATGAAAACATAAGAGTTGGAAGTTAGCATGATTTTGCGTTAGGACATTTGACGCGGTTGGCTGGTGTTTGTGAGAGTGATGGTTAAATTACTACCTTTGGCTTTGCAGTCTTCTCTTCCTTCGTGTTTATTTGTTTAGTCATTTCTTTTTCGGGGAATAAAGGCTCTGCCAAACTGTTTGCATTCCACAAGTTTATTCAGATTCCACAAATCTTGTTTCACAGCAGGGAAGAAAATGCCTGCATGTTTTTATTCACAAATGGCTCCCATCAGACCAAAAGATTAATTGGGTTCCGATTCTCATTTATCGTGATTCATTTGGGGCCTAACTGCTCTTGTGTAAACTAGGGGCTGGGGTCTCCTTTGGGGTCTCAACTGTTGCAGTCCCGAGGCTCCGAGCTGTCCAGTTCAAAGCTTGGCACGTCCTCAGTGCCCAGCAGCACTTCTTAACCTGACACTCCTGAAATTGTATTCCTTTCTCATGAATGCCAGACTGTGCAAGTCCATATTTTACCACCAAAGGCCATTCACATGCCCATTCTCCAGGGAGTCTCCTGTGACTTCCGGGAAGAAGCATTCTCCATCCTCAAATCCCACCATTTTCTATTGGCACCTCCCACAAATTTACAGTTATCAGCAAATGGGCCTCAGAGTCAAGTACTGGTCTTCAAATTCCAGTTTTGGTGTATTCCATCTAGGAGACATCAAGAGCCTCAGTTTCCTCATTTGTGGAAATGAGCAAACTAGTCACTCCTCTCTCAGGAGGTTGTTGTGTTGGTGCATATGAAGCATTTAGCACAGTGCTTGCTCACGTCATGGTAGCTATCATTCTTATAATTTTATTTTCATCAATATTACTGTTATTGTCTCCCATTAGACTCATCTATGGTCATATCCCCCCATAAGACTGATTATAAGGACAAGACTGTGACTGCTTCGGGTCTTCATCCTGTGGAGTACAATTGCAATGCTTGCTACATAGTGAGTATTCAGAAAATGCTGAGTGTTAAGTGAGTAACCCTGAAGAGTCCACACTAGAAATTCTTGAGAAATCCGGTTTGGGTCACTCCCTGGATTTCTCCTACTTCTAGGCCTTTAGCCTATGGAGTCACCTCTAAGACATGAGTGTGGTGCAGACAGTTGTCCAAGTGAGATCCTTACTCTGTGTGTTGTCTTTTGGTTCCTGTCCATGTTGTCATGTTCTTGAAGAATCGTGGAATCTCATAGCACCGGGGCATCTTTGAATGGTTTTTATTTTATTCTTTTAGGAATAGAGATATATAAGCAAAGTTAGTAACCTTATTAGTTGAAGACGTGGACCTAGGGAACACTAGGCAGCGACAATTTTCAAGACACAGTGACGGTGGAAAGCTTGATTCATGGGCCAGTGAATACCTTGAAAAGCACAGCCAGGTTATATCTGTCTATATGTTTTTTAATAAGTCAAGAAAGAAAACACGATTTTATAGTTATCCACGTGTTTATCATCTCCAGTACTTTTTTTTTTTTTTTTTTTGGTGGTGATCAGCGTCCAGTTTTGGACGTTAGTATTTTATTTTTTTAAGATTTTTATTTTTTTTAAATTTATTTTTTATTGGTGTTCAATTTACTAACATACAGAATAACCCCCAGTGCCCGTCACCCATTCACTCCCACCCCCCGCCCTCCTCCCCTTCCACCACCCCTAGTTCGTTTCCCAGAGTTAGCAGTCTTTACGTTCTGTCTCCCTTTCTGGTATTTCCCACACATTTCTTCTCCCTTCCCTTATATTCCCTTTCACTATTATTTATATTCCCCAAATGAATGAGAACATATAATGTTGTCCTTCTCCGACTGACTTACTTCACTCAGCATAATACCCTCCAGTTCCATCCACGTTGAAGCAAATGGTGGGTATTTGTCATTTCTAATAGCTGAGTAATATTCCATTGTATACATAAACCACATCTTCTTTATCCATTCATCTTTCGTTGGACACCGAGGCTCCTTCCACAGTTTGGCTATCGTGGCCATTGCTGCTAGAAACATCGGGGTGCAGGTGTCCCGGCGTTTCATTGCATCTGTATCTTTGGGGTAAATCCCCAGCAGTGCAATTGCTGGGTCGTAGGGCAGGTCTATTTTTAACTCCTTGAGGAACCTCCACGCAGTTTTCCAGAGTGGCTGCACCAGGTCACATTCCCACCAACAGTGTAAGAGGGTTCCCTTTTCTCCGCATCCTCTCCAACATTTGTGGTTTCCTGCCTTGTTAATTTGCCCCATTCTCACTGGTGTGAGGTGGTGTCTCATTGTGGTTTTGATTTGTATTTCCCTGATGGCAAGTGATGCAGAGCATTTTCTCATGTGCATGTTGGCCACGTCTATGTCTTCCTCTGTGAGATTTCTCTTCATGTCTTTTGCCCATTTCATGATTGGATTGTTTGTTTCTTTGGTGTTGAGTTTAATGACTTCTTTATAGATCTTGGAATCCAGTACTTTTAATTCACTGCTGCAGATTCGAATTTCCATCTAGTATCATTTCCCTTCAACATTTCTTGTCTATGGCAATAAATTGCCCCCCCCCTTCCTGTTAAGCTGTAAATGTCTTTATTTTACCTTCACTTTTGAAGGATATTTCACTAGATACAGAATTCAGTGTTGACAGTGTCCCCCCCCCCTTTCATTACTACAAACATATCATTCCAGATGTCATCTGGCCTCCATTATTCCTGGTGAGAAATTAGCTGTTATTCTTATGTTGTTTCCTTGCACATAATATATGTCTCCCTTCTCTTTCTGTTTTAAAGATTTTTTACCTTTGGTTTTCAATAGTTAGATTATAATGTGCCTAAATTTTCCACAGCTTGCTGAGACTCTATTTTTTTTTTTAAAGAACCCTTCTTTCTCTCTTGGTTACAGTTTAGATAATTTCTACTAGTTTGTCTTTAAGCTTACTGATTTTTTTTTCTTCTCAATTGTTCAGTTGGATCCTAAGCCCGTGCAATACACTTTTCGTTTTGGCCATTGTGGTTTTTCAGTTCTAATAGTGCTGATATTTGATATTTTCATATCCCTCCTAAAATATATCATTATTCACTTTTAATCTCTGTAATTTCCTGTTAATTAATTAATTAGCTTGTTTGCTTATTAGAGAGGGAGAGAGAGCATATGCATGACAGGGGGGAGGGAGGGACATAGGGAGAAGAATCAAGCAAGCTCCACACCCAGCACAGAACCTAACATGGGTCTCGATCTCACAACCTTGAGATCATGACCTGAGCCAAAATCAAGTGTTGGATGCTTAACCAACTGATCCACTCTTCTGCCCCTTCCTATAAATTTAAATATATTTATAGTAGCTTTTAAAAACTCTTTGCTAAATTCAACATCTGATTCATCTATAGATCTGCCTCTATTAATTATTATTTTCTTTTCATTATTTTCATTACATTTCCCTACTTCTTTGCGGGTCTAGTAATATTTTATTATATATTTAACTCTGTAGATGGTAAATTATAGATACTCTAGATTCTGTTATCCTATTCTGAAAACTGTTAGGTTTTATTGTAACAGGAAGTTGACTATTGGGGCATAATCTTGATGCTTGGTTCTAAGCATCTAAGCTGTTTATTACAGCAGGTCTAATTCAGATTTTTCATTATTTCTAGGATATAGTCCTTGGTCCTAATATACAGCTTTTATTCTTAAAAAAGATGCAGGCCTTCTCAGATTTCAGTGGATAGCTCAAGATATTGAACAAGCTCCTCTAACTTCGTGGGATTTGAAATTCCAACTTGTCTCTCCAGCACCAGGAGCTGCCAAACTGTGCTCAGCTCTTAGCTTTCCGGCAGTTGCTATATGCTTGGCTCCCGGGAGCACGGTTACTTACATATGAAGTATAGGAGTCATCTAAGATTTTGAAGGCAATTGTACAGAAACAAGGGATCCACTTCGCCTCCCTTTTCAGTTGTGGTTGGCAGCTCCCAACACCAACCTCTGACTCTTCAGCCTGGTAAGACATCCACTTGCTACCTGAGTGCTATATCCTGAGCTTGGAAAACTTGGAAATCCTTGAGAATAGGAGGACATGTGACTTTCACCCATTTTTTGAGGGCGGTCTCTCTTCCAGTTTATTCCTGCTTTTTGTTGCTCTTTAGTGCCTTAAAACGGTTCTTTTTCTTACATTTGTCTAAAGTTTATACTTGTTATTTGTGGGAGGGTTAGTAATCTCACTGTTGTACCATTACTGGAGCTGGAACTGACCTGTCTGTGTATTCTTGTTTTTAAAGAGCCTTTTATTTTGTTAAATCCTTAAGAGGGAAGGAGATCTGTGATTGAACCAAGGACCTCTGTAAATATTTTTCATTCATTTTTTAACTTACCCAAGAAATAGATTTTGAACCCTAGGCTGTACAAGGATCTCCTAAGGGTACCATATGCTGTTTTTTAAAAAAGATTTTATTTCTATGTAATCTTTACACCCAGTGTGAGGCTTAAACCCACAACCCCAAGTGCAAGAGTTGCACTCTCCATCAGCTAACCCAGCAGGCACTCCTCCATATACTCTTTCAACTCAACTACCAAGTTAAAATTCAGCTGCAACTTGTCAGAATTTGGAATTGATTTTATGACATCTGATGTACCTTCCAACCCTCAAAATCTACGATATTCTGAATTACATATGAGACCGACCCTTAATTTCTGTGAGAGTATCTCCGTTATATAATATTAAAATACACTGATTGTTTCAGTTGTATTGGAAGCCATTTTTATTATTTTTGTTGTTATTGTTGTTCTACTCAGAGTCCATTTTTGCTGCTTCTGATAAGTACCTAGAATTTCCAATGGAGACTATTTCTCTCCCCATTCTCATAGGGCATGTAGTTCAGTGGGGTTCCATCCAGTTCAGAGATGGACTGTATGACACTGGTTGAACTAGTCAGACTACTACCAAATCTTAATAGATTTAGGTGATTGGTTTAGGGGTTACCATGCAAGTCAAATCTAGCCAAGCAGCATAATTATATCTCTTGGCTACAGTAATCATTTCATTATATCAAGAGGGAGATGTTGGTCCAAGAGTATGACCCTACGCAGAAGCTACTGGAAAATAAACTCCTGAGTATTTATCAGACTTGAAACCATAAAAAGGTAGATGCGGGGCTGCTGGCATTGTATTGACATCAGAGGGAATTGACATTAAACAGTATAGAAGAGAATAGAGGCAAATTTTGAAGAGAATGAGTGCAAATCATTTGAGGGCTCGGGTAAAGCTCTACCTGCCACTCTATGCCTGTACTTTTCAGATATGTGAATTAGATAAATTCTCGTTTTCCCCATAAGACACTTTGAGTTGGGTTATCTTTCACTCAGAACAGAAATAGTCCTGACCTGTATATCAGTCAAAAGTCTAAGTAGGGTGCGCCAATTACGGGACCCAACAATGGAAAGTTAGGCCTGACCATTCTAGCTTGTTTTTGGTTGAACACATTCAAACAAGGCATGCCAATCACCAGATTCGCAGCTGTCAGCCTTTCTTTGGCACCCTGCAATCATTCTCCTGCAATTTTCCAGAATAAGTGGAGGCAGGCACTAGATCAACAACACTGATGATATATTTATATGCTACACATTCTTAACCCATCCTGCAATCAGCCTACATCCCTCTTCCCAAGCAGATGGAAATTCTTCAGAGGTATTAGCATTCCATGTATTCCCTTTCTGAGCAGAGCTTCAGCTATTATGCAACCTCAGTCCCTGCCGACTGGACGAGAGGCAACCTTTGAGCAATTTGTGGGAACGGTTATACAATCTAGTTTCTGACTGTTTTTGGCAAAACTGAACTTTAAAGGTGCTTACCTGATAAGAAAATTCCACATCTTGGTTTAGAAAATATGCTTGATTTCCCCCCACCCCCAAGTTTCAGCCCAAATTAATCAGCAGTGTCTCTCAGACAGTTAAAACATAGAGTCCCCGACATCTCACCTACTTGATCTGCCAAACGGTTTTTTCCTCTTCTAATTGTTTTAGTGTTCAAGCCCTTTTGTGCAAATTTCAAACAGAAGAAGGAATTGCAAAACTGTCTTTGTCTCTCCTTTTTTCTCTCTGTGTGTGCTACAGGGAACCTTTCTCTAGGGCACCTACAAATGCAGAAAGTCTTAGGCCATGAAGGTGATTTTTGACAAGCGTCAAACTGTCACTTTGGACCAAATAAGCATCCTCTTTTCCCCTTTATAATGCCTGATTTCTCCACGGCAGCATGAGCACAGCATGGCCATTATTCTCAATCATAATTTATTTTGGACCAGATTAGTTTGTCAGTCACTTGTCATTCCGTGTCTGCTCTGATTCCCTCAGTTAACTTCACAAATTCATTTTGTGGTTGTTGTTGCATTTTCACAGAATTCTTTACTTCTGTCCATCAGGAAGTACAGGCTCAGCCATGTTTGGAGAAGGGGAATGAATGGATCACTTATTGAATCATCCTTGTGAAAAGATGGGTATCTCGTTTCTTAAGATGAGATCTGGGCGCGGAAATAAGATTGAGGTAATAAGTGTATGGAAAGTTAGATTTTATTCTTTTTTTTTTGCTAAAATGGAAGAGCCTTAAGGACAGGGCTGGGGCAGGTATTTCTAGGGTTCAGTGTTTGGTAATCCTTTATTTTATGGGCATTTGGAGCCTACACTCCCCAGTCCTTTGCATTTAGTCAGGACCATATTTAGATCCTGGCCAATAGGATGTGAAGGGAAGTGACACGTCCTGTACGGGCTGAGGCGGTTTAATCCTCTGCGTGGCTCACCAACCTCTCCTGCCGAGGAAGCTAGAGGAGGTTCCATGTAAGAGGCAGAGACACAATATTGAAGGAGAGCAGCCCAGGTCTGCACGGCACTCTGAGGAAGAACTAAACATTAGGTGTGTTGAGCCATTAAGAGTTACGAGTTGTACGTTGCCGCAACATAGCCTAATTTGAATAATGTAAAATGATGGATTTAAAAAATTGAATACTGTAAAAATGGTGGATTTAAAAAATGGAGATATAATTTACAAACACAAAATACCCAGATCTTAAGCGTACAGTCTGAACTACTTTAGACGAATGCCTGTACTCATGTAACCCACACCCACTTTCAGGAACACACATTCTCTTGTGCCCCTTTCCACTCAAGCTCTTCCTTCTCAACAAATCGCTGATTTGATTTCTTTTCTACTCTAGTTTTGCAAATTCTGGAAATCCACATAAATAGAATCAGATAGTATGTGCGTGCGTGCGTGCGTGTGTGTGTGTGTGACTTCTTCCACTCAGTGTAATACTTTTGGGATGTATCCACATTGATGGCATGCATTAGTAGGGTTTTTTTTTAATCTTGTCTTGCTGAGTAATGGCTCATTATATGAATCTGCCATAGTTTATCCATTCTCCTTGTGATGCGCAGCTTACAGTTTGGGATTATTGTGAATAAAGTTCCTATGAATGTTGTTCACAAGGTTTATCATGGACATATATTTTCATTTCTTTTGGAATAAACACCTTGGTGTGGAATTTTGGGTTCATAAGACGTATGTTTAACTCTCTCAAGGTTAAACTCTCAATCCTTCTTCAAAATAATTGCAATACTTGCAACCTAAGAGTTCTGGTGTCTCCACATACCCTCCCACATCCAGGGCTGTGATCTTTTTCATTTTGACAACTCTAGGGGTGTGTGGTGGTATATTATTGCTTTAAACTAAACTAGATTTTTTAAAGATTCATTTACTTTAGAGAGGGAGAGTGAGAGAGTGAGAGAGAGAGAGTGAGCAGGGGGAAGGGCAGAGGGAGAAGGAGAGAGAATCTCAAGCAGACTCTGCACTGAGCACAGAGCCCGACATGGGGTTGATCTCACAACCCCAAGGTCATGACCTGAGCTACAACCGAGTTGGATGCTTAAACAATTTTGTCACTCATGTGCCCCTAAATTAAATTAGTTTTAATTTTCATCACTCTGGTGATTAATAGTGTTGAGCAGTTTTCATGTGGTTGTTAGCCATTTGTATATCTTATTTTTTTACTTTTTATTTTTAAATTTTTTATTGGAGTTCAATTTGCCAACATATAGAATAACACCCAGTGCTCATCCCATCAAGTGCCCCTCTCAGTGCCCGTTACCCAGTCATTTGTATATCTTCATTTGTGATACATCTGTTTATATTTTTTTGCTTTTTAAAAAACAATTTGAGCTATTTACTTTTTTATAATTGAGTTATATAAAATATATGTATATAATATATATTATATATGTATAACATATACGCTATATAGATGATATAGACATAGATTCAGATAGATATATTGTGCTTATTTTGTTCCAGTCAGTAGCTTGCCTTTATTTGCTTAATGGATTTTTTTTGATGAGAAAGTGATTCTTTTTTTTAAATAAAATCCAATTATCAATTTTTTTTATGGTTAATGCTTTTTCTATGCTAAGAATCTTTGCCTATGCCAAGGTCATGGAGATATTCTCTCTCTTACAGTTCTTAAGATTTATTTTGAAGTAATTGTGTGTGTGATATAACACGAATCTTTTTCCTTTTTTTTTCCACATGGATATACAGTTATTTTAGAAAACTTGTTGAAGAAATGTTCTTTTTCCCATTGACTTGCTTGGCATTCTTTGTCAAAAATCATTTAATTGTATACATATGGACCTATTTTGGACTGTCAATTATGTTCCCTTGGTCTGTCCTGTCACCAAACATGCATCCTATTTTATTTTATTTTTTTAGTTTTAACTTAAATTCCAGTTAGTTAACATACAGGGTAGCGTTAGTTTCAGGTGTAGAATATAGTGATTCATTATTTACATACAACACCTGGTGCTCATCGCAGCCAGTGCGCCCTTAGTCCCCAACACACATTCAACCCACCCCCCTGCCCACCTTCCCTCTGGTAACCATGAGTTTGTTCTCCATAGATGAGTCTGTTTCTTGGTTTGCCCTTCTTTTTATCCCTCTATGTTTGTTTGTTTCTTTTTTTTTTTTTTGGTTTTATTTATTTATTCATGAGAGACACAGAGAGAGGCAGAGACACAGGCAGAGGGAGAAGCAGGCTCCATGCAGGCACTTGATCTCGGGACCCCAGGATCACGCCCTGGGCCTCAGGCAGGCGCTCAACCGCTGGGCCACCCAGACATCCCTGTTTGTTTGTTTCTTAACATATGAGTGAAATCATAAGATATTTGTCCTTTTCATTTCATTTAGTGTAATACTTTCTCCATCTGCATCATTGAAAATGGCAAGATTTATTCTTTATTATGCCTGAGTAACATTCCACTGTATAGATACCCCATTTTCTTTATCCATACAATTTGGCCGTTGTAGATAATGCTGCTATAAACATCAGATGCAACTGTCTTCTTGAGTTAGTATTTTTGTGTTTTTTGGGGGTAAATTCCTAGTACTGCAACTACCGGGTCATAGGGTAGTTCCATTTTTAACTTCTCAAGGACCCTCCACACTTTTTGAAAGTGGATGCACCAGTTTGCATTCCTGCCAACAGGGCAAGAGGGTTAACCTTTTCTCCCCATCCTACCAAAAGCTGTTGTTTCTTGTGTTGTTGATTTCAGCCATTCTGACAGATGAAAGGTGATATTTCATCGCAGTTTTGATTTGTATTGATTTGTACTTCCCCAATGATGAGAGATGCTGAACATATTTTCATGTGTCTGTCAGCCATCTACATGTCTTCATCAGAAAAAAGTCTTTTCATGTCATCTGCTCATTTTTTTAAAAGATTTTATTTATTTATTCATGAGAGACACACACAGAGAGAGAGAGAGAGAGAGAGAGAGAGGCAAAGACACAGGCAGAGGGAGAGGCAGAATGAGAGGCAGGCTCCATGCCGGGAGCCTGATGTGGGACTCGATCCTGGGACTCCAGGACCACACCCTGGGCCAAAGGCAGGTGCTAAACCACTGAGCCATCCAGGGATCCCCCATCTGCTTATTTTTAAATTGGCTTGTTCATCTCTTGGGTGTGGAGTTTTATAGGTTCTTTACATGTATTTGGACAGTAACCCTTTATCAGATATGTCATTTGCAAATATCTTCTCCCATTTTGTAGGTTGCTTTTTGGTTTCATTGATTGTTTCATTTGCTGTGCAGAAACTTTTTGTTTTGATGTAGTCCCAATAGTTTATTTTTATTTTTGTTTCCCTTGCCTCAGGAGACATGTCTAAAAAGAAGTTGCTATGGCCAATGTCAAAGAGATTATTACTTGTGATCTCTTCTAGGATTTTTATGGTTTCAGGTCTCACATTATTTAATCAATTTTGAATTTATTTTTGTGTATGATGATAAAAAGTGGTCCAGTTTCATTCTTCTGCATGCGGCTATTCAGTTTTCCTAACACCATTTGTTGAAGAGACTGTGGTCTTTTCCCATTGGATATTATTTCCAGCTTTGTTGAAGATTAATTGACCATATAGTTGTGGGTTCATTTCTGGGTTTTCTATTCTATTCTATTGATCTATATGTCTGTTCTTGGGCAAGAACCATACTGTTTTGATCTCTAGAGCTTTGCAATATAACTCGAAGTCCGGAATTGTGATTCCTCCAGCTTTTCTTTTCTTTTTCAAGGTTGCTTTGGCTATTTGGGTTCTTTTGTGAATCCATACAAATTTTAGGTTTGTTTTGTTCTAGTTCTGTGAAAAATACTACTAGTATTTTAACAGGAATTGCATTAAATATGTAGATTGCTTTGGGTTATCTAGACATTTTAACAGTATTTGTTCTTCCAACCCGTACGTGTGGGATGCCTTTCCATTTCTTTGCATCATCTTCAATATCTTTCATCAGTTTGTCATAGTTTTCAGAGTACAGGTCTTTCACCTCTTTGGTTACGTTTATTCCTGGGTATCTTATTTTTGGTGCAATTGTAAATGTGATTGATTCCTTAATTTCTCTCTCCACTGCTTCATTACTGGTATATAGAAATGCAACAGATTTTTGAAGATAGATTTTTTTTACCCTGCAATTTTACTGAATTCATTAATTAACTGTAGCAGTTTTTTGTTTGTTTGTTTGTTTTGGTTTTGTTTTGTTTTGGTGGAGTCTTTCAGGTTTTCTATATAGAGTATCATAGCTTTATAATAAATCTTAAAATCAGGTTGAGTAGGTCATCTAGCTTTGTTCTACTTTTTCAAGATTATTTGTTATTCTTGGTCCTTTGCATTTCCAAAGAAAATTTAAAATTAGCCCCCCTCCAAAACAAAACAAAACAAAACAAAACAAAACAATCCCTAATGTGATGTTATTTGGTATTGCATTGAATCCACAGGTCAATTTAGGGAGAATTGACACCTCTACAATATTGAGTTTTCCACTCCATGAAAATGGTATATCTCCCTATTTATTTGGGACTTTGTTAATTTCTCTCAGCAGTGTTTTATAGTTTTCAGTATAGAAGTCTTGCACATATTTGTTAAATTTATTCCTAAATGTTTTATATTTTGAAATGCAATTTTAAATAGTATTTTAAAAGGAATTTTTAAATTGGAATGTTTTGAAACTGTGTTATTTCTCTGAGCATTTAACAAATTTGAATTTAAGTATATGCAGTACTCTTTATTTCCCTCTGTTACCTTGTTTATATGATTTCTCATACTTGCCCATGCCCTTCCCTCTTCTTTGTGTTTAATAAAGTCCTATTTTTACATCAAGAATTTTCTCCTCTGGGAAGATGTTTTTAATTACTGTGTCCTTGTAGTTCTCTCCATCTTCCCTCCTTCATGCATGCATTATCCATTCAAGTACTTATGAATTAGAGAGATAAATCAGGCATTGCTCCTGTTCTCAAGGAACTTAAGTTTTAGGTACACAAACAAATAAATGCTAAATAGAAATAGACAATATCAGCTGGAAGTTAAAATGAAAGACACACTTAGCTGGAAGAAAGAGGTAAGATCAATGTACGTTGACTGAAAGACTTTTTTTTTTTTTTTTTTTTTTTTTTACTGAAAGACTTTTTGAATTGTAATTGTCTTTAGGGTCCTATAGCATCCACAAGACTACTAAACATTATCTAAATTTCTCAGTTGGACTACATGCTTTTTGATTTCAGGAACCATGCCTTAAATTTATTTGGTTGTCCAATATGGTAGGTAATGCTTCTCAAATTTTAGTGTAGCTAAGAATCACTTAGGATTTCTTTTAAAAGTTTATAGTCCCAGGCCCAAACCCTAGGGATTTTGACTAAGTAGGTCTGTGGAAGAGTTCAGGACTGTATTTTTAATAAGCTTTGGGTGACTCTTGCAGATGGTCTGCTAAATTACACCCTAAGGCGACCAGCAGAGTTCCAGGCACACACTTGATATTCACAGAGTAGTATATTACTTAATGAATAGATCTGAATAACATCATAGGGATGCAAAAAAAAAAAAAAAAAAAGAGAGAGAGACCAGAACCTTAGTAAGACTTTTTAACATCTCTTGAAATCAGAATGGCATAACTTTATGTGGCAAAAATCTCTGATGAAACCTCTGCTGTTTTCTTTCTTTCTTTCTTTCTTTCTTTCTTTCTTTCTTTCTTTCTTTCTTTCTTTCTTTCTTCTTTCTTTCTTTCTTTCTTTCTTTCTTTCTTTCTTTCTTTCTTCTTTCTCTTCTTTCTCTCTCTTTCCATTTTCTTCTTTTTTCCCCTCTGCTTTCTCTTTTTTTCTTCTGTTCTGTTTAGAAACTTTCCTGCCACTGTTCGATGTGAAATGACCTTGAAAATTCTGCTCTCTGCTTTTGCAAATCCTGTCTCTCTTGGGCACTTCCCAAACTGATCCTTTCCTTGCTGGGATATTTCTTTGGCTTTCACTTTCCTTACAAAGGATTCCCAGACTGAGTCTATCTCTGCTTTAGTTACATTTCTGCATTGTTCACTCAAGAGGAGAAATCACCTTCTGTGTAGCACAAGAAAATACCCTACCTGCTGTAGTCTTGACTGTATCCAGTTGTTCCCATGATTGGTGTGACCCACACTTCAGACTTCCTGGGTGACATACAACCCATGCAGATCAGTTGTTATGACAACCGCATTTTGTTTCATATAAGGCTTTCTCCTGTAACTCTTTACGAAGACTAATTTTGCATTGTACTCTGCACTCTAATGTATAGTATATAGCATACAATAGTTCTCCAAGACACCTTAGATCAAGGGTCTTGAATTTCAATGATAATGGCTTCCTCAGAGCCAAGTGAATTGCAGTTCAACTATATAGCTACCATTTAATCTCCCAAATGAGACAGGGAGAGGCCAGGTAGGACATTTTTCATAAGCAAAAAGGTTTTAAACCTTGAATGTAGACTTTAAAAACTTGCATATATTTCAGGTAACTGGTACTTGGCTGCTTTATAGTGAAAGGTCTCCTCAATAAATATTCCAAAGCCAGCTCATACTAATCTTAGGAAAGGTAGGGAGTGCCACTCAACCATGAGGAGTTCATTTTGGCAAAATGATGGGTCAGAGGGGGCTCCCCCTCGTAACTGAGTTACTTATTTGTGTTTGGCTCATGTAATATACTTCAAATTCAACCCTCTAGCAGACTCCATACCCTGTGCATCCAAGATAATGGATTGTGGCTATGTAAACAAACTGACTGATAAATAATGTGCAGATGCTCTGGTCACTGGACCTATCCCATTTACACACCTTTCCTGATAATTCCTTCCCTGCCCACTCCTCCTCCCCTCAACACTGATGCATAATTCTGAGCTGTGGCTGGAGGAGGCTTGATAAAGCCAAGCCTAGGACATTCATTGTGAGATGCCCATCTACAAGAATTGTTGACACATGGGCAGTTTTAAATCAGGCCTGAAATGTTATCTCCCCTAGCCAGAGGCTGTTGACCATTGAGTTTTCCCCCTCCCTGTAGCTGTTATGATGTGTGTGTGTGTGTGTGTGTGTGTGTGTACATGTACATAGGGGAACACTGAGGAAGAGGATCATTTTGTTCACTGATTCAGCTGGTGCTACCTTTGAGTGAATGTCAGTAGGCTGGTGAGTGAGTTGTATTAGTTGCAGTTGGGCTGCTTCTTGGAGCTCTCTATCTAACCCACCACAGTGGTTCTAGGATTTGTCTCTGAGGTGCAGCCCTTCTATCCAGTCCTCACGCTCATACCCTTACACCAATACTGGGCTTCTCCTTCCCTGCCTTCTGCATGACACTTCTCCAGGTGGGAATGCTGAGTAAAGCCCTCCCATACTTGAAGGACCAGCTCAGGGGCCATCACCCCCAGGTAATCTTCCAGAATCTTATGGCACAGTTTGCAATCTCCCTCCTGCCTTAGTTTGAAATGGATCACTCTCTTTGGTGCATGTGTATGTAACTTTTCAAAACTTGCTGCAATTTTTATTGAAATAGTAATGCATAATGGTAAAAATATAACCAAGGAGCTAAACTGAGGATCTCATGCCAACTCAGCCACCTCACAGTTGTGGACTTTGGGCAAATTACTTTGGTTTTTCCAAATCTTGCTTTTTTTTAAACAGTAAAATACGAAGTATAGTACTTTCCTTGAGTTTTCCCTGTAGGAGATTTGGAGGAATTATATGAGATATTTATAAAGCATCCCACGTAGGACTTGCTTATAATATATGCTCGTTAAATGTTACTTGTTATATTAATTTGTTCATTAAACAAATATGAATCTGGCATCGTGTAAGGTGCTACAGACACAGACGAATGGCCCCTGCCTTGAGGGGATTTACAGGCTACTGGGGGAGGAGGATGAGACTCCATGAATGCAGTTCAATGAGGTAAATTTGATGGTGGCGCTGGAACTTTCATGAGCTTCCCAGGGCAGGGTTGCAAAGGCTGCCTCATCTTGCTGTTGGTGTGGAGGTACCTGCCTATACCATGGGCCCTGAGGCTCGTGATGGGCAGGGGAGGTGTTTCCTCAATTTGATTTTCTCCAAGTCCTTGGTAAATGCTGATTAAATAAGCATAGCTATTCACTGAATTCAGAACAGAGAACTGGGCTTTTCCTCATCTTCCTATGTTCCCACCAGAGCCCGTCTATTTCTGCCTCATGCTGTACGTAGCACGGGGTGAGTTCTGAAGGGCACCTGCAGTGAGGATGAGGCTTTAAAACTCCAGGTTATCTTGAGTAGATGACCATGCTGGATGGCAGGGAGGGTCCCTGGCGGGTGCTACACCAAGTCAGAGTTGACTCGCTGCCCTTTCTCTCTGCCAAGGTCAACACTATGGACAAGTGATTTCCAGGAGAGGGGAGCCCTCAGGGGACTCCCACCCTGGTGGGTAGTTACTTAAGTTTTTACGAGCATGGCTTGATTAATTAGCTTCTAAAAGGACAGTGGTTATTCCCAGAGAGGCTGTTAGGAAGCACCTATGTTATTTGGTCCTTGCAAGAAACGATTAACCAAAATTCACACCCTGCAAAATAATTAAGCAAGAACGGTGACACTATATTATGCAGTCATTTTGAAGAAAAGGTCTCTTAGATTGCAACTTAAAACTTTAAATTATTTTGGAGACTAGCTTTGGCTTTTAGATAGATTATAATAAAAGCAAATTATTGTACATTTTAATAACTGGCTTCTTTGAAAAGGAGGCCTGATACAAGGCTGATGACTGTGATGTATCTCATAAAAGCTAATTGACAATCTAGTTCTTTAAATACCACAAGAATCCATCATGGTTAATATTACTACGACGAGTTCCAAAGGAATTAAAGATGATTTACCAGCCATTGAGACATTTTGCTAATATTATACATACTGAAGGAAGTAGTAAAAGAGATGAATACTTTTAGCCATTTCCAATTGCCTAATTTGTAAACAGATGCCGTGCTCAGCACCTGCAGTTCAAGGGCATGTACCTGGTTAGGATGAATGCAGCATCATGATTACGCAGATGGCGTTATCTTGTCTCTATTCGTACTTTCTCTGGAATTTCTGCAGGCCCTTTGGGATATGGTGGTTTTATTCTTGGAAACAGCTGGTTCCCTTATCCATTTTGTAGTAGTCTGTGACTTCTCTGTGCCTCTCCTAAGAGACTCTATAGCAAAGGGTGTGCTGTGATCCACTGTGCCCAGTTGGGGACAATTCAATAGATACAGTTCACACCTACTGACTTCAGAAAATGACCAGGAGACTGGTGAGAAGAAAGAAGACTTTTAGCAATGAAAAGATTCTTCTTCAAAGAGCAATAAGTGGAGGTCCCAGCTCAGTTGGCTTAAGGTATTCAAGTCTTGGTATATTGACAAGAAGTCACAATCTGATAAATGCAGAATGCTCCGTCTGTCTTCAAAAAGTTAAAGACTTTGAATCAATGTTTAAAAAATTAGACTTTGGGGTTCTTAGAAAACCAGAAATCTGATAAAACTGGGATCAGAATCCCATAGAGTGGGAAGCTCTACCCCCTTTTTAGATAAGGCACAGATCATCTACCTATCCTCAGCCTGGCTTAATCATTTTCTTCTTGGACCTCAAATATTGAGTCTGGGGGCTCTATCAGAGATCACTGACTTTAGAACTTGACAAAAACTCTAGGGAACTTAATTATAGGAGAAGTTTGCTTTGATTTCAAGAAGAGTCTAGAAACCTGGTTGACACATAAAGCCCTTTGATTGGCCTCATGATTCCTAGACTGCTCTTACTACTCCCATTGTCTTCTCCAAAGCTGCAGTCATATATTTCTCTAGCTGAGAAGAAACATGGCCCAGTTGAAGATTAGAAAATAAAATAATCTGAATGTTAAAGCAAGCATACATCATGAAGGTAAATGTATGGGAAACCATCCATCCACCATGCTGACTTCCTCTCCCACTTTGGGTTTTTTGTGGGTGGGGACAGCAAGAGAAATAACAATTATGTTAGGTCCTTTCTGCTTAGTAGGTGGAGTTCCCTTTCCTTCTGTTAATGCAGGTAGTTTAGTTTTATAGCGTTCTCATCTTGCGAAATTAATGCTTTGTTAACTTGCTTTTTTTCCCACTAGTTAGTAAGTTCACTGAGGGGCAGTCTCTCTGGGTATAAAGTGAGTTTCCTTAAGCCTCACTTTCTGGCAAATATGATGGAACAACATGCTTCATTACACACATTTGGCTTTGCTGCTACCTCAGCACTCTAATCTTCTTCAAAAAATCTCTCAGGATTTCTGGGAGATTCTGGGGGTGGCTCATCCTTGCTCACAAATGAGAGCATTCAGCAGTCCAGCAATCTACCATTTGCTTCGCCTTCTACTCCAGGCTCCCTTGACTGGATCCACTATACTCACAGAGGTGCTATGTCTATTCAGCTTGGCCACTGAGGCCCCTGGAAAACTGTCTACCTGGCACTCAGACTCCACTTGTATAGCAAGGAGGGTCCACAGCCATATCTGCTTCATCTGCCACCATTTCCTGACAGGAACCACAAAGGTGGTAACCGGAGCTCCAGAGCAGTCTTCTAAAAACAGCTCATTGCAAAGAATCTGCATTGCAACTGTATTTTGGGCACTGCCCTGGAGGGTTCTAGCATGAGAGATGCAAGGTGCAAATCTTGAACCTTAGGGAACACAGACCTTCAAACATGCAAATACATGACGATAGATAAAGTAGGAATAAGGAGGCAGGACACTGTGTCCAGACTCCTCTCTAGGAAGAGTAACATTTAGACTAAAACCTGAGGGCAAATAAGAGTTAGATAAGAAAAGGTGGGACCTGGAAGAAAAAAAGGCAAGAAGGAAAAAAGAATGAGTGGCAAGGCATTAAAAACCTTGGAGGGGGCGTTGCCTGGGTGGCTCATTGTGTTGAGTCTGATTTTGGCTTGGGTCATGATCTCAGTCCTGGGAAGGAGCCCTGCATTGTGCTCTCTGCTCAGCAAGGAGTCTGCTTTTCTCGCTCTCTCTCCCTCTGTGCTCTCTCCCTGCCTCTCTTTCTCAAATAAATAAATAAATAAAATCTTTAAAAAAAACTTAGGGAAAGGAAACGGGGTTTTCTGATGACTGTAAGTAGTGTAATTCTGCTTTAGCAACAAGAAGGTGCTTGGGGATGACTGATAAAAAAGAAGTCTGGAGACATTGCAGAGGCAGGATGTAGGGGCTCATAAACTGTGCTAGGGCTGTGGGTTTATCCCTAGGGTGATGTGGAGCCCATGACAGGTTTCAAACAGGAGAGGGACTTGAGTGCCTGTGAACCTTAGAAATACCATTCTTGTGTAAGGAATGGGTGAGAGCTGCAATTCCAGCGGAATGACAGGCTGGGGACCCCGTCAAACCAACCCCCTGGAGCACTGGATATATAACATTGGAAAGAGAATCGTTGAATTGGCACATTGGTTGGGAATAGTCAGAGGTCAAAAACTAAATATAATCAGGTACCCATGAGTAAACAGGGCATATAAGCCAGCTTCCACCTTAAGTGCATTTGCCAAATCAGATGACCTTGAGTCTTGGATTTTGTGGCTCTACACAGTTAGTCCAGGGCCTGTGCAAAGTAGAGAGTCTATAGGAATGCTTTCCCTCACCCCTCCTCTGCCCCCACGTAAAGCTGATATCCCAAATGGCCACACTGTCCATGTAAGTGTAAACCAGAAATAAACCACCCATCCCATCACCAACTACCTCACCAGGTGCAATGAAAACTGCCCATCTCAAACGTTGGAGGTGAGTAGGTAAAGGGAATAAAGAAAAAAAAGAACTCTTCTTAAAATGCATAACAACACATCAACCCTAATGTGGGTTTGCAGTCCAAAAATCAAACCACCCAAATAGGCCAAGAAAACATTTAGCCAAGAATTTAGTTTAGATTGATTCTGGCTGGTAGGTTCCCCTAGGCATGTGGCAGGAGCAAGTTCAAATCCTCCCCGGGGATCTCACTTTTAATTCAGGTCTCAAAAAATTCCAATGGATAAAGTTCTAGAAATACAGCCTACAAAAAAAAAATTACACATACCTATATACACATATGAGAAAACAAGGCATAATAAATAAAAACCAGCAGAAATGTAAGCATTTGACTTGAAAAGATTTCAGATAGTGGAGCTAGAAAACACACAAAAACACATAGAAAAAACATAAAATCAGTATATTCACTGTGGTTCAAGAAGAGAAAAGACTAAGATGCAAACAAGGAGTAACGGGCTGTAAAACAGGATGGATTATATTAATAAAAGAATTCTAGATATCAAAATACAATGATTGGTATAGAAAAATATGATGAGGGATGCCTGGGTGGCTCTGTGGTTGACTGTCTGCCTTTGTCTCAGGGTGTAACCCCGGGGTCCTGGGATCAAGTCCCGCATCGGGCTCCCCGCATGGAGGCTGCTTCTCCCTCTGCCTGTGTGTGTCTCTGCCCCTCTCTCTCTCTGTGTCTGTCATGAATAAACAAATAAAATCTTAAAAGAGAGAGAGAGAGAGAAAAGTACAATGAATGAGTTTAGCAGTAGATTAGGCACAGATAAAAAGAGAATTAGTGAACTTCAGATAGATCTGAAAAAATTATCCATAATAAAACATGGAATCAAAGGAATACAAAAATGTAACAAGGTTAAGGAAGTTAAGAGATCATATCAAATGAGAAATTTAGAGAAGAGAGAGAGAGCAAGAATGGGACAGAGGCAATATCTGAGTAGGTATTATTGAGAATTTTCCAGACGATATAAAAGAAGCCATCTTACAGCTTTGTGAATTCCTATAAAAGCAGAATCAAGGGGAAAAAAAAGGTCCTGTATTTTGTAAAGAAACACCAAAGGCAAAGATAGGATTTTAAACAGAGCAGGATGAGAGAAGGGGCATAACTTCCAAAGGAATGGTGGTGGGACTGGTAGCAGAATTGTGGAATCCAAGGGACCATGGGATCATCTCTTCACTGTGCTGAGAGAAAGACTTGGAAGTATATACCTGGAATTATATACCCAGCAAAACTACCTTTTTAGAATTAAAGTACAGCTATTTTCAAGTGAAAATTGAGCACGTTTTCCCGCAGATAACTCTAATTAAAGAAGAGTCCCAAGAGTGCACTTCAGGCGGAACTGCGATCACAAACGGAAAACTATGATATGAAGGGAAAAGTCCTGAGGACGGGACGGGGTAAATACGTCGGCGACTTTCACAGATCCTGGCGGTGGATGACGATAACTGGAACATGTCAGGAGGTCTTATAAAAAGACGTCATGCAGGCCATGAACGGGGTCGAAATGAGGAGAGCGTGGAGTCAATGTGCCAACATCTCAAAAACAGGGTTTACGTGGAAGCCAGTTACAGAATGAGCCCTGTGATACGACTCCGTTCCGCGACAGCCTGAGGGCCTGCCCAGTAGGCCCAGGCCCCGCACACAGCCCCTCGAGGTTGTGGCCACCCCCAGCAGAGGCCAGAGCCAGGAGGGGGCAGTTCAAGGTTCCACTTTGGAAACACAAATATATCAGAAACAACCATGTACGGATTTAGGATTTGTTCAGTTTGGGTAGTAGCTACACAGACGTTTCCCTCTCTTCGAAATATTACAATAAATTGTTTTGAAGTCAATGTGGCCAGAAAGGAGAGTTTTCAGGGTACTGATCGGAGGATATGGTGGCTGGAAGGAGTCCTCTTGCTTCTTTTTAAGGAAAATCTGGAAGAGAATTATTCATGCTCCAGGGATGACAGGACAGAGCTGGCACAAGGGTGAGTCCCTGAGGAGGGGAGAGGTTCCCCGATTCTAGAACAATACTTTGGGGTCGGCCCCATATGGGAAAGGAGTCCTTCGTCCTCGGTAGGAGGTGCCGAGGGGGCCAGGGGGATTTCAGAGTCGGGTAGAGGAGAGCGGAGGCCCTTGCCATCTACCTGTTGGGCCAACCCTGGGAGGTCGTTTGTTCAAGGACAGAGGACGGGTGTTCGAGGACCCCGAAACGGCCTCCACGCCGCCGAGGGGTGCCGTGCCCTCCGGGGCGGGGGGAGGGACACCCCCCCTTTACTAAAGCCGTGTGTCTCTCTACCTCAACCCGCTAGCAGAGCTCTTGTGCAGGTGCCACCGACGTCAGGCACAGGCTGGAGTGTGCGGGGACAGTCTGGTCGCCTTCACCCGAATACGTCGCCTTCACGCTTGACCGCAGACAGACTCGGGTTCCTCAGATTTCACCCCCACGCCTCTCCCTCCCTCCTCCGCCTCCTCCCTCCCGCTATCTCTACTCCCTCGGGAGTCTGGGTCTCCAGCCAAATGGAATCCCGCCCACCCACCCCATCATCTTACCATTTTGCCACCTGTGCCCATCCTGACCAGAACCCCTTGTTTGGATGGAACAAGGCCCTTTGTTCCAGGTGGGTCCCAGCACCCAGCTGGGTTTTGGGCCGGAGCCGACCTGCATCTCTAGGCAAGTCTCACATCCTCCCTCTCACCTTCGGACTAACAGCCCTGCGTAGTCTGGCCAGAACGTGAGGCCCTCTGCACCCCTCTAAGCCTCTGCTCACATGATCCCCACTTACCCCATTAACAGAAGCAAAGCTGGCAACCGATAGTACTGACGGACCATTTCCCCCAAGACTAGGGAGACCCGCCTGTTCACAAAATACTGAGCACCTCGTGGCCTAATAGAGCCCGTTTATTTCCTGCATAACTTTCTGGTCTATCGTCAGGGCATCGCGCAAGTAGAGCACCGCTGCCTCCGAGGCCCATCAGTGTTCCCACGTTTAAGCCCGAGGTAAAAGCTTTGGTTCCTGCATCGCCCCAAATCTGTGCAACTCAGTCTTTCCAGAGTTTAGTCTCATTCACTCCTATGATGATGACCATGAACTCGAGTTCTTTGATGTTCGCTTTATTATTTTTTTTCTTATTTATTTGTTTTTACATTGGTTCACTTTGGACACCGGTATCCCCTTGACAGAAATGCTTGGGAAGAAAGCGCAGACGTTATCAGCGTCCCTAGACCGGTGGGTCTAACGCGGTCGATATTGTTCCAGAACAGGGTTTCTCGGCCTCGGCACAGATGACATTTAGGGCTGGATAGATCTTTCTGTGTGAGTCTGTGCTGTGCCTTGTAGGGCAGTTAACAGATCTCTGACCTCTATCTACTAGTTCCAAGTAGCATCCCCCGCAAGTGGCGGCAACCCAAAGGTCTCCAAACATTGTCAAGTGTCCCCTGGTTGAAAACCGCCGTTCCGAAAGATTGTCTGAGGCAGAGACACAAAAACAGAAAAATGAAGGGAATTTGATGTTGGAAGATTCACTGATTTACGCTGATTGCAGGGAGGCCCCATCTGCACTACAAAATATTGCCCATTTAGTGCATTTTAGCCAATGGGGTCTGGCTGCGGGCGATCCTCGGGGGTCTGCCTTGGTCAGACCCCTTGATTCATTTCCTGGATTTCCTTGATTGATCCCTGTGTATCTCATTTACTGCTGAGGTTTTAGTGATTCCCAGTAGGCTAGAGAATCCATATCGATCTAAACCTTTCTGCTGGGCTCTGGACCATTTCTTACGGAATCTAGACATTCTCTGAATGCTTCAAACATGATTTTCTCTAGATTGATTTATCGCATGGGTCAGGAAAATAAGTTGCCACTAAAATTTTTTTTATTTATTTATTTTATTTATTTTTAATTTTTTTTGACACTAAAATTTTAATGATATTTCTCTTCTCGAAACTTTTGCTGGTTCTCCATCGCTCTCAGAGGAAGTCCAGCCCTCGTAACATGACGGACAAGGCCCTTAACAATCTGCCTCTTGTCCTCTTTTTTTTGTTTTTAAACATTTATTTATTTGCTCACAAGAGAGCCAGGCAGAGGGAGAAGCAGGCTCCTCGCAGGGAGCCCGACGCGGGACCCGATCCCAGATCCTGGGATCACGACCTGAGCTGAAGGCAGACGCCCGACCGCTGAGCCGCCCAGGGGTCCCTGCGTCTTGTCCTCCTGGTCTGACTAGTCCCTCCCGCCCTGGCCCTGGTACCTCGTCCGGCCCACCCGCGTTCTCTCTCCACTCAAGCATTCGGTGTGGTCTCCGTCCCCCGGGCTCAGTCCCGCGGCATCTTCCAGTGCTGGCTTGGATGTCCCCCGTCCCGGAGCAGCCGTAGGGCCCGCAGATTGGGCCGCACAGCCTTCCCATGTGATCCCGGGCCGCCTCCCTCGCAGGGCCAGGCTGTGCCACGAGGATTTACTTTCACTAAGAAAGCCACACTCCCCGGGGCTCCCTAGGAAATGAGGCCGCGGTGTGTGGGTAAAGAGACCCCTCGTTGATGAACCGTCAGAGTTTATCAGAAAACCCAGGATCCAAAGAAGTTAAACTCGAATCCCGGAGGCTCCCAGACGCCTCCTTGGCTTCAACCCTTCCTTTGTGCCTTTTCCCGTCGTGGCTGCAGAGCAGCTTCTTGTTGTGACGCTTCCATCCTCTCCCCGCTGGGGCTGGGGGCTGAATACGCGTTAATTGTATTTTTCTTATGCCTATTATTCGTTTCCCTTATTGTGGTAGCAGCACCTTGCTTTCCTCTCAGGGGATTACCCTGCCCCGGACCTCAGTCCCTTACATGTCAGCGGAGCCAAGATCTTTCCCCAGGATCCTGGAAGGAGCCGTGGACCGGCCCTGGGTGATCAAACGTCCCATCCCCCTGCACGGCTGTTGGCCTAGGGGTGGCTCTAGTTAGAGCAAGCAAATTCCGGGGCGTCTGCTAGTAGCACAGGGAGACTGTGTCTTCTGAGACTGTAGTAAGGCGGATATGAAATTGACCTTCAGGAATCTCTCATACGGAGAATACATACCCAGGAATAAAGCCAACACACAACATAAAATAAAATAAATATAAATATTTATTTTATTTTTTATATATATTTATTTTATATATATTTATATATATATTTTATATTTTATAATATAAAATAAATAAAATAAACATAAAATAAAGCCAACACACAACAATAAAGTGACAATAATGCGTGATCTGTCCTTGAACCCACCCCATGCTAATGACCCAACAAATTCCCTTTGTTGATTGACTTGAATGGGGCTGTGTCCCTTATAACCAGAGGAGCCCGGAGATCATATTCAGTGATTTTCCCACATATAAACCAGTCTCTTACGTTCATGACACTCCCGCCTCCCATGGTAGCCTGTTGGGTTCATCTTCTCGTCTCCAACACCACTCACGGCGATCTAGGTCGGGGGCTCTCCACGCACACCCGGATGGATGGATGACGGATGCGCGAGTGGATAAGGAGAAGTGTCCTGGTTCCAGCTGTTTATGCTTTATTTAATTTAATTTAATTTAATTTTATTTTATTTCTTCTTATTTATTTATTTTTTAATGCTCTATTTTAAAATTGGGACTTCAACTTGATCGTGCGAACTCTGCAATTGCGGGTCCTGTGTTTACTGACTTGACGTACCTCAAGGAAAATATCCATTTTAGTTAGTAAAATGTTTAAAAGCCACTTAAAAAAAAAGATTTTATTTATTTATTTGAACCAGCGAGAGAGCGTGCACGCATGCATGGGGTGGGGGGGGCGCTCGCCTGCCCAGGGGAGCTCTCACCCCCCGCGTCCCAGGGGCTGTCGCGGCTTCCCGAGATCCCAGACTGGACTTTGGATGCAGCTGCCTGAATGGAAAATGCTGGTGCCTCACCCGTTATTTTCTAAGACCCGGGGCCGCCCCTGTGGCCTGTCCCCAGCCCGGCCTGCAGAACCCCGTCCTCCTCCTCCCGGCCGGCTCCCTACGGCCCCGCGGCCCCCACGGGCGCTGGCTCAGGAGCCCCGCCAGGCCTCACCCCCCGCAGGGCTGCAGGCCGAGGCTCCTGGCCCAGAACACGCCAGCCCTCTGAGCCACCAAGGGGCCGGGGCCGTCACGGTGCCACGTCCAGGGGCGGCAGTGCTGCTCCTAGTTCCCAGCACCTTCCAAAGAACTTGCTTCTTTCTCACGGAGCGCCAGTCAGCCCCCGCCAGGAGGAATTAGGGTTTCTGGACGCTCGGCAGGCCAGCCAGCTGCCCCCGAGTCCCCCCGGGACCCGGACCTCGTGTTTGACCGGCCCAGCCCCGCACCCCGGAGCTGCCGCGTGTCACGGAAGCCTGAGGAGCACATCCGGGCCTCCAGAGGGAAGCAAGGGACAGGGGGTGGTGGTGACAAAGGCTTTGTGTTAAGAAGGCGGCATCCCCGCCAGCTTGTCTGAGCCCGTGGGAAGGCCTCGGCAGGCAGGGCCTTGGGATTGTTTAACAAAGAATGAAATACTACGCCTGGAGATCTGGGGTGGTGCAGACAGCTCGCCATGATCAAGGAGTCAGGCCACAGAAAGTGTACTGTGCCTCCCTGAGCCTCAGTTTCCCCATACGGCCCAGGGAGGAACGTCCAGGGGTACAACTGTCCCCTGGAAGCCCTTTGGGATCAGGATACTCACACTTGGGCCAGCCAAGCGGACTGTGGGTGGGGCTGATGCTGCCTGGGTCCGCCCGTAATCAGAGAAGAGATGAATCTGTTTTCCAGAGAGTTCCGTGGCCCAAAGGATCACCAGCTTGAGCAAGCAGAGGGTGTTTGAGACTTGACCCTTGAACCTCCTGCGTCTGCTCGGGAGGCAGGCGGGACACGGCCCCTGTCGCCCTCCTCGGAGGTGGCCGGGAACAGCAGCAGCCGAAACAAGGTCCTGGGGCCTCCTGAGGGCCGCGGGCCGTGGGCTGCTGCAGTCCTTCCTGTCTGGGGGGGCCTGGGCCCTGGGCACGTGTGTGCTCCCCACAGGCAGGGGACCCAGTTTCACAGTCGTAGGCCATGCAAAGGCCTAGGTCGGGGGCCGGGGGTCAGGGCATGGCCGTGGGAGGGTGGCGGCGCCCGTGGGGACCACCTGGGCTCTGCGGGGCTGCTGGGCCGGGCCAGCGAGGAGAGGACGACCAGCAGCCCCGGCCGCCCCCTGTCCCCGCGCGGCCGTGAAGGCTCCTGGACCTGCTGTGGCCCAGCCCGAGGCCCCGGCGGTGCCCAGCGGGTCTACGCAGCTGGAGAGCTTCCCGGAGAGGGAGAGACCTATGGGGTGCTGAGGTCGGGGCCATGGGGTCGCAGCCCAGGACCCGCTCAGCTCCCGTTGGGGCCTGGTCAAGGCCACACCTGCCACCGGGAAGGGCTGAGCCGGCCTCGGGGAGCTTGCTCAGAGTCCAGGAGCCGCTCCGCAGCCCGCGGGGCCTCCCTGACCTCAGGCCAGCCCTGGGGGCCTGTGGGAACCAGTGGAGCAGGCCAGGTGGGGCCGCTGAGCGCGGTTCTGGCGCGTTCCTGGGATGCAGGGTCTGCACCTGCCTCTGAGCATCGTGGTGCCGGCGCCCCCCGATCCACAGGCTGTAGCGGGGGAGACGGGGGGAGGACAGGGGGAGGACAGGGAAGGACGAGGGGACGGGGGGGATGGGGGGAGGATGGGGGAGGACGAGGGGACGGGGGGATGGGGGGACGGGGGTGGCGGGATGGGGGGGAGATGGGGGAGATGGACGGGGTCTCCCTGGGGGGGAGATGGAGGAGCTGGGACGCCCCCCTCCCCCGTCTCCTGGAAGGTCAGCATTGGCCAAAGCGACATCTCCCTGACGCGGGTGGGCCTCGAGGGGGGGTCTTCCACTGTGGGGGCAGGGTCAGTGGTGTGTGAGGGGCTGTTCCTGTCAAGGGCGCCTCACCCGAGTGTCTCATCTCATCCCCAATCGGCCCTGTGAACCTTCTCTGGGGCCCAGGTGGAAGCACAAGCCACAAGGTGGCCAGCGGAGGCTATTTGCAAGGGTCCAGCAGGGGACGGGTTGCAATTCCATTCCTCAGAGACTCTTTGGAGCCCTACACTGACCCTCGGCGCCTCCTGCTGCTTGGTCCGTGGAGCTCTGGAAAGGGTGATTTTTTACAGACAAAGCAGGTGAAGATGTGCATAGAACACACTCTGCTCGGGACCAGTGTGCCCTGCTTTAGGAGCCTTTTTGGGGGATCCCTGGGTGGCTCAGCGGTTTGGCACCTGCCTTGGGCCCGGGGCGTGATCCTGGAGTCCTGGGATCGAGTCCTGCGTCGGGCTCCCTGCACAGAGCCTGCTTCTCCCTCTGCCTGGGTCTCTGCCTCTCTCTCTCTCTCTATCATGAATGAATAAATAAAATCTTAAAAAAAAAAATAAAAGAAACACTTAAAAAAAAAAGGAGCCTTTTTGAAGGACTGAATGAAGATTCACTTCAACATAGAATCTGGAAAGGCTCCTCTGTAGGGACTTCCCTTCCCTCATCACCCTGGAGGCGGGACCTGGTAGGTTGAGATGGTCGGACAATTTGTCAACCATGATAGATTCAGAAACCAAAGATTGTTATGAGCACAAATGTAGTTTTTTTGGACAATCCACCCAACGTTGTGTTTGCAGGGACAATTCCCAAGAGCTGTGATTGCCCTACCTGCAAGCTAACAGGCTCGCCCACCACGGTCTCATGAATATTGGAAGAGGACACGCAGGGTTCCTGGGTCAGAGACAAATAACTTTATTACTCACAGCCACAGAGGTAGCCAAAGCATCAATAGTTTTTGCAGCATGTTCCTGAACTCCAGCTCCCGCAGGGCTGTATGCAGAGCACCAGGTGACTTGTGCACACTCGGAGTGTGTGCCGTGGGAGAAGAATCTTGAGCTTAGAGAACTTGAATCTTCCATAATGGGCAGTAAGCAAACCTAATCTTTAAAAAAATTATTTATTTATGGGATCCCTGGATGGCTCAGTGGTTTAGCACCTGCCTTCAGCCCAGGGCGTGACCCTGGGGCCCCAGGATCAAGTCCTGAGTCGGGCTCCCTGCATGGAGCCTGCTTCTTCCTCTGCCTGTGTCTCTGCCTTTCTCTCTGGGTCTCTCATGAATAAATAAATAAAATCTTAAAAAAAGATGTATTTATTTATTTGAGAGAGAGAGAGAGAGAGCTCACAGAGGGAGAGGGAGAGGAAGAGGAAGAAGCAGATTCCCTGCTGAGCAGGGAGCCTGGGGTGGGGCTCGAGCCCAGGACCCCGAGATCATGACCTGAGCCAAAGGCAGACACTTTACTGACCGAGCCCCCGGGTGCCCCAAACAAACCGAATCCTTGCTCCAGGGGCAGATATCCTTTTTGTCTTCCGAGGTTATGCACCGTACAGTCACTTTTAAGATCATCGAGGACAGCGGCAGTCAGCTTCTCTGCCTGCAAGATGTGCGCAAACGTGGGCAGACCCAATGGGCTCAGAAATAGGGAATAGAAGGGAAGGGAGAAGAAATGGGTAGGAAATATCAGAAAGGGAGACAGAACATGAAGACTCCTGACTCTGGGAAACGAACTAGGGGCGGTGGAAGGAGAGGTGGGTGGGGGGTGGGGTGACTGGGTGGTGGGCACTGAGGGGGGCACTTGATGGGATGAGCACTGGGTGTTATCCTGTATGTTGGCAAATTGAACACCAATAAAAAATAAATTTATTATTATTAAAAAAAAAAAGAAATTGCTTACGTTGACCCGCTGAGGGGCTTTTGCAGATTGTCCTTGCGATATAAGATGCAACTCATTTGTTTTAGGTATTTAGAAAGAACCCAAGGGGAGCCAACTAAAACGAAGCAGAATGCAGCCCAGACGGGAAGGTCATCCTTTCCCCTGTGTGCCCGGCGGCGGTGGAACATGGCAGGGGGTGTAAGCCACAGCTGGGGCCGTGAACCTATTGGGCAGGGAGGAACTCCAGTGTGGGACGGAGGGTGCAGAGAAGCTTCCAGGGAGGCGGGGGTGAGAGGAGACGCCGCTTGTGACCGGGGGCTGATGCCTGATTTTCCTCTTAACTCCTCAGTTGCAGGTTTAGGGCTGGAAACCTAGGAAGGTGGTTGAGTCTCCTGCAGGATCCCGAGGATGCGGGGCTACCCCTCCGGATGCGCCCTCGGGACCAGCTGCAGACACTGGCCGCATAGACAGTGGGTGGGGAATCCCCCGGAGAGGAAGTGGTGGTGATTCTCTTCACATCGATTCGACCCCTTTTCCTTCGAAGGGGAGGGCGAGAGAGCCGTGCCCACAGGGAGAGGGCGCAGCCCAAGTGGCCCCCACACTGCAGGTGGCTCTTGTGACGATCTTGTGGGGGCAGCTCCAGGTGCATCCAAGGCAAACAAAGGGGGGCGACTCCGCAAAGCGTCAGCAGGGACATGAGTATGAAGAAAACTCCTTCCCACTATGGTGATTCGGAGGTAGGTGGCGGGAACCACGATGTCCTTGTCTCGGGAGTCACTGCGTTTGACCCCAGGCCTGCCGGGAAGGAGGGGGCGCACTTGGAGACGCCTCCACACCCCCCAGGCTTAACAGCCTCGACGGCAGCTAGTGAAAATCCGCTGAGCCCCCCTGCCTCCCCGAGGCCGGCCCCTGGGACCTCTTGTCTAGGGCGCCGGGCACGTTCCTCCGTGTGACACGGTAGCTAACGCCAAGCGACGCCACTGGCCACAGCTCGGAAGGAGGAGAGAGAAGCAGCGCGCCCGAGGGGCGTCGGGCATGCAGGGGGCTTCCCGTGGCGCCCGCCGGAGGCTGCAGGGGAGCCCGCCTGCCTTGGTGCCCGACACAGCTGCATGTTGTGTCAAACGGCTTTTATGATCATATTTAATAACAAATCCCGGAGCCTCCCCAGTGGTGCCGAATGGATCCTGAAGTGGGAGCTGGGAGGCTGCTCCTGAGCTCGGCGGGTTTGCCACCTTCCCACCACCAAGGCGCCGACCGGGTGGTGCTCGGATGAACACCCCTAACGGCCTTGCCTGCGGCCAGAAGTTCCTCAAAATCGGCACTTTGGAGCTGGGTTTTGCCGTCGGGGGTGATGGGGACACAGAGGAGCAGCGGGGGAGCTGGTGGCGGCGCATGCACGGGGACGCAGGGGAAGCCCTGCAACCGGCAGCGTGTGGAGGGCCGGGGACGAGTCTCCTGACCTTCGTAGGCTTTTCAGCTCGAGGATTTCCTGTTTGGGCACAAAAGCACCTTTTAGTTAGTGTTACAGTTTCCAGGTGGATGGGCTTTCAAGGCCATCCTGTCTTACAGCCCTCTTTGAGGGTTGGAGAAACTGAGGTCCAGGCAATTTGCAAAAAATAATGCAACGCTGAGCCACCTTCCCCCGCTGGGTGGACGGAGAATAGGATTTGCTCTAAACCAACGGGTAAGTCAGGGGCACAGCCGAGGCTCAACCATTAGTAGGTGGGATCAGTTCCTCTCGGGACTAGCACGGACGCAGCTGGGCGTCCGCCTGGGCACGTCACTGCGGTGGGCACCGAGACTGTAGGGGAAGCATGTTTGATCTCACAATTTCTCCAGAAATAACGGGGTGATTGGGATCCCGGGCGCCAGGAGTGCGTTGCTCATGAGGGTGACCTCTCTGGAGGAGCCAGCCGTGATTCCCTTGAGGACCGAGCTACATGGAGACCCCAAACAGCACACCCACGAGGGGCCGTTTCCCCGGACAAAGGGGCTCGGGGCAGGAAGCACGAAGGAGGCTCCCCCTGCCCCCTCCGCCCCCCCGGAAACCATGTTTGGAAATCAGAACATAATTCCCGCATTATCGTGTTTGGATGGTTAATGCTTTTCCTTATCCTTTCCTGCTTCTCATCAGCAGCGCTGCCTTCACCGAAGCAGCGTCTCCTTCCTTATCAAGGAGGAGTGGGGCGTGGAGAAAGGCTTAACTGCGCGGCACGAGGAGACCAATACCATTTGCTTATTAATATAACGAGGATGAGGGACAAAGTGGGAGAGGCGTGTTTGAGCATTTTATGGCCGCAGGTATCTTCTTTCAAAACATCTTAAAATTAAGCCGTGAGGCAGCCCTCACCATCCCCCAAGCGCCAGCAGGATGAGTCTCCCTGGGGGGGGGGGGGGGCGAGGGGAGCTGCGACAGCTGCAGCATATGCACTTTATTCATTAGGCTGTAATAAGAAATTCACCATTTTCCATAAAGGAGGTTCCAACAGGTGTGAAATTCTTCATCAGCATATGCACGAGGGAGCAGAATCACACCTCAAATATTTAAGATAAAACTCCTTCATAACAGCAAGGAAGCAAAACAGGTGTTAGATTACGGCAGACTTGGTGCTGCCATCCGGGATGTCCCTGAGCGATGGTGACATCCCCGTCCCCGAGAGCGGGGTGGGCCGAGCTTGCTAACTCCGCGGGGTCGGCTCCGCGGCTACGGGGATGGAAGACCACAGGGAAGAGGGCAAAAAGGGTCGCCTCTCGAGGAACGGAGGCTGGTGACCACGGCCCGGCCTCTCGCTGTGTCGTCGGGTTACCCCGGAAGACAAGGAACTTCCGCCAAAGTCAAAGATCGTTTGTGTCCCACGTTTGTTGGTTTGCGGATCTTACCCCCGCCCTCTTTTCTTAGTAAAAGACTTGTAAGCACACTCTGGAGCCACTGCAGGCGGGGTTGGCGCCGTGGCCTCTGCTCGTGTGTGATCCGGTGCAGCTCATCGGCCGACGGCTGTTTTTCGCACCATCTGCATTTGCCGGCAGAATGGGGCGCGGTGTGGGGCCAGGATGGAGGAGGTTAGGTAACGTGCCCTGAAGGCAAACGAGAACCTCATTGCGTCTATGCCAAAGGCCATTCATGCCGACGCCAGAGATGTTTCAGCGGCGGCGACGGTGGCAAGTGGCGATGGGATGGGGCGGATGGTCCCCAAGATCCTTCCAAGAACTTGGCTCGGGAGTTCGGGAGACGTTAGTCCGCTGCGAGGACCCTTGGGCCACAGAGCACGTTGGGCAACTTCTGGCCTGTACCCGATGCTCCTGGAGTTGAGGAGGGACCCTGCTTTTCTCTCAGGGGGAAACCAGCCTGAGGGACCGCCTGGCGCTCAGAAGTATTTCGCCGGAGGCTTTGCTTCTGAAGCTCCTGAGACCCCCGGGGAGGAAGGGCACCGGTCGGGGAGCATGGACGTCAGGAAGCCGCGAGGGAGGCGCTGTCCAGCTGGGTGTGGGGGACGTGGTCCTGCTCGGGGCGTGGGGCTTCCTGCAGCACTTACCTGGGCTGGGGCAGCCCGGCGCTGAGTTCCGGAGGCAGAGTCACACGCTACAGGGGCCGCTAGCCAATAGCCCTGTCCACGCGGGGTGCCGAGGGCCACACTGGCAGCGCCGCGTAGGGCGGGGAGCTTGTCTGTGGGGCCCCTTTACCACCATAAGGACGGGGAGGCAGGCCGGAAAGCCACCTCCCCAGCTCTGCCCCGGTGATGCCTCCAGCCAAGCCAGGGGAGGCTTCTCAGCAGGACGCTGTCTCCAGCTCCACGAGCAGCTCAGAGCCAATGCCGGGAAGGTTACAGGCGAGAACAATGCGGGACAGAAGCCAGATCGTCCTTAAATTCACCACCCCAAGATCATCGCCCCTTTCCGTCAAAGGCGGACAATTCTGGACACGAGTCAAGCTGGTAAAAATAGATTTTAACCAGGAATATACTATTGCGAGGGGGTGGGGGGGGGACAGTCCAGCATGAACCGAACTCAAATTCGATTGGTAGACGTAGCTGGGTGTCCTAAAGGGAGCCTGAGGGGACAGGAGGGGCGGTGGGGCTGAGCGAGCCGGGGGGACAGTTACAAGCAGGGAAAGGGCCTTGGCCAGTGTGGTTAGGCCACCCGGTCAGCCGACGTGCACCTGCGGAGGTCCCCCCCCTCCCCCGCCCCGCAGAGGCTGGGGCACAGGGACCTGTCCTTGGGTTGGCTGGAACCCACCGGGCAGGCACCCTGCGAGGGGCGCAGGTCCCCTAGGGCCGGGGCCTCGAGCACTTCAAACCGTGCGAGCGTTTCTCGATCCCCACGGGCCAAGGTTGAGGACAGAGCTCAGGAGCTCCCCAGGGTTTGGTGGAGCAGAGCCCTCGGCATGGTCTCAGAGCGGACCGGGCCGCGTGTTCCTGTGGGGTCGTGTGCGCTCGCTGGGCCCTGCGCCTCTGCAGCCCGATTGCTCCCCTCGGCCGCTTAGAACGGACGTCCGTCTACACCAGACATCAGCCCACCCCGCTACTGTAGTTACGGGGTTACGGACCTCAGCCTTCTTCCTGAACACTTCGGTTCTTTTCCAGAAGCATAAATAACTCGCTACGATTATCCTTTGTTAGATGTCTTTGCATATTTCTGATGATTTCTTTTTTATTTAATTTAATTTAATTTATTTTATTTTATTTATTTATTTTATTTATTTTATTTTATTTATTTATTTTATTTTACTTTATTTTATTTTACTTTATTTTACTCTATTTTACTTTACTTTAGACGTCTTTGCATATTTCTGATGATTATTTTATTTTATTTTACTTTATTTTATTTTACTTTATTTTACTTTGCTTTATTTTGCTTTATTTTATTTTACTTTATTTTACATTTTATTTTATTTTTTATTTTATTTTATTTTATTTTATTTATTTTACTTTACTTTTTATTTTATTTTATTTTATTTTACTTTATTTTACTATACTTCATTTTACTTTATTTTACTTTAGACATCTTTGCATATTTCTGATGATTTCTTTATTTTATTTTATTTTATTTTACTTTATTTTACTTTATTTTTTAATTTTTTTTAATTTTTTAAAATTTATTTATGATAGTCACACAGAGAGAGAGAGGCAGAGACATAGGCAGAGGGAGAAGCAGGCTCCATGCACTGGGAGCCTGACGTGGGATTCGATCCTGGGTCTCCAGGATTGCGCCCTGGACCAAAGGCAGGTGCTAAACCGCTGCGCCACCCAGGGATCCCTACTTTATTTTACTTTGCTTTACTTTATTTTACTTTGCTTTATTTTATTTTGCTCTATTTTACTGTACTTTATTTTACTTTATTTTATTTTAGTTTATTTTACATTTTATTTTATTTTATTTTATTTTATTTTATTTTATTTTATTTTATATTTTATTATTTTATTTTTCTCATGAGACACAAGCAGAGGGAGAAGCTCCCTGCAGGGAGCCTGACGTGGGACTCAATCCCAGGACCCCGGGGTCACGCCCTGGGCTGAAGGCAGCGCTAAACCGCTGAGCGCCCCCCCACCCCCACCCCGCTGCCAGCTGCCCTGATGATTTCCTTGGAGTAAATATCCAGAAGTGGAATTGCTGGGACGAGAGGCACGCAGCCCCGTCTACACTGGCCACCACTCGGCCCGCCCTTGCCACACTGTTTCCTCCATTCCCTCTGCCCCAAGTGTCCTCGAGGTGCCAACAGCATCCGAATGACCTGTAGCTTCAGGCCCCGGCGTTAGCGGTCTCTGTCAGACGTCGTGTGCCACCCGCCGTGGGCTGGACACGCTGAAAGTGGAGCTCGGTCTCCTTTCCTGCTCCCGTCGCGTGTAACTCCTCTTTGCAGAGTGTGACTTCACCATCGGCCAGGTGGTTGGGACAAAGGTTCGGAAGTCATCTTTGCGTGTCCCTCCCGCCTCCGATAAATCACCGAGTCCCGGGAACCCTTCCCCCCGAGGGTCTTGAATCTGTCCACACACTTCTGTTTTGTCCGATGTTGCCCGAGCCCGAGCCCCTGGCTGGTTTCGCTGGTGGCTCTCTGCAGCAGATTCCTAAACCCTCAGCACCCTTGTCGGGTGTAAACCAGCCTGGTGACCACGTTGAAACCAACGTGACCGGGACACAGAGCACTTTCCCCTGGAGATTTACACTGAAAAGACGACTCAGGCCAAGTTTACCCTGAGGACTGGAGAGTGGGGGGCTAAGCTTGCCGTCCAGTCTATAGAGAGGTTGGAAATAAGGAGTCTCTTGGTTTCCTCAGATTGAGGGGTGTCTGTCCCTCACTTTCCCTCTGAGATGACGTCCAGGTCTGAGTTACAGGCCGGGTTCTGGCAGCGGTGAGGCCAGGCCACGGCCCCGGGGCTGAACCCCCCACCGGTGAGCTCCTCCTGGGTCAGCCGGGAGCCTCTCGGACGCCGGCTGGGTTCCTCTCTCCCCAGGAAGAGCCCACCTGGCTCAAGTCCTGGATGGACCAAGTGCTCAGGAAGGAACCGAGGACACGCTTGGGCCCATGCTGTGCTGGGGACCCGGCCAAGGGGAAGAGCGGGTCCCAATCCCCAGCCCCCAGACCTGCGCAACGAGGGCAGCTGCTCACGTGGGGAAGCCCTGGCCGTTGGCTGAAACCAGGGTGTCAGCTGGGGCCTCACTCGAAGGCTTGACTGGGGAGGTTGTTGGCAGAAATCAGCTCCCTGAGTGTTAGACTGAAGGCTCCAGTTCTGAGCTGGCCGTTGGCCATAGGCTCCCGCGTTCCCTTCCAGCATGGATGTCCCCGGCCTGCCAGCTCCCTTCGTCACAGCATGCGCGCCAACGAGGTGCTAGACGGAGTCTACTGGCAAGAGGTCAGCCTTTGGCGACCTAACCACTGAAGGGACATCTCACCATCACACCTTTGCTGTGTCCTTTGGCTTAGGAGCAGGTCACAGGTCCTGCCCAGACCCAAGGGCGGGGGATTGTACAGACCTGGGAATACCTGACGCTGGGGCTCAGCGCCCACCGCCCTGGAGGCTGCCTGCCGCAAAGTAGGAGGCTGGCAATGTTCTCATTGCCTCCAGCTGAGCAGCTCTGTCCCCTGGAACCCGATGTTCCAGCAAGGGCTCTCCTAGCCCCCGACATTGGAACCTGCCCATTCCTCTGGCTGACTTGTGACCTCCTTGAGGGCAAGGCCTGTGTCTCTTCCGCTCTCTGCAGTTATCCCAAGGGCAGCCCCTTCTGACTTTCAGGTAGTGACCACACACTTGATGGATGAGCACGTGGGGAGCTGAGATGGGAGCAGAGCCACAGCCCCTACCTGAGCTGCTGGTGCCGAGGACAGAGCAGGTGGGCCTCACCTTGGGCTGCGCTATTCCTTTATTTTTTAATTTATTTTTATTTTTATTTTATTTTATTTTTTTAATTTTATTTTTAAAAGATTTTATTTATTCATGAGAGACACAGAGAGAGAGAGAGGGGCAGAGACACAGGCAGGGGGAGAAGCAGGCCCCATGCAGGGGCGGCCCCTGTGCTGTTCCTTTAGATGCTTCTGCAAAACCCGTCTTCTGCAGGAAACCTGAGCCTTTTATTTTTTTTTATTTTTTATTTTTTTAAACCTGAGCCTTTTAGCCCAACTCCAGCTCTAATCCTTTCTAGACCACTCGCGTGCATTTCCCTGTCCTGATGCTGATGCTCTTCCCAAGCTTTGCTTTCCAGATTAGAATCAGAGTCGGAGAGGTTCCCTTTTCCTAAACCCCTTGAGTACCAGCCCCCACCACCACCGCCCTACACATACACCAAACACCCACAGCAGGATGCCTCAGTTTCTCTGCCCCAGACAGTGTCATCACGCAGTTGGCACGCTGGTGCTTCCCACTGTTCCCTCCATGGAAATCTGGACTTTTATGTACAGGTTCCCAATTTGTTTCTTTTAAGGATTTTATTTATTTATTTGAGAGAGAGAGAGAGAGTGAGCGCAGGCAGCGGGAGCAGCAGGCAGAGAGAGAGGGAGAGGCAGGCTCCCCGCTGAGCAGGGAGCAGGGCCTGTGGCTCCATCCCAGGGCCCCGGGGTCATGATCCGAGCTGAGGGCAGATGCTGAACTGACTGAGCCCCCCCATGCACCCCCATATTCCCAATTTGTGCAGGTAAAACACAACTATCAGCAGACCCCAAGCAGCCCGTGGGCCGTCGGCGTGTGACTCTTGGCTACGCCAGGCGCCCACACAGTGACCGCGCTGTAGGACCGTGGAGGCAGGACGGCAGTGTCTCCTAAGTGCCTGCGCACGGTGTGTACTCAGCAAATGGCCTTGAGGCCAAGCGCTCCCTGGGCGGGGATGAGAGGACCCCGCTCCGCACCCCGGCCGGGAAATGGTCCTGTTGGGTGGGGAATGAGCCCGCGTGGGGGAGCCCTGTGGTAGTGAGGGTGCTTTGGTGGTCGGGGCCAGCTCGGGGGCTCTGGGACCGCTCTTTCAGGAAAGCGAATGGCGAGGAGGTTTCTGAATCCCGGAGTTGCTGCGCAGAAGCGGCACCGAAGAGCTTCTTTACGTCCCTTCTCCCAGCAGATCAAAGTGCATTTGGACAATCAAGGTCCAGAACATGTTCAGAAAAGAGGCGCAGGCCCAGCAGGGTCAGGAAGGCCCCCCGAGGCGGAGCCCCGTTAACGAGCTCCAGCGCTCGCTGCCAGCCGCGGCCCGGCACTGGCCACATCCCACGTCGCGCGGCTCCCACCCTGGCGTGGCTTCGGGGCCGTGGGCAGCCGGCGCCCTCCTGCGGGTTACGCAGACCCCGCTTCCAGCCGGAGCTGGGGCCGGAGGCTTCTCGCCGAGCG
The DNA here is from genome assembly GCF_003254725.2 of Canis lupus dingo. Lineage (NCBI taxonomy): Eukaryota > Metazoa > Chordata > Mammalia > Carnivora > Canidae > Canis > Canis lupus. Next base: position 122,265,329 of record NC_064243.1, read on the forward strand.
CCTGAGCTACTGTGGGGCTAGGGAAACGCGGGGCGTCAGCGTTGGCGCGGATGCTCGGCTCTGCTCGCGTGTCTCAGGTGGAGGGAGAGCCAAAGCCTGGGTGCGGACGAGCTTGGGTGTAGCGGCAGATGCTGATGCAGGCGGCAGGCGGGGCGGGGGGGGGTCCTGTGACCACAGCTTTCCGACTCTGCGACGGCGAAGGGCCGTGTTTTCTTTCTTTCCTGGGCAGTTGCAACTTTTTTTTTTTTGCAAAATTCAGTAAAATGTCAGTTACGAGACAACTGAGATTGAAGCAACATGCATGTGAAATACGTGCCCTGGATTTTTATGGTGAAAGCGTCGGACAGGCGTATCGTGCTCCATCGCGTCGCGGTTGAGGTTCCTTTTGGAATCTGTCTCAGTATTTCGTCACCAAGGCCGGAGCACCTCCGAGGCCTCCCCGGCCTCTGGGCCGCCCCCCTCCGTGTCCTTGCCTGGCCGGTCCCCCTGCCGCGAGCTACCCTTCCTCATCCTCTCTCCTCTCATGTTGAGCGGGTGCCCGCCACGCCCTCAGCCCAGCGCTGTGCCCCCGGGTGCCCACATCTGCCCCTGTCCACCCTCCTGCAAGGCTGCTCACGGTTGGGGTGCAGCCCTGTCCCTGCACCCACCCGGCTCCTCCCGGCCGGGGCCTCGGCCTCCCACACCTTCGAACCCTCTTATCTTCCCCCCACAAGACTGAGGAAGAGACCGACTCCCTAAAACTCACCTCGGGTCACATGTCCTGCCTGACGGCTGAGCCCTCTGCACCGTGCAGGCAGCTGCGGGGTGAACGCTAAGCACCCGTACCTGGGCGCAGCCCCACATACCCGGTGGCCCCCCTGCCGGCCCCCCCCAGCAGCTGGCACACCTCCTGCTGTCCTTGAGTCACCTCGAGGGAGGGACAGGTGCCCATACGCACCGACGTTGGAGGCAGAGCTGGAGCTTCCCAGTCTCCCGAGTGGGGTGACTCCAGAGCACGGTCCATCGGCCTCCCTCTGAGCAAGTGGAGCCCCAAGCCGGACGTAACCTGCTCATCCTTCCCCGTCTTGCCTCTGAGCATCACGTCCCACGTAGACAACCCGCTCCAGGCTCATGTCCCGGGTGGGTCCTGGGACCCAGAACCGGGACAGAGAAGGCCCGGGTGGCTGCCTCTCGTCGCGTCTAGCGCCAGGGGAGGGAATAGTCCGTCACTGCCAGTTGCGACCGAGACTCAGGAAGATGCCTCGGGGCAGGTACTGAGTTACCTGGGCAGGTGACAGAAGGCCCGTGGGGCTAAGTGACACTTGCAAGCTGCAACCCCATGTTATAGGGGAGCTCGGGGGAGGACGGGCCAGGCCTATGTGGAGCCAGGAGAGCTTCGGCGAGGCAGAGGTGGAGCTGAGGGGAGGGTACGGGGCAGTTGTCCACAGCTGAGCAAACAGAGGAGGAGGCGAGGGTGTGGCTGCGCCCTGGGCGGCCCGGGGAGCCGGCGTTCGTGGACACCCCTGTATGCAGGTCGTGGGCTGGGTACGTTCCGGGCATCACCTCATTAAACCCTACGGCCACGCCCCGACTGAACACCTTCCTACGGAAGAGGAAACTGAGGCTGGGGGCCCGACCAAGGGGGACCAGGGTGTGAAATCATGAACAGAGAGAGAGACGGGGTGGGCCACAGTGACTGCTCGCGGTGGCCCTGCCCACGGAAGCTTCTAGAAGGCCTTCTCTGCAGCAGGTGCGCCGGGGCGTGTTCCAGGCTGGCTCCTTCCAGATTAAACATTAACCTTAATCTCTTGTGATGTTTCGTCTCCCGTAAATGTGCTCGTGTGGAGTAAGGTGTGAGTGACCTGGGGCTGCGACGTTGTCACCCCAGGGCTGGGGGGCAGAGAGTCGTCCCGCCTGGAGCCACCTGCAGGCAGGACGAGGACGTCCCCTCCCTGCCCCTGTAGTGAACGGCCCCAAGCCCCATCCCTCCTCCCCTGGGCTTGGCTTGTGCTCCAGGTCCACACCCCTGCTCAGTCCTCCAGGACCTTCCGAAACCCCGGCTTGTGCCTCTGCCTCCGTCTCTCTGCTCGTCCCCCTCTTTGGCCCCTGACCACATTCCCCGGGAACGCGGTCAGACATGGGGCTCTGGGGGGCAGGGAGGGGGCCGCAGGCCCGTGGGGCGGGGAAGACAGAAAATCCAGTGCACGGTGAGCGCTCGGGCTTGTTACCGTGGGGGCAATGGAGGCTCCGTCTCTTGGCGTCTCCCCCAGAAACTCATCTGCTGTGAGCCCAGGACGGGCCCTGTGCGAAGGACGAGACCGGGGTGTTCACGTTTACTGGCTTTGGGGCTGTGCCCTGGGCTTCCCTGGCACGGCGAGGGCATGTGAGGACGGCCGGGGGGCGGCCACGGGCAGAGACTCCGCGGGTGCCGAGGGGCGGTTCAGGCTGTGGCCCCACAAATGCAGCTGAAGCCCGCACGCGCGTGGAAGCGACACGTGGTGCACCCGCTGGCCGACTGTCGAGGGTCGCCGGCACCCTTGGGGGGACATTCAGCTTCTCGGCTCCTTGGCCCTGGTTGGTCCATGACCTGTGGCTGCGGCCGCTGCCCTGCGGGCCGCTCCCTTGGCACCGGAGAGCTCCATGCGCCTGGGCCCCCGGGAGTCCTGCTCTCCGCGTTCCCGCCCCCGGGATCTCCAGCTCCGGCCCCTTCCCTCCGCCGTCTCTCGCCTGCACCACTCTCAAGTGCCCACTTCTCCCAAGAAGCGTTTGGGAGCTTCTCCGACCCAACGCGAGCCCCCGGCTCTGTCCTTCATCCTTACGCTGCCAACTCCACCGCCCGCGTTTCTCTCTCACTTGCTTCTCTCCCGTCTCCTGTCCTCAGCACCGCCAGCCGCCAGCCTGCGCGGGACGCCGGGGAGCAAGGCCACGGAGGTGCACCCCCGGCCCCAGGGCGTCAGGTGCCCTGGGGCATCGGAGCGCGGCCGAGCCCTCCCGGAGCACCGCCTGGTCAGCCCCCCGTGCTCCCGAGCCCAGCAGGGCGCCGGCTGTTTCCCTTCTGCGCGTGTGACCACCCCCCCCCCCCCCGGTCGCACGTCCTCGGACGGAGTGGCACCTGCTCTGCCCGACGCTGCTTCGGCCCCGCGGCCGCCGGGCTGCTGGAGATGCCAGGTGGTGCCGTAGAGCTGCCCGGCAGCCAGGCCCCCAAGTGGCTGCCCCCAGCCCTCCCGGTCGAGGCTGCAGTGCAGGGGGATGTGCGACCCGTCGGGAGAGACCCCATCATCCGGGACCCGGCGGCTGTGCCAGGCGCCCCCCAAGGGGTAGGCGCATCCTCGGTCACGGCAGACACCTTCCTGCGGAGGCTGCCGAGATCCCCGCTTCCCTGGCTCCGTGTGGAGCCCTGGCATGGGGCGGGCACTGTGGGGGGCTGCAGGGACCCCCCACCCCAACAGCAGCATCACTGTCCACCGGATGTCCCAAGAGCGGCGTCAGACTTGGTGACTACGGGCAGCGTGTCCCGAACCCAGAGACCTGCGGCCTTGTCCCCGCGTCAGCCCTCGGAGCGGGCGAAGACGAGCTTCGGAACAGGGCCCATCGACGCGAAGCTTGGGCTGCTTAGGGTGAAGGTTCTGATTTTTCGAAGTCTTTAAATTATAAAAATAGGTTCTGTCTTAAAGTGTATGTAGTGTATTCACAGTCCCAAGAATATAACGAGAAGCCACGTACCCACCATCCGATTTATCATTTATTTATTTTTTATTTTTTAAGATTTATTTATTCATGAGACACAGAGAGAGGCAGAGACCCAGGCAGAGGGAGGAGCAGGCTCCATGCGGGAAGCCCGACGCGGAACTCGATCCCGGGACCCCGGGGTCACGCCCTGGGCCGAAGGCAGACGCCCAACCGCCGAGCCCCCCGGGACCCCCGCCCCACCATCCAGTGTAAGAAACCAGACATAACCCTGTGTGCTCCTCCCCAAACCCCTCGCCTCCCTGCTCCACCCCACAGGTAACCATTACCCCGAGGTTTATGTCCACCATTCCTCACTTTTCTTTATGGCTCTATCGCATTACACGCATTCCCAAATAAAATTTTAGTTACGTTGTGAGACACGGTGTTTCTACTCTGTGTATACATCGTGTGATTTGTTGTTTTTGTTCCATATTTAAAAAAAAAATCTGCCCACGTTCACGAATGCGGCCGTATCTCATTTATTTCCACCGTGATAGAGTATTCCACAGAATGCGCTTATGCACGCATTTATCTAGTTCGCTTTTAGGGAGGATTTGGATCGTTTTCAGTTTTTTGCTATTGTTCATTATGCTGCCACCAGCCCTCTGTACACATGGCTTCCGGGGGGCACAGGCAAGTGCAGCGGCTCTCAACGCTGGTGCCCCCCTCCACGACAAATACTGTGTCGTGTTCTTTTTATTGCTTCAAAATGAGGGTTTTGGATCCTATACTACAGCATACTCACGTAATTTTAAGAAATCAATCTAATGCTCTAACTGTAATATGGTAGAAAAATAAAATATAGACACTTATAACAAAAGATGACTGTGCCAATATGTAAATCTGGGCTAAAAATGACACCAGGAGCCAGAATAACGACGTCAGACGCTTGCACCTACGTGCAGACTCACCTTGACTTTTCCAGCCACCGAGGCCATTTTGGGATCAGGGACCCAAATACCATGTGCAGAGATCCCAATAGAGACATGATTTTCCGAAACGTTGGCCAATTCTGGGCAAAGTTCCAAACGACGTCAATGGAAAAGCACAGTCTTCCTTCGGTTTAGAAGATAGCGCATTCCTAGAAAATTCGGTCTGTTTAAAGTCATGAAAACAACACGTTTTTATGTATATATGTATATGTGTAAAACAAAGGTGCAGTAGGATTTCAGGATCAGCTAAGTATGAACAGGTACTTACCTGTAAAAATTGTGCAGTCACATGGGATGCAGAGGATTCATTTCTGTGTGAGACGTCCCCGGGAACTGTAGGACACCCAGCCCCGTTGCCCGTTGCCCCACCTACTAAGTGTCAGTGTGCCCCTCCCTCCGTGACACCCACAGGCTTCCAAAGTCCTCCTGGGGTGTGGTGATGAGCCTGTAGGGAGCCACCTTACTAGGGTATTTATCTAAAAGCGCTAGGATCGGGAGCGAGTGCACACCTAACTGATTAGGGGATAGCAGGTGGCTTGTCAGGACGGCTGGACCAGTGCACGGCTCGGTCATCCCTGCCTGAGGATCTCTGTCCTTTGGCTTTCCTGCCTGCACTGGGGATTGTCAGACTTTACGTCGTCGCCGGTCTGGTGGGAGTAAAATTGTCTTTCATTCTATTTTCTCAGCTTCCCACACGGTCAAGCACTGTTTCATATGTTTATGTAACATTCATGTTTTTATTCTATGAACCTGACTGGTCCTGTCATTTGCCCATGTTTCCCTATTTATCTTTAAAGGTTCTTGGGCGGCCCCGGGGGCTCAGTGGTTTCGGGCCGCCTTAGGCCCCCTCACCCTGGAGGGAACTCGATGGCACTCGATGGGACTCGAGATCCCCGATCGGGCCCGGGCTCGAGTCCCACGTCGGGCTCCCTGCGTGGAGCCTGCTTCTCCCTCTGCCCGTGTCTCTGCCTCTCTCTCTGTGTGTCTCATTAATAAATAAATAAAATCTTTAAAAAAATAATAAAGGTTCTTTATTTTTGTTGGGTAATAATCCTGTGTCGTTATGTGTAAGAAAACATCTCCTAGTTAGTGACTTTGTGTTTTCACCTGTTTTATAGTGTTTTTTTGAGGAGAAGTTTGCGATTTGAATTGTATACATAAAGATACATAGAATTATTTAATCTTATTACTTTCTCTTGGGAAAGATTCATCCAGTCTGCTCGATGAGCTCACTATTTGTCCATATTTTTTTCTATCTTAGTAAAACATATCATCTCTCTCCCGGTCCTCCACTTCCACATTTATGCGCTTGCCCTTTTCAGCTCTGAGGAGGATTTCCATGACACCCTTCAAATAGCCGTTGGTACAGTGGGGTCCTGGTGTCTCTACCGTCTTGAGCGGTGATTTAACAGGTGGCGCTTGGTGAATGTCAACCACGGGTGCTCAAAAGCAGAGCTGCCTATCTCCAGATATTCCGTGGGAAAGCAGGGGTCTTTTTGACGATCCCAAATATAACTGAACCCACAGAATCATCCAGACGTAGGTGTTGAAGAAGCCTACGGCTGTAAGGCTGTAATGCCTCTGTCCCTAGATGCGTGCGTGGGAAAGATAACAGATTGAGACGGACTTTCAGGTTGGCCTCTGCACTTCCTCAGTGACGGCAGCGGAGGGGATTGATGAGCTGGGGTGAATAGGGAGTCTCTGAAAGCCAGGCTAGTAAATTTGCTGTGAAAGCTGGTCAATCCCACTTTTACCTCTTAAGCTTTATCTTCTGGTGGTTCAAAATGTGAAGAAAGCCAACCAGCTAGGATGATGTAGAACTACAGGGAGACAACGGCTTCGCAGGCGAGCAGTCCACTCTGGTCTCCCCCAGAGGTTCTGGAAGACTTCCTTGGTGGCTTTTCTCGAGCTTACCCAGGCCCCCATGTCCTGCCGAACCTGGTGCTGGGGGCTGGGCACATCGCAGCATCAGCCCTCTCTGACCAAAGCCTTCTTGGTGGGGTCTGACCAAACCTCTCAACCACGGATAATTAGACGGATTTGTGCTTAATGCATTTTTCCAATCAATGCAACAACTTGAGGACTAATTTATGAATATTGAACATTGAATACGGTGACAAAACACTACATTAAAACCCTATATATAAAAAAAACCCTATATATCTTTATAGATTAAAAGTTAATGCTGGGAATAGATTTATACTTGGCTTGGGGAACCCACAAGACAACAGTAGAGCATTTTCCTCCTTCCTTTTACCTTATGGACTGGTAATATCCATAAATAGGGGTGGGAGGAGGGCTGGGAAATTAAAATCTCCTCCTGGGGAGTGAGGTATATCTTTTCCTTCCAGTATGTTCTAATCCATTGCCTACTCTCTTCTATTCCAATGACAGAACATAGACTCTCTGGTCTCCTAAGGCCAGTCCCTCTTCCCCCCCAAAAATAAGATCTGAGAATGTGTCTCCATGTCCGGGCTGAATTCCGAGAGAGCCAATTCTCTAAAGCAAGGCCACTCTCAGGTGGGCCTGACCCAAAGCAGGGGTGATTTCCACGCTCCTTTGGCGTTTCCTTCTGGGCAGAAAAGAACCTTGAATCCAAACACCTAGCTCTGGACGCCGGGGCCGGGAGGAAGGGCCAGCAGGTCTCTGAAAGACTTGCACGTACAAGCTGACAACCACCTCCCGGCTCCAAAACAAACAAATAACCCAAACAAAACAACATGAAATCACAGAAAACCTCAAGGCCCTCTGGAAAGCGCATCAGAGAAAAGGGGGAGGGGAAAAAGGTTTGTCTTATTGCATTTTGTTTCTGGAGGGCCAGGGACATCGCCAAAGAAGCAAGCCCAAGGATTTTTGTGGTTGGCATGACAGCAGCGTTGGCCGAGGAGATGCTCCCTGACGGGACCCGGGTGCAAACGCTTCCCGACAACCCTAATCGACGAGCGTTCTCGTTAGTATTCAGGGCGGCTGGGATGATAAACCATATGAACGATTTTGGTTCTTTGTCAGGGCCTGGATGATCGTTTTCCGCGGCACATCTGTAGCTGTGCGGACTTAATCCCTAACGGAAGACCGGACCGGAGGCCCGAAACGCAGGCACACCCTGATGCCGCAGCATGACTTGTGTGTCCGATGGGACGGACTTTAGAGGAACAGATGAGAGAGCAAGCTTCCCAGCCGGGGCCCCCTGGGATCTCGGATGAGCAGAGGATCCTGGATGCCCGGATGCCTCCTGGCCACTCAGAGCTGGAAGCAAGGAGGGGCTCTGAGGCAGGGTTAACCTGGGGGCTGGGGCCGTCGGTGCAGCGGCCTCCACCCTTGCCAGGCTCCCCGCGGGCCGTCTCCTAGCCCAGCACCGTCTCCACCACTGAACGGCTCCTGAGCGGGTTTTGAGAGACACGGAGCCAAGGCCGCAGGTGGTAGGCCCATCCCGATCCCACTACCCAGGCTGCACCCTACGTGATGGAACAGCCTTCCTTCGCTTTGCGCTCCACGGAGCAGGACCCGAGGCTGGGGGGCAGGCCCTCCCGGCAGCGGTCACCGGCAGGCCCGGGACTGAGTCGGTGTCCCCGGCCCCACGCAGCCCTCCCCGCACTGCTGTCCACCGCCTTTCCCGCAGGCCCGAGCCCATCAGCCCACCTGCGGGGTCCCCTTTCCGTCCGCGGGGAGCCCTGCATGGCAGGTGCACTCCCGGCTGCCTCGCAAGTCCCAGCGGGCAGGCCCATGGCGCTGCCCCGACCTCTCGGACCCGCGAGTCCCGAGGAGGGCGCCTCGGTGCATCACGGGGGGGGGGGGGATGCGCAGGTGTCTGTGCGCAGGTGTGGCGTGGGGCCTGGGGAGGGGCGCCTCGGTTCGTCACACGGGCGGGGGGATGCGCAGGGCGGGGCGCAGATGTCCGTGCGCAGGTGGGGCACAGGTGTTGTGTGCAGGTGCCGGTGTGCAGGTGCGGCGTGGGGCCCAGGGCGCAGGTGTCCGTGCGCAGGTGCGGTGTGGGGCCTGGGGAGGGGAGGCTCGGTGCGTCACACGGTGGGGGAAATGTGCAGGGCGGGGCACAGGTGCGGTGCACAGGTGCGGCGTGGGCCCCAGGGTGCAGAGGCCGTGCGCCTCCCTCGGCCAGAACTTCCTACACCTGCTTCTCCGCAGAGGCCCGGGCCTGCCTCCCACGCGCAGCCTCGCTGCAGGGGCGCGCGGGTGGGTGTCCTCCGATGGGGCGCGTTCCTGGGGCCACAGATTCCCCCCCCCCCCGCCCCACAAATGCGGACTCTGAACGAGGCACATCCCGGTGCGTCACGTGCACACGGGGGTGGGGGGCTCCGGGGAGAGGACAGCGGGGAGCCCCTCCCCAGCCGCTGACGCCCGCGACCCGGGAAGGCCGTCCTGGCCCAGCAAGGGCGGCCGGAGGCTGCTGTGACGTCCTGGGTGGATGCTGATGCGCAGCGCCTACCTGCAGTTCGGAAACACGGAAACAAAAACCAAGACTTAAGTGAAACTTGCCTCGAGCACCCACGGCCCACGGGGTCTTGGGGGGCGTTGGGCCGCATCTGCCTCTGCGTGTTGCAGGGTTCCGCGGGAGCTCACGGCCCCCACCTCCCACCTCCTCCCCCCGAGTGGCCGCACCTGCCAGCACCAAGCAGAGGCTGGCGTGGATGTCGGGGGTGGACGCTGCCCGGGGTGAGTGCAGGGGCAGGGCCCTGCTCCAGGTGGGCCGGCTTTACCTGCGGAGGCCAGACCTGGCGGGGGCTGGGTTCCCCAGGGCTCTCAGGGGAGATGGCAGGTGGGCAGCACCTGGGCATGAGCAGGAGCCGGGGGGCAACTGTGGGTACCAGAAACTCCCAGAAGCAGTGGGCGGCAGGCCGCCAGGGCCCCGGGACTCCGTCCTGTGGGCCCTCAGGTGCACACCTGCCGCCTGGCCTGGCCTGACGGCTCCTCCGAGAGCCCTTGCCCTGGCCTCGTGGGTGCAAGCGGCGCGCTTGTGAGTGGAGGGCAGCGGGCTGGGGCGCCACGGACACGGGAGGAAACCGGCCCACGGTCACAAAGCGCCGGGAGCCTCTGGAGCAAGACCCCTGGAGGGTGGGAGGGCAGCCAGGGCGGCCGCGGGGGCTCCCAGAGACTGCAGGCCCTGGAGCCCACGGGACCCTCACCGCACAGCCCAAGGCTCCACAGGGCAGGACCGGGTGGAGGAGCGGCCGGCGGGGACAGTGCACCTGGGGAAGGGGACGGGGGGCCCAGGAGGGGACGGTGTACCCCAGGGAAGAGCAGCCTGGCAGGGACAGTGCACTACAGGGAGGGGGAGGGGGGCCCTGTGGGGGACAGTGCACCCTGGAGATGGGGACAGGACCCCGGTGGGGATGGTGCACCCCAGAGATGGGGAGGGGGCCCTGCAGGGAACAGTGCACCCAGGAGGGGGGGTGCTGGGAGGGCACAGTGCACCCCGGGGACAGGGACGGGAGCTTGGTGGAGACAGTGCACCCCGGAGACGGGGACGGGAGTGGCCTGGACACCGAGGCTGTGCACAAGCCCCAGGTATGGGGTGCAGGCGGGGCTGCCAGAGGGCCCCTGAGGGTGCAGGCCTCCCTCCAAGGTCGCCCCCTGGATTGTCACCTCCTGTGCCACGCGTGGCCCTCCTCTGGGGTGGGGAAGGAGCTGGAGCTAGAGCTTGGGGCTCTGCTGTGGCCCAGCCCGGCTGCCCTGAGACCCGCCGGCTCCCGGCTGTGGGGTTCTGGTTGGGGCCATGGTGGAGCCAGGGCAGGTCCTGACCCCAGACCCCGGCGAGAGACGGGCCGCGGCTGGAGGATTTACGAGTCCGCGCTTTCCTGAACAAATGGGAAGGGTAGGTCAGGCCCCGTACGAGGCCCCCCGTAGGGTCATTTCTGCCCAGGCAGTAGGCCGAGATAGAGTACCCTGGGGAAAGAGCTGATAAACACGGTGGGGCGCACGTCCTCGTCTTCCAGGTCACAAAGCTGAGACCCAGGAGGGCCCGGAGGTCCCTCACGGCCACAGCCCACCGCCCACCGCCCGGCAGCTGTGGTTCTCGCAGTCCTATATGAAAGTTGCTCTATTGCCGGGGGGACGCTGTCTCCTGTGCTATTGCAGGAGAAGGCGGCCAAATAGCTACGACTCCAAGGAGACCTTAAACTGGGAGCTCCCCCAGTTAGAAAAAGGAAAAGTGCGCCAAGTGGGGGCCAAGGGCCAACGGAGGGGGGTGGTCCCTCGGAAAACGCCCGTGGGTCACACCCTGAGGGGGTTCAAGCAGAGTCACCCGTATTTGTAAGATCCCCGTATTTCACGGTTGCTCTGATTTTTCTACAGACGCTGGGAATCCAGAATCTTACATGAAACACTGCTTTTCCGTGTCGCCGGCCCCGTGGGCCGAAGAGCCCACATCAGCAGGAGCCGTCCAGGCTGCCGGTCCGACTGGAATGTTCTGGGGGGTCTTAGCCTGGGCTTGCAGCCCCCGCATGGGAGGATGCAGGAGCCCGTACTCCCTGTCCAGGAGGGCTCGTGTCGCCCCAGAGGACGCCTGTCCCATGGGGTCCGAAAGCAGGACTTCCAGTCACTCCGAAGGGCTTGGCGTCTCGGTCCCCGCGGCACCAGGCCTCCTCTGCGGCCTTGGCTGCACCCCGATGGGCACCGAGAAGAGACACGGACGCCCCTTCGCTTTTGGTTTTGAGCTCGAAAGGTCCTCCTTTGAGGACCTCAGTAATCTTTTTTATAAAGATTTTATTTATTGCCTTTTCTAGAATTTTATATGGTCAGAACTAAACAGTTTGCGGCGTTTCCAGGCCGACTTCTTTCACTCGTCCACGTCGATTTAAGGGCCTCTCACGGCTTTTCGTGGCGTGGCAGGCCGTCCTCTGTAGCGCGGAGTGACCGTCCGTCATCGGAATGTGCCTCAGTTTATTTGCCCGTTCGGTCGCTGCGGGACATCTCGGTTGCTTCCAGGTCTTGGCCAATACGAAAGGGGCTGTTGTAAGTTCACAGGCCGATTTTTGTGTGGACGCAAGTTTCCGGCCCTTTGGGTGGAGGCCAAGAGGCGGGATTGGTGGATCGTATGGCAAGTGTATGTTTAGTCCGGTAACAAGTCACCAGGCTCTCATGAAAATTCATTTTACCATTTTACGTTCCCATCAGCAACGAGCGCATGTTCTCGTTGTCGCACCTCCCACCTGCATTTGCTATTTTTGTTTGTTTGTTTGTTTTTTGCATTTGCTGTTAACACTTTGCATTTCTGCTACGGGTGTGCAGCAGCACCTCATTGCGGCCTTAATGTTTGATTCCCTAATGTCGTGACATGGGAACAACTTTTCTTAAGCTTATTTGCCATCCGTTTGTATGTCTTGTTTGGCGAAGTGTCCAGGTCTTTTTGCCCTTTGAGTAATTGGCCCGTTTGTTCTCCTATTTTGAATTTTAAGAGTACTTAGTACATTTCGGCTAAGTCTTTTATTAGATACATATTTTCCAAGTATTTTCTTCAGATCTGTCTTCTTATTCGTTTGACAATGTCTTTTGCAGAGCAGAAGTTTTAAATTGTAAGAAAGTCCAGCTTATCCATTATTTCCCTCATGGATTACTTTTTTTTTTTTTTTTAGTATTCTATCTTAAAAAATCTCTTTTCTTATCCAAGGTCATCTAGGTTTTCTCCTGTATTATCTTCTAGTAATTTAATAGTTTTGTGGTTTACATTTAGGCTGATTATCCAGTTTTTTTTTGAAGGATGTAATTCTGTTTCTACATTCATTGTTTTTTTGTGTGTTTGTTTGTTTTTACATGTGGATGTCCAGTTGTTCCAGCGCCATTTGTTGAAAAAGATGATCTTTGCTCTATCGTATTGCCTTTACTCCTCCATGGACGATCGACTGGTTACATTTATGTAGCCTTATTTCTGAGCTCTCTTTTCTGTCCCACTGATCTGTGGGTCTATACTTGAGTTTAGGGTTTCCTATCCCGGCACCACTTCTCTTGGAGATTTCTGCTAATGAATAACTTCTCCAGTCCAGTTGTGATCATCTATATTTGCCCGTCTTTCTAATTTGGAGACGGTGTTTTATCCTGTTACCTCACTTTTCTGATGGAGCTAGGAAAAGCTTTTTCATTTTTCAGCTTTTTACCTATTGGGATGGACTTTTAACCTCTTTTCATGTTGGGCCAAAACCCAGAAGAACAGAATAGGTGTTAAGACATATTTTTAAAAACTTTAGTACCAAACTTTATCCTAAGAATCAGAATTTTATAATGAAATCTAAGATACATGAATAAAATATAAGAATTAAAATTTTATAAAGCTTCTCTCTGTACAGAAGTGTGAGCACTTAAGTAATAGTAGTTTCTGAATTAAAATGAGAGATAATCCAAAATTTAAATTAAGAATTCTGAAGACTGAAATTCAACGCTAATTGTAACTCAGTATTATTTTCAGGATGGCAGAGTGGTGGGGTAAAATCTAGCATGTGAGTAGAAAATGACCTCCATCCCTTGGAGGACACTATTCTTGTTATGAGTGAGGGATGCGAGAAGCCAGAAAGATCCCTTAGTAGAAGGTATTATTGCGGTGGAGGTAAGGGGGGTGTCCATGCATACTTTCTGGAAACCAGCTCAAGAAAATAAATACCTTTATTTTTATGATTCCCCAGCAAAAGAAATGTTGAACTGGAGAAGTTAAACAAATTCTGGGGGTGAACATATCTCCTTGGAGATAAATGGTATCTTCTGGTGAGGGACCATGTGGGAAAGACACTCTGCCACACGATCTATTTGGAAGGGCCGCTGGTTTTTTGTTTTTTTTTTTTTTTGATGGATTATGATTTATGTTCTAGCAACGTTTGCTTCCTGAATATCAGCGATTCATCTAGTTTCCATGGTTTTCACTGATTGCCTTTATACTTTCTGTTTATGATGGCTCTTTATGAAGAATGGTATCTTTTGATGATGACTCTAGGCTCTCATATCTCTTTCATTAGTTTAATGAGTTGGAAAGCAAAGTATTTATCCTTCTATGTAGCTGGTAGTCGTACTTTTTTTCTTTTTTCAACAGAGTGTAAAGTTTTCAAAACCAGATAACTGTGGCAACTTTTTCTGCTCATGCCGCCTTCTCCCAAGGAAATCCACAGATGTCAGAACCTCGGCTTTGTTTTGGGGAAATTCTGCTAATGCAGTTTTGAAGAGCTTCTCCAGCCGAAGCCCAAAGCAGGAGCCCAACCAGCATGAAGAGGCCCCTGGTTGCATTGCCTGGTTAAACTACAACCTCCCACACAGAAAAACACGCCACTTATTTCTCCTCAAATCAAACCTGAATTCATTTACTTTACCCAGCATTACATTCTCTCCTGTAGGTCAGAGATTCCATTTGGTATCATTTCCCTAAACCTGAAGATTTTCTTTCTTTCTTTTCTTTGTTTTCTTTTCTTTCTCTTCTCTCTCTCTCTCTTTTTTTTTTTTATTTTTTTTGTAGTTTAGGTTTACTGGTAATTGATTCATTCTCTTAGCTTTTGTATATCTGAAAATGTCTATTTTACATTTACTACTTTTAAGATTTTATTTATTTATACCAGAGAGAAGGGAGGGTGGGGAGCAGAGAGAGAGGGACAAACCGACTGTGCACTGAGCAAGGAGCCTCACATGGGGCTCTACCTCAGGACCCTGAGATCATGACTTGAACCAAAACCAAGAGTCAGACTCTTAACCAGTTGAGCTGCCCAGGCTCCCCTCATGTTTATTTTCAAAAAAAATATTTTTGCTGAACATAGAATTCTTGGTTGAAAATTTAGTATTTTTTCCTTCAGAATTTAAAGGTGTCTTTTACTTTCATTATTTTCAATGAATCATAATTCTTATAATTTCCTCACTATAATACGACCATTTTCACAGAGAAGTTTATTTTCAGGAGTGAAAATAATGAGTCTAACTGTGATTCTCTTTGCCTTTACCTTTCTTGGGTTTTATTGAGCTTCTTGGGCTTGTGGGTTGAGGTATTTCATCATATTTGGGGGAAATGGCCATTAGTTTTTCAAATACTTTTTCTTCCCCATTCTATCATTTCCTTCTGGAACTCCACTTGTATTTTATATAACTGGTGGTTTTTGTACTGGTTATAGATGCTCTTCTTAGTATTTTTTTCCCTCTTTAATTATTTTTCTCTTTGTGCCTCTATTTAGATTATTTCTGTTGATCTGCTTTAGGCTTAACAAAACTTTCTTCTGCTGTGTCTAACATACTTTCAAGTCCATAGAATAAATTTGTTCAATAAGAGTTAAACATTACTGTGCTGTAATTTACATACAATAAAATGCATCGGTTATAAGTCTCTAAATTTATGAAGTCTGTAAGATGTTTATTTCTATTCAAATCAAGAGAGAACATTGTGCTCACTCCAAAAAGTTCCCTTGACCCTTTTTGAAGTCAACCCTCTGACCAACACAGCCATTTTCTTGATTTTTAAAAGTTTTGAAATCAGGTAGTAAATGTCTCCCAACTTTTTGTTTTTCTTTTTTTTAAAGATTTTATTTATTCATGAGAGACACAGAGAAAGAGAGAGAGAGGCAGAGACTCAAGAAGAGGGAGAAGCAGGCTCCATGCAGGGAGCCCGACGTGGGACTTGATCCCAGGGCCCCAGGACCCCAGGATCACGCCCTGGGCTAAAGGGAGGCTTTAAACCTCTGAGCCATCCAGGGATCCCCAGTTTGTTTGTTTTCTAAAATTGTTTTTCCCAGTCTCTGTGTTTTGCATTCCTTTCTTTCTTTCTTTTTTTTTTAGGATTTTATTTATTTATTCATGAGAGGCACAGAGAGAGAGGCAGAGACACAGGCAGAGGGAGAAGCAAGCTCCATGCAGGGAGCCTGATGTGGGCCTCGATCCCAGGACCCCGGGGTCATGTCCTGAGCTGAAGGCAGATGCTTAACCACTGAACCACCCAGACATCCCAGTCTTTTGCATTTCTATGCAAATTTTAGAATGAGCTCCTTAATTGCTATTAAAAAATCCTAATGAGATATTCAATAAGATTGTGTTGCATCCATATTGACTCTTGCTTTCTATGAACATGGTATATCAATAGAGCTATTTATTTAGGCCTTTTTTAATTTTTTAAAATATTTTGTTGTTTTTTTTTTTTCAAATCTTGCACATGCTTTAGTACATTTAATTCTGAATATTTCTGTTTTTGAATGCTGTCAAAAAAACTTTCACCTGTTTCTTTGTCTGTTTATATTGTATGGGTATGTATTTTATACATTCAACAGTTGATGGACATTTCAATTTTATTCCTGAATAATGTTATTACTGATGTGGGAAACAAAGGCAAAACCAAAAATTAGATTTCCTTACTGCCTACAGCCCATTGACAAGTCCTTGAAACAGCTCCTCTGGGAGCCCAGCTGCCTCAATGTTGACACTTTGCTAAGAGCAAAAGTGTCTTAGCCTGATTCCCTAGGGTCGTGTAAGTTACTTTACCATATTAAAAATTCCTTTGGAAACTTCCTTTATCTCTACCCCTCAATATACATATTAGCAATTGTTTCTCCAAGCATATGCCCCCCACACAATACACATTTGAAGGGTTATAACTCAAACTGAGAGTTTAGTGGACAGTAATAAATGACCTTTTTCTAACAAAAGCTTGCCCCCTCAAAACCCTAGAAACTTTGCTTCCAAAATCCCTTAGAGACTCACGCTATCTCTAACCTACTCCTAACTTCAAAGTATATAATCAGCTACTCCTCATGACCCAAGTCCAGCTATTTCTGCCCAGAGGTAAAACCACCTTTTTGCACCGAAGACATCTCAAGAATTCTTTCTTGGCTATCAGCTCTGAACGCCAACATTTTTACATCATTATGAACTTTTGTGAAAATGTTTTTGTGTGAACATTTACTTTGATTTCTCTTTAGTATATGCCTAGGATTGAAATTCCTGGGTCAGATGGTAGCTGTGTTTAACTTTTTAGGAACTACTAGATTGTTTTCCATTTTCCTGTATCATTTATGTCTCTATCAGCATAGTGTGAGGATTTGCATTTTTTTTATATCCTCATCAACACTTTGTCCTTATATGGCCTCTTTATTACAGCCATTCTAGTGGATGTGAAGTGGTATCTCATTGTGTTTCATTCTTTGCTTCTTATTGATTTACATTTACTGGATGATAGCAATACTTACTGAGCAATTTGTCATATGTTTATTGGCCATTTATATATTTTATCTGGATAAATGGGTATTCAGATCCTTTACTCACTTTTGTTATTTATTTATTCATTTATTTTTGGAGAAGGTGGAGGGGCAGAGGGAGAGAGAGAAACTTAAACAAACTCCATGCCCAGCATGGAGCCTGATGTGAGGCTCAATCTCAGAACCCTGAGATGATGGCCTGAGCCAAAATCAGGAGTCTAACCGACTGAGCCATCGAGGTGCCCCCAGATCCTTTACTCATTTTTAAAAAAAGATCGGGTGACCGATTGATCTTACAGATAGTGAGTCAGCTGGGTTGCGGAGGGGTGAGAGAGAGAGGGAGAAGGTCTTAAGCAGACTCTGTGCTGGGCATGGAGTCTGACACAGAACTCAGTCTCATGATTCTGAGATCATGACCTGAGCCAAAACCAAGAGTTGGATGCTTTATTGACTGCACCACCCTTTACTCATTTTTAAAAATTGGATTGTTGAGTTTTGGGAGTTATTCATATGTTATAGATATAAATCACTTGTCACTTATATGAGTAGCAAGTACTTTCTCCCATTTTGTGTGTTGTCTTTTCACTTTATTGGTGGTGTCTTTTGAGGCACAGCAAATTTTAATTTTGATGAAGTCCAATTTATTGGTTTTCTCTTTTTTTTTTTTCTTGTGTCTTGGGTTTCATAAGTATGAAGCCATGGT
Source organism: Canis lupus dingo (assembly GCF_003254725.2). Lineage (NCBI taxonomy): Eukaryota > Metazoa > Chordata > Mammalia > Carnivora > Canidae > Canis > Canis lupus. Next base: position 122,282,830 of record NC_064243.1, read on the forward strand.
CATCACTTTTTCAAGGTCATGTCATTTTATGCCTGTATTTTCTTCTAAATGTTTGATAATTTTAGCTCTTTTAGGTCTTTGATTCATTTTGAGTTACGTTTGTATATAATATGAAGTAGGGGTTCAAATTATTGGTTTTATATTTAGATAACCAGTTGTTTTAGCACCATTTGTTTTAGAAGCTAATCTTCCATCATTAAATTGTCTTGACACCTTTATCAAAAATCAATTGACAATAAATGTGAGGTGCCATGCTTTTCAAATTGTAATTTCCAAGTATTTCTTCTAGCATAAACAATTTCAATTTTAAAAAGTATAGAAATTATGTCCTTTGACCTTGCAAAACTTACTTATTAGTTCCAGTAAATTTTGTGTACATAGATTTCTTATAATTTTCTATTTAGATGACATCCTCAAATCTTCTGATAATGATAGTTTTATTTCTTCCTTTCCAGACCAGATGTTTATTTCTTTTTCCTGTCTTATTCCATTGGCTAGAATTCCCAGTGCAATATTGACTTAAAGTACTAAACACAAACAACTTGCCATTTTTCCCAGGTGAAGGAAGTTTTCTTTTATTTCTGGTTAGCCAAGAATTTTTGCCTTGGGGATCCTTGGGTGGTGCAGCGGTTTGGCACCTGCCTTTGGCCCAGGGCGCAATCCTGGAGACCCGGGATTGAATCCCACATCCGGCTTCCGGTGCATGGAGCCTGCTTCTCCCTCTGCCTATGTCTCTGCCTCTCTCTCTCTCTCTCTGTGACTATCATAAATAAATAAAAATTAAAAAAAAATAATTTTTACCTTGAATTGTTGAATTTTTTCAATTGTTACTTTTCTGCATCTAGTTAGGTCACAATATAGTTTTTTTCTCTTTTAGTATGTTAATATGGTTATAATAATGTTGGTTGACTTTTTGATGTTAAACCAACCTTGAATTTCCTGAATTAAGTCCCAATTGATCATGTTTTATTATATTTTTAAATACATTACTAGATTTAATTCCTTTTTTTTCTTTCTTTCTTTCTTTCTTTCTTTCTTTCTTTCTTTCTTTCTTTCTTTCTTCTTCTTCTTTTTTTTTTTTGATTCAATTTCTGATGTTGTTTCTATGATGTTTCCATTTCTGGTAGTGAAAGATATGGATCTGCAGTTGATTTTTTCTTTTCTTTAATTTTTTTTCTTGAAATGTCCTTTTCTAATTCTGCTATTAGGGAAATCCCGACCTCATAAAATTAGTTGGGAAGTGCTCCTTTCTTTTCTATTTTTAAATTTTTAACTTTTAAAATAAAAAAAAAATTTGTGTGAGAGAGAGAGAAGTATGAGTGGGATGGTGAGGGGCAGAGGGAGAAGGAGAATCTTAAGCAGGCTCCACACTGAGTGTAGAGCCTGACACAGGGCTTAATCTCACAACGCTGAGATCGTGATCTGAGCTGAAATCAAGTCAGATGCTTAACCAACTGTGCCACTGAGATGCCCCCTGCCCTCTTTTGTATTTTTTGGAAGAACCATATGGAATTGATATAAATATGTTCTTGAATATTGGGTAGAATTCACAGTGTAGCAGTAAAGTTATAACTTTACTTTATAAAGTAAAGTTACAGTAAAGTACTGTAGTTTTACTTATAGGAAGAATTTAAACTATGGATTTACTTTCATGATTTAATTTCAGCTTATGTATTTATTCTTAAATGAGCTTAGGTAGTTATAGTAGTTTGGTAGTTGTGTCTCAGAAATTTGTTCATTTTATGTGCATTAACTAATTAGTATAATTTTTAAAGATTTATTATATTTTTATTTAATTAAATTATTTTTAAGCAACTCTCCTTTCTGGTGACTCCAAAATGCAGACTTCTTAGGGAAAATCTATAGGAAGGTCCTTTGTCCCAATGATAGATAAATACTATTCTGAGTTTTGTGTGGTTTGACAGTAAAAGAGACAGGAATATTTGTGAGTCCTGTACCACTGGAAGTAATCAAACAGCAGAGGGCACTTGCAGGCACTTGTATTCCAGAATGACAACCATCCTTCTGTGGCAGAATGGAGCCTGGGGGGATGAGACAACCTTTGCAGATATTTCCAACCAGGGGAATATATGTTATCGGGAGCAAAACAACAGTGTTTAAGAGAAGCGTAGATGGTGATGTTGAGGATGTTTATATTTTTGAATAATTATGGGTCGTGTGCCTCACGTATATTGGTTTTTATCCTCAGAAGAGGGCTATGAGGTAGACACCACCCAATTTTACAGATGAGAAAACTGAAGCTCTGAGAGTATAGTGTGTTCTCATTCTGTGTCTTCTCCCCTTTCCTGCATAACATTCATTCTCCACTCTGCTCTGTGACCCCAGGAGGCTGATTGCTGTGAAGCACCACTGGGAGCCACTGGGAGCCAGGCGATCAAAATGTGGGGAGGGAGAGAGGTCAGGGTATTTCTTCTCTGTTTCCTTGTGCTTCTGCACCATGTCTCTGACAGTGGCTGCTTCCAACTCACGCTGGCCCCCAGTCCACCCCATCCTCTGCTCCTCCCTTCGGGCCTGTGACTACCAGGTCCTGGCTGCCTCCAGCAAAAAGGCAACAGTCCCTTTGTTAGCTCCCTTAACTCTATCAGGTTCTCTGTCTCTGTAACAACCACTGCACTGAAGCCTGATCACTTGTATGATCTGAGTGATTGATTCCTAACTGATATGATAAACAAATGTCCAGAATTAGTTAACTAAGTCTGATTCTGGTCGAGCAACTCGTCCCCAGTGGCGGGTTTGGGTAAGCAAACAAGTCAAAAGACAGGGTGGAGAGTGTCCCATCCTCTCATTCAGCCAGTAGTGGGATGAGGTGTTGGCTCTAGCAGCACTGGGATGAGTCCCGGATCTAGTAAGAAGAGGTCGTGGGGGCCTGGGGACCCTGGGTCTTGTTCTAGATTTGATGGCAAATTGCAGAGCCTCCTGGAGCGGCTCCTTTTCTGGGGCCCTTGGCATTCAAATTCCAAGGGCAGCTTCTCCACTTCTCGGGAACCTATAAGGAAATGATTTTGATGAAAAGTGTGGCCCAGAACAAGACAGTAAGACAGCTTTGTTTCCATGGCTCTCAGTAGTGGAGTCTGCAGGCTGTGGGGTTAACTCTTGCTCTGTCCACTTCAGTCCTGAGCTTGACATGGGCTGAGAAAAACCAGCAGGGCTTTCCATCCCCTGCTCCCTCGGGGCTGCCCACCCCCTGCCATGCTGGGTTTGGGGGCGGGAGGCATCAGCCTGATGTGGCCTCGCGTGGCCCTCACTCAAGGCTTGTTCAGGTCCTGCTGAGCAGAGAGGAGATTTCTAGCTTTTAAGAAGAGGACGAATTAAATCCGCAGCAGCAATGAGCTTACCTTGGCATTTTTCATGATTTTCTGCAGCATTAAAAACTTTTGCCAATGTTTGCATTTAATAGCTTCTGCCTTGGTGAAATTATCGAGGTTCCCAACTGTGATTTTAATGGTTCTTAGAGTAGTGGGGCATTTGTAAATTGCTATAAGAAATTAATAGCTACCTATGAAAGGGAGGGAAAAAATAGTAGAACAGGAATTAGTGGCTGCAAATTTAAGTGAAATGAAAGGAGGCAAACGTATGTATGTTTGGAGAACTTGGTAGATGTACAGGTAGACGGATGCGGATGCATTTTTTACGTTGACAGTTTTGTTTATTTGATACAGAAGGAAACCGGATAGAAACATAGTCTTGTTTTCTCCTGTGATAATTATTTCACAAGGAATGAGAGGAATTCCCGCCTCTGCTCTGCACCCCAGTGTACTTCTGGAAACTAGTCCCAACCTCCTGAGGAGGCTTTGGGGCCTTTGATTACATGTTTCAATATCTGAGGACATGGCTCAAAATCAAACGTGTACAATTGGAGATCAAGTGCCCCCCGGGCTTCTAACTGAGACCAGAAATCCAGAGTTTCATGTAAAATTTTCTTTTCTCTCTCTCTCTCTTTTTTTTCAGGATTTATTTATTCATGAGACACAGAGACAGAAGCAGAGACACAGGCAGAGGGAGAAGCAGGATCCATGCAGGGATCCCAATGTGGGACTCAATCCCCAGACCTGGGGTCACGCCCTGAGCTGAAGGCAGATGCTCAAGCTGAGCCTCCCAGGAGACCCTACAATTTTTTGTTTTAAAGGATGAAACAGGGAACCCTGGGTGGCGCAGCGGTTTAGCGCCTGCCTTTGGCCCAGGGCGCAATCCTGGAGACCCGGGATCGAATCCCACGTCGGGCTCCTGGTGCGTGGAGCCTGCTTCTCCCTCTGCCTGTGTCTCTGCCTCTCTCTCTCTCTCTCTGTGACTATCATAAATAAATAAAAAATTAAAAAGAAAAAAAAGGATGAAACATTTTTGTTAAGAGCACACCCTATGCAGACCCAGCCCAAACTACCAGGTGAACCTATGCAATCACCTGTCGTGAGGCCGTGCGTTGGCTATTTGCCACCTTCAGTCTAAGCCAAGGAACGCTGGGGCGTGTTGGAGACTGAGCAGTGGTGTGCGTTGAGTGCGCGGCTCCTGAGCATGCGGCTCCTTGAATCTCACGTTCGTCCACACCTGTGTGTGTGCACCCATCACTCAGGTGGAGATGGTGACATTTCAGTTCCCAAAGGGCCCCCTGAGCCTCTCCCCGTCAGTGCTCGCTCCCCACTGGGGGGATCTGAAACAGAGGCCGTGGGGGCCATGAGCCTCCCCGAGGGCAGGAAGGGGAAACAGGATCTGGGGGGCTCGGCGGGTGGAAGGAGGCCTTTGCTGCCTTGTACGTACCCTGGGCCTGGGCAGGCGACCGCTGGTTGGCCTCCTTAGAGCGGCCTCCGGGACAGTGGGCATGCTGAGCCGCAGAGGGCCTGGGCGGGCGTGGCGGGGAGCCTGGAAACTCAGCCCCAGAGACTGAGGGCGCGGAGGGCGTGGGGCTCCCGAGCTACGAGGCGGGGGCTGCAGCCGCCATCAGAGGTTGACACAGGGTGCGGGTGGCGGCAGCCGGTGAGCCACGTTCATGCATTTAGGCCAAAGCGCACGTGTGGTGCTTGTATTTCTTGCCGTGCGTGTGAAGGAGCACACGCATCTGTGTGGTATTTAATTAATTTATTTTTTATTTTTAATTTTTATTATTATTTTTTTTGTGGTATCTAATTTAAATTTTCATTTCAGAGCCCAGCCGAAGGGCTGTGGGCCCGGCTGTATGGACTGAGGTCCTGGTCCAGCCCTGGCTCTGGCCTGAGCAGAGGGTTTGCACAAATGTCGCAAAATTTCCGCTGCGTCTCAGCCCCTAGATGAACCGGCTTTCAGATTTTATTTTTTTCCCCAATAGATTTTTGTTCTAATACAGAAAAGGGGCCACGGGTAGGGGAGGCCTGGTAGGGGATTGAAGCCCATCAGGGAGGAGCTCCTAAGAACTGCGCTGTTTTTTTCTAATCCTGGAGGGACCCACCCCCCCGCCCCCTGCCCCCATGTGAAGCCAGAAGCCAGGCAGACAGTGTCAGTGCCCCCTCCCGACCCCTCCTGTGACCCCCGGGCCTCAGCCTCACACGGGAGGCGGGCTTTGCCCAGGTCGCGCCGAGGCCCCGCTTCCTCTGGTCTCCGCTCCCACGAGCAGGCCCAGAGTCCCGGCCTTTGACTGGCAGCGGTGGGCACTCGGAGGTGGTGGCAGGAGGGCGCCCCGCCGTCAGGGGCCCCAGCAGCACCCAGGGGGTGCCAGGCGGAGCTAGGCCGTTGCCGGGGACGCACCCTGCCGTCGGGGCCCCTACCCTGGGGGGCCCTGGGTGCACACCCGGCCAGCCACCCGACGGGCCCGCCAGGAGCTAAGGGCGCACAGGAGCGGCTCAGCAGCCGTGGGCTGCGGCGAGGTGTCCCCTGGACCCCCGGCTCCCTGCCCCTGGCGCTCGCCCGCCGGGGACCAGCCGGTCCTACCTGGGCTCCTGCTGTGAAGGGAGCGCGCTGGCCAAGCGCAGAGCTTGCAGGGATGGGGTAGGACCGAACTGACGGCTTACCAGACGTGAGCGAGCATCTGCGGCACTTGCCTGACTCGCAGCTCTGCTTCCTTCGGGCGGTATCGCTCTCCAGCAGATTTTCCTGATACTGGGGCGCCCGGGGGGCTAGGGGTGGAGCGTCTGCCTTGGGCCCAGGGCGTGACCCCGGGGTCCCGGGATCGAGTCCCGCGTCGGGCCCCTGCTTCTCCCTCCGCCTGACTCTCTGCCTCTGTCTCTGTCTCATGAATAAATAAATACAATCTTAAAAAAATTTCCTGACACCGTGGCTGTCTGCAGCTGCAGGCTTTCATGTGGCTACTCCTAGGGTCAGCATGACAACCCCATGTGCCATCACCAGATGGAGCCCACTGTCCCCTTGACCCCAGTCCCCCAGCTGGGGCTTGAGGTGTCCAGGGCGGGCAGCACCTGGCTGGCCCTGCCCCTGGGAGCGTCCTCATGCTTCCCAATCCTAGAGGCCTGCCTCCTGCAGACCTCCCCGTGGTTCCCAGTGGCCCGGTCCCTATCCTACCCAACCCTTCCAGGGTGCCGGTCAAGCAAGGGACATAGACACAGAGCTGGCGGTGAGCCCCCTTGCGGTCAGGGAGGGGCCCACTCCCCCTGCCCTACTGCAGCAGTCCCGACAAGGTCACGACCGCCCTGACTGCTCTCTCCTGCTTGGCGACGTTCACCTGGGAGCACTTCCCGGGAGACCTTCCTCCGCAGGCTCCAGGCAGGGGAAGCCGACCTTGTGCAGAAGTCAGGCTGGGCTGTGCTCTCGGGGGAGCCCGGGCCCAGCCCGTGGGCAGCTCTGCAGCAGGACTGATGCCCCGGAGCTTGTCCCGCCTGGAGGCAAAGGACCCCACACCAGCCTGTGCCCCCAGGTCCTGGGGGTGGGGTGGGGGCTGGGGACCAGACCTGGTTGCCTGGCAGCTGGGTGGGCGAGGTGGAGGTGGGAGCCCATGGAGGCAAAGCCACAGCCTGGGGCATGGGCTCACCAAGCCGATCAGAAAACACCCACGGGGACTGAGCGGGCCACCAACACTTTACCCCGAAGGGCCAAGGAGTCGGGCTGCGGAAAACGTCGTGGCCCCAGGGCCGTGAGGTGGGACCAGCGTGAGTCTGGGCGACCGGGAGGACGTCGTAGGGGCCACCTCGCCCCTAGTCGCCGCTACTGATGCAGCGAGAGGCCCGCAGCGCGGCACTTAGTCCTTGCAACGAAGCGGGTGCCCTCTGCTCGGGCGGGCGGTGCTGCACGTCAGTTTGAGCGTTTTGACCTCGCTTGCACTCCCGGGCTACGGCCTTATGGCCAGATTGATTAATTTGAAGCACGAGGACGATTGTGTCACCTCGTCCACAAGCCCCCCCCGGTTTCCTGTTGCGGCCTCACGGGCAAACGTGCTCCGTGTAGCCAAAGGCGCCCCTGCCCCGCCGGCGCCCTCCAGCTGCCCTTCAAGTCTCCTCTTCTTCGTCTTCCCCAGGTGCTGCATGCGCTGCCCCCCCCCCCCCGCCCGCGTGAAGCAGTGTCCTTCCCTCCCCTGTTGGCACCGTTGTGGCCTCAAACTGAGGTCACCTCACCTCTCCCGCCCGGGTCGAACGCCCCGCCGCGGGCCCTGCGAGCTCCTTTACGGAAGGCTGCTGACCTTCACTTCCACGGCCAGCACCACAGTCACGACTTTCCACTTGCTATTGGGATGATCTCAGCTCTTTGCTCGCTGAAGTGTCTGTGAGGCCGAGGGCTACCCTGTAGCTCGGGGTCCACACCCTGAGTTAGTTAATATATATTGACTTAAGGGTCCACACCCTGAGTTAATATACACCGACTTAAAGATGAACAAGAACGACTTCAGGGTTTCCTTACTCTAAGATATCCCTATAAGGTCATGGATCTGATGAGCGATATCCTATAAGGTCATGGATCTGATGACCAATATCCTATAAGGTCATGGATCTGACGAGCGATATCCTATAAGGTCATGGATCTGATGACCGATATCCTATAAGGTCATGGATCTGATGACCAATATCCTATAAGGTCATGGATCTGACGAGCGATATCCTATAAGGTCATGGATCTGATGAGCGATATCCTATAAGGTCATGGATCTGATGACCAATATCCTATAAGGTCATGGATCTGATGACCAATATCCTATAAGGTCAACAGTAAATGGAAAAAATGTGTAAAATCCCCAACTCGACCCTGCACGCCAGGCATCCCCGTCGCCCCGTGGGGGTACTCTGGGTTTGCGGTGGGAGCCAGCAGGGGTGGGGCAGGGCAAGAGTCCAGTCACGGGTCTGGGTGCACCCGCCGGGGACTAAGAAAACCTCGGCGCTGCCCCTGCCTTGGATTGCTCTGCCTTTGATTATTTTCTAACGTTCAGGTCAGTGAACCACCTTGAGAGTAAACAGTGAGGAGAAGCAGAGCAGCTCGTTGCTCTTGGGAGCTCTGTCTTGAGTTTCATTTCCTCCTGAGGTTAGAATTGCTCGTGGGAGGTGAGAAAGCTGCGTGACACTCTCCCACCCAGCGGGTCCCGGCCCTGCAGACCCAGCTTTCCGCAGGCGTCTGGGTAGAGCGGAGCCTCCCGCCTCTCTGGGAACTGGGTCATTTATTCAAGAGCGTTACTGAGGAAGACCTCGTCCCCATTTCCTTGGCTGTGGCCGAGCTTGCCTTTGTGCAGACCCCAGTGACGGTGGGTCCCTGCAGAAGTCCCTCCAGTTTCCTGCTTATCAGCAGCAAGAGGGAGCCTCAGCTGGTACCGCCAGGGGTCCAGGATCGTAGCTGGGGGTTAGTTTCTTTTTTAAAAAGATTTATTTATTTATTTATTTATTTTTAAATATTTTATTTATTTATTCATGAGAGAGACAGAGAGAGGCAGAGACACAGGCAGGGGGTGAAGCAGGCTCCATGCAGGGAGCCTCAGGCGGGACCCGATCCCAGGACCCCGGGGTCACGACCTGGGCTGAAGGGATGCTCAACCGCTGAGCCACCCAGGTGTCCCCAACACGTTGATTTTAGCCCAGTAAGACCCATTTGGGACTTGTAACCTGTAAGTCGTAAAAATAATAAACCCATGTTGTTCAGGCACTAGGTCGGTGGTGGTTGCTGCAGCAGCCATCGGGAACTAACGGAGCCCGGGAATCATGCTGCTGGGGTCACGGGGCTCACAGCGCTCCCGGAAAGTGGCCTCTTCATCATCTTCCAGAACTGCCTCTCCCTGGAGTCATCCGTGTGTACACAGACCCGGGCCAGAGAACGAGCACATGGCACCTTCCCCGTGCTTCCCCTGTACCTCATGTTCCCCATTTCTTCATCCTCCCCACCCCCATTCCCCGTACTTCCCATCTGCCCCCTTCTCCCGATACCCTTCCCTCCTGCCCATGCTCCCCATCCGCCCTTCCCTCATCTGCCCCCTCCCGTATTCCTCCACGCTCCCACATTCCATGCTCCCACCTTACCCTTACCATCCTGTCCATCTTCACCATCCTCCTCATTTTCCCTTCTGCTCTCCCCCATCCTCTCCATTCACATCGTCCTCCCCAGCCCTCTATCTTCTCCATCCTCACCATTTCCCCATCCTCCCTCCCCTTTCCCCAGATTCTCATTTGGACATCCTCTGCCTTGCTGAGGTCACGTGCCTCCCCCGAGGAGCCCACCCCCCCGTGACTGGTCGGTGGGGGGCATGAGCTCCCAGCCTCCACCCCGCCCGGAGCATCTCTGCAGGCCCACAGCGGCCAAGCTCCCCGAGGCCTCTGTGAACCCTGCATCCCAGCCTGGGGGTCCCCTCTCCCTATCCTGCTCCCCTCTCCAGATGTTGGTCCCCGCAGTTCCTCCTAATAACATCCTGCCTGTTCCACACGTCAGAGTCTGCTTCCTGAGGAGCCTAAACTGTGACAGGATTTCCCTGGGTTTGCAGTCAGTCTTAGTGCCATGAAGCCAAACCCATGCCCAGGTCATCCCCTTGCACTGCAGACACCTCTGACTTAGGGACAGGGGCAGGGATGGCTGCTGGACAGCAGGCCTTATCCCTAGGGCTTCCTTTTTGGCCCTGGGCAAATACTAATAGCGATAAAAATGCTTCGCCAAACCTCTGGGCGCCCTAGCCTTCTAGAATGGCTGGTGGCCCAGGTCCTGCGGGCAGGGACACGGCTTGTGCTGTGATGGTCGATGCGATGAGTGTCCCAGGAAAATGGTAGTGGAAGAGAGGCCTCTTTGTTTAAAGCCCTCGTGAGCAAAGCTTTGATGCCTTCCATGGGATGACCCCTCATTGAGATCCCTGGGAGGGGGACTCTCCTGAAGACCCCGAGAGTGAGGCTTGTTCTGGTGGGAGAACCCTGGCCTCTCTACTGCTGATGACAGAGAATTAAATTTTCTCTAGGCAGCCCATTGCTTCCCCCACTTTCCCCAAAAAAGAAAAGAAAAAGAAGTGATCATTTTTTCCCACTCAGTTCCCCTCCTTTCCCTTAAACTCCCTTTCACAATTTCTCATATTTCCTATATGAATGAAGCCATACGATGATTGTCCTTCTCCGACTGACTTACTTTACTCAGCATAATCCCCTCCAGGGAAAAATTAGAGACGAGACAAACCATGAGCGACCCCTAACTCTGGGAAATGAACAAAGGGTTGCAGAAGGGGAGGTGGGCAGGGGCACGGGGTGACTGAGTGATGGGTACTGAGGGGGGCACTTGATGGATGAGCCCTGGATGTCATTCTATGTGTTGGCAAATCGAACTTCAATAAAAACAAAACAAACAAACAAACAAAAAACCAACAACAAAAACCAGATTTCAATGTCAAAAAAAAAAAATGAAAGAAATAAAAAAAAAAAGAAGTGATAAAGGCCCAGAAAGCATTCTCTAGTCATGCTGCATGATTTGCAAAATCAAGATAAAGGCTGCCAAGGGTCTTCGTTATTTTTATGCGACACCAATAAACCATTTTGCACTCCCCTCTGTCACCCCTCCAGGCTCACAGCCACTCATCTTTTTGCACAGAGAAGCAACTTTCCGGGACTTCATTCCTTTATTATAAACAGAAACATTAAAGCTGCTCCCAGCTGGTCTTCGTCTTTAAACTGCAGTCCCCTCCTTCCTCCGATAGCGTCCCCTCCCTCTGTTTTGCATCTAGTAGAGCCATCAAGGGGCATCCCCCTGGAAATGAATGTCACCTGACTATGGTTTTTCTCAGGATTCTTGTTTTGCCAATTCCCTAAACATTCTGATCTTCCCTAAAGGTTCTGAGTCCTTATGAGACTGAAAAGATATGCACCCAGTTCTAGGACCTGCAGCCCTCATTCAGATTCGAAGCCTGATTCATCAAAGGCTGGGATTTTGGTGACAACGAACACCCTCCGATCTGCTACTGGCCTTGGGGGTACTGCCGCCGTTCTCCTTCTGACGGGGGGCTCTGTCTTGGGAGTGTGTGGTAGTCAACAGGACACGTGTATCAATAGGATACATTCGCAGAGACACCCTATATACACAAATTGTTATAAGGAATTATGGAGGTTGAGAAGTCCAAGATCAGCTGGAGACCCAGGAAGGCCCATGGTTTAGCTCCGATCTGGCTTTGAAGGCCTAAAAACCCAAACAGGTGGAGCAAGTTCCAGTCAGAGCCCAAGACGGAAGGCAGACGACGGATATCCCCCCCTTGCAGATGGTCCTGTAGAAAATCCGAGTCCTTTCTTACTCAGCCTCCTATTGTACACAGCCCTTCAGTGGATCGGATGAAGCCCCCGCACAGTGGGGTCAGCAATCTGCTTTATTCAGTCCAGCAATTCGAATGCTCGGCCCATCCAGAAACCCCTTCAGAGAGGTACCCAGAATGACGCTTAGCCAAATATCTGGGCACCCTGCGGGCCAGTCAAGTGGATGCATCAAGTTAACCATTACAGGAAGGAAGAGCTGACCAGCGACGGTCGATGCAAAGAAACCCCCACATTTGCAAGTCCCTTGGCTAGGTTGGGACTAGAGGAGCAAAGAGCTCTTTTTCATGAGAGGAGGAGGCCGGCATTGGGGCTGCAGGAGAACAACGGCAGCGTGGTGGGTACCTCTTGGTGCCTTCAGACCCTGGGGACCCGGAGAGCCAGCCTTGTGTCTCGCCTCCCCTCCTTCAGGTCCTGCAGCCCCCGACCCCCAGCTTCTCTGGTCAAGTGCCCCCTGCCTGTGATCCCCAGCAGGCTCAGGATTTCCATATTTCCCCTGTTCACCCTGGGCATGAGGAAGGGTTATTTATTTAAGAACTTATTTATTAAGTACTCTTATTATTTATTAAGGACTTATTTATTTAAGGACTCTACAGCCAACATGGTTCTCACCCTCACAACCCCGAGATCGAGAGCAGCATGCTCTTCGCACTGAGCCAGCCAGGTGCCCATCATAAGCATTTACAGAGAAGTTGAAACTCAAGATTTTCATTTGGGATTTCATTCTTCTAATAAGAAGGCAGATATGGATTCTCTCTCTCTTTTTTTTTAAAGATTTATTTATTTATGATAGACCTAGAGAGAGAGAGAGAGAGAGGCAGAGACACAGGCAGAGGGAGAAGCAGGCTCCATGCAGGGAGCCTGACGTGGGACACGATCCCGGGACTCCAGGATCACACCCTGGGCCAAAGGCAGGCGCTAAATGGCTGAGCCACCCAGGGATCCCCCAGAGATGGATTCTTATTTGGTTAGAGGTTCTTATCAGCTCTGAATAGTTAGGACTTGAAAACGGTGGCTTACGTAACACAAAAGAATAAAAACAAAAACAAAAACAAAAAGCCCAGCACTTTTCTTTCCGGTACCAGGTGGAGGCAGCTCCCAGCTGTGCGGTGACCCCGCCTGGTCACTCAGGACTTAGCTTCCATTCATCCGTCTGCCCTGCTGATCTGTAGGGAGAGGTCCCCGAGTTCATGACCTGAGCTCATGTGAGGGGTCACCATCTGCAGGTGAGCGGGCCGTCCGTGGTGAAACCACGCATGTGCCTCCACGCCCAGCCACCAGCTCGCTGCCGCCCCTTCCGTGTTCCGTGGGGCCGCCTGTACCCCCTTCCCCTCTCGCCTTTCCTTTTTCCTCAGTGAACGTCTTAGCCTGATGTCCATCTGCTTTGTTTTGCCTGCTAGCCTGGAACATCTCCATGTTTTAGTTAAAAGGGACCAAAATCTAAGACACGGAGGGCAATCTGTTGGCTTTGGCAGCCCGATTACAGAAGGAGCAGAGGTGGTGAGCAGGGGAGGAGGTTCTCCCCAGTGAGTCCCAGAACCGTGGACCCAGAACTTTCCTACTCTCTCCCTCTGCTCTTTATCTTGGCTTTCCTCTCACATCAACTGGGCTATGTTCCCTCCTACTAATGGCACTTTCTTCACAGGTCAGAGGTCAAGGACACGGGTCCACACAGACACCCGTGCTTACAACTCTACGACCAGAGCAGACCCTTCCCCACTAGCTTCGGTGTGAAGTGTCCTGGTGACGACCGAGGGCCTCAGCTTGGTCGCGTGTCCTTCCTTGGCCCAAGTGCTATGGGCAGGGAATAAGGATCATGCAAGAGGATCGAGTACACCTCTTCAGACCCCATAGCGGGTGAGGTCAGTGTTCGGGAAGGGAAGTCAGGAGGGAATATGGTGAAGAGACCCTAGGGAATATGGGGATGGCACGGGCACAGCCCAAGGAAGGAGTTGTACGTAGACACCAGCCCCGAGTCCTACCTGCCTTACCTTCTTGCGCCAGCCCTGAGTCTGTCTTAGAATCGACTCACATTGTGCTTTTTCTCGGTTCTTCTCTGTATTGCAAGAGGTCTGACACCTGGAGGCTGCTTTCTCCAGGCTTCCATTTTCACTTCCAACTGGTTTGGCCAATGGTATACGTCGGAGGATGGGAGAGGCAGGGTGTCTCGTCCTCTCCCTCTCTGCCCTGGGCAGTCTCCCTGGCAGCGGTGTATTTGCTCTGTGGCTCCAGTCCCCGCAAATGCGGCCCCGTGGTTTGGCTTTCACAGGGGTGACGTGGGTTGTGCAATCAGCCTAGGAGAACCAGTGATTCTCTGCTCGTGCTTATCTCTGGATTTACAGCACTCATGCAACCATTTGGCTGAGTTAAATTTCTTCTGTTGTAAAAGCATAAAGGGAGCTGTTTTCCTGGTTAGACCTGATTTATATACCTTCCCTGCTCCACACACACTCCTCCTCCCCCTCCAGTGGACATTTGCAATTGAAACCTTTCCTCCAGCCTGGGAATAAAAAGTTGTGTCTCCAGTAAATGAATTTTAAACTTCAGCAAGTGGGTGCAGCTAGATTACCCCGAAGGGGAGAGGGTTGCCCTCACCGGGCAAGTGCCCATTCGAGTACCTGGGGAAATGCAACTGGTTCTCAATTAGTTGTGAGTGGATGTGGCTGGAGAATCTGCATGGAGGCCTTCATTCCCTACCTGTCTCCACCTGGCTGTCCGCAGAAATGAAGACTTTGTAATGTGAGCAGAAACAAAGCCAAAAGCAGACAGTAAACTAGAGCAAAACATCTAGCATGTAAGGAAATCACAGCACAATGGTTCGGGGATTTGTGTGTGACCTGTGACCTGCATTCTCTGTTACACAACCAATTGAGAGTCGACACAATAATGGATTTTTTTTTTTTTTTGTCACATTTGACTGCATACACTCTGGGATGTCAATCCAGGTAAAGGTTGCACTCCTGCTAACAGTACTAGACCGCATTTTCTACCCGTTGTTTTTGGGGGAAAGGAAATAGTGCTTATACCGTTTTTCCTTCTGAAGCACCACTACATGTACAATTAATTATTTTCTCAACATCGGATCCCAAAACTACCTTGAATTACGTCCATCATTTTCTTCTTACTCTTTTTTTGTAATTAAGGAAGGATTTCTGTACCAGTCAGGATAATTCGGTCTCTGCTGCGGTAACAATATCCTAAATTTTAACAATAAAGACACTTGTCACTCATGGAGTACATCCCTGCAGGGCTGGGCCACTAGTCCATGTCCTCATTCTGGGAACCAGGTCAATATGGTGGCAGCTGACTGGCACATTACTGGTTCCTGTGGCAGATGGAAGTGACAAACATGGCTCCGACCCCATTTCGAGGTCATAGAAAGTTATAGGGTAACATCCAACTTCTTGCAAGCAGTTATCTTTTCCCCAAATCACAATTTTTCCCAAGATTGCAACTCCAACTTTCTATCTTGGTGGCAGTTGAAATCTTTGCTTTATTGTTTTACAGGAATCTTAAATGTAATGTCGACAAATCAAACTCTTGATTTTCTATACCTCTTATTACCCCCCCCCCCCCGTATCAGGAAAAGACACAACTTTCTACCCATTTGCTTAATGTCAGATAACTAGACATCAACCCCGTTTCTATCTTTCTTTCTTTGCTGCAGTCAACCCATCTGCAGGTGCTACTGACTCAACTTTCAAAATAGTTTCAGAATCTGCCTACTTTTCCCCATGGATCTGCTGTATCCATTTGTCTTAGTTTAGGTCTCCCCCAGAAGTCGACTTTGATGTAAGGATTAAGAATGCAAGTTGGTTCTCTGGTAGGTGACTGAAACATTGATAGGGGAATAAGAAAATGAGACAGGGAATAAATGGTGAAGAAGAAGAAGAAGAAGAAGAAGAAGAAGAAGAAGAAGAAGAAGAAGAAGAAGAAGAAAAAGAAGAAGAAGAGCAAGAGGAGGAGGAGGAGAGGAAGAGGAGGAAGAAGAAGAAGAGCAAGAGGAGGAGGAGGAGAGGAAGAGGAGGAAGAAGAAGAAGAAGAAGAAGAAGAAGAAGAAGAAGAAGAAGAAGAAGAAAAAGAAAAAGAAGGAAGAAGAAGAAGAAGAAGAAGAAGAAGAAGAAGAAGAAGAGGAGGAGGAGGAGGAGGAGGAAGGGGGGGAGGAAGAGTCATTATTGAGACATCCAACTGCAGACAATTGGAGGTTAATCTTGTAGGGAACCTCCGGTAAATGACGAGGAACGTGTGACTCAGTGCTATTCCACCAGAACGGGGAGGCCTATCATCCGCGGAGAGCTGATATTCCCTCCCAGGGGATATTAATTTTTCAGATTCCCAGGCTGCAAACAGGAAGAGTAGCTTCACATGGTTTTGGAGAAAGTCTTCTGGAAAAAAAGACAGATATTGGAAATTTGAAGTCAGCTGCCTCACTGAAGCGATACAATCTGAAGGAGGGATATGGGTGGGGCACCAAGAGCATCTGCTCTGATCTATCCCTTGACCTCTCACATCCACTTGTGACCCGCAGTAAGTTTACCCTTAAAACAGCTGCTCTTTAGGATGACGGCCCTAGTTGAGGAGCAAACAACACAGCAGGGAAGTTCATGGGACAAGCTGCAGCTGGTCATTTGGTCCTGAGGCTGGGTCTCTGCTGTTGATCATCTCGGTCTTCCACCACCACGTCTAAAATCCCTTCACCCTCTGCCAGAATTTCAATGGGTATTGGCTGCTTTCCTGGTAACCTGGACTTTTGTGCTCGATGGATCTGAGCATCTAGTTCCCACAGCTTTGTCAGGTCATGGTTCTGAAGTTACGGACTTTATTTGTTTGCAGTTATTAACATACAAGGAATCATCAAGAGTTGCCACCTAAATAAATTCCCGAGTTCTAGACAAACTCCTCCTGCCTTCTGTTATCTATCTATCATCATCCATCCATCCATCCACCCATCCATCATCCATCCATCCATCCATCCATCCATCCATCCATCTATCCGTCCATCCATCTATCTGTCCATCCATCTATTATCTATCTATCGATCAATCGATCGATCGTAGCATCTCTATCATTCATGATAAAGCAGATCCAATTACTTCACTCCACCAAGTCCGGTAACTCCTTTCTTTGCCAATAGATCTACTGGTGTCAGGAATCCCAAAGGACGAGGCAGGAGCTGTAGCTTTTGATTTAGTTGAACCCATCCTGTGTCCCCTGGTAGAAATCTTCCTTCTAGGATTTCTCGTCCAGCAGAGCCTGAAGTTTGGAAGACAGGAAGCACAAATTCCCCAAGTGGAATTATTAGGAAAAAGGGTCGGCCCTGGGTTCCCAGAAAAACGTACCCTACCTATTGTGGACATAGCACCACATATGGTCTTGAACCAAAGTCCAAAATTTGTATTGTATCCTGAAAACCACCACCTCCGCGACTCAAAGGGTGACCCCCAATCTGGTGTCCTGGCTGCTCCTTCGAGTGGTCATTCTCCGAGGCTGTCAATAGCTCTGCACAATATGACACATTAGCCCCACCGGATTGTTCACGGGCGTGTTGGTCAGTTGGCTCCCGTGTGGGAAGGGGCTCCAATTCACAGTTTGCTTTGGTTGTATTAGGTCAATACGCCCACTATGGCCGATTTCAATCCGTCGATCTTTTCACAATGGTCAAAATTTCCAATTCCCAATTCTCATTGGGTAACAGTGAGGTCTTCTGAATCAGTACCAACTGCCTGAAACCAATGTAACACTAGCGGCCGTGGGTTTCTACCAAACTGAACCTCCTTCAGTCTAAATTTGGTCCCCTGGCGGGAGGCAATGTTATGTGAGATTCTCCTGGCGATGACACTGTGACATTGCAGGAAGAGAAGGCAAGTCCCTACTAAGAATCTGTGACAGTCATAAGCAAGCATGAGACACTGCCCCTTCCGTGGTGTGATATGCCTGATATAACCAATTTGCCTCCCTGTGGCTGGTGGCTGACTCGGCAGCTACGGAGGAGCCCTGCTCAGGTCCCCCTTCCACAGGTGTCCTGTGGCTGAGTGACAAATGCCTCCACCTGTGAGCGCCTTCAGACTTTGCCTCTTGTTCCTCTTGTTTCAAGCTGAGGGTACAGATTTCTTAGGCTCACAGTTCCTGACCAGCATATTTTGTCCAAGAGGTGGCCACTGGCCTAGTGGAGACTTCTCGCTCCCCTCAGTTGGAGCCCCTTCCCACCCCACAGTGTTCCTTCTCCCTCTCCTCTCACTGGTGTCGATTGGCATCACCGTTGGCAGGTTCTTCCTGGCTACTCTGCTCTCTCTTCCTCTTATCTTTTGTAGGCATCGCCCCAATAATTCTATTGTATTTCTCTTTCCGTCTTGCTGTTTCCTGGAGGCCCCACTGACACAGTGTCCTTGAGGGGTGGAACCTATTTAGACCCTAGCGTCGGTATCTGCTCCTCATCCGTCAGACGTTCAATAATGGCACTGGATCGATCAGTCCTGGTGAAAAGTGGCCCAAGCTGTTGGAACCGTGCACAACCCCTACCACTGCCACCATGGCTATCTTATTCATGAGTTTATTTGTGTTCTCTGGATCTACTCAGCCTAATCCCAAATGCCCCGCTGCCATTATCTGATGACATTTTGTTATGCCTGGTCGCCTTGCGAGTTGACAACATTCAGCTGAGGAGGCAAAGCTCAGATCACGTCGTGCAGCCGTTTGATGCGTGATGATCAAGTATCCAGGCTCTTCTAGGGTCCGGTGCTAGGCCGGGAGCCGCTATCGAAGTGGTCGATGATTCTCCGTTGCAGACGTGTCACGAACAGAATTGTCTCCTCACACCTCCTCCCCAAATGCACGTAGTGCAGCCCTAACTCCTAATGTGACGACATTTGGAAAAGGGACTTTAAGGAGTTAATTAAGGCTGAGATCGTACGGGCAGGGACCTAATCTAATGGAACCCATCGATGTCTTAACAAAAAGAGGAGGATACACTAGGCCTCTGTCTTACTCTTTCTCTCTCTCTTCCTATTTCTAAACATGCACGCAGGAGAAGCTATATGAGGACGCAGCCGAGAAGAGAGCGCTCTCCAGAAACCAGGCCTGATGGCACCTTGACCTTGGGCGTCTGGCCCCTACAACTGTGAGATAACACATTTCCCTTGTGTAAGCCGTCCTGCCTGGGGTGTCTGCTACAGCGGCCTCTAGATGAACGCGAGGCAGCGAAGCCCGAGGGGTCCGCCATGGGGCTCACCCGCTAGGACTGCGTGTGGGTGTCTCCAGCACCCCGCTCTGAGGCCCCTGGCGGGGGCGGGACTGATTGTGCGGTGACCCGAATGTGCTCTCTCGCTCCGACTTCCACTCAAAACTGGCATCTTTCCGAGTTTCTCAATAAATGGATCGTCGCCTCTTCCGAGCGTGGTACGTGCTCCCTTCCGAGGTAAGAGGCTTACGGGCCCTCGTGCATTTTTCTTAATGGTAAGAGCCGCGGGCGTTTCTCAGGTCACCTCCCATCCACGCCGTGCTGGTCTCCCACCCGCCGGTGTAGCCACCGCGTCTGCCACTTCAGACTCCCCAGGTTCAAGTCACGTTGCCTCATTAACACAGTGATGAGGGGATTGTCGGGACAACCGAGGTCAAGCACAGCAACCTGGACCGGACCGTGGCATCCGAAGAGCAAACTCGAACGTCTGCCAAGATCGTGGACGCACCCTTGCCCTTCGTTCCCGAGGGACACAAGCGCCTTTTCAGTGCTCTCTGTGAGACTCGTGAGTGTGTGTGTGCGCGCACGTGTGATCCTATGGAATACATTCGCCAGATCGATAGCTGCTACTTATCCCAGAGATGAGCTCCCCTAGAGCATCCAGGACAATCTCTCCATCTCAACAGCCTTCATCTGATCACCCAGGAAACGATTCTGCAAACTCCCTTTGCATTAAATTGGCACTCACAGTTTTCAAAGGTTAGGACCGGGAGCTCTGGGGATACTTTCCCACCCACCACGGAGTCTATTCTCCTCTCCTATGGCCAGGTGGTCACGGTCTCCCCACACCATGCACCCCAGATCCTATTAAAAATCAGAGTAAATCCCAGGTGAATTAAAAATCAGACATAGGATGGGAACCACCCTCACTGCATCCCTTAATACTTGAGAGCTCCCTGCTATTTTACCTGGAATGTCATGTTGCTTTTATTATTATTTATTTATTTATTTATTTATTTATTTATTTATTTTATTATTTTATTTTATTTTATTTTATTTTATTTTATTTTTTGTCATGTTGCTTTTGATTTACTCTCTTGGCCAAGGGGGCAGGGGCAGGGGTCTGCAATGGGATTTCCCTCTCATGTCCCTTTCCTGATCTTGACCCCGAGGCCACATTTTGTATTAATTTTGTATTTAATTATATTTAATTTCCACCCAGGTTTTAATTTGCTCAGAGGGGGTTTTTCTGGTTGAAGACACTGAAGATGCAAAGAAAAGTCTTACGCTCCACACCAGAGGATCCTGGCCGCCTTATATTTCCTCTAAGGTCTTTTTGCAAACTGAGCAGTCCCTCCTCAGTTTATTCCACAAATCACAAATAAAGAGCCGGTAGACACATCCCGCACGCTGCCGACGTCGCCGCGGCCCACCTACGAGCTCATCGGGGGGACCTTCCACCTTCGGCAGGCGCCTCTTTCCGAGGACCCCACAGCCACGTCCCAAGCATGGCTCCCCCGCCAGCTTCCTAACGGCGTTTCCCGCCTCCGCCAGCCGTTTTCCGAAGCTCCTTCTTCGGTCTCCGTTTGCTTCTTAGCATCTAAGTCAGTGTCACGTGTCTTAGGTCTCGGTGAGCACAGGGCCCCATTTCGGACCCCAAACCGAACGGCTCAGGAGGCCTTCGCTGTGTAGCAAACCTCTCCCAGACCCAGCGGCTTCCGGGACGTCGGTGTTTCCTCACGATTCTTTGAGTTGCTTGTGCGGTGTCTTTGCTGATGTCCCCCGGGTCGTGTCCTGCGGCCTTGTCTAGCCGGACGGTCCGTGCGGTGGCCGGACTCCCAACGGCCCCCCCGCCCCGTCGGTTCTGGTTGTCCGGGCCCTTGCGAGTCTCTCCGCCCCCGGAATAGGGACCAGCCTAGCAACCTGTGACTTGCTTCCAACTCGAAGACCGGGTAGAAACGAGGCGGTGTCCCTTTTGCAGTTTCAGGAGGTCGGAAGCTCACCGGGCTGGCTCATGCCCTGTGTCGCCGCCGCGCCCCTCGCTGGTTCGGAGGAGGCCAATGGTCATGCTGCTGGACCCGTGTGACCGGAGCTGAGAACAGAGGGGCCGTGTCCTTGTTGTCCTCTCCCCAACAGCACTGGTTTTTCTTCCTAGTACGGCGGACCCACTGCATCACGTTGGCTTCAGGTGTACGACGCAGTGACCGAGCACCTCTACCCCCACCAGCGTGGCCTCCATCCGTCACCATGACCCTATCATTCCCCATGTCGTTCCCTTGATTCCCTTTGCTGATTTACTCCAGAACTGGAAGCCTGTATCTCCCACACCCCTTCACCCATTTTTTTTTCTATCCTCCCTGCTCCCCACACCCCTCTGGCGACCATCAGTCTCTTAGTCAAACGTCTGCTTCTGCTTTCGTTTGTTCATTGATTTTTTTTTTTTTTTTTTTTTTAGAATCCACATATAAGTGAAATCATAGAGTATTTGTCTTTCTCTGTCTGATTTATTTCACTAGGACAATACCCTCTAGGTCTATCGATGGTGCTGCAAAGGGCAAGGTCTCATTCTTCTTTATGGACGATTAATATTCCATTATATGTATAGACACATACAGACACACCTGTTATATCCATTCATTTGCAGATAGACGCCTAGACTCCTTCCGCCACGATCACCTTCACCACCCCCACCGCCTCCGTCATCCTCCTTCACAGCCTTGACTCTTTTTTTTTTAATTTTTTAATTTTTAAAATTTTTTTAATTTATTTTTTATTGGTGTTCAATTTGCCGACATGTAGAATAACGAGTGCAGTGGTGCTTACAATTAATTGATCATAGCCTTGACTCTTGATGGCACATTCTCAACCATTGGCTGAGCAGTGGGGACAGAGCCGGGCTTACGGGCTGTTTTCCCAAGCCCCGTCCTCCCAATCCAGCTGGTTCTGGAGCCCAGCAGGCCTCCCTCCGACGTCTCCTCGCTGATACAACTTCTCCAACTCCAGTTATGCTCCAGTCATGAACTAGGCAGCAGGCACCAGTCTCCCCTCTATCAGGCAGGTCTGTCTTAGAGGCTCCTGCTCGCTCCTTCTTGGGCGGCACATGGAAAGGGGGGGACAGTCTAATGCTCAGCTAACAGGAAACATCAGGCCATGCTCTAAAGGGGACCAACCCCCTGGGCTCTCCTACGACCCTGTGGGTAGAGAGACTCCCGAGGAATTTGCCCCAGGACTTGGCATCTCTGTGCCTTGTCCATGTGACACAGCTCCCGAGTCATGCGACATTATTAAATGATCTGCAGGCAAGATGAAGCTGGGTCCCAGGCTCTGAGCCGCGCTCACCCGGAGAGGCTGCAGGGTGCAGCTGTGATTACCCTAAATGGAGACCTTTCCCTTTCTCCCCCGCCCGCAGGGCCACCCCCAGGGCTTGGAGATCTCCTGGTTGGGGTGGGGCAATATTTTAATCAGGTTCTGGGGATGAGGAAGCAGGGTCCCAGGGCTGTGTAGCGTAGCCGAACGTTGCTCCGATGTTGTCCAAAGAGCGTCTAGAAATCCTTTCTTCCATCCGCTGCCTGCAGGCGGGTATGAGCCGCCCTTCCTCCTGTAGCTAATGGGGCCGCCCCGACTGCTGTCCGCTTCCTTAAGGGGAAATCTCTCTCCAAAGCCTCCCACCCCATCTCCCACTCTCCACCTTTCTCCTCTGCATCTCTTCCTCTGCATTGCATCCGACAGAGCCACGAGGAAAAATAAACCAGCTCCGTGAAAGAGCAGCAAGACGGGGTGCCAGGAGCCGGAAAGCCAAGTGTGGGACGGAAGCCGCGAGGGCGACGTGCCTAGAGGAGCAGCCGTGACGCTTCTACCCAAAAGGCCTCATTTGTGAATTGTCAAGTCGGCCGGGGTCAGGACACGCTTTGTTTCAGGAATAATTCATATGCCGCTTTGTCATTATTCTTTTAAGGACGTCTTCAATTGGGGTAATAAGACATTATTAAGCAGACCCATGTAATTAAGCATAAGCGTACGTCTAGCTTTCAAATTTATAAATTGATAATCGCTCATGAAAAGCTCAAGATTTCCTCGGCTTGCTCTATTTGTATGGGAACAATCCATCACTCACGGACCTTGCCTTGCCGGGTTGAAGGGGAAGAAAACCGCAACGTGGCACCTCCGCTGACTACGGTATTGTCAGGTTTGTGTCCCCAGCAGACGAGGGATTAAGGTAGCCCAATGCTGGCCCAGTGCCTGGCATCCAGTGGGCACGTCACGCATGCTCTTAAGGGAAGGACAGAAGAGACTTTGGTAAAACATTCCAGCCTATGATCACGCAGGGGTAGATCCTGAGAGTCAGGGGTGACGCGGCGCTGAGTGACCCCCAGCTGGAGCCAAGGCCACGACCACCGTCCTGGGGCCAGGTCCAAGGCTCTCGGGCTAGCACAGACCTGCCAGCTTCTCAGCAGAAGCCAGCCTTCGCCTCCTTCCCCCCAGACCCTGCTGCCATCGTGGCCCAGCACCACCAGCCCCGGGTGGTCTGAGGCCTGAGACGACGCCACCAGCCCTGAAGACAAACCGCGACCACGACCTAGACGCCGGCAACTGGGGGCGGGGGCTCCGGGCCACGGGTCTCCAACCCGGCTGCTGACGTGGCCGCTGCTGCACGCCTGTCCGCGCTGCGGGCTCTGCTGCCTCCCGCCACGCTGCTCTGCCCGGGGCCGACCTGGCGGGCAGGTGTGGCCTGGAGGCAGGGGGCTCCCCGGCGTTGCTGGGCAGCGGTGCAACGGGGCGGGGGCGGGCCATTCTGGGGCCTGGCCTCTCCCCCCCATGCTGACTTATAGGACTGCCCTGCTCTCAGGACTGCTCCTCCGCTGGGAAGAGGCCCCAGTCCCCACTGTGCCCCTGGGCTTGCTGCGAGCTCCGAGCTGTTTATGGAGATATATATATATATATATATATATATATATATATATATATTTTTTTTTTTTAAGATTTTATTTATTTATTCATGATAGAGAGAGAGAGAGGCAGAGACACAGGCAGAGGGAGAAGCAGGCTCCATGCAGGGAGCCCGATGCAGGACTTGATCCCAGGACTCCAGGATCACGCCCTGGGCTGAAGGCGATGCTAACCCGCTGAGCCCCCCGGGGATCCCCTATATATGTTTTTTTAAGCGAGTCTGGAAAGCACTTTGGTATAGACTTCTAAGACTCCTGACCGAGTCCCCATCTACACACCCTTGCACGCCCAGCCGTGAGGAAGGCCTGGGAGCGGCGGCCACGTCCTCCGGGGGCTGCAGATGCGTCCAGCGCTAACCGGAAGGGAAGCATCTCAGCAGGGGCCGAGCTCACGGGGGGCTGCCCCCAGCTCTGGCTCCACTCCGGCTCCCGTGGAAGCTGACGCCGGCGGCCGGGGAGCAGAGGCTCAGCTCCAGCTCTGGGCCTCCCAGCGCCGCCTGTTGGCCTGGGCCCTTCGGTGGGGCCCCATTTGGCGGCTCCAGAGGCGCAAGGTGGGGGGCCCTGGAGAGAGGCAGGGCCCGCCCGAGGCCGGGGTGCTGGGCTGGACGGCTGGGGCGGCGGAGGGTCCCAGAGGCACCCTGTCCTACACGGAGCAGCGACGGCAGCCCCGACGGGAAGAGCTGACCCCTAACGGGCTCAGGACACCTCGGTGGAGGACGTTGTTGGAAGCGCGGAGCAGACTTCCGTCCGCGGACACGTCCTGGCTACCCGTGGGTCGATACCCTCGGGGGAGACCAGCCCGCTCAGATCGCCCCCCTCCTCTGTGCCCGGGGGGGCTTTATTTTCCCTACAAGCAAGCAAATGGGCGCCACCCAAGGGGGGGAAGGGGACCACAGGGTCTGCAACCGAGCGGTGGCTGCGGGAACCAGGGGTGCAGGGTGATGGCAGGAGCCGGGAGGGCCCTTGTGCTCCCGACAGAGGCCTCGCGACAGGCGTGGCACCCGGGGGGGGGGGGCACCTGCTTCGCCGGCAGCCACGGGGGAGCCCGGGGGCCAACACCACGGCTCTGCTTGGTGGAATTGGACGGTCACATTCGCAGAGCGTCCCAGACCGCGTGGACGGCTGACTCAGGCGCTTCGCGGTCCAGCAAACACCTTCCCACAGGTTCCTGTCGGTGCCTGACAGCTCAGGGGGGAGAGGGGACACCGCCGACCCCCGTCACACACGGGGCCCCGGGCTTTCCAGAGTCATGACCCAAAGAGGCAAAACCGACGCCGACGCAGGAAGGCCGACCCCCCGCAGCCCAGGGCTCGAGGCGGCCTCCACGGGGCCCAGGCTCCCCGACGGACATGGCCTCAGGCCGGGAGGGCTCCGTCTGTGAATGTGCTGGTGAAGGGGCTGCAGCTCCGGGCCCGGTCACCTGCTCGCGTCCCTGAAGGCCGCCGTGGGGGCGACGCCGGGCCTGGAGCTCCCGGACTCTCAGATGCAAGACGCGACCTGCCCCGGCAGCTGGCGTGGCCGGACCCCGCGGACGCAAATGCGACCGCCCGGCTAACTTTGCATTTCAGGTCGATAAGGACGGTCTTCTCGTGCACGGAGGCCTCGGGTCCCGCAGGGGACGCTGCCCTCACGCAAACCGAGTCTGTTGTTTCTAGGACAGACAAATTTGGGGCGCCCGGGGGGCTCCGCGGTGGAGCGTCTGCCTTGGGCTCAGGGCGTGACCCCGGGGTCCCGGGATCGAGTCCCGCCGCGTTGGGCTCCCTGCATGGAGCCTGCTTCTCCCTCTGCCTGTGTCTCTGCCTCTCTCTGTGTGTCTCTCAGGAATAAATAAGTAAAATCTTAAAAAAAAAAAAAAAAAAGCAAGCCCAAGTTAAGCACAGGCACCTTACACTTTATCTGCTGACCCTCTCGGCCAGTTAAGGGCCTGGAAAGCTCCATGTGCCCGGCGACCCACTGCCCCTACCTCGTGTCCCACATCCTGGACCTGCCTCACCAGGGCCAGTTGGTGACCCCCATGGACAAGGGCCCTCTAGAGACGAGACAATGTCCCCCGGAGGGAGACCCACGGTTCGCTCTCAGGCCAGGTGACCTCAGGCCTCGTGGGTTCCGGGGAACCCGAATTTGCAACAGCCCAGGAGGCACCTTCCCCGTGAATCCCAGCTTGGTCCTGCAGAAAGGGGCCACCTGTCCCTCAACTGCTCCCTTTCTCACGTCTGACCCCACGGGGCCTCCTGTTTTCAAACACCCGAGAGCGAGAGCTCCGGACCCGGTGCAGCGAAGGTAGTCAGGCGTCCTGGTCCCTGTTCCTCACCCCACCCGCCCTACCCAGGGCCGGCGTGGACCCGTGCCCCGTGGCTGGAGCCCTAGTGCTTCCCCACAGGCCAGGCACATGGGTTGGAACTGTGCTCACGGGAGACCCTCCTTCCATTTGTACATTTAGTTTAGATTAACGTGAAAATAGCCACGGAGGGCTTTCCTGCAGAGCTTAATTTCAGGAGAGAAAAGGAGGGTTTGGCTCATCTGGTCTAAGGAAACAGGGACTGATGTGCCCAGGATGACTGCTGGCATCCCCAGCGCCTCCCCACCCCCTGGGGAGCACCTGCAGGTGGGTGCGGGAGGGGGCTGGGCCCTGGGGAGGAGGCTGGATCCTGGGGGGGAGGCTGGGCCCTGGGGAGGAGGCTGGGTCCTGGGGAGGAGGCTGGGTCCTGGGGAGGAAGCTGGGTCCTGGGGAAGAGGCTGGATCCTGGAGAGGAGGCTGGGTCCTGGGGAGGAGGTTGGATCCTGGGGAGGAGGCTGGGCTCAGGGGAGGAGGCTGGGTCCTGGGGAAGAGGCTGGATCCTGGAGAGGAGGCTGGGTCCTGGGGAGGAGGCTGGATCCTGGGGAGGAGGCTGGATCCTGAGGAGGAGGCTGGGTCCTGGGGAGGAGGCTGGATCCTGGGGAGGAGGCTGGGCTCAGGGGAGGAGGCTGGGTCTTGGGAAGGAGGCTGGATCCTGGGGAGGAGGCTGGGTCCTGGGGAGGAAGCTGGGTCCTGGGGAAGAGGCTGGATCCTGGAGAGGAGGCTGGGTCCTGGGGAGGAGGCTGGATCCTGGGGAGGAGGCTGGGTCCTGGGGAGGAGGCTGGATCCTGGAGAGGAGGCTGGGCTCAGGGGAGGAGGCTGGATCCTGGAGAGGAGGCTGGGTCCTGGGGAGGAGGCTGGGCTCAGGGGAGGAGGCTGGATCCTGGAGAGGAGGCTGGGTCCTGGGGAGGAGGCTGGATCCTGAGGAGGAGGCTGGGTCCTGGGGAGGAGGCTGGATCCTGGGGAGGAGGCTGGGCTCAGGGGAGGAGGCTGGGTTCTGGGGAGGAGGCTGGATCCTGGGGAAGAGGCTGGGCTCAAGGGAGGAGGCTGGATCCTGGGGAGGAGGCTGGGTCCTGGGGAGGAGGCTGGGCCCTGGGGTGGGAGGCTGGGCCCTGGAGAGGAGGCTGGGTCCTGGGGAGGAGGCTGGATCCTGGGGAGGAGGCTGGGCTCAGGGGAGGAGGCTGGGTCTTGGGAAGGAGGCTGGATCCTGGGGAGGAGGCTGGGTCCTGGGGAGGAAGCTGGGTCCTGGGGAAGAGGCTGGATCCTGGAGAGGAGGCTGGGTCCTGGGGAGGAGGCTGGATCCTGGGGAGGAGGCTGGGTCCTGGGGAGGAGGCTGGATCCTGGAGAGGAGGCTGGGCTCAGGGGAGGAGGCTGGATCCTGGAGAGGAGGCTGGGTCCTGGGGAGGAGGCTGGATCCTGGGGAGGAGGCTGGATCCTGAGGAGGAGGCTGGGTCCTGGGGAGGAGGCTGGATCCTGGGGAGGAGGCTGGGTCCTGGGGAGGAGGCTGGATCCTGGGGAAGAGGCTGGGCTCAAGGGAGGAGGCTGGATCCTGGGGAGGAGGCTGGATCCTGGGGAAGAGGCTGGGCTCAAGGGAGGAGGCTGGATCCTGGGGAGGAGGCTGGGTCCTGGGGAGGAGGCTGGGCCCTGGGGTGGGAGGCTGGGCCCTGGAGAGGAGATGGTGACAGGGAAGGGCTAGGAGGCCAGGGGCAGGGGGATCTCCGGGCCCAGAGGACGCCCGCAGCCACCTCCTCACCGCAACGCCTGCCGGGCTGTGGCTCCCCCTGCTGCAGGGGCCTCCACGTGGGCAGCACGACGCCAACCTCGGCCTCGGGGCCTCAGCATGGTCGCCGGGGACCAGGCCCTGGGCGTAGATGAGTCACGCATCACCTGCCGCTGGCTCCACAGGAGGGCCGCACACGGGGACGTGAGCCCCGCGGAGCCGCCAAGGCCACCTCTACTCTGGCCAGTGTCCTGGGAGGGCCGCCGGGCTTTCTCTTGCCCGCACCCCGCCCCGCCCCGTCCCACACCCGGCCCCATCCCACACCCCACCCGGCCCGCACCCTGCCAGTCCTGCGGCGTGTTCTCCTCTGACCCTGGCCTTCCTGAACGGCTTTCCTCGTGCCGCTCCCGCCCCCTGGACCCCGCCGCCCGCAGGAGTCCCAGCCTGGTGCTGAGGGTGTCTCCACCGCCTGGTGCTTGGGGGCCCCGTCCGGGGTCCTCTCCTCTTCAGCGGGACTTCACCACGGGAACTCCTGGGGCACCGTTTCCCAAGCGCACCTCGGGACCCTGCAGCCAGCTCCCTCGGCCCGCATCACCCCCTACGAGCTCCCTGGCCTCTGAATTCCCTTTGGATCCCGCGTCCTTCATAAGCCTTCGGTGACAACCGCAGTGACGGGGAACGTCTCTCCTCGGCAGATTCCCGTAGTCCTGAGCAGGAGCACAACCAGAGCTGCCACGGCCGGTGACAGGGACGACGCGGGTGGGCACTGGCCTCTTCCCATTCCTTCCCTCCAAGCAGAAGCAGTTTGCTACATGGGTTCAAGTGAAGGGCCAGGTCCAAGCAGGAGGCCCCCAAGGGCGATAGGTGCATCCTTGGACCCTCACCCCAAACTGTGGGTTTCCTCCCCAGAAAGCAGGCAGCCCACGCGTAGGGGTGAGAGTCAAACATTTCTCTGGCCCAAATCACCCTCTGAGTGCCGGGGTCTCTGGGCTGGCAACACCCGCATCATCCGGGACGCGGTTAGGGGAGTGCACTCGGGCTCCTCCCGGGAATTTCCGGGGTGGCCCGTTCAGCCGGCGTCGCAGCATGCTGACTACGGGACACAGCATCCGGGCGGTGCAGGGGTTAAAGGGCCTCAAGGCAGCGATCCCCCAGGGCCGCTGGTCCCATTTCCGTCCCCGCCCCCAGCCTTCAACCTGGCCTCTCAGTCCCAGTCCGAGCCCCCCCCCCCGCCCCCCGCCTCCTCCCTGAGGCTCCTGGGGCCTGGGAGGCTGCCGCCCTCCGGGGAGGAGGAGAGCCGTCCCCCGGATCCCACACGAGGGGCAAGCGCGTCTCCCAGGGAGGCCGCTCGGGAAGCCCCAGTGTCAGCAGGGTTTGGCCGCCGTGGTGACCACAGAAGCCACCGGATGGATCTCCACCTGCAGGGGGCTGGAGCGCTGCCCCACGAAGTGCTGGGGCCAGGCAGGGAGTGTGTGGGCCCACGGGACCTGGGACTTCTCGGGGGGCCGCTTCCTGGAGACGCTCCTGGTGGTGGAGCTGGACTTCCCTGCCCTGCAGATGCTCCCCTTCCTGCAGATGCTCCCAGCCCTGTAGGTGCTCCCTGCCCTGCAGGTTCTCCCTTCCCTGCAGGTGCTCCTTGCCCTGCAGGTGCTCCCTTCCCTGCAGGTGCCCCCTTCCCTGCAGATTCTCCCTTCTCTTCCCTGCAGGTTCTCCCTTCCCTGCAGGTACTCCTTGCCCTGCAGGTGCTCCCTTCCCCTCCCTGCAGGTGCTCCCAGCCCTGCAGGTGCTCCCTTCCCTTCCCTGTAGGTGCTCCCCTCCCTGCAGGTGCTCCCCACCCGGCTCACTCGTGCCTCCCTTCACTTGGGGTCAGATCTGCATCATCACCCAGTGGCTGTTCCCACCCCTTCCCCAGCTGTTCTCACCCCTTCCCTGTTTTCTGTCACAAGAATTACCTCCAAGAAAATCCTTGCGTGCACAGTCCCATCTGGGCTCCACTCCCCCAAGGCTGTGATAGCAGGTGTCAGAGACAATTGGTGATTGTGTGCGCGTGTGAGACAGAGGGAGGGAGGGAGGAGGACAGAGGAAGCCCAGGCTGAGAGGGAGAGAAGGATGAGGAGGGAATAGGGGGCGGAGGAGACCAGCAAGCTGAGCTCAGGGTGATGAAGACGCCGCCCGGGGACGCAGACGGGCGTCACCGGCATAGTTAGCACTTGGGGGACCCTCGGAAGGCTGGGGGGGCACCCCGGGGGAGGCGAGTGGGCTGAGGATGCAGCGCGGACGCTGAGGTCGCGGGAACAGCCCTGGGGAAAGAGGCTCGGGGGCCTGAGGGGAGGAGGAAAGGCACAGAAGCGGGGCCGGGAGACCCGGGGGCAGGGCGGGGGCCGCCTGCCGTGCAGGTGCTGATGCGTCCTGCCTGGAGGAGCGGGAGGGGAGCTGGGGGCAGCAGCTGCGAGCAGTGGCCGCGAGATGGGAGGGCGCGCTTCTGCGAGTCTGGCTTGGAGCCGCCTGTCCAGGGCGAAGCGGTCAGGGTGTGGGAGTGGGCGCCTGCTCCTGAGCAGGTGGAAGGGGGCGGGGGGCGAGTGTTGGGCTGGGTGGGGGGACTTAGCCCTGGTGACAAGCACTGCTGCGAGGCAAGACCCCAGGAGAGAGGCCGGACACGTTCACGGGCGCTGGCGGCTTCTGGACTCGGAGGCGGCAAGTGGGGGGATCCTCATGCAGCTGCCCCCCTGTACCCCACTCTCCTGGCATTGGGGATGGGGGTTGCCTGCTGAGCGGTGGGGGCAGTGGGGGTGGAAGGGGAGTCAGAGACCGGGGGATGTGAAGTAATGGGAAAGCGGTTGCCAAGAACAGGAAGGCCGAGGGGCGGTGACGGTTGAGCTCCCGCGTCTCTCGGGCGGGGCCGTGGGAAGCCTCCAGGCCGCTCCATGTGGCTTCTGGGCGTCCGGGAGCAAGTGCCGGCACCGGGCAGCATTGGAACTCGTGGCCCAAGAACAGCCAAGGCCCTTCCCAGAGGGCGGGGGCCTCCCCCGGTGCACGGGCCCCGAGCAGAGCCACGGGCGAGGACTCGCTCCCTCTTCACCGCCCACCCGTGACGCTGACCCGCCTTCAGCTCCATGCCAGGCCTCCGGGTCTGTGGGCCGTGGACCACGGGACTCCGCGCCCTAAGCCCGCCAACCAAGCCTGCAGGATAAACCCTACACGGACGACGCCTGGTGGGCATAGTCTCCCTGCGGAGAACCTCACACGGCGAAGCAGCAGGGCTCCTGGGACCTCGGTGGGTCCGGGGGGAGGTTCCCTGACGTCACCCAGACCGTTTAACCTCGATCGTCACCTCTGTCGTCAGCTGATGGAGGGCTGAGGTTCGGCGGGGCGGGTGGGGTGGGAAGGCCGGGGTTCCCAAGGAATGGCCAGTGTAGCGGAGCGGGGCCGGACACCGTGGGGAGGCCGCCAGCCCCGGGACGGAGATGCGTTGGGGGGCGTCACGGGCACAGGGGGGACGGACCGTGGGTCTCGGGGACGGGGACTGGGGGACCGCCGCGTCCTGCAGCCAGTTCTGCGCCCTCGGCTCCCGCCGTTCTCTCGGCCTGTGGAGGTGGCTTGGCGTGACGTCCGCTCACGGAGGGCGGTGGTGGCCGCGCGGGCTTCCGGGGCCGGGAGGGGGCCGTGCCTCCTGGACAGCCTCACCCGGGCCCGCGTGGCCGTGGCCGCTGCTTCAGGCGGGGCGTGCGGTGATTACTTTTTTACGACTGTTTGTAGATATAATTGTATCCTCGGGACTCAGGAGTTTATGCTCAGGAAATCATTCCGACGGGATTAGCTGCCTGGACAGCCTTGTCATCCTCCGGCCACCACTGCCTTGAGGCTGAGCCTGCTCCAAGCCGATCGGATGTGTCTGTTACAATAAGCATTTCAACCCAATTAGCATCTCAGTAACAACCAAATTATCTTTAATATGATGTAATTACTTTTTTTTTTTTTTAATTAGGCTGAACTGGGGATCCTGTGCCGTGAACGTCTAGAACAAAGCCAGCGGCCTTTCCAAGATACGCGCATATTTTCCAAAAATCCCGGGACCCCACCGGCCGGGACTTGTGCAGGAGTCACTTCCCGCAGGGAGCATCCTGCCGGTCGGTCCGGGCCTCGCAGGCTGGCCCCCCGCGCTCCCCTGGGCCCCGTCCCGGCCTCCGTGGCTTCCTCAAGCCCGTCACCGGGGGCCTCCGGCTAGGCTGTCACCCTGACGGGGACTCCTGTGTGCTGGGCTCCTCTCAGGCAAAGCGCAGTCGCAGGTGGAATCGTGTCCCTACCAACTTGTGCGTGGGAGTCCCAAGCCCCAGGGTCGTCTTTGCAGGTGGCCTTGCTTGGAGCTACGGTCTTATAAAGGGGCTCAAGCCAAAGCGAGGTCATGGGGGTGGCCGCCAAGCCGGGTTGACGAGCGTGCACGTAAGACGGTGCGGCCGTGCAAGGAGGTGGCCGTGTCTGAGCCAAGGAGAGACTCTGGAACAATCCTTCCCTCGCACCCTCGCAGCCTTGGAAGATGCCAGTCGGGCGGCACCTCGACCTCAGGCTTCCGGCCTGCAGGGCCGTGGGAACGTGGGGCTCTGTGCCTGCAGCCGCGTCACCTGCGGCACCTGTGTGCTTGCTCCATCCGTCCTATGGGCTTTGCTGTCTCGGCGAGGAAACTGAGTCAGAGAGGTCGGGCGTCCGAGCAGAGGTGGAGCCAGGGCCGGCCCGACCTGTGGCACAGAGTGCTTGCCTTGTCCCTCACTTACCTTTCTGGCTTTTCAATTTACTTCCCGCAGCCCGTGAGCTCAGTCTCACAAGCAAAATTGTGACACAGACAAAAAGAAAAAGACCACCCCGCAGCCGGGAGTGACTCCGTTGCTCCTGCTGGGCCTAAAAGTGTTTTCCTTCGCTCGCTCAATGTGCGTCCTGGGCTTCCTGGGTGCGCATCTCTGCGGGGGCACCGACGAGCCCAGTGACGCGGGACACGACGCCTCCCCCGTCGAGGCCCAAGTCCCAGCAGTGGGGTCACGGCGAAGGGCCGGGCGGGACATCGCGAAGCTCCCAAGGCAGAGCGATGGACCGTGATTGCCAAGAGGCGCGTCGTGACGGTGACGCGATGGTGCCTCGAGGACAGACAAGGGGACGAGGCCCCTGAGAACTGCCCGTGAGCCTGCAAACGGAGGAGGAGGCCCCGGCTGGCCCCGGCCCCAGACACGGACTCGGCGGCCCCTGCGGCCTGCAGTAGCTGCCGCCACCCCGGGCTGGGAGCTTCCCTGGCACTGCCACTTCCCCGAGACGATGCACAATTATTGTAGTTTTCAAAGCCATTTTCAGTGGTTGTAAGACAGAAATCCGGCGTCAGGGTAACAGCTTTGGATTCTTTTCTCCAGTGGTTTTGTCATTTTTTCATGCATCCTCCGGAGCTGCCCATTGGGTATCTGTTGCTCTTGCTGCACATTCACCATTTTCCTTCTTTTTTTTTTCATTGAAGTTTCCACTTTATTTCTTTGTGATTTTTTTTCTCCAGTCTGTCCTCTAAATGATGGATTCTGTTTTCTGTCATCCTCTCTTCACTGCTTCCAATGCTATTTTAATTTCTCAATTGGGGTATAAAGTTCCCTTAATTTCTGGCCTTTCTTTTGCCAGTTGTCTTTCGTTTTTTTGTTTGTTTGTTTGTTGTTTGTCCCACATCTCATCTTTCATCACTTGTATCACACAGTTCTGAATTTCTCTAATTTCCTCTTTTTTTTTTTTTTTTTTTTTGTGCCTAACGCAGGGCTCGAATTCATAACCCTGAGCTCAAGACGTGAGCAAAGATCAAGAGTCAGACACTTAGTGGACAAGCCACCTGGGTGCCCCTCTAACTTCCTTTAGGGAACCAAGTAGTTATTTTCTTTTTTTATCTGATTGAGTTCTTTCGGCTGTATTGAGGTAGAATTGACAAGTAAGACTTATATATGTTTAGGGTGTGCCACTGGATGCCTCACATTGCGTATTCTCTGTAAAACGGTCACCACCCCGACACTAATCACGGTACCCTCATCTTATGTAGCTACCACTGGCCTGCTGTGTATGCGTGCTGAAACTCACGGCCTGCCACCCACCATTCTACTCTGCTTCTATGAGTTCAATCATTTTTATGTTTTGCATATAAGTAAAATCATACAGCATTTGTCTTTCTCTGTCTGGCTTATTTCACCTGATATAATGTCTACCACGTTTATCCCCGCTATCGCAAATGGCAGGATTTCCTTCTTTTTAAGGGACAAATATATGTACATACATCACATTTCTTCACCCACTACCATCAACGGACAGTCAGGTGGTTTCCAAGTCTTGACCGCTGTGAATAAATAATTCTACAATGAACATGGGCGTGCAGGTATCTCTTTAAAATATGGATTTTGTTTCCTTTGGGTGTATTCCCAGAAGTGGGATCACTGGATCATATGGTAGCTCTATTTTAGTTTTTTAAGGCACCTCAAGATAGTCCAGTCTCCTAGTGGCTGTTCCAATCTCCATTCCTAAGAACAGTGTACCAAGGTTCCCTTTCTCCACATCCTTTTCCATGTGTTGGTTTTGTTTTTGTTTTTTTCTTTCTTTTCTTTCCTTTTTTTTTTTTTTTTTTGTCTTTTTGATACAAGCCATCCTAGCAGGTGCAAGGTTTTATCTCACTGCGGTTTTGATTTGCATTTCCCCAGTGATGAGTGGTGTCGGGCCTCTTTTCATGTATCTGTCGGCCACTTTTATGCCTCCTTTGGAGAAATGTTCTCTCTCTTCAAGTCCTTTGCCCATTTTTTTTATATCCTTTTTTCTTGCTGGTGAGTTGTATGAGTTCCTTACGTATTTTGATTATGAATGCGCTATCAGGTATGTGATTTGCAAATATTCCTTCCTACTCTGTAGGTGGCCTTTTTCATTCTGCTGACTGTTACCCTCACTGTGCAGAGGTTGTTTGTTTTTTTGTTCACTGTGTCACGTTTTGTTTTTAGTTTGGTGCGATCTTACTTGTCTGTTTTTGCTTTTGTTGCCTGGACTTTTGGTTTCAAATCCAAAACAAATCGTCACCAAGTCCATTGAGAGTTGGCTTCAAAAGTGAATTCTATCAAATATTCAAAGAAGCCCTAATACCAATCTAGTACCAATCAAGGAACTTACTCCCTATATCTTATTCTAGTAGCTTTAGAGTTTCGAGCCTTATGTTTAAGTCTTTAATCCGTTTTGGGTTTACTTTTATTTATGATGAGAGATGAGGGTCCAATTTTATTCCCCTGCATATGGATATATATTTTTCCCAGTCTGTTTATTGGAGAAACTATCCTTTTTCCATTGTACGTCCTTGGCACCCTGGTTGAGGATCAGTTGACCACACATACATGGTTTATTTGGGGGGCTCTCCTCTCTATTCCATTGTCCACATCTGCCGTTAGGCTTGTACCATCCTTGAACACACTGTCTTTTGATTACCATTCCTTGTAATACACTTTGAAATCAAGAAATGTAATGCCAAAAAAAAAAAAAAAAAGAAGTGTAATGCCTCCAGATTTTTCTTTAAGATTGCTTTAGCTATTCTGATTCTTTTGTGGTCCCACATAAACTAAAGATTCTTGTTGTTGTTTGTTTTCTGTAAGGAATACCATTGGGATTTTGATAGGGACTGCCCCAAATCTGTAGATCAGTTTGAGTAGTGTGGACATTTTCATTTTAACTCTTCCAGTTCATGGACACAAGATTTTTTTTTTTTTTTTTTTTGCCTGTGTCTTCATTAATTACTCTTATCAATATTTTATGATTTCTAGTGTACAAGTCTTTTACCTCTTTGGTTAAGTTAGTCTCTAAGTATTTTATTTTTCCTATGCTATTATAAATGCATAATATAAATGCTATTATAAATTTGTTTCTTAATCTCTTTTTTGGATAGTTTGTTGTTTATGTATAGAAACACTATTAATTTTTGTCTGTTGATTCTGTATCCAGCAACTTAATTCATTCATTATTTCTGACAGCTTTTTGATAAGTCTTAGTTCTCTACATTTATAATCATGTCATTTGCGAACAGAGATCATTTCACTTCTTCCTTTCTAAAGTGGATGACTTTTTTCTCTTTTTCTTACCTAATTACTAAGACTTCTGGTACTAAGTTGAATAGAAGAGGCAAGAGCAGCATCCTGCCTTGTACTAGGTCTTAGAGGAAATACTTTGTTTTTCCCCATTGATTATGATGTTAGCTGTGGGCTTTCCATATTGACTGTTATTGTATAAGTTCCTCTTATATCTATTTTATTGAGAGTTTTCACCATAAAAGGATATTGAACTTTGTCAAATGATTTTTCTGCATATATTGAGATGATCAAGTGATTTTTCTTTCATTATCTTAATATAGTGCATTGGATTGATTGATTTATGTAGAGGCATTCTTGCATCCCAAGGATAAATTCCACTTAGTCATAGTCTATGACCTTTTCATGTCCCGTTGAATTTGGTGTGTAGGATGTGACTGAGGATCTATGTTTTTCAGAGATCCTGGCCTGCAGCTTTCTTATCTTGTAGTGTGATTGTCTGGCTTTGGTGTGATATTGGCCTCATAATATGAGTTTAGAAGTGTCCCCCCTTTGATTTTTTTGGAAGAGTTTATGAAAGATTGGTATTAATGCTTCTTTGAATATTTGATAGAATTCACTTTTGAAGCCAACTCTCAATTGACTGAGCCACCCAGGTGCCCCTAATGTGTGCTCTTAAATCTAAAATGATTCACTTGTAGACAGCATGTGACTGGATATATATATATATATATATATATAATTATATATATATATATATATATATATAATTTTTTTAATCCATTCAGTGACTCCATACCTTTTGATTGGATAGTTTAATCCAATAGTTACATTTAACATAATTATTTATAGATAAGGAATTCCTACTGCCATTTTGTTGTTTGTCTCTTGCAGTTTTTTGTTCCTGTTTTCCTCTCTTGCTATTATCCTTTGTGATTATATATATATATAAATATATATCTTTTCCTGTAGCAGTGTACTTTATTTACTCTTTATCTTTTGTGCATTATAGTTCTTTTTTTCCCTTTGTGGTTACTTTGAAGATTGCATAAAATATATTATAGTTATAACCACCTATTTTTAAGCTGATAACAACTTAATTTCAATTGCATCCCAAGAATCTGCACTTTCACAGTCACCTCTTACATTGTTTGACCTAAAAAAAAAATTTACTTCTTTTTATATTGTGTATCAATTAAGGCTTTCTTTTTCTCTTAACTTTATATTAGGGTTAAAAAGTAACTTATATATCACCATCATAGAGTTACATTATCCTGTATTTGTCTGTATATAACCTCTCCCAGTGATACTTATGATTTCATATTACTGTTAGCATATTTTTGTTTTGATTTGAAAAAATTCCTTAAGTGTTTCTTTTAAGAAAGTCCCAGTGATTATGAACTCCCTCACTTTGTGTTTTTCTGGAAAGGCTTTATCTTTCCTTCATTTTCAAAGAATAGGGTAATATTCCTTGTTGACATTTTCTTTTTACAGTACTTTGAATATACCCTCCCACTCTCTCCAGGCAATGAGGTTTCTCCTGAGGACTCTACTGATAGTTTCATGAGATTCCTGTATATTTGGTGAGTCACTTTTATCTCGCTACTTTTAAAATCCTCTCTTTTTCTTCAACTTCTGACAATTTAAGTATGCTGTGGCTCATGTAGACCTCTTTATACTCATCCTATTTGGGATCTTTTAGACTTCTTGAATCTGGATATCCATTTCCTTCCACAGATTCGGGAAGTTTTCAGTTATTCTTTCTTTTCTTATTTTTTTTTTAAAGATTTTTAAAAAAAAATTCATCATAGAGAGAGAGAGAGAGAGAGAGATTGGCAGAGACACAGGCAGAGGGAGAAGCAAGCTCCATGCTGGGAGCCTGACATGGGACTCGATCCCAGGACCCCAGGATCGTGCCCTGGGCCAAAAACAGGCGCCAAACCACTGAGCCACCCAGGGATCCCCCAGTTATTCTTTCTTCAAAAATCTTTCTACTGCTTTTTTAGTTCTCTGTTCATGTAAGGGTATCTCATCTATCCCTTAGCCTTTTTTCACTCTTTTTCATTCTTTTTTTCTGCTCTGGAAAATTTCAACTATCTTTGAGTTTGTTGATTCCTTCTTCTGCTTGGTCAAGTCTGCTTTGAAGCTCTTTATTGCATTTTTCATTTCATTCATTAGATTCTTCAGCTCCAGAGTTTCTCTTTGGTTCCTTTTTAATGATTTCTGTCTCTTTGTTGAACTTCTTATTGTTTTCATGTAAAGTTTTTCTGAGCTCATTTATTTGCCTATCTGTGTTTTCTCAGCCCATGGGCTTCTTTATCTTCTTCTTTTTTTAATAGTTAATTTTTTAAGAACAGTTTGAATTTCACAACAAAATTGAGAAGGGAAGAGAAATTTCCCACATAACCCTTGCCCTTTATATGTATAGCATTCCCCATTATAAAAATCGGTCATCATAATGGTCCACTTGGTACCAGGGATAAACCTAAAATTGACACATTATAATCACTCAGTGTCTATAGTTTACCTTAAGTTTCATGTTTGTTGTTTATATTCATTCAAAGGGCTTGGATAAATATATAATGGCATATAAACATCATTAAAATATCATACAGAGTATTTTCATTTCCCTAAAAATCCTCTGTTCTCTGGTCTATTCACCTTTCGCCTCTCCCCACTTCTAACCCCTGGCAGCCACTGATCTTTCTTTGTCTCCATAGTTTTTCCATTTCCAGAATGTTATGTATAGTTTTTCCAGTGTAATTATACACTATGTAGCCTTCTCAGGTTGGCTTCTTTCTCTTAGTAATACACATTTAAGTTTCCTTCGTGCGTCTCTGCGGCTTAATAGTTCACTTCTTTTAGAGCTGGATAATATTTCATTGCCTGGTTGTATAGCCGTTTACATATCCATTCACCTATTGAAGGACATCTTGGTTGTTTCCAAGTCTTGGCAGTTATAAATAAATCTGCCATAAACATCTGTGTGTGGGCTTTCATGTGGGCATAGGTTTTCAACTTATTTGGGTAAATACCAAGGACCATAAGGGCTGGATCATAAGACAAGAGTATGTTTGGTTTTATAAGAAACCACCAAACTGTCTTCCAAAGTGATGGTGCCGTTCTGTATTCCCACCATCAGTGTAAGAGCGTTCCTGTTGTTCCTCGTTCTCACTAGTATTTGATATTAT
Source organism: Canis lupus dingo (assembly GCF_003254725.2). Classification (NCBI taxonomy): domain Eukaryota; kingdom Metazoa; phylum Chordata; class Mammalia; order Carnivora; family Canidae; genus Canis; species Canis lupus. Next base: position 122,321,943 of record NC_064243.1, read on the forward strand.
CAGTATTCCAAATTTTGGCCATTCTAAAAGTTGCATAGTAGTGTCTCATTGTTTGTTAATATATATTATCTAATGAGATTTGATGTGGAGCACCTTTTCATATGCTTATTTGTCATCTGCATCTCTTCTTTGTTGAGGTATCTACCAAGGTCCTTGGCCCATTTTTTTAATTGGGTTGTTTTCTTATTGTTGAACTTTAAGAGTTCTTTGTTATTTTAGGTAACAGACCTTTATCAGATGTGTATTTTGCAAACATATTCTCCCAGTTTGCTCGTCTTCTCATTCTCAGGAGCTGAACTTTAAAAAAAAAACAAAACAATTATTTAAAATTTTTGTCAGGTTATTTGTAGATTCCATTCCTTTGGGACCAAATACAGGAAACTTATTTGTTACTTTAATTGTGTCATATTTCTTTGATTTTCAGGTTCGTGTAGTCTTGCATTGATGTCTGCATATTTGAAGATGCCACTTCTTAGACTTAGCAGATTGCCTTTGCGGGGAAAGACCTCTTCCTAGGAACTGGCACAATGGTACAAGCGGAGTGGGATCATGGCAGTGGTAGGTCTTGCACTGGCTCTGGGGGCCCATGGGGTTGTGCAATGGTGCTGGCTCCTGTGGCACCTGGGGCACTGGGTCAAGAACACATGCAGAAGTGCCAGGTCTGGAAGGTAAGCACACCAACAAAGACTTTTTTATTATAATAAAAAACCAAACACATAATATAAAATTTACCTTCTCCACCATTTGTAAGCATACAGTTTTCATTCCATATGCATAGAGTTTTAGTTTGCAAGGTTAAAAGGTTCTAGAGATCTTCATGGCTTTTGATGTTAATATGTTTAAAAGCTTAGTAAGACAACTCATAAGACTATTTTTGTATGGCAATGATTTTCCTGGGCTGAGATCAGAGGAGCAAATACTGTGGTTCTTCCCTTAAAGCCTGGGACACTACTATGTGCATTCCAGTTGCCTCAAGGCCCCTCCCAGCCTGTGGCTCATAGTTCTTTGTGTATAGGTTAGGGCTGGGAGTGATGACATATAGATTTGAAACTGAATACTGGCACTAAACAGCATATGATTTAAGCAGAACTCACTCTGCCTCTGAGATGTGGCTTTTCAAACTTAAATATAAATTCTTTAAAATTTAATTAAATAGAACTTTGAGTTCCTCAGTCATACCCACCAAATTTCAATATCTCAACAGTTACCTGTGGCCAATGGCCACCATATTGGACAGTGTGGATATGAGGTTACTTCCATCATCTCAGAAAGTTCCCTTGGACAACTGTTACCTGCCTAAGGGTTTTCTCAGGCTTTGTTATGAATTGGCCAGTTTCTGGACCTGAAAGTATCACCTGGTGACAACTGGGAATCTCTGTTAATTCTGGCATTTGTAAGAGATACTTCAGGGTATGAAGAATCTTTGGGGATCGATGGAATTGTTTGGCATGTTGACTGTGACAGTAATTTCCAAGATGCCTACATCTGTCAAAATCATTAAATTATAGAGTTCAAATGGATGCAGCCTATTATTTGTAAATCATACTTCAAAAAGTTGATTGAAAAAAATAAGGAAATATTTCCTTCCTCATTTAAAAATATATAATTTTTAAATTTGAAACTCAACACTGACTTACAGCAAGCTGTTTTCACTAGAACTAAGCCAGAAATTTCCTAATTATGTTGCATGACTACTGGCAGTTAGGAAGCCCTGGAAAGGGGGAAGATAGGATATTCTCTATTCCCTAATTGTGTTAGAGAGAAGAAAGCAGAAATACGAGCCCTTCATTGACCCATCAGACAATTGGCAAGGCCCCTTTCTGGGCCAGAATGGTGCTGGGCTTTTGGAAGCCTTGAAGAGACTAAAGCAAGGCTGTACTTTAAGGGCTTCCCTGCCCAGTGAGGGAGCAGAGTTGGTACCAGTTCCTGGGGAGGATGTGTTGATGCTGCCTGGATGGAGAAGCCACAGGCTAATGTTTAGAAAACTTCACGAAGGAGAGAGAATACAAGTTGAGATTTGAGCTATTATTCAAAAGGCAGAGTAGAGGCAAAATAATTCCGTGTGGACAAGATGGTGAACAGCACTGTGAGATAGAAAAAGGATAGTAACCAAGAATATTAATGAAACCTGGTGTCTGTGTGTGTGTGTGTTAGGTATATGCATGTGTGTGCTAGGTGTGTGTGTGAGAGAGACAGAGAGAGTAGAGGATAACAAGAGAATGATGTTACCTGGGAATATATCTAAATATAATAAGGGAAACTTCATTTGGCCTCCAAGTTATATAAATCCATCAACCAGAAAATAACTGATGTTTTCGGGTAGACACATCACTCATTACGATAAGGTCTCATATTTGTGAGGCACTTACCACCTGTGCTAAGAGCTGGGTAAACTGCAAAGGTGTTCATCCTCACAAAAGCCCTACCAGTCAAGCATCATTGTCTTGTTCTGTGGCTAAATAACTGCGGGCTCCAGAGAGGCACCCCATAGGCTGAGGTCCCATTTCTAGGAAGTGGCTTTTCAAATGCTCTTTAATGCTGGGCTCCTGAACCTCAGCTACTTCTCAACTTCATCTGAGAGCTTAGATTTTAGCTCCATTGTGCAGTTAAAGGGACCAAGGGCAGCTCCCAGCCCATGCCCTCTGTGAAACTTCCGCCTCACCTGTCAAAATCTTCAATGGTTCCCAACATTTAGTGTACATAAAATTTATCTGGGAACTCATTAAGCAATAAACCCTAGTTCTTTCTTAGCAACTCTAACTTGAAGGGTTACACTCATATGGCCTGAGAACCAACATTTTAGTAAGAGCCCTGGGTGATTCTGCTGAGCTGGTCCTTGGATTGGCCTTTGGAGAACTCCAGCCCAGAGCTACTGCATTGGGTGCTAGTCTGGCTTTTCTCCAGAGGCTTTATGGAGAGAGATGTGGCTTCAGTTTATGCACTATGTCCGGGGGTCACAATTTAGGAAGCAGAGATAGCAGAGTGGAGGCCACTGGAGTCATCCAGTTGAGGCAGGATGAGGCACCAGTGAGAGCAGTGGAAGTGAAAATGCTTGGATTCTACAGTAATTGTGCATGTGATACTGGCATGTAGCTAATGGGATGGAGCATCACTGGTGCAAAGGCTGATTCCAAGGTTTAGCCTGGTCATTGTACTGGGAATGGTGGCACTTCCTGGGATGGGATGCTCCCGGATGAAGTGGTTCAGGTAACGAAGCCAAATAAAGAGTTGTTGGGCTTGGGACATGTTGAGAGTGTGGGGAGGACAGGAAGAAGCCTGAGTTTAGTGAAGATGTTTGGGAGGAAACAGTTGAAAACCCGGGTGGCAGTTTGTAGGTAGAAACTGGGCTGAGAAGAAATGACAAATAGCCCAGAAAGAGGAGGGGTCCATGATGAGATGCTTTGATGGTTGGCGGAGATTTAAAATAATTGTTGAATGGGGGAAAGAATATAGACTAGGAGTCTTGGGTGGCATCTTGGCTCTTTCTTCACCAACTCTGTGACCTTGAGCAGAGTACTTGGGAGCTCTGAACTCAGGATTTTCCAACTATAAAAGTGAGCTAAGCCTGCACTGTGGTTCCAGCAGGGTTGTTGTAAGAATTCAAAACGTATGTAAAAGCTACTGAGTATTTTGCCATGAGTGGGATTGTCTCTGTGTGCACCCCATGCCATCATTGCTATTAACCTCAGGGTTATCTCTGGGTGCAGAGCCCCGAAATCCTCTGGCAGTGTGAATGGGTCCATCTCTTGGGAGGCAATGGGAACAGTGCAAGGTGCTTGGGCTTCAAATCCAATGTTCTGCCTTCAAAGTCCAGCTGTATCTGAGTGAACTTGTTTTGCCACTTCAGAGCTCTCGGTCTTCATCCGCAGAATGGGAAAATCCATGCCAATCTGATCTTAGTGCGAGATCTCCTGGTTGTACACAGCAGAAACCCGCTTGAGCTCAATCAAGTAAAGAAAAAAGTATTAAAGGGCACAGATGTGTCTCACAGAATCCACTAGAAGGGAAGGACCTTGAGGGCAGGTACTGCTGTATACCTGGCCCTGGAATGGAACCTGGCATATCTGATTAATATTAATTAAGAAAAACACTTGTGCACGGCAAAGGAAACAGTCAACAAAACTAGGTCAATCTACAGAATGAGAGGGGATATTTGCAAACGACCTAACAGAACAAGGGCCGGTATCCAAGATCTATAAAGAACTTATGAAACTCAACACCCAAGAAACAAACAATCCAATCATGAAATGGGCACAAGACACGAACAGAAATCTCACAGAGGAAGACATAGACATGGCCAACATGCACATGAGAAAATGCTCCGTGTCACTGGCCATCAGGGAAATACAAATCAAAACCACAATAAGATACCACCTCACACCAGTGAGAATGGGGAAAATTGACAAGGCAGGAAACCACAAATGTTGGAGAGGATGCGGAGAAAGGGGAACCCTCCTGCACTGTTGGTGGGAATGTGAACTGGTGCAGCCACTCTGGAGAACTGTGTGGAGGTTCCTCAAAGAGTTAAAAATAGACCTGCCCTACGACCCAGCCATTGCACTGCTGGGGATTTACACCAAAGATACAGATGCAGTGAAACCTGCACCCGATGTTTATAGCAGCAATGCCCACAGTAGCCACACTGGAAGGAGCCTCAGTGTCCATTGACAGATGATGGATAGAGAAGCTGTGGTCTATGTAGACAGTGGGATATTCCTCAGCCATTAGGAACGACAAATACCCACCATTTGCTTGGACGTGGATGGAACTGGAGGGTATGATGCTGAGTGAAGTAAGTCAATCAGAGAAGGACAATCATCATATGGTCTCATTCATTTAGGGAATATAAAAAATAGTGAAAGGGAATAAAGGGGAAAGGAGAGAAAATGAGTGGGAAATATCAGAAAGGGAGACAGAACATGGAAGACTCCTAACTCTGGGAAACGAACTAGGGGTGGTGGAAGGGGAGGTGGGTGGGGGGTGGGGGTGACCAGGTGACGGGCACTGAGGTGGGCACTTGACGGGATGAGGACTGGGTGTTATATGTTGGCAAATTGAATTTAAATCAAAAAGAAGATGTTAGTAAAAAAAATAATAATGATTACATAAACATGTCCAAGGGAAAGTGGGTTGTCATGAGGGCTGGGAGATAACAGCCAGGAACTGGTCAAGATTCAGCAGCTACTCTTCTCTCTCCATCTCTCTCTCCACTTCCCCCCTTCTTCTCTTCCCTTCCTCTTTCCCCCTCCTCTCCCCACCTCTGCACATCTCTTTCCTGCTCCTCTCTCTGTAAGCAGGCTTCCTAAAGGGGCCATCTGTGAGTCTCGGCTTAGAACCTCATGGCCCCGCCTGCCTCTCACTGGCCTGTGTCTTTACTGGGGGAGGCCATCAAGCAGTTACGACCACTGCTTGTCCCATGAACTAGACCCAGATGACCAGAGTCCCCTTATCCCTTCTTTTTAAAAATTTTTTTTTTAATTTTTAGTTTTTTAATTTTAATTTTTAAAATTTTTTATTTCTTATTTATTTCTCCCTATCCATGAACATGGGAAGGGCATCTCTCTCGTCATGTAATTCTTTGATTTCTTGCATCAGCAATTTGTAGTTTCCCTTCATATAGATGTTGCACATATTTCGTTAGATTTATACTTAAGTATTTCATTTTGGGGGGTGTGCATATAAATGGTATTGTGTTTTTAATTTGAATTCATAGTTTTTCATGTGGGTATATAGGAAAGCAATGGACTTTTGTATCCTGCTTTCTTACTGGAATGGCTTATTAGTTCCACGAGTTTTGTTGTCAGTTCTTTCAGATTTTCTACATAGATGATCATCTGTGAACAAAGAAAGCTTTATCACTTCCATCCAAAACTTATTTTCTTTGCTTTATTATTATTATTATTAATTACTGCATTAGCAAGGACTAGTGGTGGGAGGGGATATCCTTGCCTCATACCTGATGTTAGGGGAAAAGCTTTATTTTTCTCACCATTAAAGTATGCTGTTAAAAAAAAAAAAAGTATGATGTTGGCTATAGGATTTTGCAGATATTCTTTATTAAGCTGAGAAATTCCCCCTCTCTTCCTGGTTTACTGAGAATTTTTATCCTGAATGGGTGTTGAATTTGTCAAATACTGTTTTCCGCATCTATTGATATAAGATTTTGTCATTGTCTGTTTTTGTCTATTGATACAATGGATTGCATTAACTGATTTTCAAATGTTGAATTTACCTTGTACACCTGGGATAAGTCACACTTGGTTGAGGTGAATAATTTTATATTTTCTAGATTTGATTTTTATACTTTTTAGATTTGATTTGCTAATATTTTTGCTTAGAATTCTTGCCTCTATTTCTTAAGAGATACTGCTCTGTAGTTTTCTTTCCATGTGATGTCTTTGTCTGGTTTTGGTCTATTACGCTAATGCTGTCCTCATAGAACAAGTTAGAAAGTAGTCCCTCTGCTTCTCTCTTCTAAAGAGATTGTAGAGAATCAGTATAATTTCTTCCTTAAACCTTTGGTAGAAATCACCAGTGAATCTATCTAGGCCTGATGCTTTCTGTTTTAACAAGGTTATTAATTATGGGCCTATTTTTTTTCCTAATAGATGCAAGCCTAGTTAAGTTCATTTCTTTTTACATAAGTTTCAGCAGATTGCACCTTTCAAGAAATTGGTCCATTTTATCTAGATTACCAAATTTGTGGGCAAAGAGTTGTTCATATTATTTTATCATCCTTTTTTTTTCTTTTTAGATATTTATTTATTTATTATTTATTTATTTATTTATTTATTTATTTATTTATTTATTATTTATGAGAGACACAGAGAGAGAGAGAGAGAGAGAGGCAGAGACACAGGCAGAGGGAGAAGCAGGCTCCATGCAGGGAACCTGATGTGGGATTCGATCCCAGGACTCTGGGATCACACCCTGAGCTGAAGGTGGACGCTAAACCATTGAGCCACCCAGGGATCCCCTTATTGTCCTTTTAATGTCTGTGGTATCTATAATCATGTCTCATTTTTTTTTCTTATATTAGTAATTTATGTCTGCTGGGTTTTTTTTTTTTTTCCTTAATGAGTCTGGCAAGACATTTGTAAATTTTATTGATCTTTTCAGTGCACTTGTTTTTTATTTTGTTGATTTTCTCTTGTCATGTCCTGTTTTCAGTTCCATTGATTTCTACCCTAATTCTTATCATTTTCTTTTGCTTATTTTGGATTTAATTTACTCTTATTCTAGTCTCCTAAGGTGGGAGCTTATATTACTGATTTTTAGATCTTTCTTTTTTTCTAATATATTCATTCAATACTACAAATATCCCTCTAGGTACCCCTCTTGCTGCATCCCACAAATTTCAATAAGTTGTATTTTCACATTCTTCTAGTCCTAACATTTTAAAATTTATCTTGAGATTCCTTCTTTGGCCCATGTGTTATTTAGAAAAGTGTCATTTACTTTCCAAATATTTGGGGATTTTCCAGCTATCATTCGGTCACTAATTTCCAGTGTAATTCCATTGTGGTCTGAGAAAAGACATTGTGTAGTTTCTATTCTTTTAAATTTGTTAAGGTATAATTTATGACCCAGAATTTAGTCTTGGTGAATGTTCCATGTGTCTATGTTATTCTGCTATTTTTTTTAAATTCATTTTTTATTGGAGTTCAATTTGCCAACATATAGCATAACAGCCAGTGCTCATCCCATCAAGTGCCCCCCTCAGTGCCCGTCACCCAGTCACCCCCACCCCCCGCCCACCTCCCCTTCCACCACCCCTAGTTCGTTTCCCAGAGTTAGGAGTCTTCCATGTTCTGTCTCCCTTTCTGATATTTCCTTGGATGAAGTAGCTGATAAATGTCAACTATATCTTACTCACTGATGAGACTTTAGTTCAGCTATGTTACTGGTTATCTGACTACTGGATTTATCTATTTCTGAGAGAGGGGTGTCCGTGTCTCTAATCATGATAGTGAATTCATCTATTTCCCCTTGCAGTTCCGGCCGCTTCGGCCTCCCGTCCTGCGACACTCTGTGGTTAGGTGTGTGTCCACATTAAGAATCGTTACGTCTTCTTGGAGAATCAACCTCTCCAACATTATGTAATGCCACCCTCTATCCTTGATAAATTTCCTTCCCTTGACGTCAGCTCTGTCTGACACACAGCTATTCCTGCTTTCTTTTCATCAGTGTTAGCACAGGATGCTACTCTCCATCCATTTACTTTTACTCTAATGCATCTTTGTAATTAAAATGGGTGTATTTTTGACAATATATAGTCAAGTAATGTTTTTTTGATCTGCTCTAACAATCTCTGTCCTTCGGTGCATGTAGACCACTGATCTTCAAAATGATTACTGATTGGCTGGATTAATGTCACCATATCAGTTGCTGTTTTCTCTTTGTTGCCCCTGTTCTTTGTTTTCACTTTTTTCCCTATCTTTTGTATTTGTTTTAACTGAGCATTTTATGATTCTTTTTTCCCCCTTTTTTGGCATATCTGTTATACTTCTTTTTTTAACTTTTTTAGTGGTTGCCCTAGATTTTACAATACATTGGTGACTAATCTATATTTTAACAACACTATACCATTTCATGGGTACTGTGAGTACCTTATAATAACAAAGTGATTCTAATTCCTTCCTCCCATCCCTTTTATCATTATTGTTCTTCTTTACACTTAGACATATACACACAGTATGTACATAAGCATATGTAATTGAATATAGTTTTGCTATTATTATTTTGAACAAACTGTTTTGTGTTGGATCAGTTAGGGATAAGAAAAATAAAAGTTTTTCTTTTACCTTTATTTCTTTTTGATGATCTTTCTTTATATAGTTCATGTTTTTAATCTATATTAGTTTTTTGGTGAATACCCACCATTTGCTTCAATGTGGATGGAACTGGAGGGTATTATGCTGATGAAGTCAGTCAGTTGGAGAAGGACAAACATTATATGGTTTCATTCATTCGGGGAATATAAAAAAATAGTGAAAGGGATCATAGGGGAAAGGAGAGAAAATGAGTGGGAAAAATCAGAGATAAACCATGAGAGACCCCTAACTCTGGGAAACGAACAAGAGGTAATGGAAGGGGAGGTGGGTGGGGGGATGGGGTGACTGGGTGATGGGCACTGAGGGGGGCACTTGACGGGATGAGCCCTGGGGGTTATACTATGTGTTGGCAAGTCAAACTCCGATAAAAAATATACAAAAAATTAAAAAAAGATAATCTATATTAGTTTTCTTCTCTTTAAATAACTTTTTAATTTTTTTTTTTTCAAGGTGGGTCTAATGTCAACAAATCTCCATTTTTGTCTGTCTGAGAAACTCTTCACTTCCACTTTTGGAGGATAATTTCACAAGGTACAGAATTGTAATTTTGTAGGGTTTTTCCTCAACACTTAAATGTTTCACTCTACTCTTGTTTGCATGGTTTCTGTATAGGAGTGAGATGTGATTCTTATCTTTGCTATTTTGTAGATAAGTAAGATGTTTCTTGCCTTTGGTTTTCTTAAAGGATTTTTTCTTTATCTTTGATTTTTTTTTATTTCAAAATTATATGCCAAGGCTCAGAGTTTTGTTCAACACTTATTCTGCTTGACCTTCCTGGATCTGTGATTTGGTGTCTGACATCAATTTGGGGAAATTGTTATTATTATTTCAAATATTTCTTCTGTTTTTTTCTTTCTTCTCCTTCTGGCATACCCATTATGCATTTGTTATACCTCTTGCAGTTGTCTCATTCCTTGGATGCTTGGATGTTCTGTTTTGTTTTGTTTTGTTTTTTCCAGTCTTTGTTTTCTTTGCTTTTTGGTTTTCAAAGAATCTACTTATATAACCTGTAGCTCAGAGATTCCTCTGTCAGCTATGTCTAACCTACTAATAAGCTAATCAAAGACATTCTTCATTGTTACAGCCTTTTTCCTTAAATCTCTAGTATTTCTTTTTGGTTATTTCTTGAGATTTTTATCTCATATTGTATGGCCCATCTGTTTTTGCATGCTGTCTGCTTAATCAGTTAGATCTTTTAACTTATCAATCATAGTTGTTTTAAATTTTCAGTCTGATAATTCCAATATCCTTGCCGTGTCTGGTTCTGTTGCTTACTTTGTTCAAATGATGTTTCTTGCTTTTTTGGTAAGTCTTAAATTTTTTATTCTCTTGATAGCCAGACATGATGTGCTGGGGACAAGAAACTGCTGTACATAGGCCGTTTAGTAACGTGGCAGTGAAGTACGGTGGGAGAAGGAGCATTCTAAGACTTGTGATGAGGTATCAGTATTTAGTGCGCTTGTGCCTCTGGACCGGACTTCACAAGTTTCCTCAGTTTCCCCTCCTCCCTCCTTTAGGTAACAGAAGATGGCTGGGGAGAGCTGAGGTTGAGTATTTCCCTTTTCACAAGTGGAAAGCTAGAGCCACCTGGGCCTGTGTATTTTCTTTCATCAGATCAGTTTGGCTCTGATAATACCTTAAGGGTGGTGTTGTTCTTTTATTTTTTTTATTTTATTTTATTTTATTTTATTTTATTTTATTTTATTTTATTTTATTTATTTATTTTAATTGGAGTTCAATTTGCCAAGGTGGTGTTGTTCTTCTTCTTATTATTATTATTTTGTATAATATGTCCCCTAAAAGCAAGGCAATACTTTCCCCAGATGTTTAATGGAAGAACCTTGGTAATCCTGAGGCTAGAGAAAGACGGGGCTGGGCTAGTGGATGAATAGTGGTAGGTGGGTCTTCCCTATGGCACCTTCCTTTGGGGAATTGTGACTGTGTGTGATTCTTGCCCTGTGTGCTGACATTAGGATCTAACACTTTGTCAGATGTTGACCCTGCTGAGTTTTGTTTGTTTGCTTGTTTTCTCCTTCTCCCGAGCAAAGACGTGAGAACTTATTGCAAACCTTAGCATTACAGACACCTGAACGAACTTTTCAGTAGGGCGGTTGGCTTCAGGGGGCTGAAGCCTTCTTCCTTGGATATTGCTGGTCTTTGATTCACAGAATGTCTGACTGATAGGGAATCCAAACCTCTGGTTGTTCAGGTGGGAAACTCCGAGGCCCATAGCTGGGAAAAATGTTTTTCAAAGGACCTAGGGTGAAAAATAAAACAACAACAACAACAACAAAAAAAAAAAAAAAAAAAAAAAAAAGGAAAAGAAAAGAAAAACACAAAGGACCCAGGGTGAGTTTTTAAGAGAGATGGAATGAAACTCCCCTCCTCATTTGTCCCTTTCAGCCAAATTCACATTCATTTTCCCTGTTTGACATTTTTTACTGGAGGTTCCAACTAAAAATAGTGACCCAGTTACAAGCAGTTACTGGGAAGCTCAACCTCAGGCATCGGTAGCTGGTTTTGTTATTTTGTTGTTTTGATTTTGGCCTTACTCTGCAGGCGTCGTTAACATATGCATCATTCTCCTGCTGCCTCTGCAGTGTCAGGATGATTGAAAACAGAAGAAGATAGTGCTGAGGCATGCCAGGCTTTATCAAAGGCTTCAGAGTGTTCCTCCAGCCTGGTGGTTAATTGCTAAATTATCAGCAGCTCTGAAGACTTGAGCCTTAAGAGCCTTCTCAGGAGTGGACAGCCACCGCCTGAGCCAGTCACGAATGTGAAGGTTCTGAGAGGCGCTCCCACATGGGGGCCCGCGCGAGATAGTAGCACAGGAGAAAGGAGGCAAAGTGGGGCATTGTAGTAAATCAGCCTGGTCAAGACTTACTATTTATTGGACATCTGGCCCGTTTAGCAAAAATCACTGGGCACGCAGAGCTGGGTTTTGCTTTCTTTTTCTTTCTTCTTTTTTTTTTTAAAAAAAAGCTTTTATTTTAATTCCAGCTAGTTAATGTACAGTGTTATATTAGTTGCAGATGTACAATATAGTGATTCAGCAATTCCTACATCAGCCGGTGCCCTTCACAACAGGTGCACCCCTGAATCTCCATCACGTCTTTAAATCATCCCCCGCCCCCCCTCATCAGTTTATTCTCTATAATTAACAGTCTGTTTCTTGGTTTCTCTCTCTCTCTCTCTCTGTCTCTCTTTTCCCTTTGCTCATTTGTTTTGTTTCTCAAATACCACATGTGAGCGAAATCATATGGCATTTGTCTTTTCCTGTCTTATTTCGCTTAGCTTCATACTCTCTAGCTCTATCAAAGTCCCTGCAAATGGCAAGATTTCATTCTTTTCTATGACTGAATAATATTCGAGTGTGCTACATACTACATCTTCTTTATCTGGGCCTCTATTTTAGACACTTGAGCTGCTTCCGTATTTTGGCTGTTAGAGATAGTGCTGCTGTAAACATCAGGGTGCATGTGTCCTTTTGAATTAATGCTTTTGTATTCTTTGGGTAAATACCCAGTCGTGTGATTGCTGGATCATAGGGTAGCTCTATTTTTAATTTTTTGAGTAATTTCCATACTATTTTCTAGAGCAGCTGCACCAGTTTACATTCCCACCAACAGAGCGTGAGGGTTCCCTTTTCTCCAGGTCCTCCCCAACACCTGTAGTCTTTTGTTTTGTTGATTTGAGTCATTTTGATAGGTGTAAGGTGATGTCTCATTGTAGTTTTGATTTGCATTTCCCTTGTGGTAAGTGATGAAGAACATTTTTCTTGTGTCTGCTGGAGAAATGTCTATTCATGTCTTCTACTCATTTTTTAATTTTTTATTTATTTTTTATTTTTTTTCTACTCATTTTTTTTTAATTTATTTTTTATTGGTGTTCAATTTACTAACATACAGAATAACCCCCAGTGCCCGTCACCCATTCACTCTCTACTCATTTTTTAATTGGATATTTGGTTTCTGGGGTGTTGAGTTTTATAAGTTCTTTATGTATTTTGGATACTAACCCTATATGAGTTGAGTCATTTGCAAATATCTTTTCTCTTCCTGTAGGTTGCCTTTTATTTTTGTTAATATTTCCTTTTCTGTGTAGAAGCTTTTTATTTTGATATAGTCCCAATCATTTATTTTTGCTTTTGTTTCCCTTGCCCCAGGAGATGTATCTAGAAAAACGTTGAATGATGAGGTTATTGCCTGTGTTCCCTTGTAGGATTTTTATGATTTTAGGTCTCACATTTAAGTCTTCGATCCATTTTGAATTTATTTTTGTGTGTGGTGTAAGTAAGTGGTGAGCGGGGAACTAAGGGTTCCATTAGGGGCCTGGGGCACTGCAAGTATTAGAAGTTTCACTGGAAGGTATCAACGAGACCTCGCAGCCTGTTTTCCCTGAGCGCAGTTGAGCAACACCTCATTGTCTTTAGGTAGGCATCTTAGTCCTTCTTGAGGCCCAGGGCCTTGGTTAAGGGTTACAGGGATATGTTCCCCCTCTTTTCCAGGGGCAGCGTAGGGTCTCATGTGTAAGCCACATGCTTTAGTACATTACAGTTGACTTTCCCTCTTAGGGGAGAGGTTCACATCCTTGAGTACCCTCCTGAGGTCATCCTAGATCTTGCTTAAAATATGGGCCTCGGTAGAAGAAAGGTGAGCAATGAATATAGAAGACACTGGTTTGCTCTTATGACTGGAAGCTTGAAAATTCTCTTTCTCCATTTCTTTGGGTGAATGGAACACTTATTTAGCCTCCATTACCCTTGTTTAGCAAACATTTGCTTCCAGAAAAGTGCATTTTCCTTGGAGACTTATGTTCCTAGGTTTGGTCATCTGGAACTGATCTTTCCCTCTTTTTCACCAGTTAAGCAGAAACAAGAATGCATTTCTGCAGGGAATAAAGAATTCTCCTGGAGGCTGAAACTCCAGAGGAAATCAGTCCAAATGTTCATTTGCATATCTGAGCTTTTGCATTTTCTTCCTCTCTGCATGCTGGAAACTGGAAAGAAGTACTGACTCAGTGTTCTTAGCACAGCTTTTTATAAAGCCCAAGTCAAGCTGATTAGTGAATCCATCACCCCCCAAAAATGTTTCCTACCAGAGATTCATCTCTCAATTCTGGGAGCTAACCTTGAGCTAGGAAGAAAGGATGAGGAAGAAGAGATAATAAATCTGCCTCCGCCATTTGCTAGCTGTTATTCTGAGCAATTTTCTTCTCTGAGTCTTACCTTCCTCATCTGTACTATGGGTACGCCTGGTTTTCTTGATGTGAAGACACATTTTTAATTTTGGCCGTGTTCTTGCCTTTTTGAAGCCGGCTTCTTCTCTCCCAGTGTGCCAAGCATTCCCTTAATTTGTTCTTCATGCAATATTGCTTCTATGGAGAGAGAGAGAGAGTCGGCTCTACATTTAGCAGAATGCGAGCGAGGAGAGGGGAGGCTGGTTGCTTCTAGTTTCTTGCTCTCCGTCTGGTGATGCCAGTCTGCCGATGGGAGTCCCAGGGCCTAGTCATGTTATCCTCCCACTTACAGGTCCGAGAGGGGAGTGTGGATGTACTTCCAGACACCTGGGCATTTCCAGGGCTCCATGACGTTCTATACACTGGTGCTAGGGGCGTGAGACCCCAAATGATCTTAGAAATACTTACATGCTTTTTAACCCAAAGAATCGCTCTGGCCTCAAAACGTGTATCCCTAGACCCCAAGGCAGATTCCAGTGTAGCTGCCTCCAGATCCATCCCTACTGCTCCCTGCCCTTCCGCATGTGTTCCTTCTTCCTGTGGGATGTGTGTAAATTTTGGTTTCCGAGGCCCTAGGCTCAGGGCTCATTCCAGGGACCTGTTATTTGAGTCCTTGGGTAGCCTTTTCCCCCCTCTGGCCCCTACTCTTCCTGGTATTCTAAACAAGGATGAAGTGGGCGAAATGATATGATGTTGGCCATTTGTCTTAACAAATGTACGTGTTTGGGACAGATGAAAAAAGAAATGACAAATGGTGATAATTGTTGAAAATGTGGGCTTATCAGACAATTTTCTCTACTTTTAATAGTGTTTGAACATTTCCAAGAAAGAAAGAAAGAAGAGGAGGGAAGGAAGGAAGGAAGGAAGGAAGGAAGGAAGGAAGGAAGGAAGGAAGGAAGGGAGGGGGAATTGAAGGGTCGAAGGGCTACCCTACGTGCCACCCCACTGGCACTAATAAACAGCTCTTGCTCAGAGCAGAGGGTTGTGGGGCTGCAAAATCATTTTACAGGCTTCCTGATTCAACTTACTCATGAACCTAATTGCTGGACTAATTGCCGTGTGCACAGCCATAGGAAAAGTCGTAGGCCAGGGGAGCATTTTACAGGAAGTGAGTTAGCGGTTCCTGCTTTGCCTTCTGTGGCTGGGGTCCCACTGCCCCCTGGGGAGCCGCAGGACAGAGACGCCAGAGATAGCTGGGCTGGCGGGTGATCTTGTCCTTCTGCCACTTAGGAGCTCGACCTCTAGGCAGGGACCAGGGACGGTGGTGGTGATGGGGCGCCCACAACTGAACAGCTGCTGTGCACACGCCTCCCGGCGGCTTATCTGTACACCAGGGCTGCAGGGGGCCGGGAGGAGTCGGAGCTGCGGGGGGCCGGCGGTGGTCCTCGCAGTATCTGCATCCAGCTCTTTCCCAGGACTCCTCCTGCCTGGGGACCTGCCCGAGGTCATCCCGATGGCTTGAGTCTCGGCCAGGACAACAAGCAGACTTGGCAGCTGCGGCTCTGAGCTTGTCTCTGGAGGGAGGAAGGCCTCGCCCTGAAGGAAGTGGGGAGTGGGGGGGGGGGACTCTTCAGGAGCCATTGCTCTGTCCCTGAAAAGGTGACAAATTATTTTAAAATCTACCCTGAAGCTACGTGGTGCTGGTGAAGGCCTCAAGGGGGGCTCCCTCAGCTCACCAGCGGGTCCCGGGCAGGGGGTGGGGGACTAGCGGTTTCTGCGTATCTGCCCGGGGCTGGTGTTCAGCAAGCCCGGCAGCTCGGGTTTGAATATGTGCCCCACGTATGGCTGCCTCGAGCGAGACTGATAAGCCCCTACGTTACAGGGTGACACACATTAGGGGACCGTCATAGAAATCTGTGTACGTCAACAGCCCTGGCCAAGTCCTGATCACCCGCCAGAGCCAAGGGCTGCTGTTATTCAGCTGTCACGGAGCACTTTGTATCGGCAAAGCCCAGGCAGGCGAGGTCATTGTGCTCTCTCTGCCTTATCAGGCTGTCAGTGCTTGCCCCAAAGGCGAGGTCAGCCCAGGCTTACGCTGCAGGGTGGTGCTGTAGGGGGATTCCTGGGTGTGGGGCTGGGCCCACCTAAATTCAAGGTTTTTTTTTTTTTTTTAAGATTTATTTATTAGAGAGAGAGAGAAGGAGAGAGTGAGCAGGATGAGGGGCAGAAGGAGGGAAATTCAAGCAGACTGAGCTCTGAGTACGGAGCCCCACATGGGGCTTGACCTCCTCACCCTGAGACCATGACCTGAACTGAAACCCACAGTCCAACATTCAACCTATTGAGCCACTCAGGCGCCCCCCAAATTCAAGTTCTAATTCTTGTTCTTATTGGCCACGAAATCGCAGCTGGTTACTCTTCTCCTACTCATAGAGGGGAAAGGATTCTGGGCTCTCCCAGCAGTGTCGTTGTGAAGACCAAACGACCTAACTTTCAAGCAGGAAGGTCCTAACGTCTTTGTATGATTTTCACATTAGGTCTGTCGAGTGCTCTTTGTGTAAATGGACCGGTGCACGCACGTGTTCTGTCCTTCGGGTGTCGGGTGTTGTGGGAGAAATAAGACGTGACGGTTCCTGTTAATTGCAAGGAATTTATATTTCAAGGTAGAATAAGTTATCGACTCAAAAGTAATGGACCTCCTGAGTCAAGGCTTAAATTACATGGAAGCAAGTGGTATAATTAGGGTGAGGGTATAATTTATTATTCAAACCGAGACGCTGCTGGGAGTGGAAGGGGGCGCTCGTAGGCATCAATGCCCGGGCAATGTGTGTGCCCTGGGACTAACCCGGGTGGCCGGGACAAGTGGCCTGCTAAGGGCGGGACGTGTTGCTTCATCTATGCTACAGGTGTGTGCATGTTTCACCCCCCCACCCCCCGTCCGCTAGGCCAGGACACACACCTCTTCCTGCATGACCTAGGCCTTTGTTAACAGAAGTGTCCATGGAGAGCTTGCAACTATACCAGGATTCCAGAATTTGTTTCCTGGAAACTGTTTCCAGAGTCAGACGCTTCTCCTCTTTCTTGGAATACCATAGAAATTCCTTAAAAAAAAAAAAAAAAAAAAAAAAAAAAAAAAAAAAAAAAAAAAAAAGATTTTATTTATTTGATGTAGAGAGGGAGAGAGAGAACACAAAGAGGGAAAGCAGCAGAGGGAAGTCTGATGTGGGGCTTGACCACAGGACCCTGAGGTCTTGACCTGAACTGAAGGCAGATGCTTCACTCAGGTGCCCCCCAAATTCCTGATCATGGCCTACAAGGCCCCACCCAGATCTGGTCTTTGCCTCAAAATTTTTTTTTCTTGTAAATTTATATTTTATTGGAGTTCAATTTGCCAACATATAGCATAACACCCAGTGCTCATCCCATCAAGGGCCCCCTTCAGTGCCCGTCACCCAGTCACCCCCACCCCCCGCCCTCCTCCCCTTCCACCACCCCTAGTTCGTTTCCCAGAGTTAGGAGTCTTTATGTTCTGTCTCCCTTTCTGATATTTCCCACTCATTTTTCCTCCTTTCCCCTTTATTCCCTTTCACTATTTTTTATATTCCCCAAATGAATGAGACCATATAATGTCTGTCCTTCTCCGATTGACTTACTTCACTCAGCATCATACCCTCCAGGTCCATCCACGTCGAAGCAAATGGTGGGTATTTGTCCTTTCTAATGGCTGAGGAATATTCCATTGTATCCATAAACCACATCTTCTCTATCCATCATCTGTCGATGGACACCAAGGCTCCTTCCAGTCTGGCTACTGTGGACATTGCTGCTATAAACATCGGGGTGCAGGTGTCCCAGCATTTCCCTGCATCTGAATCTTTGGGGTAAGTCCCCAGCGCTGCAATTGCTGGGTCATAGGGCAGCTCTATTTTTAACTCTTTGAGGAACCTCCACCCAGTTTTCCAGAGTTTTGCCTCAAATGTGACCTCCATCCTCACCCACTAGGCTCGGGCCATACCGTGCTCCCCTCTCAAGCCATTGAATGGGCCCTTCTCCTGGCCTGGGATGCTTTTCCCTCAGGTCTTCACAGTGTCTTGGCTTCATAATCCACAGCTTGAATGTATGTAGCCCTCCCTGAGGAGGGCTCCTGCGGCCATCCAATCCCAAATGGCCTCCTTGACCTCTCTGTTACTTGTGTCATCGTCTCCGCAAAACGCTCAGCACAGACAATACACACTTAAATAAAAAGCAAAGGAAAAACAAACAAAAAAACCCTCCTTGGCTTGACGAGGCTTCAGATAAGACAGAACATGTCGGTTCTTGCTTCCTGTGGCACCTCCAAGCCTGGAATGGGCCCGGCCCCCCAGGAAGCCTTGATGAATGAGTGAGCCAGTGGCATGTAGGGGAGCCTTTAATCAGGAGCACGGGGACTTCATTCTGGAGGATCCATCGCCAGTCGTGTTAGCAAGAGGATGGGGACCGGGGGGTAAAGGGGAGACTCCGAGCACTGCTGTGAGAGGTGCGAGGGGCTCCTGGAGAGAAAAGGTGCAAGAACCAGGAGCGTTGGCATGACCTGCTCACCGGCGTAGACAAGACACTTTCTCTCCTAGTTTCACTGGCTACAGAATGGAGAGGGTGGAACTGGACTGGAACAGGGCTCATTGCCAAGGACCAGGAGCTGCATCAGAAATGCTTCGGGCTCGCGGGCCACGCGGTCTCTGTCACTACTATTCAACTTCCGTCTTGCGGCGCCGAGGTAGCCCCGGCCTGTGAGCGACGGGCATGCCTGGGCTCAGGGAGACTTGGTCACACGCACAGGCAGCCCGTCACGTTTGGCTTAAGGGTCTGAGTGGCCAAACCGTGCCCTAAAATAGCAACTTCCCAAACGGTCTTCTTCCAAAAGAAGTTCAAAGAAATTTGGGGAAATTGAGGACTTCTCAGAACTTTGTGAGTTTCCAAGAAGGGATGCAGGAGGTGAGGGGGGGAGGGCTGTCTTTTGTCTCCTTTGCCGACAACTGTCTTGAGCTAATCCTGTGCACGCCGTCCAGGGCGGTCCCCGGGCATGCTTGGTAGCCCACTTCCCAGTAGTGTTCAGGGCTCGCCCGAGGACCTCGGTGGGGCAGGCCACACGTGCCGGGCGGTCAGTGCCCTGGGAGCTGCCCTCTGCCAAGATGAGAGGCAATGGGTGATGATCGCCCCAGCTTCACGGGGATGGAGGTGGGGGGAAGCCCCAAGTGTGGTCCTGGCTCCAGCAGCATCCCAGTGTCACCTGGGAGCCACTGAATCAGGAACCCTGAGGGTTCAGCCCAAAGTCTGTCTTAACAACCCATCCCTGTGATTCTGAAATGTGCTGCAGTTGGAGGAAGAAGCCTTGCTCTCTCTGTCGGAGGTGTCCGCGTGGAGACCCCCCCCACCCCCTCCACCCCCCCCCCTTTGCTCATTAAAGCACGTTGCTTTCTGGCTTCTTCCCTTCCCAGTGTCACTTCTCCACTGCCCTATTGGTGCTCCCCAGGATTCTCTTCCTAATAAACCACTTGGCATCCAAATCTTTGTCTCAGGCTCTGCTTCCGAGAGCCTCCAATCAGATGCACCTTCTAAGGCCTCCGGGGAGGGGTGTTCTGCAAATTGTGACCCCCGAGGTTTTGCAGGTTCCGCTCAGCCTTGGGATACAGAGATTGTGGCTTTTGCATATCCTGGTCCGTATGCTTCATCAGACAACCAGGGTGTGTTGCTTGCTTAGCTCTATGCTGGTTAGGAAAATGTAGAGGAAGAACCTAAGTAGATCTATGGTTTCCCCCGCAGCCGAGGTTGCAAAAGAAGCATTCCCGGCTGAGCGTGTGGCCCGGGACCGCCGAGGACGGAGTACCCCGCCGAGTGTGTGACTCTTCGTGGGTGAAGAGTCCTTTTCAAATGTTCTATCATCATCCAGGCCAACAGATCAGGAGATGATTGCCATTGGAAAGACGGTTCGTTCCAGGTCCTGGGAGGAGGGGGCGCAGCTCACCACACAGCACACGGGGCCTCGGGGAGCACCGGGGTCGGCCTGGCTGCAGAGCCCGGGAAGGGGAAACACAGGCAGGAGCCTTTATTTTTGTTTCCACAGGAAAAGCAAGGCAGGGTAAGCAGACTGAGGATTGACAAGTTTGAATAATTTTAGGGCTCTCTGGGGCATAGAGGCTTGTCTCTGGTTGTCTGGTATCTGGCCCTGGAATGATTAGGGCAAGAGGAGAGTGGCCAAGAGTGGGAGAGCCTGATAAAGGAGGCGGCTGGGGGATGAAGGGCTCCGGATTGGTTCGTTTGCATATGAAAGCTCCTCCAATTTATTTGTCTAGGAGCTGACTAGGCTTGGAAGGGGCAGACTTTCCAGGATCCACGAGGCCTCAAGATGTCAAAGCATCAGAAATACAGAAAACGAAAAGGCACGATTGGCACCCGAGGCTGTACAGTTCCAGCACGTTCCGTGAAGGAGAAAGCCCCCAGGATACACGGGCAAAGGGAGGGGCCCGGGACCCGGTGGAGGACGATGGCGATCTCCAGAGTCTCTTTGCAGCCTGAGTTCCAGACTTAGACAGAAATCAAGGGCGCAGGGAAGGAGAGCCCCGACACCCTGCGGAGCCCGCCCGGCCTGAGCTCGAGGGTCCAGTTGGGCCTGGAGCGCACTGGTCAACAGCCCATCCAGGAAACTGGCTCCTCCTCCTCTTCTTCTTCTTCTTCTTCTATTCAAGGTTTTATTTATTTATTCATGAGAGACCCAGAGAGAAGCAGAGACACAGGCTGAGGGAGAAGCAGGCTCCATGCAGGGAGCCCATGCAAGACCCGATCCCGGGACCTGGGATCATGCCCTGAGCCGAAGGCAGACAACTCCACCGCGGAGCCACCTGGGCGTCCCTAGATTTTCTTCTTTGACTAGACTGTTTGCTCTTCCTTCTTCGTGGCAACAGATGAGCTCGTTGGCTCTTGTTTCGGGGCCACACATGTGAGGTTGTCCTGTAACGGGCAGCTGGGCGGCAGCAGATTCTCTGTCTTACATCAGGCTTCCCCAGTGGAGCAGCAAGCAGAGCTGGCCATGCCTATGTTACATTTCTCCCCTGCTCCTTTCCTTTTTTATAAAAAAAAAAAAAAAATTTTGACAGTTGATACCAATTTTTAAAATATTGAGAGAGATTTAAAGTTATCAGAGGGTTGAAAAAGGGGTGCAGGGAATTCCTCTGGAGGTCGCATCCAGATTCTCCTTGGTGAGCCCCTTACATGGCCGTGGGGTATTTCCCGAAACCAAGACGCGACCCTTGGTGCAGCTCGTAGCTGGGGGGCTTGGTGTAGGCAGAGCTCTGACAATCGTCTTCTGTTCCCGCGTCCAGCACGGGCTCCTGCGTCTGTGGACGTTCCTCCCTCTTTCCCTCTCCCGGCTTCGGAATTTGCGAAGTAAACGGGTAGGTTCTACCGTAGGTTGTCCATCCAGTTCGGGTTTGTCCGATGCTTTCTACTTCCCAGACCTCGGTCACGATTCATTGAGGATGAGCCCGCGGCAGCGGTAGACTCTTTGCGGGGCGCCGTGCTGTGGCTCGTGACGGTCTCGCTAAGGGGGCAGTGACCACGACGCTGGGCTGTAAAAATCAGTATTTTCATTTTCTTTGGAATTACTAAGTATTAGTAGACACTTGCAGACTGTGTAAATATCTCGTCACTGCTTAAATTTCCATCCGCTCATTTTACTGTCCCCTAGCAGACCTCGGCTACGGCAATTACCACTCTGCTGTACTATCGATGATTTTCAATTTCCCTCGTTCCTTCTACATTTATTACTTGGAACTCCTCTGTAGGGAAGAGCTGCTACTTCTCCCTCGTTCATTTACTTACTCAGTTACTTGTTCGGTCGGTATGGACTCGTGGACGTCTACATTATTTAGGGGTTATAATTCAATACTACAGTTGTTCCAATGTTGGCCACTGGGAACTCTTTCAGTTCGGCTCCTGTGACGTTTGAAATATACACACACTTGTTTTTGTTGTTCATTTTTGTTCTTTTTTCTTTTCTTTTTTTTTTTTTTTTTTAACACTACTTGCTGTCTGGTCTTACAAGATACTTTAGGCTCATCTTGTATTTTTCCTGCCCCATCCCTGAATCAACCAGTCCCTCCAAGGTCATTGTCTTTTTTTTTTTTTTAAGGTCATTGTTTTATTTTTATTTGCCTCATCACATATGGTCTCCATATTGCTTCTTCTCAGAAGCAGGTCACAGGGCGTTTGGGGAATGGGACACGCTGGGAGAAGAGGCTTTTTGCCTTTGGACCAATAAAGAGAGGTCTTGGGAAGGCCTGTAGCATGACCACCAAGGGTTTGCAGCTGAGCATGAAGGGGATGCAATTTCCAAATTGCAAACCTCTAGAAGAGACCTCAGAGGGTCAATGGTGTGTCCACAGCTCAAGATCTGCTTCTCTACCTACAAGATCCATCGGGGGCACCTGACACATTAACTGCCAGATAAGGGTGATCCTGAGCTAACTCCTCCCCTGCCTGTGACCACCCACAAAGGAGACAGGGCAGTAAGACTCCGGTCCTGCCATGAGTGGGATAGGGAGGGCTGCAGTTGGCAAACGTCTCTGTCTTACAGTTTGATTCCTTCCGGAAATCAGGGCCTGGGACAAGGGATTGTGCAAACTAAATAAGATTTCTGGAAGTGATTTCAGGGAACAGATGTAGGGCACTGAGAAGAATAGAAAAGGGAAGAAAAGTCAATACAAGGATGCCTTCCTGAGTTGATTACCACCAACTGAGCTCAGCCCTGCTGGGACCCTCTGGGGCGCCGTGTAGGATTCAGCTAAGAATTTCCTGCCCGGAGGGCTGGAGAGAGTATATTTGTCCACTGACCCTGATCCCGTGTTGCTCCAGGGCTGTCTCATGGGATGCTAGCTCCCTCACGCTTCCAGGCTGCATGTGTATCAGAATGGCCAATAGGTTCTTGCACAAACCCTGTGCAATGATGACAGACAAGGTCTCAGGCAGAGGGAAGAAAGCCCAACACTACGGGTTCCGGGAGCTGTCAGGCTGTGCTTCAGCACAGTGGCCAGAATGAAAAAGTGGCCCACAGGCCCACGAGCACACAGCGGGGGGGGGGGGGGGGGGGGGGGAGGGGGGAGGGCGAGTGTCGCACAGAATGTGAGAGGCTAGACTGCAAGAGTCGGGAGGTGGTAAGAGTCTAAACGGACGCTGGACCACCGTATTGCCTGCATGCCTGGGGAGAGCTGATGAGATGCTGAGCAGGGCGACGTCTAGGGCGTGGAGAGGGAGACTGAGGCAGTAAGTGAAGACCCAGGCAGCATCACAGGTTTGGCTTATTGGTTACCGTCCTTCATTTCTTTTTTTTTAATTTTTTAATTTTTTAATTTTTAATTTTTAATTTTATTTTTAATTTTTATTTTATTTTTATTTTATTCTTTATTCTTTATTTTTTATTTTTATTTTTTTATTTTTTATTTTTATTTTTATTTTTTATTATTTATTTATTTTTTTTTTTATTTTTTATTTTTATTTTTTACTGTCCTTCACTTCTAAGCCGCCTTAAATCTATCAGCATCCCCCCTCAATCGGATCCTCATCAACCGACGTCAGACTCCACGAACTCAACACGTTCTTCTAGCCCCATATGGATGGGACCGCTTTCCAACGTGGATTATCCCAAACTAATCTCTCCGGGGTTTTACAGAAATTACCTCTGCTTCTTTCCCTAGTGGGCCCCGACTGTATTTCAGTTATTCTTTGTCACCGAGTCATTGCCAAGCCCTCCCTCCACTCAGTGCCCTTAGGAAAGTGATCCTGGGTCTCTTAGGCCAGGAGAAAAATGGAGCTATGCCACGCAAGAGTTTGGGTAAATATGTTTGCTTTCCAGATGTGATTTCCCAAGGGCCCCTGAATGGTGTAGGGTTCTAAGCCCTGGCAGGTTGGGGGCTTGGATAGTTTAACCTAACGGAAGTCCACAGCCAACGCGGAGTGGGGAACCCGAGGGAAAGGTGTGCCCTGCAGGGCTGCGCTGTCTTAGGCTCGTGCTCCGTGAGTGGCCGTGGCCTGTGCGCGATGCAGGCTGCTTGCACTCGGAGCCCTCCGCTGCCGTGCTCGACGCTCTCTGACCAGCACCCCGACCCCTGGGCGGCCCCCCTTCATTAACCGACTCTCTGGCCCGTCTCCCCGTCTCAGCCAGCCTGAAGCACCTCTACCTGCTTCACCCACCTCCTTCTTGGGCTTGCTCCCTGTTTTGTCTCATTGTTTCTCTCCAAGGAACTTACCGGGATTTCCTTGTTGATTCATTCGTTTACTTGCTTATCGTCTTGTCTTCAAACCCGAAGGACACTCCTGGGGGGCAAGGCTGTTTGCCCATCTTGCTCCCAGTCATGGGCACTTGGAGGACGCTCCACAGCTGCTACCCCGTGACCGAGCATCCCCAGCGTCGCACAGGATCTCACGAGGGGAGCAGCACTTGGGCCCACGTTAGATCTAAGGAGTCAGAGCCTGCCTTTTGTCAGGATAACGGGCCATTTGCAGGAATATTGAAGCTCAGGAAGTGCCGTGTTGCGTGTCCTTCAAGTGAGCCTCTAGCAGCTGTCCCTGCTGCAGTCACCGTGGGGCACGTGTTCTCTGACTCCCTGGGGCCAGAGCTCTCTGGCTCTCTCAGACTCTATCACCTTGTCCGCGATTCATCCTGGAAGAGCCAGGGGAGTTCTCCGTCCTACCTAGCACCACGCAACGATGTGCGGAGCAGTCCTGTGGCTAAGCGGGGCCTGCTGGGGGCAAAGTCCTGGGGCTGAGGGATGGTCCAGGGCTCTCAGGCGCTGCAGGTGCCACGCTGATGACCTCGGGGCTCTTTGTGCCCACGGCAGGTGGATGCCCAGAGAAAGGCACAGCCCACCTACAGTCCAGCCCTACCCGAGTTCTTGGGTGGGAAGATGCAGCGTGTTTTTCAACTCACTTGGACATTTGACTGTTTCCCGCTCCACATCTTCATATGGAGAATGACTGACTGGCACTTACATCTTCTCTGTCTTGCATCCCGGGGTCCATCTGCTCAAGAAGCCCCCCTGGGCCACAGGCTGGTGTG
Source organism: Canis lupus dingo (assembly GCF_003254725.2). NCBI lineage: Eukaryota > Metazoa > Chordata > Mammalia > Carnivora > Canidae > Canis > Canis lupus. Next base: position 122,347,041 of record NC_064243.1, read on the forward strand.
GAGGTCTCTGTGCTGGCATTTCCAGCTCTGCGTCGGGATGGTCTGTGCCGACTTGGCCCTGTGTTCTGGTTGAAGCTGGTAGACCAGATGTACTAGGCGCGTGCCGGTCTGCAGTTCAAGGCCCATGAAGCTCCCCGAGTCTGAGATGCCCTTTTCTGCTGGTCCTCACGGAGCCTAATGAATCCCAAAGCCATGCAACAGCCACCTGCTTCGGAGAGCTCCCTTCCTCTTCCTTCAGCTTCCACTTAACGACCTCACCACTCTGGCCCCATCTTCTCTGACGAAGCATACCTGGAGGTGTCTTCTCCAGGTGCCTCTGGGTTTCTTGGGTGCTTTTCATCTCTGTGCGCTGGGTGCTGACCCTTTGCAGAAGGTACTCAGAAGGCCCTGTGAGTCGTCATTACATTTAATCCCTTCACCCACCTTGTGATGTAGATATTTTCAACACAGAAGAGGAAACTGAGGCTCGGAGAGTTAACAAGTTGTCCAAAGTGATGGACCCTGCGGCTCACATCTAGGTCTGTGGGTGCCTTGCTGCCAAAGAGGTTCGCACGAGTGCTCCTCACGTGTCTGGCTCCAGAGCGCCCGTGGACCCCAGGTGGCTTCTCCCGGCCTCAGGATTGCGCGGTGTCATTTGCTCTAAAGTGAGCTTAGGTTTCCACTTTATAGCACACTCTGCAGAAGAGCGGCCCTTGGGCTCAGCGTGACTCAGCCTTTCAGCCAGCCATCTATCTCAAAGCCCTTCAGGGGGAATGAAGAGGAAGGAAATGGGGTTTGCTGCTTCTAGCAACCTCGTATCTGCCCAGCTCTTCAAAGGAACCGCTCTTCCCTGCCTCTTCAGTGTGAGAAGCCTGACGACTGAGTACCTGGCAGCCGAACCAGCGCTGCCCAGCACTCCCTGTGGACTTCGGAGCACTGGGCGGTAGATACTAATATGGGCCAGATCCTGCTGTGTGGACATTGCCTGAATTTTCTTTTTAAAGATTTTATGTGTTTATTCATGAGAGACACACAGAGCGAGAGAGAGCGGCAGAGACGCAGGCAGAGGGAGAAGCAGGCTCCATGCAGGGAGCCCGATGCAGGACTCGATCCCGGGACCCCGGGGTCATGTCACGCCCTGGGCTGCAGGTGGATGCTCAGTCCCTGAGCCACCCAGGTGCCCCCATTGCCTGAATTTCTCTGGGAGATGTCGGACTGTCCACTTTAACTCGGGAGCCTTCCCACTTGGCTCCTTTTGACTGAGACGTGGCAGCCACATAAGGAGTCGGACTGGGGGACGTTTGTCACTGTGGCGTCTCGGGGCTTCAGGCAGGATCATTCCCCGATGGGCTAACGGGACAGTGTGAGTGATCTGCGGGCTGCTCAATCATCTCCTCATCATCCCTGCTTTGTCCCTCTACATGGCCGGGTCCCTCCGCTCGGGAGGCACAGCTAAGCCTGGAAGGGGCGACACGCGCTCATTCCTTAGCACGTTGGTGTGGGTCAGACCTTACCTTTACCTGGGGAAGAAAATGCAGACTGCCTGAGGGAGCTGGGCATGGGGGGCAGAGGCAGGGGCCACGGGGAAGCCCCACCGATGTTCTCCCTGTAGGATCCTTTGCGGCCCTGCGCTGTGGCTCCCATCTCCCGAGGGACTGGAGGGATCCCCCCGGGGCCCCTGCGACCTGTGCTGGCGGCCAGCTTCCACTCGGATCCTGTGTCTCCCCACCAGCCTGCAGTGCAGGGCCACCTGGCCAGGTGAGCATAGACAAGCTGCTTCTCCCCTGGGGGCTCTGTTCCCACTCTGAGCAAGGTGGGCCAGGGCAAAAGCACGGCAGGTCCAGAGGGCCTCTGTAGGCCTCCCCATGGCTAGGGATCAGTCCGGAGGCACAGGCAATGACCCTAACGTCCCTAACTTTCTGCAGGGAGGCAGAAGGACCTTGCTGATGAGCTGCCTCCCTGCACCTGCTCTGCTCCAGCAAGCAGGCCCAGGGGTCTCTCCTAGGAGGGCATCATGCATATTCATGAGTCAGAACAGCAGGCTCAGCCCTGTGGTGTCTTTCCCGAGTCCTGGATGCTGGGCTGTTCAGGGGGGGTGACACACGCAGTGCTGTTCCAACGGCAAGAGTCTGGGTCTGGAAGCTAGAAGCTGGCCCCAGGGGGTCACGGGCGCCGACCCCTGAGGCCACAGGGCCAGCCCCCACGTGGTGTGCCTTGGCTGTGAGCATGGGAAATGCTTTTTATGCTCATAGGCTCTTCTGTCCCCAGCAGGTGCCCTGTCCCCACTCCCCTTCACAGCCCTGCCCTCTGGGAGGCCCAGGGAGTGGCTCCTTGGGAGGAGAGCAGCCCCCCCAACCCCATAGCCTGCACACAGGTGCCGGCGGGCACAGCCTCACCTGTGGGGTGGCCTAGGCCATCCCCTAGCACCGCAGGGCTCCAGCTTCAGCCCTAAGCCCCCCTCCCCATCCCCGTGCGGCTGCCCCTCTTCTCCCTTGGGCCTGCCCACCGGCTGTAGGTGCCCACCTGGCACAGAGGACCCGTGTGTCCAGGTGTCGACTCACGCGGTTTCCACCTTTCAGCCAAGATCAGGGTCCTTGGTTGCCACCGCCCCCCATGCTCCATGAGCCCAGGAAGCAGCGTTTGTGTTAAGGGTGGCTTGCAAGGCCCCAGGGTCAGGCATCGCAGGCCTTCTCTGGTGTTCTGGATTGTTCTTGATGCGGGGTGACTGCATCTGTCAGTCGTTGGTCCTTTTGTTCTCAGATGTAGTGGCACATTCGTTTGTTGGGTGTCCTGTCCTGGCAGCAGCGTGGCGTCGGGTGTGCGGGCCGCTCCCCACCCCCGCAAGAACGCCGGCCGCCCCGCCAGGCCTGGCCTCCCTGGCTCCCCGTCCTCTTGGGGGGGCTCAGGCCTCAGCCCTGGGCGCCCCCCACCCGCGGCCCGGGCGTCAGGGGCACTTCAAACGGCTGCTCACCTAAAACACATTTCTGGCAGAGGGCCTTTTCCTTCTCACCTCTTAGCAGGTAATAAAAAAAAAAAAAGTCAATGCAAATTTCTTGTAATAAAATTCAGACGAATCAAAAGTGTCTGTAATAAAGAATAATGTGTTATTCCATCACACAGACACGATGTTTCTATTTTAGTTGTATTTTTACCTTTAAATCCTTACCAGACAGAAAATCTTACAAATTTGAAATCACCAAAATATATAATTTTGCACCTGGTTTCTCGTTTTTCGCTTTACATTATGTCTGTAACAGTGAAATTTTTCCTCTCTTTGAACTTTTTCTGAAAACATGATTTTAATGGTTTTGTGATGATTTCCATATTTAAAAATTTAAAAATGGGCAGCCCGGGTGGCTCAGTGGTTTATGCCGCCTCCAGCCCAGGGCGTGACCCCGGGGTCCTGGGATCGAGTTCTGCATCGGGCTCCCTGCATGGAGCCTACTTCTCCCTCTGCCTCTCTCTCTCTCTCTGTCTCTCATGAATAAATAAATAAATAAATAAATAAATTAATTAATTAATTAATTAATTAAAAATGTGCTGTTTTTGGACAGCAAAGCAGGCTTTGTTTCGCTCCTGTTGGCTTCATGTTGGCTGCTCCATGCCAGGCATGGGGGGGCAGCAGGGAGGTAATATGGCGGGTGGGGCCCATGCCGAGGGAGCTGACCCGGCAACACAGATAACACGGAAGGGAAATGATTCTGTGTTGTGGTCGGTGTTGGGAAGGAACCTGAAATGGGGCAGGGCCTAGAGGGCAATGGACATGGGAAGACGGGCAGAAGGAATTTGGGCCTGGGATTCAGGAACCTTCTCCATCTCGCCAAATCTAGGGGGCATGGTCCTGGGCAGGTGCGGATGGGTGGGAACAGACTGGGCCACGGAAGGGATGTGACAGCAGGACGGTGTGGGTGGAGAGAGACAGAGACCGTGTGGCCACGGAGAGCCTGGGAAAGCGGGGGGGACCACAGAATGAATTTCCCCTGGGCCCTGGGGAACACTGCCCATGTCATCATAAGGGTGGGGGATGCTTGGGCGACATGCACCTGGTGTGGGGGGCAGGGCGGTGGGGCAGGCGGAGGGCCCAGGCCAGGGCCTGGGGAGCAATGCTGGGAGAGCCAGGGCCCAGGCTTGGGCCGCATGGGGTGGTGGGGGGCACACGGGAGGGCCCGGGGGTGGGTGGGGGTACACAGGAGGGCCTGGGGGTGGGGGTGCACACGGGAGGTCCAGGGGTGGAGGTGCATACGGGAGGTCCAGGGGTGGAGGTGCACACGGGATGGCGCAGGGGTGGTGGGGCACACGGGAGGGCCCGGGGGTGGGGGCACACACGGGAAGGCCTGGGGGTGGGGGGTGCACATGGGAGGGCCCGGGGGTGGGGGCACACACGGGAGGGTCCGGGGGTGGGGGGGCACACGGAGAGCCCGAGAGTGGGGGTGCACATGGGAGGGTCCGGGGGTGGGGAGGTACACGGGAGGGCCTGGGGGTGGGGGGACACACGGGAGGGCCTGGGGTGTGGGAGGCACACAGGAGGTCCCGGGGGTGGGGGTGCACACGGGAGGGCCTGGGGGCGGGGGGTGCACAGCAGTGCCCGGGCCCTGCCGAGGTCTGGGCCCGAGGGAAGGTGGGAGCCAAGGCCGTGCTGGCGCCCGACACAGCTTCTGTCCTGGTCTGTGATGTCTTTTCCTCCCGGTGGCCAAATCGCCAGGCCAACAACTGCGTGGACTTGCTTCTAAGGCTTTGCTGACGGTTGCCGCTTCCTTTTCCAGAAATCTCCCCTGAGCTTCCGTTTCCAGAGCCCCAGGCACCCGCGCAGGTCTGGGTGGACTTCAGGCCTGGGGCGCTCCAGCGTCGGGCCAACTCAAGCCTGTGACCTGCCTGGTTTCCTGCCCGCGTGACCACGCCCTGTTCTGCGGGGTGATGTCAGAAGTCTTTGAATTGTCAGGAAAACATTCTTTTTTTTTTTTCCTTAAAGATTTTATTTATTTATTGATGAGAGACCCAGAAAGAGAGGCAGAGATGCAGGCTCCTGCGGGGCTGACGCAGGACTTGATCCCGGGGCCTGAAGGCCGCGCTCAACCCGAGTCCCCCGGGGCTGCCCAGAAAAAAAATTTCATCTATAGAAAAACGAATCCTCTGCCGTGTTTTTAACAGATACATTTTGGGTCGATATTCCCCCTTTAACCTCGTGGTGTTTCCTGGTCGGGCTCACGTCATCTGCCTGGATACACGCCTCCGCTTTGCCCCCAGGATGCCTTGTTTTCCGGTACGTCAAGAAAAGACTTCCCGCCACTGTGTTTTGGAAAATCTTTCATGCGATTTTCGTCAAGTCTGGTTAATATGACTTTGTCACAAAATAAGCTGAGTGAGCCGTTACCTCCTGCTGTAGATTTTGTGGCGTGGAGGCGACGGGCCCGTCAGGTCCCAGGACATCCCCTGTGAAGGGGGAGCACCCAGTACATCCCGGGGCAGCATACGCAGTGTTTCCTGTCTTTTCCCAGGTTATGGATGTGTTCTCGGATTTCACTGTCTCTTGAGATATTTTTCCTGATTTGTTATATTCACTGAATATCACATTTTTACATGTTGGTGGAATTCATTAGCGTATAACTGTGAATAATATTATTTCATAATCATAATTACTGGGGCCCCCAGGGGGCTCCACGGTGGAACGTCTGCCCTCAACTCAGGGCATGACCCCAGGGTCCTGGGTTCAAGTCCCGCCTTGGGCTCCCTGCATGGAGCCTGCTTCTCCCTCTGCCTGTGTCTCTGCCTCTCTCTGTGTCTCTCCTGAATAAATAAACAAAATCCTTAAAAAATAATAAGTAAATTGCTTTTATCAGCATATGTTATGCCCCCTTTCATATTTCCAATTTTCTTCATTTTTATTTTTTTCTTAATTACATTTGTTAAGTTTTTGTATTTTGTTGAGATCTTCAAAGGGTCAGTTCTCAAACTGACTAAATAACTTTAATGTTTCTCCTCCAAATTTGTTAGTTTTTTTTTTTTTTTTTTAGTTCTTGTTTTAATCTCTATCATTTCTCCTGGTTTCTACGGGCTTGTTTTACTGGTTTCACTCCGCCGGTGACACGGCGACACTTCTGCTTTGTGCAGACGAAACTGTCTGCTCTCCGTCCCTATCTCTCCAGAAGACAGGACGCCTTTGCCTGCAGGCATTTAATGTTGCAGAGAAATCTGGGGTCAGAAAGATCCTTTTTCCTTTAAACTTTAAATCTGTTTTTTTTCTTTCCCACTTAGATGCCCACGGGCTGTCACGGACGGGATGTTTATGTGGCCCGAAACGTGTTACTGAGGTGGTGACTCCCAGTGTGGCTGGATTTGGAGATGGAGCCTTTGTGGGAGGCATTAAGTTGACTGAGGTCATGAGGTCATGAGGTCATGAAGGGGGGCCCCAGTCGCATAGGGTCAGTGTCCTTACAAGACACCCCAAAGGGCTCGCTCTCTTTCTCCCTCTGTGGCCGAAGGAGAGGTTACGGGAACCTACAGGGACATGGTGACTGTCCACAAGCCACGAGAAGAAGCCTCAGACTGAAATTCATCTTCAGAGTTCCAACTTCCAGACTCAGAAATTTCTGTTGTTTAAGCTGCTCTGTCTGTGCCATTTTGTGACGGCAGCTCCGACCAAGGCAGATACTTTCCTGTCTGGATGCTTCGGGGCATTTCCATTTTTCCTTAAGACTCTAAAGTGTCACCTGGTCCAGAACGACACAACCCTCCTCTCTGCAGTTTGCTAACCTCTTCTCCCACAGCGGCCATGTCCTGGGTTCCTGCCACTCCTCGTGGAGAGAGGGGATCCTGGACGGGATGCGTATTTGCCATCCCTTGAGGGATGTGACACTTTTTCACTCATTGTATCTGGGGGTAAGTCAACACTTTCCTTTTTTTTTTCCTCATTAAACTTTTGTTTTAATGGGTCTCAAAATTCTGTGACAGATTTTTGGTCAAGTTGTTTCCATTAAAAAGTACTGATTTTAAAAACTAATAACTTAAAACTGCCACACACGCACAAAAAAAAAAACAACAACAAATGGTCCACAAAACATTCTCCTTTCCTTCTGAAGGTTTTACGATGCATTGTTATCATTAACCAGTCTTTTACTATTAAACTTAAATGGCCAATTGACACAAACAGTTCTGAGACCGTTCTTCCACCACTGATTAAGACTGGGGTGGCAGGTGTTGGGGATAATATTCATTTAGCCTTCTGAGCTTTCTGGGCAGACTTGGTGACTTTGCCAGCTCCAGCTGCCTTCTTGTCCACTGCTTTGATGACACCCACAGCAACCGTCTGTCTCATGTCACGAACAGCAAAATGGCCCAGAGGAGGATAGTCAGAGAAGCTCTCAACACACATAGGTTTGCCAGGAACCATATCAACAATGGCAGCATCCCCAGATTTCAAGAACTTGGGACCATCTTCCAGCTTCTTTCCAGAACGACGATCTATCTTTTCCTTCAGCTCAGCAAACTTGCAAGCAATGTGAGCTGTGTGACAATCCAGCACAGGTGCATATCCAGCACTGATTTGGCCTGGATGGTTCAGGATATTCACCTGAGCCATGAAGCCAGCTGCTTCCATTGGTGGGTCATTTTTGCTGTCACCAGCCACGTTGCCACGACGAACATCTTTGACAGATACGTTCTTGACATTGAAGCCCACATTGTCCCCAGGAAGAGCCTCACTCAAAGCTTCATGGTGCATTTCAACAGACTTTACGTCAGTTGTAACATTGACTGGAGCAAAGGTGACCACCATACCAGGCTTAAGAACACCAGTCTCCACTCGACCCACTGGGACAGTACCAATACCACCAATTTTGTAGACGTCTTGGAGAGGCAGACGCAAGGGCTTATCAGTTGGACGAGTTGGTGGCAGAATGCAATCCAGGGCTTCAAGCAGTGTGGTTCCGCTGGCATTCCCATCTTTACGGGTGACTTTCCATCCCTTGAACCAAGGCATGTTAGCACTTGGCTCCAGCATGTTGTCACCATTCCAACCAGAAATTGGCACAAATGCTACTGTGTCGGGGTTGTAGCCAATTTTCTTAATGTAGGTGCTGACTTCCTTAACGATTTCCTCGTATCTCTTCTGGCTATAGGGTGGTTCAGTGGAATCCATTTTGTTAACACCAACAATTAGTTGTTTTACACCCAGTGTGTAAGCCAGAAGGGCATGCTCACGGGTCTGCCCATTCTTGGAGATACCTGCTTCAAATTCACCAACACCAGCAACAATAATCAGGACAGCACAGTCAGCCTGAGATGTGCCTGTAATCATGTTTTTGATAAAGTCTCTGTGTCCTGGGGCATCAATGATGGTCACATAATACTTGCTGGTCTCAAATTTCCACAGGGAGATATCAATGGTGATACCACGTTCACGTTCAGCTTTCAGTTTATCCAAGACCCAGGCATACTTGAAGGAGCCTTTTCCCATCTCAGCAGCCTCCTTCTCAAATTTTTCGATAGTTCTTTTGTCAATCCCACCACATTTGTAGATCAGATGGCCAGTAGTGGTAGACTTGCCCGAATCTACGTGTCCAATGACGACGATGTTGATGTGAGTCTTCTCCTTTCCCATTTTGGTTTAGGTTTAGCGGTGGTTTTCACGACACCTGTGTTCTGGCAGCAAACCCGTTGCGAAAAAAAAGCAAGTCAACACTTTCCATCAGTAAGCTTGAGTCTTTCTTCAGCTCAAGCAAGTTCTCAAAATTGTTTTTACAGCATCTATTTTATGGTAACCTTCCAAGTTATGTTTACATGGGAATTAGAACTCCTGGGCTAGTTCTATTACTTTCATTTTTTCTGTTTTCTTTTTACTAACTCACGGAGCCCTAACATAAAATAACATTATTCATGAGGCAGAAGTATGCGATCTCAAGGTAGAGTGGCTTTCCCTCCTTTTCCTCTTCACATATTTGGCTGAAAGCACATTAAGTAGCACAGTATTCCTGACCTTGGACCTTGCTCTAACACGCAAAATGTATTTTCTTGCCTCTCTAGACCTAAGATTCAGAGTGATTTTGTCATGGGATGTCAAGGGGTTTGCTCACACTCCATTTACAATTTATTTATTTGTTCAGCAAACATTTTTTAAGTACCTACCTTATTTATTCAACTTAGAGCCTTGAGTTACTGTGACACAACAAAGCTCCTGCCCTCCCAGAGCTTGCATTCAAACGGAGGGAGGCAGGCAGTTAAAAGTAGAAACGGAGGCAGTGAGAACTGCTTTCGAGGAGATGCAGACCGGGGATCCCCAGGTGGCTCAGAGGTTTAGTGCCTGCCTTTGGCCCAGGGTGTGATCATGGAGACCCGGGATCGAGTCCCATGTCAGGTTCCCTGCATGGAGCCTGCTTCTCCCTCCTCCTGTGTCTCTCATGAATATAAATAAATAAAATCTTAAAAAAAAAAAAAGGAGATGCAGACCTGGATTGAGAGGATTGGGGCAGGAGGGTAGCAGGTTCTGGTTTTGTAGGAGGTTTGCTGGAGGAACAGCAGAAATCTGGAGGAAGTAAGCAAGTGATCTGTGTTACCTGGGGCAGTGCTGTCCCTGACAGAGTGAACTGTAAGTGCAAAGGCCCTGGGCTCAGAGTGGGCAAAGAGGCAGGTGTGGCAGGCTGGGGAGAAGCCAGGGGCCACAAAACATGAGTCTGTAAGGCCACGATAATAAGCTTAGAAGCCAGACTAGTCTAGAAAGACCTTCTGGAGGTGAGCACGGAGGAGATGCTGCAATTAAAGGATATCAGGAGGAGATTGGAGGCACGGGAGGAGAGGCAAGAGAGGAGCAGGGAAGGAACATAAGGACGGAGAAGAGCACCTGGGACTGGCCTACCTGTCGAGTCACATTCAGGCAGCCAACTCTACGGAACACCACTGTATTTATAGGACTTCGCTGTGGGCTCAGACTGGGTCTTCCTCAGGATAGCTAATTCTAGCTGCATCAGCGCACATCTTCTAGGGAAAACACAATCCGCCTCCTTGCAGAAATTTGTGTCAGGGACAGGCCATTTCTTTTACTCTTCTTCCTGTGTACTTAGGAACTTCTCACTGGTCCAGCGATTTTCTCTAAGTTCCTCCTTTAGGGGAGGCAGGGTCCCTTCAGCCCTCGGCTGGTATCCTGGGCAGATGTCCTGGACATGCCATATCCTGGAAGCACGGGCCACCATGGTCTTTCCTTGCTTCTTGGTGTTGGGGATGGTGCAGAAGTGATGTCTTCCTAGTTCTCTTTGCTTCATATATTCAGAGCTGTCCCAGAAGAAGGCTCATGGGTCAACTCGAAAGGCCTTTAATACCCGGTTCCAAATTTTACTATAAAGGAGAATTTCTTTCAAGTTCAAGCAGAGGAATGAAGTCTTATTTAGTATCAAGGACTATTCGGATTCAGTAAACATATTATGTGTGTGTATGTTTTTATTTATTTTTTTATTTATCCACTGATCATTTCTGGGGAGATATGGGAATACAGAATCAGAGTGGGATCAAAATCTCGAGCAATATTTATTGCACAAATATCGAGTGGCATAATGGGAATGGATCTGGCCTTGTAGCACCAGCATGGCGCTATTGCGGTGCCGTGGCTGGACACAAGTCCTCCCCAGAAGACTCATTCCCGTCTTGCTTCACTGTGGCAGCCAGGAGGCTTGGCTACAATGACTTTTCATCCTCTGGAACTCATCGGTGAACTAATGGTGAGTGCTCCTGAAAAGCCAGGAGGTGGTGTTTAGATTTATTGGACAAAATTAAGATGTTTCTTTAACACAGCAGGTTGAGGAGCGGGGCTCTCAGCAGGATGGTTCCTGGTGCTATTCATGTCACTTTGGTAACGCATTTCTTCAGAGACCTAGGGACCGCCTGTCCCTTCCTGTGCTGCCCTCTGAGAGGTGCAGTCTGGACAGATGTCCAGAGAGCAGTAAATGAGGAAGGTGGGCAGGCTGACAAGACCCTGACAAACTGGACACCCAAAGAACGGCCACTTATCTTGTCTCCTTTTCCGAAATGTCTGCTCCATCCAAGCAGGGAACTTGCCTGTTCATTAAGGTTGTTTTATTCATTTGTTTATTACCACTGTATCCCCAGGGCTCAGAACATGGCAGGCGTCAAGTCGAAACTGAATACCTGATGCACAGAAAGGCCAATCTCAACTAACCCCCAAATTGAAGCCGCTTCTTCCCGACTGTCCCTTTCCTCCATTCCGCCTCTCCACCCATGCCTCCTTTTCTCTCCTGATGTCTTTCGGCTGCAGTGTCTAGTTTTCACCTCCAGCAGGGTTCTTGGGATCATTCCTGGCCACGCCCAGCAAGAATTGGAGAGCAGAGCTGGTCACAGGTGGCTGGAATCTGGCAATAAGGTCCGTTCCTCAAGCAGAGAACCTTGCCCTTGGAGGTGGTGCCTTGTCAGGAGCAGGCCGTGCAGTGGGCTCTGGAATCCTGGGGCCTGGGGGCCACACATGCCCTTGGACCTCAGGGGCCTCCCGGAGTCACCATAGAACTCCAACTGCGACATCCAGCCTCTCCCAAGGGTAAATCTTTTATTCTCTCTGCAGCGCCCCAGCAGGTTGGTTCCATTGAATTGATTTCTTGTCATTTCCGTGAATACTCCATTCATCCAAGTACAGTTAAAAATCAATTTTTATTTTTCCTCTGTTCCACTCTGGAATCTCAGAGTTCTGGGGGCCCTGAAGCCAGACTCTGTGGGTTGAAATCTTAGCTCTGCCCCCTTGTTGGTTGTATAATGTTGGATAAAGAACGAAGTCTCTTTGTACCTTCATTTCCCCATGAGCAAAGCCAGGGTAAAAATAGCGTCTTCCTCCTAGGATGGTTGGGAGCAGTAAGGAATTAACACAGGCGAAGGGCTCAGACAGCGCAGGGAGGGCGGGTTTGCTGTATAAGGAATGACATGGCGATAATCACAATCACTGGAGAGACACAGTCCTCCATTCCATAAACTCTTCAGGGCCTGGGCTGCCACTTCCTGCCACAGGCACCTTGACGTGCGGGTTACTGCAAAAGCTTGCCTTTGACCTTGACTGTAGGTTTCACCTGTGCCATGGGGTTAGGGCAGGGTGGAGACCCAGGAGGAACGGGCTCATGGCTTGAACCACGAGGCCCCTGAGGCCCCAGAGAGCGACGGGGCGACTTGCTGTGGGGCCCACGATCTAGACCGCAGAGCTGGAGGACGGATGGAGGACGGATGGAGGATGGATGGAGGATGGATTGAGGATGGATGGAGGATGGATGGAGGATGGATGGAGGACGGATGGAGGACGGATTGAGGACAGATGGAGGATGGATTGAGGATGGGTGGAGGATGGATGGAGGATGTATGGAGGATGGATTGAGGACGGATGGAGGATGGATGGAGGATGGATGGAGGACGGATGGAGGATGGATTGAGGACGGATGGAGGATGGATGGAGGATGGATGGAGGACGGATGGAGGATGGATTGAGGATGGATGGAGGATGGATCTCTGCTTGCCCCAGGAGAGGAGAACATCTCAGAAGCCAGGGCTCATACTGTCCTTAGTGCAGAATGGGGGCGCTGAGCAGGTGAACATTGCCACCTTTCCAGAAGGATCCCCTCCTCACAAGTACAGGTCTCTTTGGGCTCCGCCTCGAAAGCTCCAAGGACCTCGGCTTTGGGTTGGTCTCTACAGTAACGCCTGTCCTCATGTGCCCACCGGGCCTGACTTCAGAAGAATCCTCTGGTTTTATCCAGCTCTTCCTCAAAATTTCGTGGAGTCTGGGTCTGAGCAGCAGTCCTACCACTGTGTAACCCTGGAACTCTTCAGTTACTGGGAAGCTCCTTCACAGAGTTCTTCGGATTAAATCAGAAAGCGGGTATAATTTCCTTAGCACAGTGTCTGGCATCTGGCACCTACCCCACACGTGTCGGTTGTTTCCGTGGAGCCTCGGGACGACCTCACGAGGTGCTGGCAAGGACTCTCCCTAATTTAAAGATGGTGGAGTATCCGAGTAGGAAGAGAGATCTGGAATCCGGACCCCAGTCTGGTGTTCCTTCCTTTCACAGAGGTCTTGATGTTGAAGAATTTAATGTCCATGTGATTATTGTCGCTGGAATTTTCTCGGGCTGTAGATAAATTTTTAGTTTTCATCTCAAGCCCTTGGGAGATCCCCAGGATGCTGCTCTGCCAGGCATCACTTAAAAGCAGTATTTGGGGTCACACAGAAGGAAGACCTGCAATGCTGCACTCCTGTTAAGCACCAATGAGGTGATTTGGGGGTAGTCTGGGGACTGTATTTAAAAACGGTTTGAGTGTTTGCTGTGTTTGAAGCTCTGCAAGGAGCTTTGCATGGCTTCCTTCATTAACACGGCAACCCTATGAGGCAGGAAGTACCGTGAGCCCTGTCTCATGCATGAGGGAGTCGCGGCGCCCAGAGCGGCGGAGTAGGATCACAGCTGGTGCACGGAGAAGCCACGGTGTGATCCCACCAGACATTTGGGCTTTGCTCTCAGCTCTACGTTTTCCCACCTTTCTTAATAATCACTTTTGGTCTCAATTTGCATTTTTCTGACAAATAATCGTTCGAGAATCTGTTCCTATATTTATGCCCCATTACAGATCCTCTTCTGGGACCTCTACGGTAAAACGTTTTTGCCCCTTACTGATCTTTCTTAGGATATTTTGAATAATCATCCTTTCCTTGTTTTGTGTGTACAAATACCTTCTGTAAGTCGATAGCTCGTCTTTTCAGTTGATGGTGTCTTTTCAACAAACACAAGTTCTTAATTATAATGTAATAGTTCTCCTTTTTTAAAAATTGTTTTTAAAAGATTTTATTTATTTATTAGAGACAGAGAGAGAGAGAGAGAGAGACAGAGAGAGGGAGCAGCAGGCTCTATGCAGGGAGCCCAAGGTGGGACTCGATCCCGCGTCTCCAGGATCACGCCCTCGGCTGAAGGTGGCGCTAAACCCCTGGGCCACCCAGGCTGCCCCTAGTTCTCCTTTTTTTATGATTAGCCATTTTTACATCTTAGTTAAGAAATCTGTCCCTGCCCCAAGCTCATAAATATATGCTTCCAAGCCTGTCAAGCTTTGGCCGTTCATGTTGAAGTCTCTACGCCATCGGGAAGGCCCAAGGCAGACTCCGACGAGCGCGTCTTTCCGCTGCCCCGCTGCTGTGTTGGCTTGTCCCATCTTAGCTCAGCCTCCCCCAAAGCAAAGCCTCGGGTCGCTGTTTGGGGAGGTGAACGCAGGAGGCGTGACCCCGGCCCGTCTCCCTCACCTCGCAGAACAGAAGAGCTCTAAGGGGCCACCTGCTTCGTCCCGCGGGAAGCCCCCTGAGCGGCACCGGCTGCCCCCTCACCTCTGCCCCTGGCCCGCCCGCCCCAGGAAGGGGGACAGAGCGCGGGAGCAGGGGCCTGAGCCTTCGACCCGTCCTCCTCCCCGTGGGGTTGCCTCTGGCTGACGGGCTCCCCTCTCGACTATGCGCCTGGCGTCCGCAGGACTGCCCCAGATCTGGGGATCACCTGCGTCCCGGGTCCTCAGGCCCGTGGCCGCGGCTCCCCTCAGACCTTTGCGAGATGCTCCGTCTGCCCCGTCAGGGACGGCGACCGACGATGGCCCTGTTGTTGCACAGAAGCGACGCAGGCGGGCTCCTGGCTGCACCCTGCACTCCCTGGTTCAGCAGCGCCTCGCGGGGCACCTGTCCTCCCCTGAGCCGGAGGAGGCAGGGGAGCCAGGCGCCGGCCTCCGAGCAGCCCCGGGCCCAGTGTGCCCAATGTTGAGGTGACCCTGGCCTCCCATCCAGGTCTTTTCAAGCCAGACCCCTGCCCAGCTCTCCCGGGACAGCGGCCCCCATCGGGCCCACCTCCCTGTTCCCTCCTTCCTGGCTCCAGTCGGGCTTTTCTCCGATTCTCTTTCATGGCTTCGGTTCCAGAGGTTTCTGCTGACTGATGGTGTCTCTGCTAGGGGTGTTCATGGGGCTACAAAACAGGCTTCGGATGCATGAATATCACGTCGACAGAGTGAAGGAGGAGAATGGGGAAATTCGTGGTCTTTTAACCAAGCACAGGGATTTTGTGGCAGTGGGTTCTTTTTTTTTCTCTTTTCCTCCTGAAATCTGCAGAAGCTGTTATACTAATGGCAGTGATTTGCATAATTTCTGGAGAGCGGCAGAGGCAGCAGCCGGGCTGCGGCAGGCGTGGGCCGGCGGGCACAGGGCAGGGCCGGGATTGCCAGGAGAAGCCGCGGGGATGGGGGTGCAGGGCCGGGGGGACACAGCCCCCCTGCACCCTGGGGACAGAGGGGGGTGTGGGAGCAGGGGAGGCAGCATAGACGGGGGTGCAGGGCCGGGGGGGCACAGCCCCCCCTGCACCCCGGGGATAAAGGGGGGCAGGCAGTATGAACGGGGGCACAGGGTGGGGTCAGAACTGGGGGCACAGGGACCGGGGAGACACGGCCCCACCTGCACCCTGGGGACGGCCCCTGATGGCCTCCAGGCTGGGCCTCATGAGCAGTGGGGGTCCCGCCGGGGGTCTGGGCTGGGTTCCCGGGCGGGGCAGGGGGCTGTCGCATGGACCAGGCACGCGGGCTTGTGGGCCATCAAGGCCCGGCCTGGGTGCATGGGTGTGTGACAATGGCTGATGGTGAATGCGAGCTGCTAACTGCACTGCGAGTCTGACAAAGACATACGGTCGCCACGCCGGTGGCTGTGCAAGGTCCCTGCGGCCACAGAGTCAGACCGTCCCATTGGCATCGGGCTTCTTCCTGAATCCTTTCTGCGGGGTCCAGGTGCGGGGTCGAGAGGGTGGCTTCCGGGGTGTCCTGAGACCCTCGTCGCCTTGTTGCAGAGGGTCCCTGGCACCTGCGGAGTGCATGGGTTCCCCTCTAGGACATCTTCTTCTTTGCACACCTGCTGCCTCCCTTGCGAAGACTGCGGCCCCTCCCTGGAAGGCGGGCTGCCCGCCACGGGTGGGCTGCAGGGGAGCTCAAGGCCACGAGCTCAAGGCCACGACTCCGAGGCCAGAGGAGAACTGGGTCCTGGCAGGACGGTGGCCAGAGAATTCCCGGGGTGAGCAAGCGGGCGGCCGTGGGCGTCAAGGGCCTCCTGGCCCCCCCCACCCGCCAGCCTGTCGCGCCTGCCTCCCTGGGCTACAACTGGTACTAACGTTCAGACCTTGGAGATAATGGTTTTAATTAAACTCCTTTGCTGTTTACTACTGTTTCGGGAATTCGCTAATTAATCTTTGTGTAATTGCTTTGCAACAGTCGCTCTTAGGTGGGGAGGCGAAGCCGGCTCGGATCACCCAGCCTCTGCTAATGGGCCGCCGCCCGGGGAGGGATGAACTGAACTCCGGCCCCTCCCGGAGCGGGTCTGTCTTCAGCCTGGCAAGCGCGGTGTCCATGCAGTCAGAGACTGGCCTTCCCCCACTTCCAGTTGCACTAAGACACCTATTCTGACCCCATATGTGTAGAGAATGCTTCTCTAAAGGGCTTCTCCCCAGGGAGCAAGTCCTCCAAGGTCCCGCCACCTTTACCAAGCCCTAGACCTGTTCTTCTACCGGGAAGACTGCTTCCTTCCCCAGGGCCGCGGCAGGTGTGTGGGAGCCGCAGCCGCCAAGCGTGGAAGTGGGCAGGGAGTGCTGACGGGACGTCTCGGGGGATCCCGCACTACGTGGGGTGGCATGGACGAGCGTGTCCAGCGGGGAGTGAGGTCATTGGTCTTTGATTTCCGAGACAAGAGCCGGGTTCCACAATTCCTGTAGCTCGTCCCCCCGCCTTGTCAGAGCCTCTCTCTGCTCTGGCTTCCGATGCTGAGTCATGTCGGCGACAACGACAGAAGGGCTCACCCGCATCCTTGGGCCACCGTCGGGAGGAGGGCTCCTGGCCCCGTGGAGCTCGTGTCTGCGGGGACGGCCGGCCCTGCCCGCGCACAGGGCCCTGCTGGGCAGCCGCTGCCGTCGAGGCCCGGAGGCCACCTCCTAGTCCACCGCGGCCCGGCTGCCCGACCCCTCTGCGTCCGGAGTATGAGGCTACATTTGCAAAGTGCACATGTTTACACTGACTTTTGTAGAACCTCCTCCTTCACATCTTTCCTCTTTTACGATTCCAGCTGGGAGGCAGCTGGAGGTGCCCGGTGGTGCTCGCCAGTGCCCGCCGCCCAGCCACACGGGGTCCCCTCAGGGAGGGCACCTGTGGAACCCCAGCGTCTGAACCTGTCATCTTGGGAGGAGCTCCAGGCTGACCCATTCCGCGTGCGGCCTCTCCGGGGCCCCGGCCCACTTCCTGGGTCTCCGCAGCCCCCCCCCCACAGGCCGTAGTAACTGGCCTCCCGCCTCCAGGGAACCCCCGAGAGAACCAGAGCCCCCTGACCCCCGCAGAGCTGCCCCGGGCTACCAGAGCCAGCCTGGGTTCCTGGGCGGCAAGGGCCCTGGGCCGGGGGTAGCCCAGGACGCCCCCAGGGGACGCCGAGCCCCTCAGGGTGTCAGGGGAGGGGGTGGCCGCAGCCAAGTGGAGCTTTATCCGTGCACACGGAGAGTCAGCAGGTGGCCAAGCTCAGGGAGCTGGAGGCGCTGAGTGGGTCTGAGAGGCTCAGAGACGGGCTCAGGGTGCTTGGCATCCAGGGGTTGCTTGAGAAGCTCCCCAGGGCCCTTGGTCTCAAAGCCTTTGTCCCATTTCTTCCTCCTTTCCGTTGCCCCCCCCCCCCAGTGCAGGGACCACGGCTGCCCGGGGCGCACGGTGCGCCTTGACCCCTCACCCCAGGCCCTGCAGGCCCATGATGGATCCCCGTGAGAGAAGGACGCGGTGCAGCCAGCGGGTCTGGAACCCGGGCCCCGATGTCGGCTCCGCGTCCTGGGCTCCGCGTCCCGGACGCCCCACCACGCTCCTCTTTCCATCTGTCGCGGCGCTCTGGCCCGGACACTTTCAGGCCTCCTCTCAGGTCATCTCCTTGTCACCTCATGCACGGTCTCTGGCCACACGGCCCTCTTGTCGGCCCCCCACCCCCCAGCAGTGTGGAAGATTCATCTAACGCCCTCTGCCTGGCTGAGTCCCGTTCACCCTGCGAGCCGGAGCTTCAGAAAGAGCTTCCTGGGCCCCGCGTCTCACGGCTCCATCTACAGCGTCGTGTCTACGGGGTGGGTCCTCAGCTGCCTCCCGTCCTCCCCTGAGCTGCAAGCCCCATGCAGGCAGGGGGAGAGCGCGGGCCACTGAGTCCCCAGCTCCTGCTCTCTGGCTCATAATAGATTTCATACACACACACACAGGAAGAGAATAAGTGAATGAATTGCTGAAAAACTGAATTCCTGTCTCTTTTTTGATCCTTTGTCTCCGTGAGCCTTGAGGCTGACAAGCTAATAATTCCCGCAGCGTGAGTGGGGCCTGCTATCATTTTCTGTAATGGTTGTCATGATGGTCTTTCAGAAAGTAATTGGCTTAATTATGCCCTAAACTGACCCTTTGGACGGAACTGTAGGATAACTGAGCAGAGAGAAATGATGTGGAATGGGCCTGTTGGGTCTAATTATCGGTAAAGAAAGTGATTGAGGATTAGGTCTAGTTAACCGGGGCTCCCCGGCATGAACCACACTGTCTGCTCGTTACAGCTGCCCTGTGGCTTTTCCAGGGTTTTGGAAGACCTGAAATCTTCCCTGAAAAGGGGTGCCAAGAATAGGTTCCCAGTTGCGGGAACACAGTGAAAATTCTGGGACCCCAAGATCAAGCGTTGCTAAGGGCTTTTCACCCTTCATCAATGACAAAACCTACACGTCTCCAGGTTTTGGGGTGCACGGGTTGCATGAGTGGCCCTAATTCCAGGGCCAGAGGTCAAAGAAGCAGTTGTCCAAGTTCTCCTCTGCCTCTGACCTAACGACGCAAGTGTGGTCTGCATAGAGGGAATGGAAAACGGGCGACATGGTGAGCAAAGCTGTGCACGTCAATAGTATGGTCTCCGTGGCTGCTGGACGGCAACGAGAGGCCTCAGGGGGGACGGTTATAACTAGTGCCTGGGGTAGGAGATAGTTATGCCTCTGGGTGAATCGATTGCTCCACCAATCGACCTGGGGCACAAATGTTTACGGGCGGCCATCGGATCCATACCCCCAAGGGACGGTGCAACTGTGCAAAGTCGCAGACCCCTGGTGTTCTCTGCGTTCCCCGCCCATCAGGGCTCTGTTCTTTCTCTCAAAACTCCTGGGCCTTGATGTCAAACTTGCCATATCCTCACTCTGTCCCCTCTGTTCAAAGACGTCTCAACCGTTGACTCAGATGAGGACTCTGCGAGCATCAGAAGATTCAGGAAGACCTACTCCTCCTGTTTCCTTCTCTAAACCCTGACCTCCCACTGAACTCAAGAAAGCTGGGAGCCATGTACATGCCCTTGTAGGATTCCCCTGAGTGTGCAGAGTGGTGCTTTGTTTGTTTTTTTGAATGTTAGGGAAGATTGATACATTTCTTTTGTCCTCTAATTAGGCGGGCTGTCCCTGGCTGCTTGCATTCCTTGTTCAGGAAAAATCCCTTTACAACAAACCCCCAAGAGAATGTCCTAAATCTCTAGTCATATTGGAAAGGTTCGAAGAGGTAAGTGGCGATAAGGATCGTATAGAAATATATGATTTTATACAGTCCTCGTCAATCGTATCTTCTTTCACATTAACTGGAAGTTTTGATTATTTAGGATAAATAACATATGGGGCGCAATGTAGCCCCGTCTGCTCTTGAGGAAGGACTTCTTGCATACGCAAGGTCCCCTTCCTGATACCACCTCCAATGAGATGGGAGTGAAGAGACTCACAAATGTACCCAGGATCTTGGGGGCAGGGAGACGTACCATGTCATTTTCACGCTACGCACAATATATTCTAGGGACCACCAACCTCCCTGAAGTACATGAGAGATTATTCTAGCAGAGGCCAAATGGGGTGATTCATTAAGATTTCAAACATACACGCAAGTAGAGAGACTAGTATAATTAACCTCTCATGTCCCAATTACCCAGCTTCAACAATTACTGGTACATGAGCATGTTTCATTTCTATTCCAACCTATTTCCCATACCCTGTCCCATATTATCATGAAATATCTCTTGGATTTCTACCATTTTATTTATAAATATTTCAGTCTGTATCTGTAGAATAAAAGACTTTTAAAGTGTCATTATAACCACACTACAACTTTCACACCGAAAAATATCAACAATAATTCCTTAATAACTTCAAACATTTCCTTGGTTCTCATGCGAATGCTTTAAACATTTAAACAGCTTGGATATGGACCCAGAACTGTACTGTGATTGGCTGGGATCTTTTACATTTCTTTTAATTTACCTTTTCGCTCTCTCTGTGTTTTTTATATCTTGTAGGGTTTTGTTTTTTGTTTTTTGTGTTTTTTGTTTGTTTTTTTTTTTTTTTTTTTTTTTTTTTTTTGGTTGTTGATGTTATTATGGATGCTGTGTCTCGTGGAAGAAACTGGATATTTTGTCCTGGAGAGCTTCCAACAATCTGGATTCTGTGATTGTACCTCTATGGTGTCATTAGACATGGTCTTTTGTTCTCTGCATTTTCTATATATTGGTAATTAAATCTAGATACTTGGTCAGGTTCAGGTGTGATTTTTTTGGCAGAGACGGTGTTGCCAGGAGGCCCATAATGCCTTACCGTCTCCCTTCGTGTGAGGTCAGCAGCCATTGATGATCATGGCAGGTCTTCTCCTTCATAGGAGTTTATGGATGGGTGTTCCAATGCATCATGCCTCCTTCATTCCTTAGCTAGAATGTATCTATAAAGAGAAAAATTCCCTTATCAACTCTGTGGTTATGCAGAGAAGCCACACACGTATAAAAAAGGCAAAATGAGAGATGTCTTTATACATTATATGGAATGATCTCCATGATCTCCACGATATTATATTTGTATTTCTAATTTAAAGGACTTAAGATAAAACCAGTAATATGCATAGTATGTTATAATTTACTTAAAAAATGGAAATGAACTCACATATGTAGTGTAGGATATGGTGCACAATCTCCTCATATTACAGAGACACCTGCAACTGTCTTCATGGCTGCCTCTTCCTTTGTATTCTCCCGTAAAACCAATGATCTAAACACAATTTTTCTTCCTTCCTAGTCCAGTTATGGGCTAGGCAGGACCACCAACTTTATCTTTCCCACACGTTGGGTACACTTTGGGAGCTATAATTCTGTGATTGGGTTTTTAAAAACTTTCATAGAGATAAGACATATTGCAATAAAGTTGAGTCGTCATCACAACAAGGCTGATTATCCAAAGGAAGCAAAATAAATCAGACACGCTCAAAGATATTAACCCAAGTCTTGGGCTAATAACAAAGTCTTGGGTTAATCACACTGCCAGGTACGTTTAGCTAACATAGAAATGCCTAGCAGTGACATCACTGGTACAAAGGAGGTCTGGAGG
The DNA here is from genome assembly GCF_003254725.2 of Canis lupus dingo. Lineage (NCBI taxonomy): Eukaryota > Metazoa > Chordata > Mammalia > Carnivora > Canidae > Canis > Canis lupus. The sequence goes on from NC_064243.1 coordinate 122,368,430, forward strand.
TTGAAGGAAAAGCTCTTTGAATGGTATCTCTAGCTGATGGGCCGGGAGGATGCTTGGATGTTGTGGCTGTTGTTATCTTATGCGATCCTCTGTATAATTCTCAGTAGGGGTGCCCGGAATGGTTTGAGGTGTAAGAGCTTCTTGGACTTCAGTTCACTTTTACGAAACCAAAATATTACCTGCCCATCGTATCTTTTGATCAGCTCTCACAGCCATGCTTCAGGCAGTAGACTCAAAAGTTACTATTTTGCAAATTTTACTAAAAATTTGGCTGTTAGTATATTACATATCCCGGGAAGAAATTCTAACCACTTTGGAATAATTAACCTAAGGACAAAGGAAGTTTATGTGAGAACTGAAATAGCCAAACATCTAAAAGATGGAGGGTGGTTTTACATGTCTTTTCATTTCTGTTGGTTAAGAATGCATTACCAACTCACAACCACAACTTTACAAGAAGGAACTCTTTAGGAATATTGCGTAATTCTTTGGCATTGTCACTGGTGGCCACTTATCTTAAATATAAATTCTAGAAATTTTTATATGCCTTCTTCTTTCAGTACGGAACACAAATAATTTATCTCACTACGCTGCTATAGTTCCCTCTCATCTCTTCCTCATAGATTTTCTTGCAATTTACAATTTATTTTTAATCATCCTTTTAGTTTTTTAAAACTATACATAATATACATAAATCTCTATTTCTTGCCTTTTTGATAGTTTGGAAGAACATTAATTTACAGGTTTGGGATTATTTTCGAGTTTATCCTTTGTGCTGGAGACAGATAGATGGTCCACCCAAATTACACCATTGGGGAAAACAGGATAAAAAGATTATTGCAAGATGTGGGCAAGATTTAAAGGGATAGTGGAATATTCCAGGGCAGGCAAGAGCAGGGAGCTAAGTTCACTGCAGGCCCTAAGAGAGTAGATGAATGAAGAAGGCTTCCTCAAGGGAGCTGTGGTCTTGATAGAGAGACACAGCCAATATGCAATTACCTGGCAGGGAACATGCTGTGGAGATAAATACCTTGACTCCAATCTCCTCTTGAGTCTCCTGCTGGTGCCTCTCTTTGTTAAAATCCAACTAAAAGCCAGATGGCAGAGTAGCTCATAGACGTTGGCCTCCAGGGGGCACAGGGCATTATGCCTCTGTCTTCTTATGCCTAGTAGTGCCAATGAAAGATTTATGCACCAGTCGGAATTTTTTGGTTCCTCATTTCTGGAAGTTCTGATAACTTCTCTTGACACTTGTTGTTTTAATATTTCATGGGGAGAGGTTTTTGTGTAACTCATTTTGTATGCGTGTTCCCAAGAAATCAGTTGACACCTAATTTTTTTTTAAGATTTTTATTTATTTATTAGAGAAAGAGGCGGGGGGAAGCAGACTCCCTGCTGAGCAGAGAACCCTACCCTGGGCTCCATCCCAGGACCCGGAGGTCATGACTTGAGGCAAAGGCAGCTGCTTAACTGGCTGAGCCACCCGGGACCCCCTCAGTGGACACTTAAATCTGAAAACTCCAGATACCCTTCAGTTCTACTAAATGGCCTTTTTTTCTTGTGTATCTTCTCTAGCCACTTCTATTATCTTTTTCTAGAACATTTATTGACAGCTGTTGCCTTCTAGATGTATTGATTATTTTTTTAGGCTTCTTGAACTTTCTTTTTCTTTTCTACCTCTTTACTTTTAGATTTATATTTTGGGACATTTGTTGACTTTTTAGAGTTTTGATTACACTTTTATTTTGGCCATTGTACGTTTAGCTCTCAATGATTTGTTTTTGTTTTCATATTATTTCTTTTATAAAGCAATTTGCTTTTTTTTTTTTTACATAGATGTGACATCTTGAATTTCTCTGAGGAAATTATTTGAAGTCTTTTTTTTTCAACTGTATTGAAATATAGTAGACAAATAAGTATTATGTATATTTAAGGTGTACAGTGTGATGGTTTAGATATGTATATATAGTAAGATGATTGCCGAAATCAAGTTAATTTACACATCCATCAATTCACAAGTTACTATTTATTTACTTATTTATTGCTATAGTGAGAACTTTCTTTATTTATTTATTTATTTATTTATTTATTTATTTATTTATTTATCTCTTTTAGAGAAACAGAGCATATGCACATAAACTGGGGGTTGGGGAGGGGTAGGTGGGAGAGAGAATCTTAAGCATGCTCCACATGCAGTGTGAGCCCCACATGGGGCTGGATCTTACAACCCTGAGATCATGATCTCAGCTGAAATCAAAAGTCAGACACTTAACTGACTCAGCCACCCAGGTGCCCTAAGAACACATTAGATCCAAATTTACCTCCCTTCAATTTGCTGTGTCTCCTCCAGAGTCACAAGTTTCATTGATCATGAAACAGGAAACTTACAGTGGTTAAGAAACTGGGTATGAATTATGGCATTTACTAATTTTTGACCTGGGATAAGGCACCTGGCCTTTGTACCTTGGTTTCCTCATTTGTTAAAAACCACCTCGAAGAGTTAAGATGGCAGAGAACTAGAGACCCCTGGCTTTCCTCGATCCCTGAACACAGGTGTTTTGAGGCCAGATCATTTGGAACGTGTAGGAAATTGATCTGAGGATTGAAAGAAGGATTTCCATGGTTGGAGGAAGATGGTGTGGTATGTGGGAGAGAAAACCTGCTGTGCTTTGTGGGGGAGGGAACACTTTCTGTAGAGAGATAAAAGGGAGAGAGGAAGAGTGCGGCAGTTGGGTTGAGAGAGAGTGGCTGTCAGTTTGCATAGGAAGAAAACTCCTTGGTCAGACTAGGGAGCTGGGGGAACTGACTGGTGCAGGGTTTTTGCACACAGTGAGGGGAACTCAAACTCAGAGAATTTAAAAGTGCTCAATTATCACCAGAGGCAGGCTGTAGTGTGTGCTCCTGGAGTAAAGGACAACTCTGGCCCAGGTATGCACAAAAAGTGGTGTAGGGATCTCTGAGGGCAAACTGGGAGAGGTCATTTCCCTTCCTAAGAGAGAGGTTTGCCTCTCCAAGGACATAAAAACTGCAGACTCCATCAAATGGTCTTTCACTGGCAGCAAATAAAGGGTTCACAGAGGTTGGGTAACTTGGTAGCTGCCTTTTTTGGTACCATAGCAAAGAATCTAGGTACCACGTAGGCATGGGACTGTTTTCCTGGTTTTGTTGATCTGTTCCACAGTTCTTCTGGTCTGTATTTCATTGAGTTCTGCTCTAATTTCTACTATCTTCTTCTGCTTGGTTTAGGCTTTATTTGCTGTTCTTTCTCCTTCCTTTAGGTGCTGGGTTAGCTTTTGTATTCGAGTTTGTTTCTAATTTCTTGAGGGATGCTTGTATTGTGATGTATTTTCCTCTTAGGACCATTTTTGCTGTATCCCAAAGATTTTGAACAGTCACGCCCTGAGCTGAAGGCAGACACTCAACCAGTGAGCCACCCAGGTGTCTATTTTTTTCTTTCTTTTTCCTTTAGAACCAGGCTTATAATTTTGTGTGTGTCAATTTGCTTTTTCTTTACCTTATTTATTTCTCTTTCTCTCTCTCTTTCTCTTTTTCCCAGTATTTTTTCAACAAAGAAATCAAAGCATGTGTAGATAAAGGACCAAACATTCCCCACTGCAAGCAAGGAGGAACTTTGCAGAGGACTGACCAGTGAGAAAGAGCAGCCAAAGCACAAGAGCAGAGTTCATACAGCATATACCAAAAACACTTCCTGAAGGGCCAGGCCCTGGACAGTGCATGACCTCTATTTAATATAGCATTACTCTGAGATCCAGGAAACATAATAAGTTTCCATAACACACAAAAAATAAAAACTTAGCCCAAGTGACAAGACTGAAGAATTCTCCCCAAAAGAACAGTCAGGAAGATATCACAGCCAGATTCTTGCTGAAAACAGATACAAGCAATAAATCTGAAAAAGAATTTAGATCAACAATCATAAGACTACTAGCTGGACTTGAAAAAAGCATAGAAGACAGCAGAGAAACTCTGCTACAGAGATAAAAGACCTAAAAATTTAGTCCAGTTGAAATAGAAAAAAAAATGTTACAACTGGGATGCAAAAGAGTTTGGATATAATCACAACGAAGAGGCAGAGAAGAGAGAAGGTAATACAGAAGATAAGATTATGGAAAATAATGAAGCTGAAAAGAAGAGGGAAATAAAATTATTAGATCACGAAGGTGGACTTAGGGAACTCACTGATTCCATAAAGCAAAATAATATCCAGATCATAGGAGTCCCAGAAGAAGAAGAGCAGGAGAAATGGGCAGAAGGTTTATTTGAACAATTATAGCTGAGAACTTCACTAATCTGGGGAAGGAAACGGGCATTCAAGTCCAAAAGGGAGAGAGAACTCACCTCAAAATCAACAAAGACAAGTCAGCACCAAGACATATCATAGTGAAAATTGGAAAATAGTAAGATAAAGAGAGAATTCTGAAAGCAGCTAAGGGAAAAAGGTCCTTAACTTATAAGAGTAGACACATAAGGTTAGCAGCAGACCTGTTCACAGAGACCTGACAGACCGGAAAGGGCTGGCATGATGTACACAGGGTCCTAAAGGAGAAGAACATGCAGCCAAGGATACTTTACCTGGCAAGGCTCTCATTCAGAATAGAAGAAGAGATAAAGAGCTTCCAGGACAGACAGAAGCTGAAATAATATGTGACCACCACACCGGCTCTGCAAGAAATATTAAGGGGGACCCTGTGAGCAAAGAAGGGAGCCCAAAGAAACAATATGCAGAAACAGGGACTGTATAGGTAATACTATGACACTAAATTCATATCTTAAAAAAAAAATAAAAAAATAAATTCATATCTTTCAACAAAACCAAGAACTGGTTCTTCAAAAGAATTAATAAGATAGATAAACTCCTAGCCAGACTTATTAAAAAAGAACAAAAAGATTCAAATTAATAAAATCACAAACGAAAGAGGAGAGATCACAGCAAATATCAAGGAAATAAAAACTATTTTAGAAACATATTATGAGCAACTATGTGCCAACAAATTAGACAATCTAGAAGAAAAGGATGAGTTTCTGGAAACCCACAAATTACCAAAACTGGAACAGGATGAAATAGAAAACCTGAACAGGCCAATAGCCAGAGAGGAAATTGGAGCAGTCATTAAAAACCTCCCAAGACACAAAAGTCCAGGGCCAGATGGCTTCCCAGAGGAATTCTTTCAAACGTTTAAAGAAGAAATAATGCCTATTCTATCAAAGGTGTCTCAAAGGATAGAATTGGAGGGAATACTTCCAGACTGATTTTATGAGGCCAGCATTACTTTGATCCCAAATACAAAGACCCCACCAGAAAGGAGAATTATAGACCAATATCCCTGATGAACACAGATGCAAAAATTCTCACCAAGATACTAGCCAACAGGACCCAACAGTACATTAAGATTATTTGCCACAACCAAGTGGGATTTATCCCCAGGATGTAAGGCTGATTCAACACTCATAAAGCCATCAAGGTGATGGATATCAACAGGAGAAAAAACAAGAACCGTATGATCCTCTCAATAGATGCAGAGAAAGCATTTGACAAAATAGAGCATCCATTCCTGATCAAAACTCTTCAGAGTGTAGGGATAGAGGGAACATTCCTCAGCATCTTCAAAGCCATCTACGAAAAGCCCACAGCAAATGTCATTCTCAATGAGGAAGCACTGGGAGCCTTTCCCCTAAGATCAGGAACACGACAGGGATGTCCACTCTCACCACTGCTATTTGACATAGTACTGGAAGTCCTAGCCTCAGCAATCAGACAACAAAAATAAATAAAAGGCATTCAAATTGGGAAAGAAGAAGTCAAACTCTCCCTCTTCGCAGATGACATGATACTCTACCTAGAAAACCCAAAAGACTCCATCCCAAGATTGCTAGAACTCATACAGCAATTTGGTAGCGTTGCAGGATACAAAATAAATGCCCAGACGTCAGTGGCATTTCTATACACTAACAATGAGACTGAAGAAAGAGAAATTAAGGAGTCAATCCCATTGATAATTGCACCTAAAAGCATAAGATACCTAGGAATAAACCTAACCAAAGAGGTAAAGGATCTCTACCCTACAAACTACAGAACACTTCTGAAAGAAATTGAGGAAGATGTAATGAGGTAGAAAAACATTCCATGCTCATGGATTGTAAGAATAAATATGTGAAAATATCCATGCTACCCAGGGCAATCTACACGTTCACTGCAATCCCTATCAAAATACTATGGACTTTCTTCAGAGAGTTGGAACAAATTATCTTAAGATTTATGTGGAATCAGAAAAGACCCCGAATATTAATAGGGAATATTTTTTTTTAATTTTTTAAAAATTTATTTATTTATGATAGTTACAGAGAGAGAGAGCGAGAGAGGCAGAGACACAGGCAGAGGGAGAAGCAGGCTTCATGCGTCGGGAGCCCGATGTGGGATTCGATCCCGGGTCTCCAGGATCACGCCCTGGGCCAAAGGCAGGCGCCAAACCGCTGCGCCACCCAGGGATCCCTTAATAGGGAATATTAAACAAGAAAACCATAGCTGGGGGCATCACAATGCCAGATTTCAGGTTGTACTACAAAGCTGTGGTCATCAAGACAGCGTGGTCCTGGCACAAAAGCAGACACATAGATCCATGGAACAGAATAGAGAACCCAGAAGTGGACCCTCAGCTTTATGGTCAACTAATATTCGACAAAGCAGGAAAGACGATCCACTGGAAGAAAGACAGTCTCTTCAATAAATGGTGCTGGGAACATGAGACATCCACATGCAGAAGAGTGAAACTAGACCACTCTCTTGCACCAGACACAAAGATCAACTCAAAATGGATGAAAGATCTAAATGTGAGACAAGATTCATCCTAGAGGAGAACACAGGCAACACCCTTTTTGAACTCGGCCACAGTAACTTCTTGCAAGATACATCCACGAAGGGAAGGGAAACAAAAGCAAAAATGAACTATTGGGACTTCATCAAGATAAGAAGCTTCTGCACAGCAAAGGATACAGTCAACAAAACTAAAAGACAACCTACAGAATGGGAGAAGATATTTGCAGATGACGTATCAGATAAAGGGCTGGTGTCCAAGATCTATAAAGAACTTCTTAAACTCAACAGCAAAGAAACAAACAATCCAATCATGAAATGGGCAAAAGACATGAAGAGAAATCTCACAGAGGAAGACATAGACATGGCCAACACGCACATGAGAAAATGCTCCGTATCACTTGCCGTCAGGGAAATACAAATCAAAACCACAATGAGATCCCACCTCACCCCAGTGAGAATGGGGAAAATGAGCAAGACAAGAAACGACAAATGTTGGAGAGGATGTGGAGAAAGGGGAACCCTCTTGCACTGTTGGTGGGAATGTGACCTGGTGCAGCCACTCTGGAAAAATGTGTGGAGGTTCCTCAAAGAGTTAAAAATAGACCAGCCCTATGACCCAGCAATTGCACTGCTGGGGATTTGCCCCAAAGATACAGATGCAGGGAAACGCCGGGACCCCTGCACCCCGATGTTTCTAGCAGCAACGTCCACAATAGCCAAACTGTGGAAGGAGCCTCGGTGCTCATCTGCTGATGAAGAAGATAAGGTCTATCCATATATATGCATGTATCATACACTATTGTTAATCAACTTGACTTTAAATAAAATCTCAAAACGTGGGTGTGAAGATTATATAAATGAATATTCGCAAGATCTTTAGAGAAGTGCTCGACATTAGCTAGAACCTCATTTATTTTCTGTGATGCTGCTCTCCCTCGAGGACTGGCGGTTCTTATTTTTCTGAAACTATTTATACAGAGCAGCATGGATTTTCTATATGCTTTCTGGCCTCCAGGCTCTGTGTGGGTAGGTGCGTATGTCTTGTCCACTGGCAAGATTTACTGGGAGGGTTGGGGATGGGCAGGCCTGCGGCTGTGCTGACGTCACCCCACAGGCCCGGGTAAGGGAGCACAAGAGGACGCCCCCCAGGAGGGTAGAGACCCTCATAAGCAGAGAGCTCAGTGAACTCCCTTGCCCCACATGTGTGCATCGGGGAGAGCAACCTGCTTAGACGTTAACTAGGTCATGTTTCTAGTTTGGCCCTTTCTTTTTAAAATCCCTGTACCTGCCAAGTATGAAGCGGCATTTCCCCCGTCCTGCAAAAGAGAGCTCCTGCCTCCCCCGGAGTCTTCCCCCGTGGCAGCTCGGAGCGGTGCCCCCCACCCACTGTCAGCACCCCATCCGCGTCAATGTTTCAGAACTTCCTCACGACACTCCCTCCTCTGATTTCTCTCCATTCTACCCCAATTCCTTTGTGATTTTAGCCCCTCTTACCTGCTGTCTTCTATGGGAAGAAGAAACAAATGCATACTCTGTCCACTGAGCTGACACTCCAAAGTCAACTTACAAATTTTACCCTTTAGGGATGCTGGGGGTTGGGCGGTTGCAAGTCCACATCCTCCTGCTGGGTCCCCGAGGCACCTGCACAGGCTCCTGCGCTGTAGACGTCGCCTCACTGAGCACTGATTACCTGCTCGTCCTTCCGTCCCGGGACAGGTGGGAGAGGAGGACCTTCCGGTAATCAGTCCCTGACACACTACCTGACTTGTGCTTAGCATCTCACCGGGCCTCTGTGTCCCTGTCCTCAGCCTCGCCACTGACCACTGGACTTTGACAGAGATTACAAAGTCGTACTCAACAAGGACAGCGGATATTTTTAAAAAATCTAGGATGAAGAAATTTTTCAATAGATGGGGGGAGTACAAGCAGTTTCAGAATGTGCAGTGGGGAAAGGACTCCTTCCAGGCCCTCTGTGCCCACGGAGTTATGAGCACGGGCTACAGATTTGGCACTTAGCCTTTGGGAGGCCACAGCTTCACAAAGGGAAACACAGACCAAAAAAAAAAAAAAAAAAAAAGAGCGAAACACGTTAGAAACATCTACTTTTTCTAAGTAATACGTTCTTGAAAACATGCATAGAAGAAGTCTGGAAATACTCAAGTCTTGGTTGTGCTGGTGGTGAGGCGGTTGCGCGTCTCACACCGGAGATTGAAAAAACCTGTAATAGCTCTAAATACATCGTGACTTTCGGGCACAATGTACTTAAAACATCATGTTTAATTCAACCATATTTGAAAGTCCATTTGAGATGGAGTTTCCCGCCATTTGAGAAGTGATCACACTTGATCAATTCTATCTTGGCTTTAATAAGACCACGTTGATGGGACCAATATTTCTGTTACTAGTATCAGCACTTTCATTTTCCTGTTGTAATTTACTTTTAAAGCATAAAATAACAAGCACGTAAAGAGCAGCATAAACACTGTGGTGCATCAAATGAAACTCTTAGGAGGTGGGCCCCACTGCACCCCGGGGGGCTCCTGGTGCGTGTCGGCTGCTGTATAGGAGGCCATATTCAGGGGTCACGATATAATTTATGAAAATCAAACATATGAAAGTTAAAGAAGCCTGGAATCATGACATTCACATTTTTTCTCCCCAGAAGACAAAGTTACTCTGGGGGCTCAGTTTAGAAGAATGAATAATCCAGGCCTCAGATTTCTGTACCTTAGAAAATCGAAAATCCCAAGACACATGCATTTTCACACACACGCACACATGCTGTTGTGCAGCTTAGAATATCCGTATAAATGTATGTGTTTTTACTATGATTTTCCTTCACCTGGGTAAGTTACTACATACGACGGACTATCTCGTGATAGGTAATAAGATATTCTCACCAGAAGTGAAATGATCATTATTTAAATGCATGTTTTCTTAACGCAGGGCCTACTCGTAGACAAGAGGATGTCAAAATTTGGATATTTTCTTCTTTTTTTTTAAATGATGTTCTTTCTGTTTCAGTTTTGGTGGAAACCCCAACACAATCGGTACCAGTTATTGTCCCCACGTTCCTTGACAAGTTGTGAGGCAGCTGCCACCGCTTTGACAGATACACCCGTGCCCACAGGAACTCAACGAAGCAGAGCTGTGTGTCTCATCCACGCCGCGGTCCGCCGTGGCTCTCCTTCCTCTGCTATCGATCCGCCGGGGTCTCGGAGGCAATGAGGGGGAGGCGCGGAGAAGGCGTTCACACTCCTCACGCGTGGGGCGCGCCTCAGTCCTCTCCATTACCTCCGTTTCCTTTCCGTGGGGGAGAGCTCATCGCTTGGCTTGGCGCACACGCAGAGAAGCTGGGGAATGCGGCTCCTCTCCGCACAGTCACTTTCCAGAAACTACTCGATGCAACGGAAAGGGAAGCTAGGGCTTGGGTTGAAGGCCAGACGTTTCTCCGTCCAAGGCGAAGTACGGAGACATGAGCCAGGACTAGCAGCAAACGTCCCCTGCGATGTGAATGTGCGGGAAAGGGCAGGGGAACCTCATGCATCCTGGGGCTAGCTGCCTTCCCCCCCACCCTGCACCCCATCCCCTCCACCCCCAAGCATTACATTTTATTTATTTATTTATTTTTTTTTGCATTTTTTTTGCATTTTTTTTTTTTGCATTACATTTTAAAGACTGAACTTGAAGAAACATGCATTTTATCCCACTTAGCTTGAACCATTTCCTAGCTCTTGGCCTCTCCAGCGTCTGCTGCAGGCTCCGTACAACGGGGACGATATCGCCAACCACACGGCATCACTGTGACGGTGAAAGGGCATAAAAAACCTAAAAGAACTTTCTAGCTAGTGGAAGGCTCTGTGCTTGAATCCGAAGTCAATAACCCACTGTTGGCCCCCACGGACCTTCATCCCTCACTGATGTTTGCAAGGCTGCCCCGGTAACTATTTTGTGTGATGTAGATGAAACACCCCTCATCTTAGTATCTTGACTACGGGGGAAAATTATAGTCATTAATGGGCACTATTAAGTTATTTCAAATACTGGACTCAAAAGTTCTGCTGAATACCAAGTAGATTTTGGCTGAAAGGAAAACCTGATGTAGATTTAGGGCCGTGTTTGGAATGCTCACCCTAGCCGCCCCTCTCCTCTGCCCCTTCTCCTCCAGGGCGGCCTACGGTGTCGATTCAGTTGAAAAGGAGCGAGTGGGGGAATGACTTTGAAAGGATCTGGGTCAGTTGGAATGTGAGACCCGGCATCTGGCCTTGTCCCCCTGCAGACAGAGCCCGGATGTATGAGGTCCACGCCAGCCGTGGAAGGAAAGGCCCGCGCCTTTGCTGGGCACCCCCGTGTGTGGCAGGTCTCCCATGGGTGCCCTTGGATCTAACTCAGGCCGGGGTGAAAGCCACGGATGCAGGCCCTTTTCCCAAGGTAGCAGCACAGCCACGTATCTCCTGGCAGTGTCCCGGGGAGCCCCACAAGGGGGCCCTGTTCTTACCACGTAGCAGACCACCTTGTTAGCCCCCCAAAGGCAGTGTCACTGCCCTCACTTCCCCCTCCCTGCTGTCCCCTCACCTGCCACTAAATCTCCCCCCGCCCCAGCCCCGTCTCCCAAGATTCTCCTCTATGTTGTCATCTTGTTTTCTCTTGTGGAGCAAGCCTACTCTGTCCCGGGGGCTGCACCAGCGGGTCCCCCTCCTATCACCTCCACAACCATCCAAGGGCTCAGCGGGCCACCGGGGGGACTCACACATCGGCTCGTGTTCTCTTTCCCGCACTGCTTGGGGGGGAGCGATGTGAGGCGCTGGGGCCCATGGTGACTGAGGGTCAGACCAGGGCTGCCGCACGCGCTCCTCCACTGCGAGCGGCGCCCACCATCCCTGGTGGGTGGCTTAGTTCTCACCGTCCTTTAACATCCACCTTCGTTTTGCTTCTCACTCCCCCGCTGTGGAGGCCGGCCTTATGGTGCCCACTGGTAGGCAGAGGCCTCCAAGCCAGTGGAGGGCGGTCCTGGGTGGGAGAGAACCCACAGCCCCAGGCCCACCCCACAGCCACCAGCTGGGCCCACCCTACTGCCACCAGCACGGGGCCCACCCCACAGCTGACAGTCCCAGGCCCACCCCACAGCCGACAGCACAGAGCCCACCCCACAGCCTGCAGCCCTGGGCGCACCCCATAGCTGGCAGCCCCGGGCCCACCCCACAGCTGGCAGCCCCGGGCCCACCCCACAGCTGGCAGCCCCGGGCCCACCCTACAACCCACAGCCCCGGGCCCACCCCATGGCCAGCCAGCAGCTGGGCACTCCAAGGTACCAGGGCACCACCGCCCAGGCTATGCACTGGGGCAGGAGGGCAAGGCGCAACCCTGAGGACAGGCCTTCTCTGTCTGCAGGGACCCACCCCACCCATGCACTTTCCCTCGCAGTTTAAGGCCGAGCTTAAAGGGTGGTGGCATGTGGCTGGTTAGTGGGAGCCTCAGCCTCTCACTCCCACTATTTCGGTTTCCCATGAGCCTACGCCAGCGCTTGCCCACGTTAGCGCCAAGTTCTGGGCTGAAGGCATCCTTTTTGGTTGTCTGACAAAAACCCCACGCTGTACATATGTCCTATAGGACTCTTCCTACCAAGGCACTCTTTTCAGCACTGCCTTAAGTTCATGGCAGAATTGAGAGGAAGATGCAGGAGTTTTCTCTGTACCCTCTGCCCTCACGCACCCACCCCATCCCCTATCCTGGTGCCCCCGCCGGAGGGTCACATCTGTGATGGTTGGTGAACTCTGCCGACATGCCGCCACCGCCCAGAGTCTAAGTTTATCTCGGGGCTCCCTCGCTGTTTCATTGCGCCGGTGTAGACAAATGACCAACGAGCCTGTGAACATCATCGTGGTACCGCGCGGAGCACTTTCACCTCTCTCTGAATCCCCCGTCCCTGGCAACCTTCTATGGTCTCCATAGTTTGCCTTTTCCAGAATGTCACATAATTGGAATAGGACCTTATGTGGCCTTTTCAGACTGGCATCTTTCCTCAAGTAACACGGATTTAAGGTTCCTGGATATCTCTTCAGGGCTTGAGAACTCGGATCTTTTTGTCACTGGATACTATTCCATCGTCTGCACGTACCATAGTTTATCTATTTATCGGCTGAAGAACGGTTTGGTTGCTTCCCGGCTTGAGCGATTATGCGTAAAGCTGCTCTAAACATCGACGTGCAGATTTTTGCGTGGATATAAGTTTTCAACTCCTTTGGGTAAAAACCAGGAAGTGCCACTGCCGGATGGCGTGGTGAGGGTGTGTTTAGTTGTGTGAGGCACTGCCAAATTTCTCCCAAAGTAGCTGTACCGTTTTGTTACATCCAACAATGAATAATAGCTTCCACTGCTCCATCGTCTGGCAGTATGGTAATGCCCGTGACACTTGGTATTGTCCTGTTCCAGATTTCTCCCGTTCTAATAGACACAGCGTGGTATTAAAGTCACACCGAGTGGTGACTTTGGATATACACATACGTCCATGATCACATCACAATCAACATGGCTGTGTCACCATATATTTATCACCTCTAAAATGTTCCTTATTTCTTTCATAGTTTTTTGGGGGTGGTAAGTACACTTAACATAAGACCTATCCTCTACATTTATTTTATTTTTTAAAAAAAGATTTCTTTGTTTATTTTAGAGAGGGATAGAGAGACAGCATGAGCTGGGCGCTGGGGCATAAGGAGAGGGAGAGAGTTCAAGAAGACTCTTTGCTGAACACAGAGCCTCACCCGGGCCTCGATCGCATGAGCCTGAGGTCATGACCTGAGCTGAAATCAAGAGTCAGACGCTCAACTGCCCGAGGCACCTGGGTGCCCTAAACATATTTTAGAGCACACAATACTATATTAGCGATAGGCACATTGATGGCCACAGAGCTCTAGAACTTATTCGTCTCGAAAAACTAAAACTTCAAACGCATTGAGCAACAGCTCCCTCGGCTCCTGGCAACTACCATTCTAGTCTCTGCTTCTATGAGTCTGGCTACTTCAGGTGCCTCATACAGGTGGAATCCTGGAGTGTTCTTCTGTCTGTGATTGGTTTACTTCATTTAGCGTGATGTCCTCTACGTTCATCCTTACTGTCATCAGTGGTATGATTTCCTTTTCCTTTTTAAGTCTGAAAAATATCCCATTGCATGTATATATCCCATTTTCTTTAGCCATTCATCTGTTGATGGGCCTCTGATTTGTTTCCACATATTGGCTGTTGTGAATAACGTTGTAGAGGACCCGGGGGGTGGGGGGAGGTGCGTGTGTGTGAAAATATCTCTTCAAGACCCTGATTTTATTATTATTTTTTGGATATTTACCCAGAAGTGAGATTGTTGGAGTATATGGTAGTTCTATTTAGTTTTTTCCGTGAAACTCCATACTCTTTTCCACAGTGGCTGAGCCATTCTATATTCCCCCTGATAGTATAAAGTGTTCCAATTTCTCCACATTTTTGCCAACACTTATTTATTTATTTAGAAAATAGCCATCTTAAAAGTTGTGAGGTGATACCATCACTTCCCTGCTGATGATTGATGTTGAGCACCTCTTCACATATTTATATTTATAAGGCTATTTATAAGGCTTCTTCAAGCCTGATAATTCTTTACTGTGGAGGCTGTGCTGTGCATTGTAGGGTGTTTAACAGCATCCTTGGCCCCCATCCTCTACATGCCAGTAGCACCTTCTGTTCACATTTGTGCTCATCAAAACTATCTCTAGATATTGGCAAACATCCCCTGGAAAAAAATCTCTTCCAGTTAGAAGCCACTGACCTTCGTGGCCAGCTCCTAACCCATTGGAACCATATCCATCTGCTCATCACTACCATCACTCCAGCAGCAGCAACACAGTGGAACGTCACCACCACTGCTTTTATCATCACCCTCATTGTTACCATTAGCGTTAGCAACCAAGATCTTCATTAGTCATCATCACTACCAGTGTTCATGATGCCTGAAGGTCGCATTAGTGCGATTTATGGATCCCCAGGTGCCTGGCATGCTCCAGGAAATCTGAATGGACCAACCCATGATTTCTCACAACCTTAAGAAGCAGGTGCTATTTTAAATTCAAGACAAACCAAAAGACGTAGGTACTCTCTTATACCCGTGTTAAAGATGAGAAGACCTGTGGTCAAGGAGTTTAAGGAACTCTTCTCAATGAGGGGGACCATAGCCTTGCATTTGCCTGACATGAGCAGGAGCTTTTATTCACTATGCTAGTCTCCCATATGCCTCCCTCTTCCCACATCCACATCCCCTCAGCTCCTCGCATAGGTCAGACACACGTTGGGCCCTCAAATAAGTCTTTGTAAAGTACAGGAATCAAATCATTCAGCTTAATTCAAATGAATTTACATGTTGTCTATTGAGACAATGAAGAATTGTTTTGTGACATAGGACTAAACCTAGAATTCTGGCTCCAAAGTGACCACCTGTGTGAGCTCAGACAGGCCACTTGACCTTCCTAAGCCTCTGAGACTTCTTTTGTAAAAATGTGCTAATATGTGTAAAGAGATAAGAGCCACACGTACCTGGATGCAGCCAGCAGTCAGTAAAAGCTGGATATTGCTTTTAGTAATAGGCACTGTTAAGCGCCCACTTCTTTGTGTCCTCCATTCCTGTCACTCATCAATTCAGGATATATTACATATTTCCCTTTGTTCCCTCTGCATGAGTAATTAGGAAGCTGTTGTGTGTGTTTAAGAGATATGAGAACTAAGGTGTTCTGGGTCAGACAGGAGGATGACTGGATCCTTCTCTCAGCTTCTCTCTTGACAGATGGCAGTCTGTCTTGGACAGAGTCTATCTGGATGTCCAAGGCCTTGAAGTCCAGTTTCCGAGCTGCAATGGAGCAGCTGCATGGAGACTGGGCAAGTCGTGAACTATTTCAGGGCCCTGATTTTATTTGTATGTTAGTCTAAGGTGATCTCAGAGCTCCTAGATGAGCAGATTGTATAACAGATAATTTGTACAACCTATTATTATAATTTATTTATTGGGGACATTTGTTCTAGCTTCAAGTGATTTCCTTCTTTTATGCTTCCTAGAGGCTCTTTCTCTCTCTCTCTCTCTCCACAATTACATATATATATATATATATATATATATATATAATTTTATAGTTTTTCTCTCTCTTCTCTTCCTACTGCGACGACTTCTTCAGGCCAGCTGCGATCCCCGTGTGTACCTCTGCCAGGCGTGCTTTTCTTGGGCAGTAAGCAGGATAGGTAATTAGAATTCACAAACAGTTCATGAGACTTCATGAACACCTCTGAAAGTCTGATTAGCTAGACATATTTTTAAATACATGTCCTCTTGACCAGCAACCTGAAGATTGAGCCTGCTGAGAGATGTGGCCGAGTTGCAGGTCAATATCTCTTTCTAAGAACTTTCTGACTTTAATTAGTTGCCCCCACAAAGTCCTAGATTAGAGCTGAGGGACAGGTGATAAGGAATTCAATGAACGTGCAGACTCCAGGGAAGAGCAAAGGCCTAAAAGATAAATGGGGATCAATCCAGACGAGTATGGAAGGTGCTGGTGGTAGAGAAGACTTCCAAGAAAAGGGGAGAGCAGGTGCATGTCTCCATGTAGAGAACAGGTTAGCAGTTAACATGCTAAAAGTGCCAAGGAACTTGCCAAACCGTGGGGAGAGGGGAAGTGGTAAGAAATGAGGTTGGGGACCAAGAAAAGAGGGCGGAGATGGGGGGATGGTCATAAAGTGAATAATAAGTTGGTATCTTATCTAAACCGCAAGGAGAACCTCTTCAAGGGTACGTTCAGGGAAGATGATAAAATGCTCTGATTTCCCCCTTAAAGGACGTCATTCTAATCGCTGCGTATATGACAGAGCACTTGGTATTACGGTTCATTCTCTTAGTTCTTTTCTCCATAAATATGTGTCCTTTAAAATACTATTTAATGCCTGGCTATTCTGGCCAAGGCTGAGATCCCTATTGTTCCCCTTAGCTGAGGTCACCCTTCCTCAGAGGAGGAAGTGAGTAGCAACCTGGTGTCTGTGAGATTTTCCAATGAACCCGTTTCTGAACACGTGTGCTCTGTGATCACTCCAGCTCCCCAGCCCCTACCTGAAATATCCTCCCAGCAACCTGGCCACATCTGTTTTCACTGCCAATAAGAGGTGTCCTGCCTCTGGCAATCCTAGTCAGCCTCCTCATACGCACCTTCTATACCAGAATGTGAACTAACTGGGACGCTCAATGTGTGTGTCAGCTCCACATCACAATCCTTGACAAGGCTGTTTTTCCCACCGAATGATCTTCTCTGTGTCCAAAGAGAAGTGAACGACCCAAACAGATATGCTAGGGGTGGGCGTCAGGCCACGGACGTGGGACTGAGTTGGCCAAGTGGGAAAGGCTGACCAGAAGGTCTGTTGTGTGGTGCTTCTCATTGACAAGCAGCCCCCGACATCTGCTGCAGCCCACCTGCGTGTCCCAAACACAGTACGTTGTCAATACAGTATTGTTTGCACAGGCCTGAAGGAAGTCTTGGGGCAGGATAGGCGTCATTCTGCAGGATAATCCACGATGGCATGGGGTCTGCTCACCCATGGACTGTCCTCCTTAAATAACGGTGCCTAGAAAGCAAGCCAGGAGCCTTCATAGCACTGTATGGGCTGACTTGGAAGGCCTGCAGGCCCTGCCCGTCCCTATAGGACCCTGTGACAAGTTAGGGACACCCTTCGTGGGGTGCCTGGATGTGGAGCGTCTACCAACACTAATGTTTTTATCCTTGTGATCCTCGGTCCTTCCCTCCAAGACCTTCACCAACTGCTTCTCTTTTCCATGCTCCTCCTCTCACCGCATACCTCTCCACACACAAGAACATTTCAGACAATATTTTGTCTGAAAGTCTAGCTCTTGATTGATTTTTCTTAATCTACCCCTCATGGGAGTAGAGAATTATGTTATTACTTATAAGTACTTGTAAGTACTTCAGACCTTAGAAACTCAAAAGTTGTTTGCTGCAAGCCAAAAATCTTGCTTTCCGTAGACTACTCTGAAGCATAAAAGCCTGAATTGCCTCATTTTGCTCTGGTATATCCAGGATGCTCTTCTTTTTGCAAGGTCCTTAATGCCCATTTTGGGTGCAGGGGATTCCCAGGGCCTATGGAAATGGAAATGTGTGGGTGGAGAGTGAAAAACACGGTGAGGGAGTCTTCAGAACACAATCCTCCTTGATTATCAAGGGTTACTATGTTAGCTGGACTTGTGGCTTGAGTTTAGAGAAAGTCTTCCTCCCATCAGATCCTTAAAATTTTGAAAATTCTGAAAAATCTACTACTCGGCAGCCGACAGTAGAAGAGAGCGTCCCTTGTGTTGCTACTCACGTCAAGATTTGGATCTATGATGGCTCTAGTCGTCATTTCGACCACTCAGTAAGAAATGTTTCATTCAGGTAGAAACAAACTGTTGGTCTTCACCAGGAGGTGGAAAGTCCAAATGGTATCTCACATGATTGCACGGGCGGGATTAGGCCACCAGTCACTCAATTTGTCTCACTTTGCTAAGAAAAATGGCTTCTGCAGTACGCCATTGCTCCAAATTAACAGGTCCAGGGCTCTGGATCGAGTCCAGTGTAAGTAAGTGAACGCACCTTGAAGGCAGAGACCAGGTCTGTTCTCATTGTTTTATCTCCAGGGCCTGGCCTATGGCCCGGGACTTGCAGAGCGTGCAGAGTGCGCGTCCGTGGAGGGTCCCAGCCGTGCATCCCGACGGGCGTTGGTGAGGGAGCGTGCAGAGTGGGAAGATCTTGGCCTTGCAGTCAGAAGGCCTGGTTTCTCCCTCAATTTCAGTCTTTAATATGTTAGGTGAAGGTTGGGATATAATTTCCTCTCCATGGGTCTCATTTTCCGTATCTGAACCAGGTCGTCTCTAAACTTTAAGTGATCGTCCATTTCTGACATTCTTTGACTCTGACTGGTCTGAATGCAGATCCCTTACAACTCAAGGGAAATGCGTGGAGAGTGAGAGATCATTTTGAGAGGAACATGGTGTCAGTCCCTAAGATGCTTGTAGGGAGAGCCAACAAGCTCATGCTTCATTTTCAGCTGACTTAAAGGGCACAGGAACCAGGCTCCCCAGGTATGGATCTAAAACCAGAGGCCAGCAGGGCAATGACAGGAATTTCCTTGATAACATGGGCCAGACAATGGGATGATTTGAATGGCACGTTTTGTCCTATGAGTTTTTCTATCATCTAGGTGATAATTTCTCAAGGACTTATTATCTTTTCTTCTGGTCTCTATTCCCAATAAAGGTTAAATGACAGCAGAAAGGATGGGGGGGACTAAGGTAAGATCCCATCTTTTTATGAAATCTCACTTTTTAAATGCTTTTCCAAGTGTAGTCTGAGGCCTGGGATCCCATGTGTAGGTTCTGGGAATTAGGATGTGGGCATGTATACATATATAATATATATATATTATATAATATATAATAATATATAATAATAATATATAATAATATATAATAATATATAATAATAAATATAATATATATTTTTAATTTTATTTTATTTATTCTATTTATTTTATTGTATTTAATTTAATTTAATTTTATTATTTTATTTAATTTATTTTAATTTATTTTATTTTAATTTAATTTATTTATTTTATTATTTTATTTTATTTTTAATTTTTAAATTTAAAAAAAATTTTTTTTTTAAACACTACTTAGCCCACTATAGGTCAGTACCAGAGCTTGCAACTATATTGCTCTTTCCGCAATAGGTGTTTACGGCAGTCCTCTAAGACTTTCTAATATATTCAATTATTATTCAATTGTTGCCTATGCAAAACAAAATAAAAGGAGAATGCTCCTCACTGGCAAAATTTGTTCTATAAACAAATTTTAGAAAAAAATTTGTTTAGAAAAACAAATCTTGCTTCTGCTCTATACCCACGTCCTGGACCCAAGTAGAGGAGGGTGGGAATTTCTGTCGGAAGCTGGTTTTGATCCTGTTTCAGTACGACAGATTATGCGACCTCTGAAGCCAAACGAAAGGAAACAAGAAACCGAAAACGTACTTCTTGGAGTCCTGGGGTGCCTTCCCTTCGCGTCCGCTCCTGGAGAAGAGTAACTCAGTGAGCACTTGTCGGTTGCTGGACTCGAACACTTGAGCCCTGGTAGCGAGATGTTCCTGTTAACCAGCACTCAGTGGTTGCCCGATGCCTTTCTCGACAATACCCTGGTTCTGAGCAATTAAATTAAACATGAAGTCTCTCTGCCACTGAACAGCTCACTGGAACCCTCCTAATAAAAATTCACTTGAATGTGCCACTCAGCAGAATTCTGTGTAATTCTAGACAAGGAAAATTATTTCAGAAATATGTTCCTGTATTCAACTGTGTAATGAATACAATTATTCTTATCACCCGGCACTAAGATCGTGAGTATCACTGCATGTTAAAGACTGTATTTGCTAAAGGGGCGCGTTAGCCATCCCAGCAGCCACCAGGCTGTCAGCCCATTCGGGACCTGCCTTATCTCCATTCTGCTGCTGAGATTGTGGGAAAGGAAGATAATGAGGTTTTCTTTCTTTCTTCTTCTTCTTTTTTTTTTTTTTTAAATCGTGTTACAAAAGGTAAATAGAAACTTAGGCCCCCAAAGAAATTTCTCTATTAACACAACTTTTGAAGACATTTTGCACAGAGAAGTCCATTAGGCTACCTCTCTGAAACCCGTGCAGAAGAGAAACGTGGAAGAGGAACATGTGGAAACTTCTTGTCTAAACCCTAACCCTAACCCTAACCCTAACCCTAACCCTAACCCTTCAAGGAAAGCGTCATCGTCCCCATCAAGTCCTCAAACTTCTTACCCAGGCTGCTTAGGGCCGAGGACAGTCTGGATGGCTCAGGTTCAAGTTAGACAGTATTTGGAAGGAAAAGCCATTTCATTCGGTTCCGTCTCTACTACACAGATAATGAGATGCAATGGGAGGCAAGGGCAGGTCCAAGAGAGGCCCCCGCTGAGCCTACTTCGAGGAGCTGATCAAAAGGACCGTAATTGGTGGCGCTGATTCTCAGATTTTGTGTTAAAACTATGCATTTCCTTCTAGACGCTAAGCACACTCCCCACAACGTTATCTTCCCCTCTCTCTGGAGAGCACACTTTAGCTCCATCGAGGCCGAATTATTGGTGACTGACTGGATTTTTCACATACTTAGGTCCATGTTTCCTAAGTTCCTAAATCCCACGAATCCGAGGACATGAGCAGTTTATCACACCTAGCAATTCCCAAGTGGACTTGGAATGCAAACTGGGCTCTTCGAATTACCTTTTTCTATCAGAATGGTTCAGGATATTTTCCTGATAACCTCCATATCTACAGCTTTACCTATAACTATAGATATTAAAAAATAAATCCAGGGTGCCTGGGTGGCTCGTTCGGTTGAGGCACCGACTCTTGATTTTGGCTCAGGCCATGATCTCAGAGTCCTGGGGAGTTGGCTTGAGATTCTCTCCCCTCCTTTCCCCCGGCCCCTCCCCCCATGGGTGCTCTCTGTCTTTCAAATAAATAAATCTTAAAAACCACATAAGTGATGCAACCCTTCCTTTTTTTTATAAATTTATTTTTTATTGGTGTTCAATTTGCCAACATACAGAATAACACCCAGTGCTCATCCCATCAAGTGCCCCCCTCAGTGCCCGTCACCCAGTCACCCCCACCCCCACCCCCTCCTACCAGCCCTAGTTCATTTCCCAGAGTTAGGAGTCTCTCCTGTTCTGTCTCCCTCTCTGATATTTCCCACACATTTTTTCTCCTTTCCCCTTTATTCCCTTTCACTACTTTTTATATTCCCCAAATGAATGAGACCATATAATGTTTGTCCTTCTCCAATTGACTTATTTCACTCAGCATCATACCCTCCAGGTCCATCCACATCGAAGCAAATGGTGGGTACAGCTGTATTCGTGGTGGACCTTTGTTGAGAGAGGCTCACGGGCTACAACTGCCAGTTACCTTCTGGCTTGGAGCATCACCGACAATCCTGATGGTCATTTGCACAATAGGGTCTATGCTGTAGAACAACCGAGACTTCTTCAAAAGGCAGATTCAGGAACATCCATTCTAAGTTGCAAACATTCAGCATATAACACCGAACTTTATTTCCTCCCCGAAACCCTGCCTCCCTGTGTCTCCCTGGCCAAGCGATAGGATTACATTCTTCTCGTCTGCCTAACAGCCAAAAACCACGTATTCACCCCTGATTTTTTTCCCTCAGCTCCTAAATCTATCCCAAGTCATTTGGGTCAGGATTCTCTATTATAAATGCTTTCTAGTTCCTCTGTTTCTAATTTTTTTTCTCTTTTAGCCAAAATCTTAGCCAGATGTCATAATGAGCTTCTTTGAAGAAGTTACTCCAGGGTTTTATTCCCTTTGTCATCTCCCCGTTACTGTAAGAAGCTCTGGCCTCCTTGCCTGACCCGGTCTCTTCACCGTCTGGCCCCGACCTGCCACTCCAGCCTCTTTCTTTTCATTCCCTCCGACCAACATGTAAATATCAGAAATGGAGACGGAACATGAGAGACTCCTGACTCTGGGAAACGAACTAGGGGTGGTGAGGGAGGAGGGCGGGGGGTGGGAGTGACTGGGTGGCGGGCACTGGGGTGGGCACTAGATGGGATGAGCACTGGGTGTTATTCTGTATGTTGGCAAATTGAACACCAATAAAAAATAAATTTATTATTAAAAAAATAATAATAAAATAAAATAAAATAAAATAAAATAAATAAAATAAAATAAGAGAGTCTGGCCATCATTGGGCTCCGACTGAGGAATGTAAGACATATGAATGTGTGAGTAGAGCCCGTGTTATTCCCAACTACCAGTAATTAAGCAGTTACTGTATTAACTCTGACAACAGACATGAGCAAAGCCCTGACACAAAACATTGGCAATTTCCCTTTTCTATGACAGAAATGAATTGGTGTCAAGGCATGTACCAATTATTGAAATGTGCTCTACCCATTTGTGATCTGCATTTTCATGCAAACTCTTACGGTCTTTGCAACATTCTGCCCAAGCACAAAACGCTTTTCCTTCCATTTTAAATTCAGCTTGCTTCTAAGCTGATTCTTTGCACATTGGAGGGACCATTAAATAAGAATTTCAGAAAGTATGTTTCATGGTACACTAGTTCAACTAGAGGCTAACAACTGTTAATCAGGGGAAAAAAGATTTACAATCTTTTCATAATAACAAATTTCTGTTTTTTTTTTCTCTAGAACTTCTCAAAGGCTTAATATACATTGTGCCTTTTAAGAGGGGAATGGGTGGGGCATTAGAGTATATAAACCTTCCCACACTCGGTGTTCCTAGAAACTATCTTTTCATTTTTTAAGGGCACTTCTTGTACTGGCTCATTTTGAAATATATCATTTTAGAGTTTTCTGTATTCATTCTTGTAGGCCTGCGCAAGATTTTGTTACGATTACAACGGGAGAATAAAACCCTGACCATCAAATGGCATTCCTACATTTATTTTTCTATTTCCTGCATCAGTTCTTGAAATGGGAGGTCTGGACCTTTGCTGTCTATAACCCGGTGCTGGCTGTCAAAACAAAGTACATGGACTGGGTGGCTTAAACAACATATTAATTTTCTCACAGTTCTGGAGCCTAACAGTCCAAGATCAACATGTCAGTAGACATGTCAGGTGCTTCCAAGGCCTCTCTGCTTAGCTTCTAGATGGCCGTCTCCTCCCTGTATCTTCACATGGTCTTCCCTTTGTACGGTCTGTGCCCAAATTTCCCCTCCTTATAAGAACGCCAGTAATATTGAACTAGGGCCCACTCTCACAACCACATTTCAACATAATTAGCTCTTTAAATACCCCTTTTCCAAATATAGTCACATCCTGAGGTTCTGGGTATTAAGATTTCAACATATAAATGGCGGTGGGGGGAAGGGGATGGCCTATAAAACTGTCCACGCTCAAAAATTGGGTTCCTAGAAGGATAATTCTAAGTAATGGGAGTGTCAGACAGGTCCAGGAATATGGAACACTTGGTCTAGTCCCCCGTGGAGAGGGACAACATTGCCTGTAATGACGCGGGATGGATCTGCTCATTAGTAATGAGAGCAATGAGGAGTGGAGGAAAGGACGAAAGAGGTGGTAGAGAAGCTCCTACAATGGCAGAGCCTTGCCCATCACGGCAGGCTTGGTGTTTGCACAGAGGACAGGCGCTCTGCATGGAATCTCTCGCACAATTGGCCAACAGCCTTACGTGGTACGGGCTATTGTGATGACCGTCTTGCTAACAAGGATCCTGAGATTCACAAAAGTGCATACTTGGCCCAGGGTTGCAGATTCATGTGATACACCTGGAATATGAACCCAACGGCTGGCCTCCAAAGCCCACATTGTAAGCATTTCTCTGCCTGCCTAGACTCTTACTTAGCTGCATGCCTTTGAGAAAGTCAAGTTTATAGTCCTCAGCATTTCCACCTGCAAAATGGGATGAATGACACGTGGTTCCCCTTTTCGCTCAGATATTGAAAGCCTTCCTGCAACATCGATAGAAAATCCAAAGCAATTGAGAAGAGATGAGAGGTCATGGTGATCTTCCTGAAGCATTCTTGGCTATAGAATTCCTTCATATACACGATCAATTTGATTCTTTGTTCGTTCACTCGCTCATTCAATCATTCAATGATCCATTGTATACTCGGCACCGATTCCGTCAGTAATGATACCGGTACTAGCTGGCCTTGGTTAGATCTGATAAAGGTCAGGCCATTTCTTTGATGCTTTCTCATATGTTACCCATTAAATGGATGCAAATTCATTGTGTGATTAATAGCTAGAATGAAATAATTTATTTCAAGAGCTCAGAGTGCAATGCCTCTAAGGGGGGAAAGGAATTACACAGAACTCTCTGTTTTAAGAGCACCATCCGATAATCATATGAGAGCCTGTTGAGCCCAGGATGGGCCAGCGTGGGCTGCTAGATGGACAGAGTGAGGAATAGATATGTAGACAAAATGAGAGAGATGAAGTGAGGGGGAACGGAGGAGGAAGGAGGGAGCGAGAGACAGAGGAAAAGACAAAGAGGGTTCCCTCAAAATTGTCCTAAATAATGCTTAACTATGAGTTCATGGGGTTGGCACGAGTGAACTACGGGGAAGCAGAAGATCAAAGAAAAGAGAGGAGGCCCAGCAAACAGCAGAAGGCTGCATAAAATATGAAATGGTTCCACATGTAGTAATGGTTGAGGGCATCTTATTTGATTATTATTTTAAAATTTCTCTCCCTCTTTCTTTTTTTTTTTTAAGATTTTGTTTTTAAGTAATTTCTAAACCCAAGTGAGGCTTGAACTTATGACCCCAAGGTTAAGAGTTACATGCTCTACAAACTCACCCCGCTGGGTGCGCCTGACTGAGAGAGTTTTATTTTATTTATTTATTTATTTATTTGGGATCCCTGGGTGGTGCAGCGGTTTGGCGCCTGCCTTTGGCCCAGGGCATGATCCTGGAGACCCGGGATCGAATCCCACATCGGGCTCCCGGTGCATGGAGCCTGCTTCTCCCTCTGCCTATGTCTCTGCCGCTCTCTCTCTCTCTGTGACTATCATTAATAAAATAAATAAATAAATAATAAAAATTTATTTATTTATTTATAGATTTTATTTATTTATTCATGAGAGACACAGAGAGAGAGGCAGAGACACAGGCAGAAGGAGAAGCAGGCTCCACGTAGGGAGCCCGACATGGGACTTGATCCCGGGACCCCAGGATCACACCCTGGGCTGAAGGCGGCGCTAAACCACTGAGCCACCCGGGCTGCCCTGACTGAGAGAATTTTAAAGAAGAAACCTCAAACCCCAAACTTGGATCGTTTGCTGTGGTGCATACAATAAAATCCCCTCCACCTGAGCCTGAGCCTTCAGGAAAGTCACCGCACACAACTTTGAATTACCACTTCCCAGAAGAGTCAGGATGGTGCCCAGCAAGGCGATTTGTTACGCAAAAGGGAGCACACTCAACGTAAACTTTGTAAAAGTCAATGCAACACAGACCAGGGGAATTGGCGTTCCCTTGAGGAGGAGGTTATACCACCTTCTATTTGAATAAAAAAATTGACCTTGAGAGATATTTGGGCTATTCTCTTGGGACGGGTGTTTTTTGTTTTGTTTTTTTTTTTTTCAAAGGACTCACACCTCAAGCAGAAGATTGAAACCAAGACCAGGAGAAACACAGCCATGGCTATTGGCTTTCTAGACAATTAGATGATCCTTTTAGGGTTGCAATCTGCAGACTTGATCTTTGAGACTCAAACCAGAGGAGGCCTGGTTGTGGGGAAGACAACCTTCCCCAACCTTCCCCAACCTCAAACGTGAGATGCTACCTTAGCCGGGTGGGCCTCACAGGGTACCAGAGCTCTGGAGGGTGTGCACCGCCTGAGGCTGAGCAATGGAGCCCGCGCGGGGAGGACCAACGGACCAGGCCGTTCACAGCCGGACGGTGCCCTAGAGGGCTTCCTGGCGTAGTTAGGCCAGCAGCTTTCTTAGACTGCAGTGGGTCACAGAGAGCTACCTCGGCCCAAAGTAAGAGGCTCAAAATCAATGGAAGAGCCAGGTCCACAGAGAGTTTATCTCAGAGTCCGTGCAGGGAGGGCATGTAGACAGCGTGCGGACATCACTAGTGCTCTTCCGTGGCACTCACACACACACCTGGAATTTAATTTTCAAAATGCTTTAATATCCATTATCTCAGCCGGTCTCTACAGTAATCCAATTAAACAAATACAGAGAAGTTTATTTTTCTCCCCTGACAGATAAGACCACTCACAATAAAAGGAAATTAAGCGGCCTTCCTAGACGATTCCCCGCTAGGCTCTTCCTACAAACCTATTAGGACACTTTGGTTGCAAATAACATGACCTCAGACCACACTGGCTTTAGGTAAACGGGGAGAAATTGGCTCGTGTAACTACGTCCAAGGGTAGATCTTCCTGACTCAAGGCATAGCTAGATCCAGATTTGGGAAGGGTGTCCCTGGAAATCAATCTCTGTCTCTTGGCTCTGGGTTTTTTGGGTTGTCCCTACTCTCAGGTCGCTTCTCTCCTCTTATTCTCTCCTTACAGTTACCGTTAACTCCAGAGTTATTTCCTATCATCGGGGCAACCTCCGTAGAAATCATGTGCCTCTTTCCCACACACACACAAAAAATAATTTGTTTTAGTGATGAATTATAATTAAGGGTTTTGTTTTGTTTTCCCCATAGGCTCTCCTGGCCCATTAAGAGTCTCTGATGTGCGATGGAGGACTCCGATTTCGCGATTCCGTACTCATTCATTCGACACTCGTGGCAGACGTGGCTGGTCTATCATGCTGTGCTTTCCCGGAGTCTTCAGAAACTTCCTTGCAATCCTTTTTAACACGGGACCATGAGAAGCCATTTCCAATCAGTAGGATCTGGTATGTGAGTTGAAACCTTAAACTCCCTGCAAGCAGAAATGCGCATCCCACTGTCATTGTCTCTTAGCTTGCGATTTTGTTAAAAATTCATCAATCATCTGAAATTTTTTTTTCCAGAAAGCTCTGGCTGTCAAAGATAAGTATTTTCCCCCAGTAAAACCTTAATGGATCAAAAACCAGTGGGAGCGAATCGCTGAAGCATAGATATATTCTTCTTCACCCTCCCTTTGGCTCCTTCCTCTCCTTTAATGCCTAGACTGGGATTTGAGCCCTAAAATCCAGTAAACATTCCTCAAAGCCATTCAGCCCAGCCATCGCTTATTACGAACAGGCTCCCACAAATATCACTCGTGATGATGTCTTATCAAGAGCCTGAGTATTGACCGCTGCGATCTATCTGGTATAATTTGGTTTGGGAGGGACTGCCTCAACGGACTCAAATTTGGGCATTTTAAAGTACAACAATGGCAATGCCAACTAACGAATAGCTCTGCAGAAATGATGCAAATAATAAGATTGCCACGGGGAAAGGAAAGCCACACACCCTTCCCTCCCCTGCCTTCTCTTCTCTTTACCCCACACAGTGGCTGATGACAATGGTTGGCCTGCAGAGAGTGACGGCTCCAGTCTCCAGTTTCGTTCTACCTAAAACCAGCCTGTTAGTTCTGATGGGGAACTCTCAGCACAAGAGGCGATAAGACAGATCCGGGGACGGCAGGGTGGCTCAGTGGTTGAGCGTCTGCCTTGGGCTCAGGTCGTGACCCTGGGGTCCGGGGATCGAGTCCTGCATTGGGCCCTCCCCTACAGGGAGCCTGCTTCTCCCTCTGCCTGGATCTCTGCCTCCCTCTCTGTGTCTCTTATGAATAAATGAAAATCTTAAAAAAAAAAAAAAAAGACAGAACCAGGGAGTACTCTGACAGCTGACTGCAAGTTGCCATTTAATTAACTAGATGCCAACCAGTCGTTGGCAGAAAGGTTTGCCACTGCGTTTGACGAGACGACTTTCCACACTTAAAAGAGCTATGGCCCAAGAAAACCTTTCTGGAAGACACCATGGCCTCCCTCAGGGTCTTGGCTATTTAGGCTTAATATTAGGAATCTGTGATCAGAGGAAAATAAGGAAATCAAGCCCGAAGGGATTCAGTGAAAGCATTCTCTGCGTCCTCGGAGTGTCGACGAGGGTTATGTGAGACCAGCCTCTGCTCCCGAGCGGCTCATGAGCTGCGGAGGGAAGCTAGTAGACGGCGACGCCACCGTAACACAGGCCGTCATCAGGGTGTGCAATGGGGGTAAAAAGCACAAGATCATCAAAGTACAAAGGCAGGAGGCGGTGGAATGGGTTTTTGCCTGGGAGATTAGGGCTTCCTGCAGCTGAGTCTGAGGAGTGAATAGGATTTGGACAGGCCAGGAAGCCGTTCCAGGCAGAAGGGACCCGCATTAGCATCGCAGGGGGACCTCGATCTGGAGTCAATCACGGTGGGCCTGGAGCCCTTGGTCAAGAGGTCAGGTTCTATTTCCATGGGCAAAGAAAACCCAGAGGATTGTGAGCAAACCAGTGACCTGATGAGAAACATAGCTAATGAACAGGATGTTTGTGAGGGCTCTGGGAACAGAAGCTTCCTTTTGTTATCACTGACTTCGCGGCCTCTCTCAGAAAGACCTTTAGGCGCTGAGTTGTCACGTGTTTACTCACGCTTTTGCCTGAGCGCTCATCCGAGCTCGGATTGTGCTCCGTTTATGGACTCTTTGAAAGGCAGCATAAGCATGACTTACCATTGGACCTCAGGCACCTGGCCTGGTCCCTGGCATGGAAGAGACACCCAAAGTTAGGTTTTGGAAAAAGTGACAACTCCCTACTAGGTCCCTAAAGGAGTCCGACGCATGACTTCACTTTATCCTCCTCCTCTGCCAAGACTTCCCTGGAAGATTGCATCTGAAGTCACCGACATTTGTCTCCATTCTTCTTCTTCTTCTTCTTCTTCTTCTTCTTCTTCTTCTTCTTCTTCTTCTTCTTCTTTTTAAAGATTTATTTACCTATTCATGAGAGAGAGAGACAGAGGGAGAAGCAGGCTCCACGCAGGGAGCCCGACGTGGGACTGGATCCTGGATCCCGGGGTCACGCCCTGAGCCGGAGGCAGACGCCCAACCGCTGAGCCACCCGGGCAGTCCCTGTCTCCATTCTTCTTAACAGAAAAGCCAAGGGGGCGCCTGGGTGGCTCATTCGGTTGAGCGCCCAACTCTTGGTTTTGGCTCAGGTCATGATCTCAGGAGCGTGAGACAGAGTTCTGCATGGGGTTCTGCCTCAGGCCCTGCGCTGGGCACTGGGTGTGGAACCTGCTTAAAATTCTCTCTCTCCTTCTCCCTCTGCCCCACCCTTGGCCTTGGCTTGTGCAAGAGAGAGGGAGGGAGAGAGAGAGAGAGCACAAGCCGGGGTGGGGGCAGAGGGAGAGAAGGGAGACCATATATATATGAAACCCCAAGAAAGTCAACTGCACTGACCAAGCCAAGTTCCCCAGTGGGGGGCAAGCAGGCCGCCTGGAGCCAGAGAAGCACTTCTTGGACGAGAGAGCTTGTGGGCCATACAATCAAGCATAGAAGCAGGCAATTCGGATGAGAGTCCGTATTTCACATCGTAATGACGTTAAATCCGCTCCAAGGACCGGGCGCTGTGCACCCTGATAACTCCTATCTACTTCCACTGAAACAATGATTAGCTTCCAAAGTGCCGTGTTGTTTAGCCTATCTGATTTTGGAAATGAGGAAGAACTTTGGGAATCCGTGAAAACTTAACGTCGGCTTTGTCTGTGGGCACTCGTCCTACGCCAAGGATGGTCCATTCGGGGATTAATCTGAACGTACTCGGCCGTGCGCTTCACCTGGTGGATTCCAGGCAGCCGTGGAGTTCAAACCCTTGACACAAGATGAAAGTGGTTCTGATCCTGAATTCCTTCCAGCAGGGACACTTCTCAGCGTCATCAATCACTCCAGCCCCAGGGAGTGGGCAGAGAGCTTTGGGCCAAGGTCTCCAGCAGTCCTTCAGCTGATGAATGTGTCTGCGGGCTCAGAGACAGTTTCTGTGTGTTCTTTTGATCAAAGTAAAGCATTATAGGGTAAAAAAAAAAATCAGAAGATAAAAAATAGGTTATTATGAAAGGCAAGTTTAATGCACACATACCTTCATCTTAGGTCTCAGAGATAAACTTCTTTCAGAGATCATTTTTCACTTTGTCTCTATTTTCTTTCTTGTGTTCTTTACCTCCATTGTCCTAAATAATACAGATGTCCATTTGTTGGTTTATGAGATTTAGACACTATCTACTGACTCTCTAAAATAAGGATTTAGTTCACCAGCTGTCCCTCACCCAAGTTATCCTCTTCTTCAATATTTCACAGTTAGATGGAAGGGGAGGAGGGCGGGGGGTGGGGGTGAATGGGTGACGGGCACTGAGGGGGGCACTTGACAGGATGAGCACTGGGTGTTATTCTATATGTTGGCAAATTGAACAGCAATAAAGAATAAATGTATTAAATATAATAATAATAAAATCTAATAAATATAATAATAAATATAATTAAATTAATATAATAATATAATAATAAAAAATAATAATGATAAAATTTTTTAAAAGGTTGAAAAAAAAAGTAAGATGAGCACCCATATTTACATCACTTAGATCCTGCAATTAACATTTTACTGCACTTGCTTTATCACCTTTCCATCCATGCATCCACTCCTACAGCCATCCATCCCTCCATCCATCTCATTTTTTGATGTATTTCAAAGTTGAGACATTGGTTTGCTCCTTAAACACTTGAGCTTACAGTATTGATCCGGAGTTTAGTTCTTTTTTTTTTTGAAGTAAAATTTTTCTTTCTTCTTTTGAAATAAAACTTATGTAAAATAAAATACACGAACTCTAAGTGTACCTCCCCTTCTGTGAGTTCTGATAAATGCATATTCCTTGTAACTCAAGCCTCTGTCAAGTTATAGAACGTCGCATTCTTTGTTTTCTCCCAATTCCTGTCTCTCTCCCATCACAAACACAACTTCTGCTCAGATTTTTTCCATCACAAATTAGTTGTATGAGTCACATGAAAGAAATCTATACAATAAATATTGTTTAAATGAAAGCTTTTTTTTTTCCACCCAACATAATGTTTTTGACATGGTTTGTGGCATTCCCTTTATCAATACTCTCTTCTGATTATTGATGTTTTCTCTTATTGATAGACTTCTAGCCTATTTCTAGTGTTTGGTCATCATGAATCAGACTGCTATGACATTTTTCTACAAGCATTTTTTTGTGGATATATATATATATATATATATATATATATATATAGTATATATACAAAAAAGAAATATATATATGTGTATATACACATATCTTTATTTCTCTTAGGTATATACCTAGACATGGAATTGCTGGGCCATGGAGTAAGTATATGTTTACCTTTAGAAGAAACCAGAACTTTTTTCCAAAATGCATATGCTATTTTATATTCCCACTAGCAATCTTTGCAAGTACTGGATGCTCAGCATCTTTACCAGTATTTGACATTATTATTCCTTTAAATTTTAGCTACTCTGATACATGGTGATATCATAGAGGTAGCTTATCATAGTTTTATTTTTATTTTATTTTTTTTCTTATCATAGTTTTAATTTGTATTTCCCCTAAGACTAATGCTGTTAAGTAGTTTTCATGTGTTCATGGGTATGTGTATATGTGTTGTGTGTTTGTGAAGTGTGTGGTCAAACTTTCGCCCATAAAAAAAAAAAAATTGGTGTGTTTGTACTTTTATTTTTGAGTTGCAGTAGAGTGAGGTCTCTGTTAAATTTTTATTTTGCAAACACTTTCTCTCAGTCTGTGACTTGCCTTTTCCCCTCCTCAATTATGTTTCTCGGCAAGCAAAATATTTAATTTTTATTAAAATTAATTTTTCAAATTTATAATTATTTCTTTCTATGAAATGTTTGCCATTCTTAAGTCACAAGGATATTCCCCTATGATTTACTTCTAGAAACTTTACTCATTATATTTTTTAAACAGCTATATCGAGGTATCACTTATATATTATAAAATTGTATGCATGCAATTCGATGATTTTAGGACAGTTATAGAGTTGTATAACTATCACCATAACCCATAACCCATCACCTCGGGAAATTTCTCATGCCCATTTACAGTAAAAACCACTCCCACCTCCAGCCATAGCCATTCACTACTCTATTTTCTGTCTATAAAGTTGCCTTTTGTAGACATTCCCATTTTTAGAAATTTACCCAATGAAATTGAAATGTGTGCACAGACACACACATAAATATTCATAGCAGCATTTTTTATAACAAGCAGTAACTTGAAGTATTTTAAATAATATATTTAATGTTCATTACTTGTTCTAGTAACTCCTGGTAACACTTTATGGATGAGAATCTTAGGAAACTTAACTTTTCCTCCATCTCTTCATTTACTCCATTCTCATCCCTCCATGTTCTACCTCAATCAGCTATATTTCTACTTTCATCCCTGAAAATCATTATCTTAATACATATTTCACCTCAATCAAGTTTTCCATTCTTTGTCCAAAAGTTTTTACATTAAAATTTAATAAGCAATGTGTATATTATTAAGACCATGTAAGCACTCACTTTACTCATTTATTCACTCAAAAATGCTAGGTGGTGCTCTAGGAGCTGAAGTTCCAGTGGTGAAAAAGGTAACGTCCTCTCAGAGCAGGGTAGGAGACAGCAAGTGAAAAGACAACTGAATAATTTTTTTGTTCAACACATGTTGCGGTACTAAGAGCAAGATCGCATTTCCTCTCCGGGCGTCTCATTACATCATTCCTGTGCCAGGATAGAAGGTTCCTCATGGAAAACTCAAATGGACGTGCTTTCTTCGATGGCTTTTTATTAATCACTTGAAATCTTGCTTCATTTTGGTTTGTTTCCTATTTGGACTTAAAGTCTTTTTAAAAAGAATTAAAAATAAAAATAAATAAAAATAAATAAAAAGAATTAAAAACTCAAAAGAAACGAATGATAGCAATACGATCTCTAACATTGTTGTCTTTATTATTATTATCATTTTCTAGCCTCCTGTTTTGCAGCTCTCCACCCTTCCGGGGCCCTTTATGGTTCTGTTGCAAATCCTCCAGGGCTAATAAATATCTAGCATGTACCTAGTTACTAAGTGCTAAATACTATACGTGCTTCATTTCCTTTGGTCCCCACAACTCTAGCGACTAGGAGCTGTTATTATTCCCACTGTATGAATCAAGAAATTAAGGCGTAATTTCTTAACTGGAGTAACCATGAAAACAGTATGTTGACACAAGCTTTTTGGAAAGTAATGCAAGTGGCGAACCAAAGCTCTATAATATTTACATCCTTTGACCCAACGATACCAACCTTGTAAATTTGTTTTCTGGAGTAATTGAGGGGAAGAAAAGAGCTGCATTCATAGATATTTTCACTGCAGTATAATCTTAAGAGTATAAAGGTAGAAACAATCTAATTCTCAAACAACCGAACTTCTCCTTCTTGATGATTTGTTTTGTTTTGCTGAAAGACACGAAAATGTCTTCCTTCCTCCCTGCCTCCCGCCTTCCCTCCTTTCATTCCTCTTTGTCCCTCCTTCCCTTTTTCTCTCTCTTCTCCTCACTTCATTTCCGCCTTTAGCGTTTCCCACATTGTTGCTCCCCTTTGTCCCTCAAAAAACATTCTAATGTTTTTAATGTATAACTAGTGTATTTCGATGCATTCTTTCAACATATTACTGGTGTTCCTTTGTTTTGTTTTGTGGTTTTAGTTTTCTAATATCCAAGGTTACTCACAAGAAATATTACTTAGTTTTCACTCCTACGTTTCATAGGTGAATTTATCTTTGTTCCTCTGGGAGCATTTAGGATATTTTCCTTATTTTTTGTGAGAATATGTCCAGGCATGGGATCTTGGTGGGTCTGCAGGAGGCCTTTTTAATCTGAAACTCAATTCTTTCTGCTCTAAGAAAGTGTCTTCCAGTATTTATTTGATAACTTCCTCCCATCCATTTTCTCTGTTCTCTTCTTCTGGGGCTTCTATTAGATGTTGGATCTTCTGGATTTTATATATACATAATTATAGAAATGATCTCAATTCTGATTTCACTTTTTAAAAAAAGATTTAATTTATTTATTTATTTATTCATGAGAGACACAGAGAGAGGCAGAGACACAGGCAGAGGGAGAAGCAGGCTCCGCCCAGGGAGCCCGATGTAGGACTCGATCCCAGGACCCGGATCACGACCTAAGCTGTAGGCAGATGCTCAACCACTGAGCCATCCAGGCGTCCCTGATTTCACTTTTAAATATATTTTGTTTTATCTCTCCAACTAATGACATGTATATATGTTTCAATTCATCTCTTCTTTTAAAAATTAAGTAAAATACACCTCGTTAATGTATAAATTACCATTTATATCTATATAAATATATATTAAATATATTGAATATATTTATGTATTAAATATACATAATATAAAGTTACATATTTATATTATTATTTATGCAAAATAAATAAATACACACTTGATCTTCTATATAAAGCATTTTCGGTCCTGAATTTCAGTAGTGCCCACAGCTGCAGTCCAGGTCCAACAGGTAATCTGGTCAAGTAGGCTGCCCTGTAGAACGTTTTTCTTTTTTTTTTCGGAGAACATTTTTTTTTTTTTTTTGAGAACATTTTTCAAAGCACTAAGTAGCTTTCTGGGAGAGTACTCACCTTAGAGAAAGGAGGCCAGGCATGAAAAGATCAACGCAGGTAAAAAAAAGCTTCATGTTCTTGACTTTCTGATAGAAGGGACATTCTGAATGCTGCGTGCCAGTTGTAACCTAGAACATCTTCCAGGCCAGCTCTTCAGGGACTCAAATTTGAGGTCAATAGATTCCACTATGAACTCTTTATTCTTGATGAAAATAGCACTAGGGGCCTTTTAGTAGAAGGTAACCAAAAAAGGAAGAAGGTATGTACATATGGTCTTATTTTTTTGTTTTTTGTTGTTGTTGTTGCTTCGTTTTTCTTTGGTGTCAGTATTTATAATCATGAATGCCATGAAGATGAGAATTTCGGACAAACAGGTGAGCCTGTTTGTTCAGCTGGGCCTCTTGAGGAAGGTGCGCCTGAGGTTTGATATTGGAGACCCTGACATCGACCTTTGACATAGTAGTTTTAGAGAGTGCAATGGTTCCATGTGATAAGGAGAGAGAATCCTGAGCTCCTAGAGGCAATCTGACAGGGAGAGGACGACGAGGAAAGCTAGCATGAGAGGAACATATGAAGAAGCCATAACAGTTGTATGATGTTGGGATTCAGAGTCATCAGGAGATTTCACTCAAGGGTGTCTTGGATAACATTTTAAATTAAGTAGGCATCCCTGGGGGCCGCATGGCTCAGTCGGTTAGGTGGTGGCTCTTGATTTTGGCTCAGGTCATGATTTCTGGGTCCAGGGGTCGAGTCCTTCCTTGGGCTTGCTGCTAAGTGGGGAGTCTGCTTGAGGATTCTCCTTCTCCTTCTGCCCCTGCCCCTCCCTGCACTCATGCTCTCATTCTCGCTCTTTCTTTCTCTAAAACAAACACACACATAAATCTATCAATCATCTATCTATCATCTATCTATCTATCTATCTATCTATCTATCTATCTATCTATCTATCATCTATCTATCATCTATCTATCATCTATGTATTTATCTATTGTCTATGATCTATCATCTATCTATCTATCTATCTATCTATCTATCTATCTATCATCATCATTTATCTACTTATCTATCTATCTTAAAAATAAAATAAAATAGGGGGCACCTGGATGGCTCAGTCAGTTGAGTGTCCGACTCTTGATTTCAGCTCAGATCATGACCTCAGGGTCATGAGACAGAGCCTGAGTAGGGCTCCACCACTCAGCATGGAGTCTGCTTGAGTTTTTCTTCCTCTGCCTCTTCCTCTATGCTTGCTCTGTCTCTCTTTCTCTCTCAAAATAAAATAAAAATAAAATAAATAAAATAAAATAATAAAATGCATCTTAGAACCTAAGTCAAGGAGAATGAGTGTCTCTGCTGTATCCCAGGGCAATGGCCAAGTGCTCTTATCTACCCTTTTCCTGGGGATGAAGCTCTCTAGACCTCTGGGCTCTACTAGGGGGCTGGGCAGGGATAGGTCTCAGTTCCAACTTCCTACCTCCCTCAGGCTCACAGCTTCATTTACTCATAGACATGAGAATTCAAACTCCCTGTCCAGTGAACCTGGCAGGATGTGGTTATAATTTTAGTTTTCAGTTTCTGCTGAAAAACTCTATTCAGGTATTTGTCTTGTTTTTGTGAGTTAAGCTATGCACTTAAAAACCATGTTTGCTCCACTTAACCATCATTACCAGGAAGTTTCTCTGGGTCTGCTATACTTCTAGAAAAAAAGTGTTCCCCATCCACTCTTTTACCTTCCTCATTGTAAAAGTTGCCCTGTAACTGCACAGAAACTGATCTCATTAAGGTCACCAGTAATATCTAATTTTTGTCAAATCTATAATAAATTCTTACCCTTATCTTTTCATTCTCTGCGAGTCTTTGACACAGGTGACCACGTGCTCTTTCTTGGAATCTTACCTTATTGTCTTTGAAAGAGGTCAATACTTCCTACAGGTATGTAGGTCTCCAGCAGAGAGCTCTGCTGTGAGCTCCAGCCTTGCATAGCCAATTCTCCCTTTGATATCTCCATTTGGATACTTTGGAGACCTCAAAACAGCATGTCTCAAGCACAACTCCTTGCCTCCCTCACCGACTCGCCTGTCACCCCCGGCCTTTGCCTCCCCTCTCTGTCACAGCTCAGAGAATGACACCCTATCTCCCACTTACTCGAGCTAGACATTTTAATGTAATCTTTGATTATTAATTTTTTCTGCTCTCCCCACAATGTCCATCATTTTGTTTTATCTTTCAAACTATTGAAATTTAGCCTTAGAACCATTCATGCAACACCCTTTTGCCTACAGCGCCATCCTCTCTCACCTGGACTTCTGCACTCACGTGCCTCCTATCTCTTCAGCTGCCTTCACACCTTTCCTTCTCTAAGGACGTCCTCCTCAGAGTCTCCAAAGTGGCCTGTTCACATAACTCAGCACCTGAGGGATCTCTCATTGCCCCGAGAGCCCTGGTGCAGACCTGACCAGCCCTGTGTGAGCTTCTCCACCCAACTTGGCAGCCTCTCTCAGGCCACTCTCTACTTGGCTCACTACAGTCCAGCCAACACCAACTTTATTTCATTCTTCAAATATGCCAAGCCTTTGCCACCCCTGGGCCTTTGTGCTTGATATTCCTGTGGGCAGTTTCTGCTTTGATCCACATGCTTCTATACCTGGTTCCTCTTCATTTTGGGGGCTTCATCATGAAACGCCCCCCCTCAGAGAGTCCTGTCCTGACAACCCAATTTAAATTAGACCTACTCTTATTATATACTAGCACAACATCTATTTATGTAGATTTTTGTATTTATTTGTGTGTATTTCTTGTATTGTCTGAATGTCTACTAGAGTATTCAGTCTCATGAGCACAGGGACCTTTTCTTCTGTGTTTCTTGCTCTATGCCCAAGCCTGACAGTTAGCTGGGCCTCAATAATCATCTGTTAAATGTATGATTGTTGAAAAAAGTAATGAAAAACGAGGACCCATTTGGGACCTTTTAGCACACAACAGGCCCTCTGGTGGGCTCTGCTAAGCCTCCCAGCACAACAGATGTAGGCCAGGTGGAGCTGTCCTCAGTCACATTTTATCTGAGTTCCTGAGAGTTCTACTCTTTGCAATTTTTCTATTCACAGTGACACAGCTGAAGGGAGAAAATATGCTCAGAATAACAATCAGAGCTCAAAGCTAGAGACTGCATCCATCAGGCATGAGGCCAGGAGGTCACTTGCCTACTCACCCTGCACCATTAGGGTGGCTTTGTGAAATCCTGACAGAAATTTGAAGAGGATTGATAACTTCTAAAAGGAGACAAAATGCCCTATTTTCTAATGGACTACTCCTGAGAGTGAAAAGGGTGCTACTAATAACTACGCTAGAATAATAGGCAAGAGCAGAGAGTACGGTGGACAAACAAGACACAACACCTCTCAGGGACCTGGATAGTTTTTAAAGAAAGCTTGTCTGCCCTCAAAGTCTGGAAAGGCAATCTGGGCCACAGACGGCATAGGGCTGGGTGTCAGGGGACCTGAGGTCTGTCCCCGTGACATCTCACCTGTGAGCTGCTGCCACACCTGGGCCAGGTCACTTAACCTTGAGGAGCTGTGGTTTCCTTGCTTGTGAATTGAAGATAGTAATACCTATTCCATCCCTTTCTACAATTATGTGAGTTACGGCATTCCAGAAACTATTATTGTTTTAGGGATATACGGTGCTATCCATATTTTTTATTATGAGGTTTTAGAGTTTGCTTTAGTTAAAGGATTTCTCATCATTAAACTGAGAATTCTTTCCACTGGAATTTAAATATCATTTATACGACAGAGAAAGGTATGGCTTCTTCTAAATCATCAAAGCCATCTTGAGAAGATGGTCTTAAAAGCATCCCTTTGGGGTATATTTTATTCTAGTCTTTTTCTAACATATTAACATACATGTATGTATTTTCAATATCTGTTTACAAATTTAGGTTCATACCATATGTACTGTTTATTCAACAACAGGAGAAAAAGAGAAATTATAGACATAGAAAAAATGATGTTAGCAGAAAAACATTGTTCACGAATGGAAGGACTATGAGTAATCATTCTGCACTTTGATCAATGATCTGTTTCCTTTGTTCATTTCTAGTTTTTATAATATTTTTAGGAAAAGGAGAAAATCGTAATACCAAGATTTGTGCCACAGTGTCTGTAAACTTTTAAGAGAGCCATACAAGAAAATCTTTCAGGGAAAAAAAAAAAAAGTCCAAAATTTTAAAAAGATGCCTGGGATATAGAAACTGCATTCCTAGCTGCAGTGTGAGGGTCCACTTCACACACATTCACAAGCATCGAAAATGGCTGGGTTTGGTTTTGTTTTAAGATTTTTAAGTCAAAATCTTTCTTGAAGAACAAATTCCCCCCTGGGCATTGTTTTTCCATGAGCGCCCACTGACCCTGGGCAGCCCGAGTCTGGGGCATCTTGGAATGTGGGGCTTCCAGGGTTAAAACCTGAATAGTCCTGGGCAAACTAAGCTGGTTAGTCATCCTACTGGGCTGGTCAATGGAGAACATAAATCCCACTGCTTCTTCTCAGGACCTCTTGATCCACAGGTCACAGCTTCTGTTGGATGATCCCCCCTCATTGCTGCCCAGGAGAGGCCTCAGGAGACCACCGATTACCGCACAGAATTGCCTCCCAGAGCTTTCTCTCTCTGGTGGGCATCTGGTCCTTACCACCCAGCAACTCCTCCCAGGTCCATCAGACCCTGGGAAAAATCTCAAATGGGAACAAAGAGAAAAAGAAAGCAGCTGACATGCCCTGAAGTGGAAGTCAGTGTCATCCAACATTGTTCTTTTTAGTCACTGGCTTTCAGCTTGAGGGGACTTGCAGTGGTGAGAAGGGGATTCGGAATCCACTGGAGGCATATGATGCAATCGGTTTGGAGGAATGAAGCCTTCCCACGTGCATGTCTTGCTCTCCTCAAGCAGCTCCCGGGCTGCCTGAGGATGAGCTATCTTTGGCAGCTCCCGCAGGACAGGAAGGAGCCAGGCACCTCAAAGCTTACTTTTTGAATTATTCATGTGTTATTAATAGCAGCAGTGATGATGACAGGAAGGTGGTAATCATGACACCATGACATAGAACCATTTTGAGGGGGGGAGAGAGAGAGAGAGAAGCAAGGCAGCTGCATGTGTTTAAGCAAATCAGCAGGTGCTGAGTCATGCCTCCTCCACTTGCCTCTGCTCCCCAGATAGGGTCGCGGGCAGGACACAGGAGACCTTATCTCTGGACAGTCCCCTGGAGCAGCTAAAGCTTCGTAAGCTTCCTGGAAACCTTCCTTTCATGGTAGCGCAGCGTAATAGTTAAGAACATCGTCATAAGCAGCCCAGTTCCTATCTGAGATCCTCCTCTTAAGAGCTGAGTGACCTTGAACATAGGTCTTAA
This sequence comes from Canis lupus dingo, assembly GCF_003254725.2. Classification (NCBI taxonomy): domain Eukaryota; kingdom Metazoa; phylum Chordata; class Mammalia; order Carnivora; family Canidae; genus Canis; species Canis lupus. The sequence continues at coordinate 122,408,879 of NC_064243.1, forward strand.
CCTACCTAAACCCTTCTCCTACTCCATTGGGCCACAAGGAAATAAGAATAGAATATAAGATCCCCGGGGCTGCTGCAGGGATCACGCGGGAGGAAGGGCTGATCACAATGTCTGGCGCAGAGTCGGTGCACAACAGATGGTAGCTGTGCCCGTCTCCCTACATGCTGTTGAAGCCCATTCCGTGCTGGTTTGTTGGTGTTTTTCACCCCCACTAACTTGCTCTTCTTGCCTTCTCTTGTAATTGCTCTGATAGTTGTGAGTTTGTACGTCTAGCCTTCTCCAAGGTAGAGGCACTCACCAATCCTTTCTTTCCTCATTGGAGTGGAAGGAAGGGTCTCAGAGGGACGTCTGAGCATATGAGGACTTTGCGTTGGTTGGTAAAAGGCGGGCTATTGTCTGCTCACGAACCGATGCTTCTGTCCCCTGCTTCAACCTGTCCTGAAACGCAAAGCATTGGGATCAGCCAACCTTGGGAGAACTTGCTGACTTCTAGGCCTGCCCAAGCATAGCAATTGCCATTCCTAGGAGAAGGGCTTTGCCAGCTGCGATGCCTCTTTTACTGGACTCCATGTGTCCTGTGATGGATTTCTTAGTAGTGAGATTTCAGTGTCCTCCTCTATCACACATGTGTGTGTGTGAGAACACATTGTTTGCAGTGTTGTTGCAGGAATAAGCATGGTAGCTCACAAACAGGACTTTAAAGAGTATTGGCTCCCTGGATAGACTAAATCAACATTTATTATTATTATTCTGCCTTTTAATGTCTACTTTATCTTCAATTTTCCTGAGTAGAGCCTTTTAAGGCAAGTGATAAAATACTTTGAAGGGGAACATTTGGCAATTTCTTAAAGAAGTTCTGAGTGAAGAACTTAAGAACTCAAGCCCTACCCTCAATATTCACATACCAGAGGCTGAAGACTAGAGAAGGATAAGCAGAAATCCTTAAAAACTTGCTAAAAATTGAACTTGAGGGGTACCTGTGTCGCTCAGTGGTTGAGCGTCTGCCTTCGGCCCAGGGTGTGACCCTAGGGTCCTGGGATCGAGTCCCGCATCGGGCTCCCTGCATGGAGCCTGCTTCTCCCTCAGCCTGTGTCTCTGCCTCTCTCTGTGTGTCTCTCATGAATAAATAAAAACAATAAAAAAAAAGAAAAAGAAAAAGAAATGGACTTGAGTGTCAGGCTCCATCAAAGCTGAGATGTGGCCAAGAAGGGAAGTAACTAGAAGGCTTCAGCTCTCAAAGAGAAGTTTCTAATGAGGCTCATGTCTTAGGTAGGGTTCCCCAGAAGACCCTGAAATGAAGATCTGTACAAACATGATTTATTTGAAAATAATCCAAGGGAAAACTGGAAAGGGATTAGGAAAAGGACAAACAAGGATGTAGCATTAAAAAGAATTCCTGGGAAACTTAGGCTCTATTCCAAAAGGGAGTTCTGGTGATAAACTCAAGAATTATCCAGATCAGGTGTAAAAAGATTTATAATCCCTGCAACCATCATTCGTTAAAGTCTGGCCGGGAGGGAATACCTTGAGGCATTTCTAGTTCTCAGTACAAAGACAGTCAAGGCAGTTGACATGGAGACTCGGGTGCAGGCTGCGGGGAGCGACCACATATACAGAGCTAGTGTGCACCCCGATAGTGACGGGGTCCAAGAAAAACAACGGGAACGCTGGCAGTTGGCTTCACTCCAAGGTAAGATAAAGCCTGGTCAGGAGGCCACTCTTGTCACCAGAATGGGTGCGAAATATGTGACTCGTTCCATTTTCCCCTCCTTCCAACTTTTCCCCACTCAAAGATTTTACCTTCCTTTCCCTTCTTCCTTTCTTTGAACATCTATTGGGCGTTTTCTAGAAACAAGACTTGGTGTTAGGTGCTGTGGGATGACAAGACGCAGAATGAATGATGCAGGATCCAGGGAGAGCATGGAACTTGATGGCGTCTGTGTTTCCTTCTGACCCAGAACCATCAGCGGAATTTGAATCCTGGATCAGCCCCAGTGTAGAGAGTAGTGATGTGATTCTCTAAGCCTCATTTTTTGAGGTAGAAGAGCACAACTTATTTACACATACGTATTTTATAAGACTGTTATCAGGATACTGCAACTGACGGATTTGGAGAGCCCTGCGCAGTGTGTGGTTTATATATTGCAAGACCCACTTATATCGCTCCATTTCTCTCCCAGATAGCCCGCAAGGTTTTCGGATGGCAACCCTCATGTTCTGGGTGAAAGTCTGCAGATCCTTCAACAAAGACCCATGTGAACTGGTTCCTAGATCATCATCCTTGCATTTGGGATTTTCCTATAATAATAAAGAATAAGCTACTTCAAGGAGGAGGGAGTAAACTGGAGGGGCGCCCGGAAGACCTTCTGAGACTTCAGACATCAAAAGAGTCCCCTTCTTCTTACAACTGGCCACTACTTTCTGTATACTCAGGTGCAGGCCCCAGAGAATGGACTGCTTGTCTGGATTAGATGCTTCCTCCTATACTTGAGTAGAGTCCCTTTTAGTGGCCCTTTTCTAGGCTGCTGGTTCATTTCTGGACGACTGCCCTGGGTGCTGGTGTTATTTCTTGATCCAGTGACCTCACCCTGTGTATGAATAGACCCGTCTGCCTCCTCAAGAGTGAGGGTGGTTGACTGGGAATATAGATTTGGCTAGCCTGCTCATTTTCCCCAAGAAGACCCAATCAATCCATATCTCATCACAGTCTTGGAGCTTGTCTTGGAAAAGACTGGGAAACTAAGAGTTAATAAAGAACTCACAATTTGACTCTAACAGTCTCTTGTTGGCTTCCTACTTTTTCATACCCACACCCACTCTTCTCCTCTGTTAGACTTCTATTTTTCCAAAAGCAGAGCTAACATGTGTGGAAGGTGGCTGTGACATAACCTGGGGAACTCTAGTCCTATAAATAAAGCCCTTTCTGCAGTTCCAGGAATAAGGCTGATCTTGGTAGGGTTTTCTCAGTGAGCAGTTTTGACCTTGTATCCCATTCCTTTTTTTTTTTTAATATTTTATTTATTTATTCATGAGAAACACAGAAAGAGGCAGAGACCCAGGCAGAGCAAGAAGCAGGCTCCATGCAGGGAGCCCGACGTGGGACTCGATCCTGGATCCCAAGATCACGCCCTGAGCCAAAGGCAGATGCTCAACCCAGGCGTCCCTATCCCACTCCTTTTGAAAACTCATAATGTTAGCACAGTCCTTGGAACACAGTAAATGTCTAATAAAAAATTTATCCAATGAATGTTGAATATTGGAGATGGATGGATTCTTCTTATTAATACATGCGTTTAACATATATGGCAAAGGGTCTCTGAAGAGGAGAGCCATTATCCAGGTCCCATGATGCTCTTTACAGGTACTAGTTTGAACAGCAAAAAAAAAAAAAAAAAAAAAAAATCAGGAAAACAAATTTAATGTGTATGCACAACCTGACTGACTGGTTGTGGCTGCCTAGAAAGGTGTGTTGAAGAAGGACAAGGGAGGAGTCTGTTTCCCAGCTTAGGGCTGTAATAATGTCTGCCCTCGGGAGAATGGAGTGAATAGCTCTACCTGTGCCCTGCATCCTCAGTGTGAGGCCTAATCGTTTCTGGCATCCTGGAAATGAAGCCTGAGAGTAGGGCTCAGTAGGGCTGAGAAGAAAGGGTCTAGTTTTATAGGAAGTGTCCAGCATCACGTGGTCAGTATCGCCATCCTGACCATCCCCATTAAGAGAGAATGGGGACTCCATTTCAGCCCCAACGCAGTGACCGTAAAACACCCTGGCAACCTCTGAAGCTATGCAAACATAAGTTGTTTTCCCCAAAAATCCTACAAAAAACACCAGGCTTTCAAATCTATGTGCATCGGAGCTCTGTTTCTGGCCTCTGGAGACCTTGCATTCCTCCATCCTGAGAGAAGACAATTGATGTGTTTCAGGGCCCAGGGCAGGGCTTTGAAACTCCCATTGAAATGAAATCCTGACTTTAGAGTCCTGGTAGGGTGTTTCAGTTTTCGGTGTGGGTGAACAAGCATTTGGCCTGGAGACGGAATGAATTTCTGTTTCACCACGGCAGGGAGGAGATTCATCAGCCTGTCACCCATCAGCGCACAGCCCAGCGGGGGAGAGCGGCTCTGCAGACGGTGGCGGCAGCCTTCTCCATTCCCCTGGGCCTCTGACGGGTGCTATTTGGGCTTCAGGATGGTTTTTCTCTCCCAGAAATGAGTAAAAGCACACGTGAGGTGGAGAGAGTAGGCCTCAGTGCTCCAAGAAGCCCTCTGGAGCTGATGGAAAGATTTCAGGCATGTACAGTGGAGCTACTGGGAACCTGTCTGAACCCAGGAAGGTATTTCATGCCATCCTGCTCCCGAGGGATGCCCCCTGGATGCCTACAGTTGTCCCTTTAGTAGTCAGTGTGGCTTCTGAGAGGTAGGAATCTACTTTGCTAAACCATGAATTCAGCACAAGGCGGTAGGAGTGGTGGTGGAGGCCCCAGAAGCAGAGGTTGTTGGTGCCCCACTGTGCCTCTATGAAGGCAAAGTCTGTTGGGGGCATGTTACCCCCATGACTTCCTGTCCGAGGACTTCTTGTCTCTGACCATTCCTGTGCAGGTGAGAAACAGCCTCGAACTGATGACGCAGACAGAGAAGCTGCTGGGCGAGTGCTCCAGCCCTTCCTCCCCGGGCTTGAACTCCCTGTGTGGCCTATAATACGCTGAACCTCCACGTTCTCCAGGGGATGAATACAGGTGCTGATGCCGGTGTCCTGGTTGATAATGCAACGTCGCTGGCTCCCCGTGCGCTGGTGTCTGGGGTGACCCAGTCTGAGATAGCTAGTCCCAACTCTAACTTCAGGCTTCCTTGTGCAGATCAAAATCCATCATATTACTAAACCTTCCATTTAACAGAATCCATCTTCCCTAGAAGGCTGGTGTGCTGCATTTTGGTATTCTCCAAAGGTTTCCTCCAGGAGACAGACCTATGGTTTGTTGCTTTGTCAACTGCAGCAAATAGGCACTCACTGAGGGCTTTCCCCCGACATGAGAGAGGACTCCCATGTGGTCATAAACCGAAGAATTTTCTCTAATTTCAACTTTGTTTTCTTCTAAAAGTTCCATAGATAAAAGTAGTACAACGGGTATTGTTATAAGAAAGACCTTGAATCTTTTCAAAACAATAATACTTTTATTTTTTTATTTTTATTTTTTTTTCCCAAGACAAGTAATACTTTTAAAACACCAGATTACCAAGTTTGGTGAGAATGTGGAACTAAGGGCGTGATCCTGGAGTCCCAAGATCGAGTTCCACGTCGGGCTCCCTGCATGGAGCCTGCTGCTCCCTCTGCCTGTGTCTCTGCTTTTCTCTCTGTGTCTCTCATGAATAAATAAATAAAATCTTAAAAAAAAATACACTTCACCATTGAGTGTACTACTCAGCTAAGTGAAAACCACCTCGGAGAGAGTGGAAGGTGTGAGACCTGAGAAGAGAAGCCTCAATGGGGGTGGTCTTCAGAGTCGAGACAGAGGAAAAGTATTGGTGAGGAAGCAGGGCTTTGTGCCTATTGTCGGTGGTGACGTTGGGATTCCCCATTGGCCACATTGGAGTATTAGGAGGTCACGTGTGAGGTGTCGGTGAGGAGCAAGGACTCAAATATGCCTGCAATCATTGCTCTTCTTCAAATTAGCTTGCTGAAAAAAAAACAAAAAACAAAAAAACAAAAAAAAACCAGAAAAAATTAGCTTGCTGAGGTTCACACAAATGTGCTGTTCGGGGAGACAGCCGAAATCAACGAAGAAGAAGAAGAAGAAGAAGAAGAAGAAGAAGAAGAAGAAGAAGAAGAAGAAGAAAACAAAAAACAAAAAAAGAAGCCAAAAATTTAATCACCGCTTTTCTTCTTGGTAATTTCTGAAGCAACGGTACAGGCTGTCGTTGCTTGTCCCGAACGGGATGTCCCTGTGCCATCGGTGAACAGGACCTCCGTAGGGAAGACGAGCTATGTTCCTGGTAACGGTGAAATAAGACAGTGGCCAGAGCAGCCCAGAGCGGGGGACGTTTGAGCAGAATTCAGCAGCTACCAGAATGCTCAATGTAGGTAGGCTCCGGACTAGGGGAGCAGGCCTGTGGGGAGGATGGGCAGGGGCAGGCCCCCCCGGACATCTTGAGAAGCACCAGGCTGTCATATCATTTACCGGAGAAGCAACCACTTGAAGGCATGTGTCATGGCTCTGCCACGGTCTGGTGGTCTGGACCTAACCTTTAACGTCTCCGAACTTCAGTTTTCTCGTCTTTAAAATAATACGCACCTTACGGGTGATTTGCAAGGATCAGGGTTTGGCAGAAATTTTCTGTAGAGGGTCAGATAGTAAGTACTTTAGATTTTGCTGGCCACACAGTCTTTATTCCAATTGCTCAGCTTTCCTGCTGTAACGTGCAAGCAACCATAGACTAAAACTTCATTTACAGGAGCAAGCAGCGGGAGTGATCCGGCCCACATGCCGTAGTTTGCCAATCCCTGGCTTAGACCAAGGAGTTGGCTTTTACATGAAGATCAGATGCTTGGCACGTCCTGTTCGCTCCATAAGCATCGGTTTCCTTCTTCTCCCCTCTCGCTGCGTTGTTACCGGGGGGTATGGAGCCGGGTTAGAAGACGTATCTAGCAGAAGTTGAGTTCCGTCCTCTTTTATTTGAGCAAACTACCATAATCTGACTTTCCGGGGGACTCCCAAAACGTGCCTTGAAGAGTTTTGTTTGCAAAAAGGATCCTCAAAAGTTAGCTGGTGAGGGAAGGGGTCCGTGGGCAAGAGGAGCCTCAGGAAGCTCCCCACGTGTATCCCCAGGCAGGAGAACAACTGACGATCCTCCGCGTTCAAGCCGGGTGATGCAAAGCACATCACTTAACTATACCTGTTCCCCCATCCATATCCATAAATCAGGGATACAGTACGAACCGCAAAGAGGATTAAAGAAGTTAATATTTGTGAAAGTACTTACAACACAGCACGAATCCAGTAATTGCAAATTTTATTAATATGGAGGCAGTAGAAGTTTGGGGTCTCTGCCCCAATCCTCATGGAACTCAGAGTTCCAGACTTCTGGTCGTGGGTGCTGAGTAAGGGGCAGGAAAAGCCAGTCCCCAAACTCTACTTTCCCTCTTGTCCTGCTCTGTTGGTGTGGGCCCCGGGCCAGAGTCAGAAAATGCAATATTGGAAATACGCTGAAGTTGGGAAAGCTGCCTGGGTCGTAGCTCTGGCATGAGTTTGCATGCTGTGCCCCTTTCTTACCTGGACCTGAGGTGTCCAGGTAAGTGATGCAAGTGTCTTCAGCTGCATTGTTTAAGTGGGTGGCTCATCAGATGCTAATGCCCTGCATGTGCCGTCTGGATGGTGCAACCCCAAGGGGAGCGTGCTGGGAGCGTGTGCACGGACGCACGTGTTGGGGTCTAATGAGCAAGCACAGCACAGAGACAGATTCCTGATCAACCAGTGCAAAGAATGAAGATTTGGCTTGTAAAGTGTCAATGTTCTCCTCTTGGGCCTCCTTGGGGGCCGGGAAGAGATGATGTGCGGAGCCTAGGGTTCGTCTCAAAGGATACGTTTCCTGCTACCCAGATGATGTCTCATTAAATAGACAGTTGGGTACATACAGGATTCATTGCGTAGACAGCGATTATCTTAACCCATAAAACCCATAAAAGGGGCTTTGCCCTCCAGGCCGTGAGCGGTCAGGCACCCGGGGGTGGCCGAGGTTCCTGAAACTTGGAGTACGTGGGATGGTGGGAAAGCAGAACCAGGACAAAAGGCAGCATGTTCAGGAACCCACAGGGGTAAGGAGTAGAGCCCCCAGGCCAGGGAGGAGGAAAGGCTGGTGGGAAAACAGGACTCTGAGCGAGAGCAGAGGTCAGATTCCACGCACTCTCCGTGTGGCCTTGGGGAAGAGGGAGGCGCACACTTGAGTCTCAGCCTCTTGGCATGACACGTGGAGAAAGTGATGCCTGCCTCATGGGGCTGTGATGAGAATTAAATGAGACAGAAAATCTGTAACAAGCAACGGGTCACACGACCAGCATTCCTTTCAGGACAAAGATCATGTTTGTTAAAATAAAAAAAAAAAATTTCTGATAAGCCCCCGGAGGACCCGGGAGTCAAGGGCAAGTGATTTGCCTTGGAAGTGATTCCAGGAAGCTCGGGATCAGCTCAGAACATCAAGGAGAAGCTCTCAAAAGAACTGGAGCATCGGGACCATTACGAACGGTCGGAGATTATAAATACTCTGTGGCTTCTAATCATGGGAGGCCAGTTAGCTACTATATGGAGAAATATGGAATCCTCACACGTGTATAAACGATATCTGACGACGTGTGAAAAAGAAATATTAATAGCAAATTAACAAAAACCAATATGAATGCATGCGCAGTGAATCAGAAGGAGGAACATTAAACATCTGGAAGAAACACAGACATTATCACAACAAAAAATAAACATTTTTTCCAACAACATTCCAACAACAACAATAGCAAAAGACCAATGAAAAGCAATACGTGGCGCCAACATCGTGCTAACTCGCAAGGACATGAATACCTACAGTTCTTGGATTTCGAGGTCTGTTTCTTGAATTTGAAGTTTTTGAGATGGGGCACGTGGGTGGCTCTTGGGTTAAGCGTCTGCCTTGGGCTCAGGTCATGATCTCGGGGTCCTGGGATCGAGTCCCGCCCCTGGCTCGCGGCTCAGCGGGGAGCCTGCTTCTCCCTCCGCCTCTGCTCCTCCCCTGGCTTGTGCCCCCTTGCGTGCTCTGCCTTTAATAACCTTAAAAGCATAAAATAAAAAAATAATAACGTTTCTGAAGCTCAGCCTAAAGGGGGGGGGGGACACATTGGACTCACTGTTGAAGTCGGCATCTACCCTGAGACACAGGCAGTGAGTTTGTGTGCAAGCAGGTCTGACGCTCTTGGCCCAGCCTCTCGTCTCTTCCTAAATGCAGAGCTTGTGCATCCCACGCCTCAGCAGGAGCATTCGGGGTGACTCTCTGCTCTGAAAACGAGCGCAGCTACGAACAGGGAAAAGCGCAAAGGCCTCAGCCGGAGAGCCATGGGCTGCTGGTGAGTCCCTGAGCAAGTGTTTGAGGCTGAGGTCACCCCGGGGCGCCATATGCGGGATGCTGAATGTCGGCCTAAGTGCACTCGTCGGGGGTGGGAGCAGCTACGGGCCTTTTGTCGAATCTCAAAGTGCTTCCAAAAGCCTGAGAGCTGCTGTTACGCGACGTGATTCGAGGCTCTGCAGCTGCAGAACAGCCAAGACCCCAGGACGGTCTTGACGCGCAGCCTCCGCGTGTGCCCTGGTCTCATGTCAACTTGGGAGGCAGTTAATAGCGGCCGGGTCCGCTAGAGCGAATGAATCTTAAGCCACAGGCTGAGATAGGAACCAGGACACGTGTGCTGCTTGTTCCCCCGCCGGCTGTGCCCCGGGCAGCCTGTCCTCCCTGCACATCGGGTCACGGAGACACCGGGGAGGGAATGTCGTCGTCCAGGCCCAGCCCCGGGCGACTGCACCTGCGCCCAGAGCAGGCGGGACGGGCCTCCGTGGGCGCCAAGCCGGCCCTCCAGGTGCTAATCCGGAGGGTCCATCCCCCGAGTGCCGGGGCTGCCACCACTCCGGATAGCATCGGACCCATCTGGGCCCACCTGCCTGCAGAAGGGGCCCTGCATCGGGGCGCGGCTGGGTGGCGTGCGGGTGACCACGAGAGAGGCAGCTCCACTGTTGCATCCTGATTTGCCCCTTCCTGGGAAAATATTTTCTGTCTTGTAAAATAATGTTCTGCATGAATGAAGGCACATTGCACTGGAAGAACAGAAGAATAATTAAAAAAAAAAAAAAGAAGGAGCCTGCCTCTCCCTCCGCCTGTGTCTCTGCCTCTCTCTCTCTCTATGTCTATCATAAATAAAAATAAATAAAATCTTTAAAAAAAAAGAGAAAAACCAAGGAATGTTTAAAAAAAAAAAAAAAAGAAGGAGAACCCAGAAGCTGGCTCCATACAGGAGATAAATTCGATCCCATGCGGTCGATCACATGCACACTGACGGGAAATTTCCCTCAATCATCGCTTAGGCTGTGAGGGAGCTTTCCGCACACGCGGGGCCAGTCCCATATGGTCCTAGATGGGCCTAGAGGCGGATCCGTGAGCACTAGCACCGAGCCCAGGAGGTACGGCCGACGGGGAAGCAACGGAGAAGCCGGGAGGGGGAGGCCAGCAGGGGTGGGTGAAGGAGCAGACCACGGGAAACTGGGGTTCAGCCTCGCTGCGGCCGTCGGGACACGTGTTGCTGTTAGGGGCGGGGAGGCCAGGGCACCAGCCCGCTGCGCCCCAGCTGCCGGGAGGAGGGCTGGCCCGGGAGCCCCCGCAGGGAACTAAAGCAGCCTGTGCCCCTGGAGGAGGCGGGAGTCGCTAGAAGCTGCCGTAAGAAGTCCTCGGGTTACAGAGAAATAGTAGGGCTGGGATACGCCTGCAACGGCCCTCAGAACGGGCCAGATTTTCCCTGAAGAGCAGAGTCCCTCGGCCCACGGAGAACTGGAGATTGCTTTTTTAAAACTTATTTTATGCATTTATTCATGAGAGTCACAGAGAGAGGCAGAGACACAGGCCGAGGGAGAAGCAGGTCCCTGCAGGAAGCCAGAGGTGGGACTCGATCCCGGGACCCCAGGGTCACACCGTGGGCTGAAGGCAGATGCTCCACCCGGAGCCCCCGGGTGCCCCTGGAGGGGAATCGCCGGGCCTGTTCATTCCTCGGCTCCTTCAGCTGCTCACATCCTGGAACAGTCCATGCACCTGCTGCTCCACGGGGTCCCACGGGGAGGAGGAACGGGGGGAGGCCAGGGGGACGGGACTGGGGTCACGGGGGGCTCCGCGGGGCAGGCCGGGTGGGGGAGGGACGGCTTGCACCTGCCGGGAGAGGATGGAGCAGCCCCCAACGCAGCTCAGGGCGCTTGGTGGGTCTGTGCTCCCGGGAGCCAGCCCCGAATTGAGGGTCTCAGGGGACATGGCTTGCTTGGGAGCTGATCCCACAAAGCCCTGGCAGGGGAGTGAGGCAATGACCCCCGAGAGGGGCTGGGCTAGGGCAGAAGCAGTGCAGGGGTGGGTGGCTGCGGAGACAGCCAGACTCCACGTGGTGGGGAAGCCTAGCAGGCGGTGCCCAGGCCACCGGGAGCCCCGCGGCTGGAAGGGGTGCAGAGCCGGGGCGACCGAGGGCCAACGGCTTCGTGTCAGGAGGGCTTTGGGGCCACATCTGCATCTTGGAGGAGCTAATGCATTTGGGGGCTGCCGGGGGGCCCCGGCCATGCCCTTGCCCAGGGACACGGCTGTGCGGCCAGTCGGGGCCTCCTGGGTGCCAGCAGCTGGATCCCGCGCAGGCACCTTCCCGGGCTGGGCCGCTCAGGGGTCCTCCCCCGAGACTCTGAGGCTCACAGCCGCGGCACAGGGTCCTGCAGGGAAATCCTTGGCCTCAACCGTGAGAAGCCCCAGGGGTCTTGCCCGCTGCCCACCGGCCGCCGGTGCAAACAAACCTGTTCCTGTTCTCTGTCCTCTTCCAAGAAACTCCCTCCCTCCCTCCCTCTGTCTCTGTCTCTGTCTGTCTCTCTGTCTCTCGGTTGGTTTGTCTGGATCGTCGAGATGCCCCTTGTTATCATGACGTGTTAAGATGCATCTTGGCGGCTCAGGGTCTAAAGCCCCGGTGGCCTGAAGGCCGCAGCAGGACCCCCGGGGTCGCCGGGCACAGCTGGGAGCCCGGCACGATGACGGGCACGATGACGGGCACTGATGACAGGCACGGGGACAGGCACCAGGCCTTGGGCTTGCCTCACAGAGGAGGAAGCGGGAAGCACACCGTTCCCGTAGTTACTTTCATGGGAACAGAGCAGCTAATCCCAAGCTTCCTGGTACCACGGAAACCTGTTTACCTTTTGAAAAAAAAAAATAAATGAGAGCCTGAACCCCGAGTTAAGCCGCCTTTGGACAGCGGCCCCCATGAGCAGCATTGAAATGTTTCCAATCATCGCTCTGTTCATCATGGAAAAGCAACCTTGCTCCGCCGCTACATACCAAGTGTTCACTTAGAAAGCGTGAAGGGAGGCCAAAGACGCTTGCCTTCTTGTGCAATAACGGCCCCGAAGCTGCACAAACACAAAGCGCACACGCTGCAGGGGCCTGCGGGGGAGGCCTCGGCCACGGCGGGTCTGCTCAGCCCCCCGCCCCCGTCCTCCCCTGTGCGGGGACGACTGTCCTCCCCAGGGAGCCCCGCGATTCCCGCGGGAGGGCCTGGCTTCGACTTCGGCACGTCTGGTGGGTCATCAGCCAGGAGGCCTAGGAGCCGGGGGCGGGCGGGGAGCATCTGGAACGGGCACAGCTGGTATTTTCTGCGGGCGGCGCTTCCCCTCTCCGAGTCTCGATTTTCCTCGCTGTTACACAAAGCCCATCAGCGGTTTTATTCTAGCTCCGCTCTGTGAATTCGTGCCTCCCTGCGTCCATGACGGTCAAGACCTCAGACACGGTGCGTGGTCCTTGTGGGCCGCACCCTAAGGGCTCTCCCGCGGCACCGGAGCCGCAGCTGGCGCAGCCGTCACCCTCGTCCTGGGCCAGGCCACCCTCAACCCCACACACATTTCCTTCTTGGATCCATACCGCCGCCCTACCAGATAGGTACCGTGACCCATCCCACATTGCAGATGGGGAAACTGAGGCAGAGAGCTACAACAGCTTTGCTCAAGGTCACAAGGCAGGCAAACGAAGGGGGATTTAAACGCAGAGCACTTGCCAACAGGCTTGACCACTGAGCCACACAGTCTCTCCTATAATGATCCACGTCCAGAAAAAAAAAATTGAAATTTTATTTTCCTTTTATTTTCAAGCTCCAGCCAATTTTTTATTATTTTTTTTGTTTTAAGATTTTATTTATTTATTCATGAGAGACACAGAGAGAGAGAGAGGCAGAGACACAGGCAGAGGGAGAAGCAGGCTCCACGCAGGAGCCTGACGTGGGACTCGATCCCGGGACTCCAGGATCACACCCTGGGCCCAAGGCAGGCGCTTAACCAGTGAGCCTCCCAGGGATCCCCAATTCCAGCCTCTTTATGACACGATTCAATCTTTTGAGAAATGTCACCGAGTTTTAAAAACACGAAGTCAATGAATCTTTATCAAACATGGTGTGTGCACGTGTCCGACCACAGGAGGGAAGGCCGTGTCCTCAGACGTCCCACAGTTTGATTCCAAGTTCACGCCATTCCGCCTTGATTGCACCCTTGCCTGGGGCGTGGAGGGGAAAACATGCAGAACCATCCACGGTTACGTTGCTCCCCAGATAACGCATCCTTTCGCGGCCGTCTGTCCCTGCGGCGTGAGGGTTGCATCCGCGGAGCCCCGTGGTGGCTGGAAGGGGACGAGGAAGCATCGTGGACAAGCCTGGAACTGGCCCGGCCCAGGCTTCTGGACGGAGTCCCAGCTCCTACACCAAGTCCGCGTTCACCCCGATAGTCTGACAGGCTCTCCGTGGCCCCCGTGTGCGTGATTTCTCCCACTCAGCCTTATTCTGTGCTGATCGGGGCCCTGCCGTGGGCTGTATGTCCCTCAAGGGCAGGGCAGGGTCGTCATCGTCCCCGACTTCGCCGCATGCCCCGCGTGACTCCCGCAGACAGCAAAACCCCTGGAGAAGCACCAAGCGAGTCAGCAGAAGAGATGCTCAGGACCTTTCCAGGTGTACGAGTCAGAACCTAGCCTGGAAACCAGCCAACGGGAGAGGGGAGCCCAGGTGCCCCTGGAACCTCAGGTTGAGCCATCCGAGACCTCCAGGGCTGGCCCTCTCTGCCCTCCTCTGCTGGGCCTGATCAGAGGAGGTGGGTGCACAGCCCCAGGTGCCACCTAGGCCAGGACGCGGAGTTGATGGGACGTAGGGACAGAGGGAGAGAGGAAGACGTACCCCAGAGACTACCCTCGCTCTAGCTTCTCGCTTACTTGACCCCCCAGGTCAAGGCCAGGAGTGGGCATCGATGAATACCCCTCAGTAGGGAGCCTTGGTGCCCCACGTGGTGTGGACGCGGGACAGCATTCCCCGGCGCGGCCCTCCTGGAAACCTGCAAAGCCCCAAGGAAATGTCTCCCCTCTGCTCCTCCCCCCCCTTTTTTTATAAATTTATTTTTTATTGGAGTTCGATTTGCCAACATATTGCATAACCCCCAGTGCTCATCCCATCAAGTGCCCCCCTCAGTGCCCGTCACCCAGTCACCCCCATCCCCCGCCCTCCTCCCCTTCCACCACCCCTAGTTCATTTCCCAGAGTTAGGAGTCTCTCATGTTCTGTCTCCCTTTCTGATATTTTCCACCCATTTTTTCTCCTTTCCCCTTTATCGTCCCCCTTGAGTGTCGGATGAGAACGGCGGCGGAGCTAGGACCTGATGCCGTGGCCCTGCCCTCCTACGTGGGGTTAGGATCCCAGCGGAGAGCAATTCCCTCCACCTTCTGCGCGACTCCCCTTGTCGGTACAGGTACGTTCCTAAAAACAAAAGCAAACAAACAGACAAAACCACTGATATTCTGCGGGAGGCAAAGGCGCACGTTGGCTCTTTCATATTTACTTACTTAATCTAAACACGGCAGAGCTGCCGGCCGCGGGGGTGGAACGGGGAACACAGATGTTTCAGATTAAGTGCGTAACCCTGGAACGCACGTGATTTTTTTTAATATATTCAAGGTGCAATCGTCCCCTGTCATCCTCGTAGTTTAATCTTGGTTCCATTACATTTGTCTTCACGATGTCAAGTGGAGAATGCCAGGCACCGAGATATTTAAATCAGATCGGCCTGACCTGAGATGCACGTTTTATATGAGGCTGTCGTGAACCCGGTGATCCGATTTCTAAGACTCGGTATGTCGGATGATTGGAAGTGTGGGGACGGGGGGCCCTTGGGAGTCCCCAGGCTTGCTATGTTGCCGTTGTCTCCAAAACGCATTTATTTTATTGGAGCGGCTGTCTCCGCCCGTGACCTTTGCCAGAGACTGATAGAGATGAGCTCAAAGCCTAGAAGTTAAAGTTCGGGGTGTATTTGAAGCTTATCACTTTTCATCCCACCGGTGAGTGAATGCTTCCCCCAGCTCCCACCGAACTGACGCCTGGGACCCTGCCCTGACCACCACGCTACAGGGTCGGGATGGGGAGGTGCTGCTCACGTTGGCTCCAAGGCCAACGGGGGAAAGTCCCCTTCGCTCCCGCCCTCGACGCGGGGAGGTGGGTGCGTGCTAGGATGTGCTCATCAGTGACCTCATCCGCCATTCAGCTTGCACGCCAGCCAATGTCAAGGCAAATGGAAAGATGTTTACATGAAATACTCCATTAAGACAAGCTCATCATCTCGTTCCATGACCACCGAGAGAGCGATCGCAATTAATGTTTTATAATGGGAGGATTTTAAATATTTTTTTTAAGATTTTATTTATTTATTCATGAGAGACACGGAGAGAGGCAGAGACACAGGCAGAGGGAGAAGCAGGCTCCATGCAGGGAGCCCGAGGCCAGACTCGATCCTGGGACCCCGGGGTCACGCCCTGGGCTGAAGGCGGATGCTCAACCGCTGAGCCACGCAGGCGTCCCAGGATTTTAAATATTTATTCAAAACTTTGCATCTGGTGGTGTCACTACATCGGGTCATTTTTAGAACGGCTCAGGCTTGAAATACCCTTGACCTCAAGGTGAAATAATCGGAGACCAAACTTCTTCCTCCTAGCAAAGCTAGACGCAGCATCTTCTCATCGGTCCCAAGTCCCACCGAGGTCCTATTTATTGTGCCCAAGGACTCATCTGTAATGAGAATCAATGGGGGAGGGAGCAAAGGATGTGTCTGTCTATGGTGCCAGGGACATCTTCTTCTTCCCTTCACTTTATTAAACAGGAGGCAAATTCCCACTCAGTATAATAGTAAAATAATTTATTTTATTTTATTTTAAAGATTTATTTATTTATTTATGATAGACATAGAGAGAGAGAGAGGCAGAGACACAGGCAGAGGGAGAAGCAGGCTCCATGCAGGGAGCCTGACGTGGGACTCGATCCCGGGACTCCAGGATCATGCCCTGGGCCAAAGGCAGGCACTAAACCGCTGAGCCACCCAGGGATCCCCTATAATAGTAAAATAATTTAAAAAAAACTTTTAAGCACATGCAGAGCTGCTCACCAATAGAACTAATTGCATCAGTGCACAGTGAGCTCTTTCACACGACGAGTTTGCAAACAAGAGTCTGGCTAACTCCGTGTTGGAAGACCTGCAACAGCTACCACCCGAGCTCTCTCTCTGCTCCGAGATTCTGTATCCCTGTGACTCTTTCTAAGCAGCACTGGGTGCAACACACTCCTCTGTCTTGGAGAGAGTTAAGGCGAACACTGACTGAGGACCTAGGGGTGATGAGCAAGCCCTACGGCAGGACTGGCAGGGGGACCAGGCACACAGATGACAACCACAGAGCCTCGGACTGCCACGCGATGGCAGCCAAGTGGGAGATTTTCTTCTCCTCTCTATAAGCAGGGTGATGGGCACCAACCCCCTTCTTGACTTCTAGGGCCCTTGCCTATGGCATCTCCCCTCGGATGCTCTTCATGTGTCACCGGGAGCAAACCCAGGTTTGGGGCAAGGAGAGCCCCGTGTGTGAGTCTCAGCCCCCAGCAGCTGAAGGAGCGTGCAGCAAGTGCAGGCAAGGCCCCGAACCACGCTCAGGTCAGCAGCAAGCAGCCTCGTTCCCTCAGAATAACTCAATCACTAACTCACAGCAGGGCCGGGCATCTGACCCAATCAGCAAAACTAGCCACTTTCCATGACTCTTCCCCCTGCAGAACGTGCTGAGCTTCAGCTGGACCCCAGGCTCCCCAAGACTCTGAGCTAACCTTTGCAGACCACCCTGCAGACTCTTCGCTGATGCTGACACTGGTTACAGCCATAAATCTGTGCGGCCTAGAATCTCCAGGCCAAAGGCATCGCTTTCTCTCTTGTTCATTTCTTTGTGTCCTCAGTTTTAAGACCCTTAAAAAACATAAAAACATAAACATTTTGCAAGATATGTAAATCGGATGCTTTCACGGGTGGAATTCAAGGAGAAAGGGGCAGATGGAAATCCTAACGTGTATCAATCAATATTACGCCCTGTGCAAGCTCATGGAAATACGAGATTTTTTGGCAGAGGCAATTTTTTTTTGCAAATGTCTTTTAAAATAAATTTTATTTATTTATTCATGAGAGACGCAGAGAAAGAGAGACACACACAGAGAGAGAAAGAGAGAGAAGCAGGCTCCATGCAGGGAGCCCGATGTGGGACTCGATCCAGGGTCTCCAGGATCACGCCCTGGGCTGAAGGCGGCGCTAAACCGCTGAGCCCCCCCCACCCCCCCCTCCCGGGCTGCCCGGCAAAGGCAAAATTTAAGATAGGATTGAAACATGATTTTAAATATCTTACAGACAAAGTCCCAGCTATACCCATTACTGATGTCCAATGTCCAACCCTACTAATAAGGAATGCCAATGTCTAATAAAGAAATAGGACTTATTTATGTCCGGAAACCCTCACACCATAACCATGAAACTGTCAACAGATTCCATTAGCAGAAAAGATAAGCCAAGGTGGATAGTCAAGTCAGTGAATAGTTAATATTTATTGAGTGCTTACTGGATGCCAAACACCCTTCAATGTATTCATAAACTTTGTTTCATTTAATCTTCATCTCTTTTGTAGGAAAAAAGATATTCTTATTATCAAACTGTACAGATGAAGGAACCGAGTCAAAGAGACGTTTCATAAGTTTACCTAAAATCAAAGAACTCGTAAGTGATGGAGCCGGAATTCAAAACTGAGCAGTGTGATTCCCTAGCTCATGCTCATAAATATGATTTTTTTTTTTTTGCATGAAGCACCAGACTTGGGTATTAGTTTTCACAAATTACATGAATTGGTCATTGTAATAAATGATGTACGTGGGCCAGTCATTTCAAACAGGCTGCTTTTTGGTCTAGTCTCTGCTCTAAGTGTACCGCTTGTCTGTGATTAAAAGACCAGGACCCTAGGTCACAGCTACCTACAGCTTTACTCAAGATACAAATGTCACAACACCTTGTTCGTATGCACTAACCACTGTGGATACCGCCTCCAGGACGAGGGCAGGCGTGAGTTTGAGTCGGAGCTCTTGCATTTATTCCTATGTTAGTTTGACATAATTCATATTTCTGAGGTTCATTTTCCTTATTTTTTTTTAAATTGTATTTATTTATTCATGAGAGACACACAGAGAGAGGCAGAGACACAGGCCGAGGGAGAAGCAGGCTCCCTGCGGGGAGCCCGAGGCGGGACTCGATCTCGGGACCCTGGAGTCACGCCCTGAGCCGAAGGCAGATGCTCAACCGCTGGGCCGCTCGGGTGCCCCTCATTTTCCCAATTGACAAGCAAAGTTGCTCTAAGTAAGCTTTGTCGTAATGATTCTGCGGAACAAACATCCCCAAATCTCATTGACTCGTACTAACAATCATTTATGTCTCACCCATGGGTGTGTAGTTTGCACATGGCTGGCTGGCATCAGCTGGCTTAGCTCCAGAGAGAGATCCGAGCGTGTGTCTCCCTCTTGAGCC